>NC_134355.1:132618706-133337206 GCF_048569485.1 Anomaloglossus baeobatrachus | reverse complement strand
CCAGTGTGAATCACTGGGCTCAGTGGTCGTGCGGAGGTAGACAGCATTAATCTGCTGTTGGTCACATCCCGTCGTGTAGCCATGCTGGACCTGCACAGCATGCAAGGCTTATTTTGTTACCTTCAAGTAGACTAGGCCTGTAAAATAAAAAAAATTATCCCATAAAAACCCCTTTACCCAAAAGGCCAGACACAGAGAATGACCACCCACCTAAACATACTGTGGCTGTATCTTTTCCTATGCTTAGTACAACTCGCTATTCAATATTAGCAGAGTATGGAACATTGACAAGTAACATAGAAATTCAAGTTATTAAAGGGAACATGTCACCAGTTTTTTGCCCTATAAGCTGCGGCCACCACCAGTGGGCTCTTATATACAGAATTCTAACATGCTGTATATAAGAGCCCAGACCGCTGTGTACAACATAAAAAAAACACTTTAGAATAATTACCTAAACCGGTCGCTGCGGTGGATGTGGCTCAGATGGGAGTCTTCATCCTCCGATGCTGGCGCCGCCTCTTTCGGCCATCTTCGTCCTCCATCTGAAGCCTGTGTGCATGATGCATCTACGTCATACACACTCACCGGTCCCGCGCATGCGCACTACAATACTTTGAACTGCCCTGCTCAGGACCTGAATGCCGGTGAGAGTGTAGGACGTCGGATGCGTCATGAACCGCGACTTCAGAAGGACGACAGAGGCGGCGAAAAAGATGGCCGAAAGAGGCAGTGCCAGCACCAGAGGACGTAGACGCCTATCTGAGCCACATCCACCACAGCGACCGGTTTAGGCAAGTATTGTAAAGTGTTTTTTATGTTGTATACAGCAGCCTGGACTCTTATATACAGCATGTTAGAATACTGTATATAAGAGTCCACTGGTGGTGGCCGCAGCTTATAGGCCGAAAAACGGTGACAGCTTCCCTTTAAGGGGAATCTGTCAGCAGGTTTTTGCTACCTCATCTGAGAGCAGCATGACGTAGGCAAGGAGATTCGGATTCCAACGATGTATCACTTAGATTACTGGGTGCAGCTGTTCTGACACCATCTGAATTTTTAGGTTTAGTCATGTAGCAGAGCCCAAGGAGCTGTCCAAGTCCACACCAAGCTTTCCATAGAGATTGTACATTGGACTGCCATGCACAAGAGTTTCTAGTCCTGTAATAAGGGTTCTGCTGTGTAAACAAAGATGGCAAATAGACAAAAGATAGGACCTGTGACTAAACAGGCATGTCTGAACTTTTTGTTAACCCTTGCTTCAGCTTACATAGCAAAAACCTGCTGACCCGCTTCCCTTTAAGAAAAGGAAGGCTGGAGGAGAGGAGAAAGAAAAACCCAGCACCTGTTTCTCTCCACCCGAACTCCCAAACGTCTGGCGAAAGCTATTCTGTATGACGTTTGACAAGCCTTCCATACTGAAACGCTAAAGACCCGCAGAAGCACAGCAAGCAGTAAAGGAAGGAAGAGAAAGAAGGAGGTTAGTAAGTTGTTAGATGTAATGTGAGAAGACAAGACCACCAAATACACAAGATCAGGAATATACTGTACAAAAGCAAAAAGGTAAGGGGCAATGTTAGCACCTAAAATGCATTTAGCTATAAATGACGCCTCTTCTAAAGAGGAATTGTGCGTGGTCTGATTTATAATAATATGACTGCTCAGATTCTGGTACTGCGCCCGACCCTGCCCCATCCTCTTATCTCTGCCTCGGGTCATGGCAGTGTAAAGCAGAGCACCATTCAGCCAGAAGTGATGCGGCCATTTCCCAAAGACAAATTCACATGCGAGGTGAATCACATCTTTAAGCCTATATGAAGATCTATCTAGTTAAAAATCAACCCACGCAGGAGTATAGGAACGGGGCGGAAATTGCTCAGAACAGCTTAACCCCTAATAGACTGGCACTTTTTTCATTTTTTTGCATTGCCTTCATCCAAGAGCCATAATTTATTTTTTCCCATGTTACTTTTTCTTTTTTTCCCCCCATATAGCCATACAATGGTTTGTTTTTTGAAGGGTACGTTGTAGCTTTTGACTTTGAAGAAACCAGTTATTTTACCATACAATGTGCTGAAAAACAAGAAAAAAAAAAAAAAAAAAAAAGTTTAACTGCACTAAAATTGCACCCCCCCTCAATATTTTTAATTTTTGTGGGGGGGCATTGTTTTTGTAATGGTTGTAACAGTGGGGTAAAGATGACCTGTCAGGAAGGTCTGAGGGTCCGTACAATTACAATGTAGCCACACTTGGAAAGTGGTTTTGTTTTCTAATTAAATTAGTTGAAATATTTGTTTCAAAAGTGAAGGGAATTTTGTTTACTTACCGTAAATTCCTTTTCTTCTAGCTCCAATTGGGAGACCCAGACAATTGGGTGTATAGCTACTGCCTCCGGAGGCCACACAAAGTATTACACTTAAAAGTGTAAGGCCCCTCCCCTTCTGGCTATACACCCTCCCGTGGGATCACGGGCTCCTCAGTTTTAGTGCAAAAGCAAGAAGGAGGAAAGCCAATAACAGTTTTAAAGACAAATTCAATCCGAAGAACATCGGAGAACTGAAACCGTTCAACATGAACAACATGTGTACCCGAAAAAAACAAAAATCCCTAAGAAAACAGGGCGGGTGCTGGGTCTCCCAATTGGAGCTAGAAGAAAAGGAATTTACGGTAAGTAAACAAAATTCCCTTCTTCTTTGTCGCTCCATTGGGAGACCCAGACAATTGGGACGTCCAAAAGCAGTCCCTGGGTGGGTAAAAGAATACCTCGTGATAGGGCCGTCAAACAGCCCTGTCCTACAGGTGGGCAATCGCCGCCTGAAGGACTTGTCTACCTAGGCTGGCGTCCGCCGAAGCGTAGGTATGCACCTGATAATGCTTGGTAAAGGTGTGCAGACTCGACCAGGTAGCCGCCTGGCACACCTGCTGAGCCGTAGCCTGGTGCCATAATGCCCAGGACGCACCCACGGCTCTGGTAGAATGGGCCTTCAGCCCTGAAGGAACCGGAAGCCCCGCAGAACGGTAGGTTTCAAGAATTGGTTCCTTGATCCACCGAGCCAGAGTGGATTTGGAAGCTTGCGACCCTTTACGCTGACCAGCGACAAGGACAAAGAGTGCATCCGAGCGGCGAAAGGGCGCCGTGTTGGAAATGTAGATCCTGAGTGCTCTGACCAGATCCAACAAATGCAAACCTTTCTCAAATTGATGAACTGGATGAGGACACAAGGAAGGTAATGTGACATCCTGATTGAGATGAAAGGGGGATACCACCTTAGGGAGAAACTCAGGAATCGGACGTAGAACCACCTTGTCCTGGTGAAACACCAGGAAGGGAGATTTACATGAGAGCGCAGCTAGCTCGGACACTCTCCGAAGAGACGTGACCGCTACTAGAAAGGCCACTTTCTGTGAAAGACGGGAAAGTGAAACATCCTTCATAGGCTCGAAAGGCGGCTTCTGGAGAGCAATTAGAACCTTGTTCAGATCCCAGGGCTCTAACGGCCGCTTGTAAGGAGGGACGATATGACAAACTCCTTGCAGGAACGTGCGTACCTGAGCAAGTCGTGCTAGGCGTTTCTGAAAAAATACAGATAGCGCTGAGACTTGTCCTTTAAGGGAGCTGAGCGACAAACCTTTTTCCAATCCGGATTGCAGAAAGGAAAGAAAAGTAGGCAATGCAAAAGGCCAGGGAGAAACTCCCTGAGCAGCGCACCAAGATAAGAATATCTTCCACGTCCTGTGGTAGATCTTGGCGGAGGATGGTTTTCTAGCCTGTCTCATGGTGGTAATAACCCCTCGAGATAATCCTGAAGATGCTAAGATCCAGGACTCAATGGCCACACAGTCAGGTTCAGGGCCGCAGAATTCAGGTGGAAAAACGGCCCTTGAGATAGCAAGTCTGGTCGTTCTGGTAGTGCCCATGGTTGGCCTACCGTGAGGTGCCACAGATCTGGGTACCACGATCTCCTCGGCCAGTCTGGAGCGACGAGGATGGCGCGACGGCAGTCGGCCCTGATCTTGCGCAGCACTCTGGGCAACAATGCCAGAGGCGGGAACACGTAAGGTAGCCGGAATTGCGACCAATCTTGAACTAAGGCGTCTGCCGCCAAAGCTCGGTGATCGTGAGACCGTGCCATGAAAGCCGGGACCTTGTTGTTGTGCCGTGACGCCATCAGGTCGACGTCCGGCATCCCCCAGCGGCGACAGATCTCCTGAAACACGTCCGAATGAAGGGACCATTCCCCTGCGTCCATACCCTGGCGACTGAGGAAGTCTGCTTCCCAGTTTTCCACGCCTGGGATGTGAACTGCGGATATGGTGGAAGCCGTGTCTTCCACCCACGTCAGAATCCGTCGGACTTCCTGGAAGGCTTGCCGACTGCGTGTTCCACCTTGGTGGTTGATGTACGCTACCGCTGTGGAGTTGTCCGACTGAATTCGGATCTGCTTGCCTTCCAGCCACTGCTGGAAGGCTTGTAGGGCAAGATACACTGCTCTGATTTCTAGAACATTGATCTGAAGGGTGGACTCTTCCTGAGTCCACGTCCCTTGAGCCCTGTGGTGGCGAAACACTGCTCCCCACCCTGAGAGACTCGCGTCTGTCGTGACTACCTCCCAGGATGGGGGTAGAAAGGACTTTCCTTTCGACAAAGCGGTGGGAAGAAGCCACCACCGAAGAGATTCCTTGGCCGCCTGAGAAAGGGAGACGTCTCTGTCGAGTGACGTCGACTTCCCGTCCCATTGGCGGAGAATGTCCCATTGTAGTGGACGGAGATGAAACTGCGCAAAAGGGACTGCCTCCATTGCAGCTACCATCTTCCCCAAGAAGTGCATGAGGCGTCTCAAGGGGTGCGACTGGCCCTGAAGGAGAGATTGCACCCCTGTCTGTAGTGAACGCTGTTTGTCCAGCGGAAGCTTCACTATCGCTGAGAGAGTATGAAACTCCATGCCAAGATATGTTAGCGATTGGGTCGGAGTTAGATTTGACTTTGAAAAGTTGATGATCCACCCGAAACTCTGGAGAGTCTCCAGCGCAACGTTCAGGCTGTGTTGGCATGCCTCTTGAGAGGGTGCCTTGACCAGTAGATCGTCCAAATACGGGATCACAGAGTGACCTTGAGAGTGCAGGACTGCTACTACTGCTGCCATGACCTTGGTGAAGACACGTGGGGCTGTCGCCAGCCCGAAAGGCAGAGCTACGAACTGAAGGTGTTCGTCTCCTATAGCAAAGCGTAGGAAACGCTGGTGTTCTGGAGCAATCGGCACGTGGAGATAAGCATCCTTGATGTCTATTGATGCTAGAAAATCTCCTTGAGACATTGAGGCGATGACGGAGCGAAGGGATTCCATTCGGAACCGCCTGGTTTTTACGTGCTTGTTGAGCAGTTTTAGATCCAGAACGGGACGGAATGACCCGTCCTTTTTTGGCACCACAAACAAGTTGGAGTAAAAACCGTGACCTTGTTCCTGAAGAGGAACGGGGGTCACCACTCCTTCCGCTTTTAGAGTGGACACCGCTAGCCGCAGAGCATCGGCTCGGTCGGGAGGTGGAGAAGTTCTGAAGAAGCGAGTTGGAGGACGAGAGCTGAACTCTATCCTGTACCCGTGAGACAGAATGTCTCTCACCCAACGGTCTGTGACCTGTGGCAGCCAAATGTCGCCAAAGCGGGAGAGCCTGCCACCGGCCGAGGATGCGGAGAGAGGAGGCCGAAAGTCATGAGGAAGCCGCCTTGGTAGCGGGTCTTCCGGCTGTCTTTTTTGGGCGTGACTGAGTCCGCCAAGAATCTGCGCTCCTCTGATCCTTTTGAGTCCTTTTGGACGAGGAGAATTGGGACCTGCCTGAGCCTCGAAAGGACCGAAACCCCGACTGTCCTCTCCTCTGTTGGGGTTTGTTTTGTCTGGGCTGAGGTAAGGAAGAATCTTTACCCTTGGAGTGCTTAATGATTTCATCTAAGCGCTCTCCAAACAGTCGGTCACGAGAAAATGGCAAACTGGTTAAACACTTCTTGGAAGCAGAATCTGCCTTCCATTCTCTTAACCACAAGGCTCTGCGTAAAACTACGGAGTTGGCGGACGCCACTGCCGTACGGCTCGTAGAGTCTAGGACAGCATTAATCGCGTAAGACGCAAATGCAGACATTTGAGATGTCAAGGGTGCCACCTGCGGAGCAGATGTACGTGTGACCGTGTCAATCTGTGCAAGACCAGCTGAAATAGCTTGGAGTGCCCATACGGCTGCGAATGCTGGAGCAAACGACGCGCCAATAGCCTCATAGATGGATTTCAACCAGAGCTCCATCTGCCTGTCAGTGGCATCTTTAAGTGCCGCCCCATCTTCCACTGCAACTAAGGATCTAGCTGCAAGCCTGGAGATTGGAGGATCCACCTTGGGACACTGGGTCCAGCCCTTGACCACGTCCGGGGGAAAAGGATAACGTGTATCCTTAAGCCGTTTGGAAAAACGCTTATCTGGATAAGCGTGGTGTTTCTGGACTGACTCTTTAAAATCCGAGTGGTCCAGAAAAGTACTTAATTTACGCTTGGGATACCTGAAATGGAATTTCTCCTGCTGTGAAGCTGTCTCCTCCACAGGAAGAGCAGGTGGAGAAATGTCCAGCATTTTATTGATGGACGCTATAAGATCATTCACTATGGCGTCACCATCAGGAGTATCCAAATTGAGAGCGGTCTCAGGATCAGAATCCTGATCAGCTACCTCCGCCTCATCATACAGAGAGTCGTCCTGCTGGGACCCTGACCAGTGTGATGAAGTCGAGGGCCGCTCATAGCGAGCTCGCTTAGGCTGTCTGGGACTGTCGTCCGTGTCAGAGCCATCACCCTGGGATGCAAGAGACGCCCCCGGATCCCGGAGCTGTTCCAACTGAGGGGGACCAGGGAGCAATGAGTTAACAGTGTCCATGGTCTGAGTTACTGGTCTAGACTGCAATGTTTCAAGAATTTTAGTCATAGTCACAGACAATCTGTCGGCAAAGACTGCAAACTCCGTCCCTGTCACCTGGACAGTATTCACAGGAGGTTCTGCCTGGGTCACCTCCAGCAGAGGCCCCGGCCGAGCAAGTGCCACAGGGGCCGAGCACTGCACACAGTGGGGGTCAGTGGAACCTGCCGGTAGAACAGCCCCACATGCAGTACAAGCAGCATAAAAAGCCTGTGCCTTGGCACCTTTGCTTTTTGCGGTCGACATGCTGTTGTGTCCTCTGAGTAATCTAGGAGGGTATATAGCAGAGAATCACTAGTGATCGTACAGTGCAATGTATAGCTGCAAGCACAAAATACAAATATACACTTCGGCACCAGTGGGGGGTCAGCCCTTGAGGGCAGCTTACCGCCCGCTGAAAGCGGGTGTGTGGGCACCAGAATCCCGTGTCTGGGTCTCCCAGTCTCCTCTCTCCAGCTCGGACTGCACACAGGAATGGCTGCCGGCGTCCTGTGAAGAGGGGCTGACTGTGGGCGTGCCTCAAACAAAGTGCGGGAAACTGGCGTCCCACTGTGCCCAGTGTGAGGGCTGGAGTATGCAAAGCAGACTCCAGCCCTCTGCGCTGCCATGCTGTACAGCGTCCCGCCCTTCCCCTGACTGGCAGGCCTGGGGGCGGGAACGAAACGAAACTAGGCCGCAAAAAGCCGGGGACTCGAGTAATAAGCGCGGCCGTCATATATGCACGGCCAGCGCGGAAGTCCCCGGCGCACCACAAATCCCAGCCGCGCCGCAGCGCTAAAAACTGACCACCGTGGCCACGCAGCAGTTTCAAACACATGTCCCCTCTCAGCAGAGCTGTAGATAGGAATGGCACCAGCGCGCAGCGCTGTTGTCCCCGGCGCACTAACACACCCAGCAATGCTGCGGTGTGCGCGCGATATGTACGGGGACACAGAGTACCTTGATGTAGCAGGGCCTGTCCCTGACGATACTCAGCTCCATTCCAGCAGATTCTCCAGGGGCTGTGGATGGAGCACGGTCTCAGTGCCTGGAGACCGGTAAAATCCCACTTCACCCAGAGCCCGCAGGGGGATGGGGAAGGATGCAGCATGTGGGCTCCAGCCTCTGTACCCGCAATGGGTACCTCAACCTTAACAAACACCGCCGACAAATAGTGGGGTGAGAAGGGAGCATGCTGGGGGCCCTAGTATGGGCCCTCTTTTCTTCCATCCGACATAGTCAGCAGCTGCTGCTGACTAAACAGTGGAGCTATGCATGTATGTGTGCCTCCTTCGCACAAAGCATGAAAACTGAGGAGCCCGTGATCCCACGGGAGGGTGTATAGCCAGAAGGGGAGGGGCCTTACACTTTTAAGTGTAATACTTTGTGTGGCCTCCGGAGGCAGTAGCTATACACCCAATTGTCTGGGTCTCCCAATGTAGCGACAAAGAAAGTTACATTTGATCTTTTTGAACTCTTTTTAATTCATTTACTTTTTTAGGGGTGTTATGTCACCGAATAACCACAATTTTGGGGTTTAAACATTTTTTTTTTTGGGAAGGGTATTTGAGGAATGATTCTATGAATGCCTATACTATATACTGTAATACTTAGGTGTTGCAGTATAGTGAAAAATCTTGGTTGAGCTTCAGACTACAAAGATGTCAAAAACGGGGGCCTTCAGAAGGTCCTCAGTGGCCATGCTGACCCAATGTGCGCAAGTGCCAGGAACTATGCCATTTATTGCCATTGTCAGTGACGGACAAAATCAATTAAATGGTTAACAGCAGTGATCAGGGCTGAGCTTCAGCCGCTGCTATTATACACAGGTTTTGACTAGATCATATAGCTGGCAGGAGTCACATGTGCAGAGAACTCAACTCCCGAGCCCTCTCAACACAGGGCACCATCACAATAAGTTTCATGTGTGTGATACTATGTTAAGGTGTTAATAGCATAATAAATTACAATGCTTAAGTATTATATAAAATACATTACAAACAAAACATATATAGTGTGCGCCAAGTACCATAACCTGAATGCCCTGGACGATAACTGCACACAAAACTAAAAGGGGCATAGGGACATCAAAAAGGAGGATAATCCACTAAAGGGAAGATAATCCACTAAAAGAAACAAAAACAGCAGCACAGCTTTACTCACCCTTAGGGTACTTTCACACTTGCGTTGTTTTCCTTCGTTACAATCCGCCCTTTTGGAAAACAGCGGAATCCGTTAACTGATTCCACTGTTTCCCATAGACTTGTATGGTTGACGGATTGTACCAAAAGGACCTGCGTTGCTTCCGCCCAGCGGGAGGAACGCAGCATGTAACGTTGTTTTGAGCAGCGGAATCCTCTGGATTTCACTGCGCATGCGCTTTTTTTTTTTTTAAATCACAAACTTTATTTTGGCTCGCGGTGGCCGAACGTTCAGCTGAGCGCCCGGCCGTCGGCAAGTGACAGCGCTCAGCTGAGCGACCGGCCGCCGGCATACCCGGGCGCCGGCAAGTGACAGCGCTCAGCTGATCACCCGGCGGTCGGCTGCAGGGAGCGATCAGCTGATCACCCGGCGGCCGGCTGCAGGGAGCGATCAGCTGATCACCCGGCGGCCGGCTACTGGGAGCGATCAGCTGATCACCCGGCGGCCGGCTACTGGGAGCGATCAGCTGATCACCCGGCGGCCGGCTACTGGGAGCGATCAGCTGATCACCCGGCGGCCGGCTGCAGGGAGCGATCAGCTGATCACCCGGCGGCCGGCTGCAGGGAGCGATCAGCTGATCACCCGGCGGCCGGCTGCAGGGAGCGATCAGCTGATCGTTCACAATAGTCTACCGCCGGTAAAAACTGTAGAAAAAAAAAAAAAATCAAAACGGATTCCGTTGTTCTGCAGCATCCGTTGCATTCGTCACACAACGCAATGCAACGGATACCGTTCAACGCAAGTGTGAAACTAGCCTCTTACCAAGTCTTATATATGTGGCTGTAGGTAAATGCTACATATATGATCATTTCACTTGGATGATTGCTAGTTACACATGGATATGAGCTGCCATGTGTGTATGAAAGGGATCCAAGACTTGAATAGCATTTTCAATAAACACTTCCTAAAGCTTAGAGCAATAGAGTATTGGCACTAGTCTCCATATTCCAACCATTGAGGTACTGGTGAGCCCACGCCACACATGGGGATTATGCTCAGTGTGACTACATATAATATCAAGAGTGAGAAAAATCGGGCACCGCTAATCCAAAGAAAGCAGCTGTTTGTTCGATCCTAGAAAGCATAGGAGCAGTGTGCACGTCCCAGGGCGTAGACCATGTGCAAATCCAGAAGGAGACAGAATCAGGCGGCACTCAGCGGCATCCAGATGAAGAATTTAATGAAAAAAATTCATACTAGGGGTACAGGTGGTGGGGGAGGGTGACGACAAGGTCACAGAGCCAATCTGCTGCATGCCCATATAGACACACATACAGCTCTGCTGCATGCCCATATAGACACACATAAAGCTCTGCTGCATGCCCATATAGACACACATACAGCTCTGCTGCATGCACATATAGACACACATACAGCTCTGCTGCATGCACATACAGACACACATACAGCTCTGCTGCATGCCCATATAGACACACATACAGCTCTGCTGCATGCCCATATAGACACACATACAGCTCTGCTGCATGCACATACAGACACACATACAGCTCTGCTGCATGCACATACAGACACACATACAGCTCTGCTGCATGCACATACAGACACACATACAGCTCTGCTGCATGCACATACAGACACATACAGCTCTGCTGCATACACATACAGACACACATACAGCTCTGCTGCATGGCACATAGAGACTCACATACAGCTCTGCTGCATGCACATGAAGACACACACATACAGCTCTGCTGCATGCCCATATAGACACACATACAGCTCTGCTGCATGCACATATAGAGACACATACAGCTCTGCTGCATGCACATATAGAGACACATACAGCTCTGCCGCATGCACATAGAGACACATATACAGCTCTGCTGCATGGCACATATAGACACACACATACAGCTCTGCTGCATGCACATATAGGCACAACATACAGCTGAGGGTACACGAGCTGAAGGAATTTGTACATAGTTCTTTTAGCTGGCATCATGGCTTGAAAGGTCCTAAAGTTAAATGGTCAGAATGTCCATCTGCTGCACAGCTCCTACAGCCTCCATTCAGGTCCCGGAAGCCTCCTCTCCTGCTCAGCCAATCCCATAGATCAGTGCAGAGCAGGAGGTGAGAGGGTAGGCCTCTCTCTGATTGGGGAGGACGCTGTGTCAGTGTTCTCCACAGGAAGCCGCCAAGCCATAATACGCACACACTTTTTAACAGGAGTTTTTATTGTTAAAAAGTGTGTCTTATAGTCCAAAAATATACGGTAAGTTGAAAGATCATCACAAATGTGGAGTAAACCTAGCCTACAATGATACCTCTCCTACAGTAACTACAGGAAAGCAGAATTGTCAATCCATTTCCGTGCCTGGCAGACATTCTTACCGTTCCTGGCAGATGACCCTTCTCCTGTTTGCCATTCTGCGTGTTGTTACTTTTGAGCTTCCTCTTCTTCTTCACGTTCTCCTTGTGTTCTTTCTGCTTGTTCTGCACTTCAATGAGTACAGAGATAAAGCTGTTCTTCACTTCTTTCTCAAACTCCAGCTCATCCCGTAACGCCAGCTGCTGCACCAGCTCCTCAGAGTAATCCTTAATGGCCATCTCAATTTCCTCCAAAAGATCATTTAACTCTGCAACAGACATCTGCTTCACTCCTGTACAAAACACAGACAAAAAATATAGTAAGTCAGAGCCAACACTTCAAAAGGGAATGATGCATCACTGCACAGAGGAGGATAGGACTAATTAATACAATGGCAATTCCATAAAACCAATGCTTTACCTTTCAATTTACAGTACTACTCCAACTGTATATACACTGGAGATCAAAATTAAGAGAATTAAAGGGAATTTGTCAGCAGGCTATCACAATTTAATCTGAGAGCAGCATAACGCAGGGTTGGAAAGCCCGATTCCAGTGATGTGTCACTCACTGGGCTGTTTGTTATTTCAAATCAAATCAGTGTTTAATCAGTGGGAGATTACCACTACAAGGCTAGTTGTCTTGTGCCATATAGTCCTCTCGCCCCGTATAACCCAGCTCCCACCACTAAAACAAATAAAGGAATAACGTTTGGAACACCATTCTAAGGCTATGTGCGCACGTTGCGTAAAAACATGCAGTTACGCTGCGCTTTGTAGCGCAGCGTAACTGCATGCGTCCTGCGGCCCCTGCACAGTCTATGGAGATTGTGCAGGGGCCGTGCGCACGTGGCGTCTAAGAGCGCAGCGCTTCGGCTACTGCCGAAGCGCTGCGCAAAAAGAAGTGACATGTCACTTCTTTCCTGCGCTTTGCCGGCAGCTCCTGCTCTGTCTATGGCAGGAGCTGCAGGCAGAGCGCATGGAATCGGCGCTCACTACGGACATTTCTGCAGCGATCTAAAGCGCACATGTGCTCTTCAGATCGCTGCAGAAATTTCTGCAGGGCTTGTACGCAACGTGCGCACATAGCTTAAGTCTGAACTGGGTGCAAAAACCTAAAAAACATCACTATGGGGAGATAAGGTATGCACACCAGTGACTATGTAAGGGGAATACATGAAATAGCAGAAACTGCTGTGTGAATACTGACTTGAAAAATCCAATAGCTATATGCAAGAGTGAAAATGTGAAAAATGACAGACTTAGAATGGTGTTCCAAACGTTATTCCTATTTGTTAGTAGTTTTTCGTTTGTGAACCCTCCCCAACCACACCTATTGCCAATCCATATCATACGCATAAATAGCCTGGGTCTCAGCTTCCCATACACGGTAAGTTTTTTAACTGCATGAGAGAACACACACAAGCTAGGGACCCCAACGTAGAGAAATACTTTGACGTAGTGTTGGGGCTCTATTGCATTGATCAATTCAGTAGCTAAATTTCTCTTGATTCATATGTTCATGGCAGTAATGCAGATTCCATTTTTCACATTTTCACTCTTACATATAGCTATTGGATTTTTCAAGTCAGTATTCACACAGCAGTTTCTGCTATTTCATGTATTCCCCTTACATTGTCACTGGTGTGCATACCTCATCTCCCCATACCCACCACTAAAACGACGCAAATTTTGGCCAGTGAACAATTTACACAAAGAGCTGCCATTCAGTTATGTAGGTGGGGTTATACAGAGCTTAACATTCAGAGAACTGCTGCACAGAAAACTGTAATTATATCCAAACGACAGCAAACATCCCAGTAAGTGATACACTGCTGGAATCAGGGTTTCAGCCCCTAATCAGAAAACATAGCAAAAAACCTGATGACAGATTCCTTTTAATAGCTGTGAACCAGCATCTAATACCTATGAACAGCATTACATGTCACACAATACAGTATCTCCCTCCAATATACATCTGTATCTGCATGCTTCTCTCTCAGTATTTGGGGAATATTGACAACACATTTACACCGTATCTGTAAGTCTGGTGCTTAATCGCTCGGAGAAGTGGGGCACTTTGATGTCCCATTTGTTCAAGTCCCGACCGGCTGCGTTTCCCTTTCACTGTCGGAATTGCAGGAGGATTGTGCACGCTCCATATCTCCAGGCACTCTCCATTCAAGGATGGAGAAGACGCCTGGTGAATAATCTAAAGCAATTAGAAGATTCCTTTCATGTTGGATATTCAGTTATGCTACCATACATATTAATGAACGGGATTCACATTTGATACTCCAGAAGAGAATTGACTGTCCCTGTGTTTGTGAACTGGATAGGCTGAATATTTTTTCCTTTTCACTGCATGGGACAATGGCCATCTGCTAATAAATCAGTGAGGGAGAATGTATAATGTAATGAGGGAAATGTGCAGAGAAAAATAAAAAATTCTCGGAGGAAAGTTGTATCCACGTCTATCTACTTACGATCTTCACAGCTATTACTGGAGGAAGATTTTTTGAGCGTCTGGATCTCTTGTGAAAGCATCGAGAGCCGATCCGACTGAGACGGAGCGTCCTCCTCTTCTGGATCCGGAGACTCCTGCATCATTTCCTCAATTTCTTCAATAACCTGCCAGGAAAACAAACATAACCGCTAATGAAGGTCATGTGGGTTTACAAGGCTCCTGAAGTCCTCAAACCTGTATAATAAGACAGACTTATCACACACATTCAAAACGCAGAGCGTCAATGCTGGAACTCTCTTAGGGTATTTATAGGGCTACCAAGATGGCGTGGCAGTGGGTCTTAACACTAGAACTACTGAGGTAGTCATTTTGACTACTTTGCACCATGTATTTCTATATAGTTGTCACGAGTCCAGTAGTTCTAGTGTTAAGTATGTCCTTCGATATGGCAGCAAACCATCAGCTCCCCCACAATAGTGTTGGAACGGCCACCCACTGGATTGCAACACGTAAATGGCCCTGTCAAGAGAAAGGACACTTTATTATAGTTTTTCCCTATAGTTAAAAATCAGGTATTTATGCCATATGTATTCTTTCAAAAACATTTCTGCAATGCATTCTTACTTTCAGATTACGATCGTTATTAAAAATAAAATGATTAAATCTTTCACTGTGGTCCCTGTGGCTTTTCTTTAAGGGTGCTTTACACGCTGCGACATCGCTAACGATATATCGTCAGGGTCACGTCGTTAGTGATGCACATCCGGCGCAGTTACCGACATCGCAGCGTGTGACACCAAGGAGCGACGATCAACGATCGCAAAAACGTCAAAAATCGGTGATCGTTGACATGTCGCTCCTTTTCAGAATATCGTTGGTGGTGCATGCCGCTGGTTGTTCGTCGTTCCTGCAGCGTCACACATCGCTGTGTGTGACACCGCAGGAACGACGAACATCATCCTACCTGCGTCCACCGGCAATGAGGAAGGAAGGAGGTGGGCGCGATGTTCCGGCCGCTCATCTCCGCCCCTCCTCTGCTATTAAGCGGCCGCTATGACGCCGAACGCACCTCCCCCTTGAAGGAGGGATTGTTCAGTGATCACAGCGACGTCGCTGAAAAGTTATGTGCGTGTGACGCTGCCGTAGCGTTAATGTTCGCTACAGCAGCGATCACCAAATGTCGCAAGAACGACGGCGGCGGGTGCTATCGCTAGCGATGTCGCAGCGTGTAAAGCACCCTTTAGACTCATACTTCCTGTCCTCTCAAGAAGAGTTTTCAGCAGCCTCATCATCAGCAGAGGCAGGATTACAATAACAGGTAACGCCTCTATTCTATACCTGATAACCAAAGGTCTACCAATCAAAAAAGGCAATGGAAAAAGCTGACCCTGCTCCCCCTTTTTACAATCCAATTACCTTTGCTTATGCTCATTAGATACTTGTTTATAAAATATAGAGTTGGGGTCTGATCGTTGCAGCTAATGTACATATCTTTGATGAACACAAAGTATGGCTCTGTTCTCACAGTGGTTTTTGAATAGTTTTACTGGTCTCTTGACAGTAAGAACAATGTTCAAAATAGAAGATTTGCCATGATTTTGCTGTGCTGTTTTTTTTGTTCTTTTTTAAATGTAACAGCCATCACACCTCAATGTCTTACACATTGAATATTAGATCTTCATTGGTTTAGAAATCTGCAGCATGTTATATTACATATTGTCCGACTGATTGATGGGGTCCGAGGAGAACGTATACTGTAGACAGGTGTGAGCCAAAACCCTTAACAAGGGAAAGCAAGAAAGGGAACTGCAACTGTTAATATTTATGGAGCATGTGGAGAGGTTTCTAGCAAATTAGGGGTGTAGTGTAGACCACCACTTAGTATGTGTCCCGCTAGACTATGTTCACTCTTCATGGGTCCGATAAACGTTTAACAAGGGGATACCTTTCCAAGGTGCCGCGGTTTGGCTCAAAGCTTAGCTCCATTGCCATTTATTGGGATAATCCACAGCTTTATCATATTGAATGCAAGAAAACAGGGAGCACATTTGTTCCAAGAACCCCACTCACAGGTGGGATTTTATCAGATTTATGGGAATTTAGGCATGGAATCTGGGACCACATTCATACACTGAAAGCAATGGCCATCATTTCATGGACGATGTTGTAAAGCAAATTTTCTCTGCAGGTGGTAACACCAAAAATCATCTTAGGACTCGGTCATTGGCATAATCAGATATCTTGTATGCACAACCCCACACGTGAAAGATTAGATGTGGGGTAAAAACCTAAAGCAACTGCTTGCAGTCTTCGGCAACATGTAACAAGAGGATTGTACCCCTTTATGGACCCCCAATATTAACCTAACAAAAGCTGCTGTCTCTCTGCAAGACTTGTTTTTTTGCAGGTTACAGTTTTCTGGATGTCCAAGAGAAACCTGACAGAAGAACTAATAGAAATGTGAACAGGGCGTTATCCTATGAAACCAGATCTTTTACCTGCTCAGCGGTGAAAAGCGGCTCATCATTTATACAGGACACGATTATTGAATGCATATCTAGCTGTTCCCTTAGCTCCTCGTCATCAGACAGGTCGAGGTTTAAGTTATTGTCCATCTGAAACAAGAAAATGATTTGTTACACTCAGTGATGCACTTTTTATTTAATTTTAAATAGAGCAAAAAGTTGATGCAAATTGAAGAGAAAAACAAAAAAAAAAACCCACACAAAGAAAGGGGGAGCACAGCCGCAATATTCCATGCAAGACTTTCTGCAGCTCACGAATCAAAGGCCTTGTAACAACCGTATTGATCTGTCATCATTTCGGGTGCACAGTGGTGCAGGGGTTAGCATTTTCTCTAATCTTTTTGTGTACTAATCGACTATTGGAAACAGTAGCCCAATACTGACTTGGACTTCTATAGGGGAGCATTGTGGCCCGATACTGACTCGGACTTCTACACAGGAATACAGTGATCCCTCACCAATCACGGGAGTTACATTCCAGAGATCCCTGCAATAGGTGAAAAACTGCAAAGTAGCGTCATCTATAATATAAATATATATATTATATATATATATATATATATATATATATATATATATATATATATATATATATATATATATATATATATATATATATATATATATATATATATATATATATATATATATATATATATATATATATATATATATTTTTTTTTTTTTTATTTTTATTTTTTTAAGGCTTTATAAACCCTTCCCACACACCTATAAAACTACCACACTTATAAATATTTCATATGCTCTTAAAGGGAACCAATTACCAGGATTTCCTTATAAACCCTAAAGCCAGTGCTATACTGGCACTATCAGGCTGATTCTCTACATACCTTTAGTGATCAGCTCGGATGTTTATTTTCTTGGATTTCAAAACCTAAAGTTCATAAAATACCAACTTCTTAACTGACAGAAGCTGAGGATCAGATAATATCTAGGGGGATATTCATACTTATCCCCTGTTAGAATTAGCATAAATATTATACTAAACAATTTACTTTTTCTCTTGCAGGAGCTGTGAGGTCATACCCATGTGACCAGAAGGGGCGGGGCCTCAGCCAACAGAAAAATGTTGCTTTGTGGTATCCACTTTGTTGGCTGAGGCCCCGCCCCTTCTGGTCCCATGGGTATGACCTCACAGCTCCTGCAAGAGAAAAAGTGAATTGTTTGTATAATACGTATGCTAATTCTAACAGGGGGAGGGGATAAGTATGAATCTCCCCCAGATATTATCTGATCTTCTTCAGCTGCTGTCACTCAAGAATTTGCCAATTTTAAAAACCTTACTTTTTTGGGTTTCAAAATCTATACACTGTGTGCAGACTTATTAGGCAAATAAGTATTTTGATCACATGATACTTTTTATACATGTTGTCCTACTCCAAGCTGTATCGGCTTGAGAGCCAACTACCAATTAAGTAAATCAGGTGCTGTGCATTTCTGTAATGAGGAGGGGTGTGGTGTAATGACACCCTATATAAGGGGTGCATACTTATTAGGCAACTTCCTTTCCTTTGGCAAAATGGGTCAGAAGAGAGATTTAACAGGCTCTGAAAAGTCCAAAATTGTGAGATGTCTTGCAGAGGGATGCAGCAGTCTTGAAATTGCCAAACTTTTGAAGCGTGATCACCGAACAATCAAGCGTTTCATGGCAAATAGCCAACAGGGTCGCAAGAAGCGTGTTGGGCAAAAAAGGCGCAAAAAAACTGCCCATGAATTGAAGAAAATCAAGTGTGAAGCTACCAAGATGGCATTTAACACCAGTTTGGCCATATTTCAGAGCTGCAACATTACTGGAGTATCAAAAAGCACAAGATGTGCCATACTCAGGGACATAGCCAAGGTAAGGAAGGCTGAAAAATGACCACCTTTGAACAGGAAACAGCAGATAAAACGTCACGACTGGGCCAATGAATATCTTAAGAATGATTTTTCAAAGGTTTTATGGACTGATGGAATGAGAGTGACTCTTGATGGGCCAGAGGCTGGATCATTAAAAGGACAGAGAGCTCCACTCCGACTCAGACACCAGCAAGGTGGAGGTGGGGTACTGGTATGGGCTGGTATCAAAGATGAACTTGTGGGACCTTTTCAGGTTGAGGATGGAGTGAAGCTCAACTCCCAGACCTACTTCTAGTTTCTGGAAGACAACTTCTTCAAGCAGTGGTACAGGAAGAAGTCAGTATCGTTAAAAAAAACGATTTTCATGCAGGACAATGCTCTATCACATGCATCCAACTACTCCACAGCGTGGCTGGCCAGTAAAGGTCTAAAAGATGAAAAAATAATGGCATAGGCCCCTTGTTCACCTGATCTGAACCCCATAGAGAACCTGTGGTCCCTCATAAAATGTGAGATCTACAGGGAGGGAAAACAGTACACCTCTAGGAACAGTGTCTGGGAGGCTGTGGTGGCTGCTGCACGCAATGTTGATCGTAAACAGATCAAGCAACTGACAGAATCTATGGATGGTAGGCTGTCGAGTGTCATCAGAAAGAAAGGTGGCTATATTGGTCACTAATTTTTGGGGGTTTTGTTTTTGCATGTCAGAAATGTTTGTTTTTAAATTGTATGCAGTTATATTGGTTTACCTGGTGAACATAAATAAGTGATATGGGAATATTTGTTTTTTATTAAGTTGCCTAATAATTCTGAACAGTAATAGTTACCTGCACAAACAGATATCCTCCTAAGATATCCAAATCTAAAAAAAAAAAAACACTCCAACTTCCAAAATATTAAGCTTTGATATTTATGAGTCTTTGGGTTGATTGAGAACATAGTTGATCAATAATAAAAAAAAAATCCTCTAAAATACAACTGGCTTAATAAGTCTGCACACAGTGTATTTACCTCAGCTCATAGTAATCCAGGCTCACTATAATGAGGGCACACGTGTAATGTCAGTGACCAGACGCCATGTAACCACAGATCTGCGGTGCTGCCTGCTAACACGATTTCTACAGCTGTATTCACTGCTGCTCACGTCAATTACATGTCACTGATCCAGGCGGACGTTTGCTCACCCTCAACGTTCCTCTCTGAATTTAATAACCCGCCTTCAGTAGTAATAGAAGGCAACGCTGGCTGCATACTGAACACCTCGGCGCGGGGTAATTGCTTTTCTCGATGTGTACTTCAAACAGGACTATTTGTGAATGGTTTCGGGGACATCTGTATTCGGAGGGGACAGATGACCTATTTACGCTTAGAGAACAATTTTTTATACTAATCCAGTTTAGCGTCGATAAAAAACGCCCCGAGACTTCTGAGGTTATAATTAATGGGGCATGCTCTGAAATTCCTAGTCACAATCCATATCTCGTACACTGTGGGGGTGTCTGCTCCCCGCACCCAACTACAGAGCACACAATCGCTCAGATACCCCGTGTGCACAGCACGCAAATAAGAGTTTCACTTCGATCACCTTGTAAAAGGGTTAAAACTGGCATTTTCCACCCTCTTACTATATTAAAGGGGTGGTCCATTACTCGGGACAACCCTTCTAAATCACTATATTCCCCCACGTAAAAGTAACAACAGCCTGTCCATGCCTCTGGTGCCGGCGTCTGGTCTCCTGTGACCTTATTACGTCACCCTGCTGCCAATCAGTGGCCATCGCCCACTTCACTTTCACTTCCTTGGAAAAAAAGTACAATCCAGAAGGTGGTCACATAATGTCACGAGACACCAGGTGCAGACACCACTGCAAAGGTCCTGCTCCGAAGAGAGTAGAAGCTGCCATTTTACATGGGAGAACATGGTGATTGATAAGGGGTTGTCGAAGTAGTGGACTTCCCCTTCAAGGGGTGACATGATAATCCCACTGCCATGTTCTTGACTGTGGAGTACAGCTGTATGCTTTTTTTGTTGCCCTAGGTTACTGCTCAGCTTGTTGACATAGAAATACCACCTGGTTACTGAAGAAACATTATTACTAAGTAAATGCCATCATAGTCTGCATAATCTGTGCCATTATGTCATGTATGTACTGCGACTAATGGGAAATATGTGTGTGAGAGGAGACAGATGTGAGCGAGTGGCCATGTCAGGGATGGGGAGGACACTGAAGACAGCCGGGGGTCCAGGAAGCAGCCGCACACACACACAATACAGACAAGAAGAAAGTCCCGGAGTGAGAACCGCCTGCACAATAGCTGCTTGTGAATCGCTATTCAGATGCAGCAGTGCAGGGCATGGCAGCCACAGTCTGGGTTACCTGTTCCAGGTGAAGGAGACCAGCCCACCTGCATAACAGTAGTACCCCCTCATAGACAGGCGAGGCATACCACAGCAGCGGACATCAGAGGAAAAGTGCATCTGACAAAATAGTGGGAAATAAGCTGCCCAAGAGGGGCTAGGACTGGCCACACCAAGAGTTAGTCAGCTGATGTCTGAGTGCAAGGAGGGCACCACGGCAAATATAGGGAAGAGGCAAATACCTGAAACACCAATATGAGGTAGCTGTGCAGAGGGGGCATAAATAGGTAATATGCAGGATAAACAAGACATTGCAAGCGGAGCACAACAGGGATGCGACGAGAACCTCATCTAAGACTAAACTAGAGATGAGTGGACCCTGTGGAAGTTCGGGTTTACCGGGTTCAGCCGCACTTTAGATTAAGTTCAGTTCCAGACCTGAGCTTGACCTAAACTTGATCCAGGAGCTCAAACCCCATTGGAAGTCACTGAAGAGACAGGTTGGCTCTAGGACCACATACAGCCAGCCAAAAACTGAGCATTTCCAGGGAAGGGTGGGTTTTTATTTTTTTGGACACTAAATCCAAAAACATTATTTTTATTCCTAATGAGAGCCATTCAGAGACTGAGCTGCTCTCACTGGGCTGAGCACCGAGCATACCCAAGCACCCTGATGCTCAATCAAGTAGATCGCTTACATACAGCACCCAACTTTTTTTTTTTTTATAAACAAAAAACAAATGTCCATGATTGGTATGAAGTCTAAACGTTATACCGTAGTTCATGGACGCTCATCTCTACTAAACTACCAAGCTTGTCTGCTCCCCGTGAGTTGCAGGGGTTGTCCACCACACAGACCAGCCCTTCTCAATCACTATGTTCCCCTATTATAAAATGATAACCGGTATACTCTCCACCGATGCCATTCCAGTGGGGCAGATACTGGCTCTCCTGGGGCTCGCCTGACATGACATGATGCTGCAATGGCACCAGAGGAGAGGCTAGCTGATATTTTATAAGGTTGGGGAGGGGCAGTGATTAAGAAGGGTGTTATCGAGTAGTACACAACCCCTTTAAATTGCATTTTTCTGCTATCCACAACTGGGAAATGACTACAACTAAAGGCCACTACATCCTAACCCAGATCCTAAAGTTTAAAAAAGTATACCATCTTCATTTTATACTTTCTAATAGGAGTGAAGGTCTAGAGAATGCCAATACATACTGAACCACTTTACATATTATTTATGTGTTTGGGGTTAAAAATCACTTTGCAAGTGGGTTTCAGAGAAAGTTGAAGTTTGTTTCACAGCAGCACATTCAACAGACTGAACCAGTGACCATAAATCAGCTGAAAAGAGCTCAGAAAAAAAGACAGATAAAAGTTACAAACTCGACAGAACAAGCTCAATGACAGATTGGAAGTTACAGAGGTTGTGCACTACTCAGATGACCCCTTCTCAATTGCTAGATCACCCAATATCCGCCGCCTCCTGGACTGATGCTATTTCAGCAATGTTTGCACTTACTCTCCTGGGGCTCACGTGACGTTTTGCCACATGAAACCTGCAGGCAAATTGATGGCCGCTTTCTTTCTTGCTTTTCTTTGGACATTTGGAAAATTCAGAGCAGAAGCTGCACTTCTTTTGGGTGACTATTTCGTCCAAAGGAAGGGGAGTCAAGTGTCTACTAATTGGCTGCAGGGAATAACAACGTCATGAGCTCTGGAAGGTGCAGACATCGCTGAAACAGCATCAGTATTGGAGGCGAGTGTAGGTTTTTATTATTTTTATTTTACACAGGGGAATACAGCAATTGAGTAGGGGGTTGTTTGAGTGATGGACAACCCCTTTAACTCATTCTGCAGCAAGGAATAGACAATGCAACACTGAAGCTATAAAAAAAGGCAACATTTTTAATGACACAATTTTAAAAATTGTCAGCTTAAATACTATAAATTCTTTGCTTAAATACAACTCCCTTTAAAGTGTATTCAGACATTGCTCAGATCATCAATTAAGTTTTTATAAAACACACCCTATATAAATGTCATATATTCAATGTTTGCACACATCTTCGTGTATGCAGGGTGCTGCTGTTGGTATATTGCTTTTTTTTTGTATATTGTGCAGTGACAGCAGAATGCACCTGTTCACATTTTCTTTACTCTGGTTGGAGGTGCTGGTCAGTCTACACTATCGGAGGCGGCGACTGACTCCACATTTGGCTGAGCACACCTCCTCTCCTCAGTCTAAAACTAGTTTTAATTAGTGCTGGATCCTACCTGCTCTTTCAATTTTTATTCTTTTAAGCCTGCTTTACATGCTTCAATTTCTCATGCGATCGCACCCGCCCCCATCGTTTGTGCGATATGGGCAATTTGTTGCCAGTGTCGCACAAAGTCGTAACCCCTGTCACACGTACTTACCTTCCAAATGACTTCGCTGTGGGCGGTGACCAACCTCTTCCTGAAGGGGGAGGGACGTTCGGCGTCACTGCGATGTCACAGCGGCCGGCCAATAGTAGCGGAGGGGCGGAGATTAGCGGGACGTAAACATCCCGCCCACCTCCTTCCTTCCGCATTGCCAGCAGGACGCAGGTAAGTTGCAGTTCATCGTTCCCGGGGTGTCACAAGGAGTGATGTGTGCTGCCTCGGGAACGATGAACAACTGGAGCACAGAAGGACGTGCGGTTTTTAGAAAATGAGCAACGTGTCAACGAGCAACGATAAGGTGAGTATTTTTGCTCGTTAACAGACGCTCGTAGCTGTCACACACTACGATATGTCAAACGGCGCCGGATGTGCATCACTTACGACGTGACCCCGACGACATATCGTTTGATATATCGTAGCGTGTAAAGCCCACTTTAGCCCTGGAGAGGCATGTTTGACAGATATTGGGCTTAGGGGCCCATCAAAAAAAGATCGCCTTGTTGAGGCTTATGGATTGTGATGAATTGGCCAATATGTGCACTATGTACCTTTATTATACAAGTATGTTCTATTTAGCAGTAATGCAGTCTATATTTCATATACTCAATGTTTGCACACATCTCACTGCTTACAGAGTACTGCTGTATTCCTTTGTTTGTATCCTAAATCAAGTGTCATATGGCGCATTAGTGACCAACGAGCAAATAATGAGATGTGCGATAGACACAAAGTCTCTTCATGTACAGTTTGCATTGACAGCCTCATACTGATGACAGGTAATCTTGTTTTACTTGTGACATATTAAAAGGAATGTCAGATTAATTTCAACTTATAAATTAATATGTTCATGCAGCCAATGCAAAGACAAGTCCATCCTTACCACCCTTTAGCTGGCAAGTCCGTTACTGAGAAATCACTGTTAGGCTATGTGCGCACGTTGCGTATTACATGCAGTTACGCTGCGATCTGCACCGCAGCGTAACTGCATGTGTCCTGCGTCCCCTGCACAATCTATGGAGATTGTGCAGGAGACGTGCACACGTGGCGTATTAGAGCGCAGTGCTTCGGCTGCTGCCCAAAGCGCGCGTTGTAAGAAGTGACATGTCACTTCTTTCGTGCGCTCTGCATGAAGTCCCTGCTCTGTCTATGGGAGGGGCTACATGCAGAGCGCATGGAATCGGCTTTTGTTTCCGCAGCGATTTGAAGCGCATGTGTGCTGTTCAAATCGCGGCTGAAATTTCTGCAGGGCCAGTACGCAACGTGCGCACATAGCCTTAGTGTTATTATGCAAATGAAGCTTAAAAGGGTATTCCCATCACCAAGATCCTTTCCATTCAATACAAAGCAGGTGTAATAATATTTGCAAATACCTCTAATTAAGAATGTAGTACAGTTTGTATGATTCCATATGTCACTTACCTCATGTTCAGGGCATTGCAGAATCATGGTTACAACCACGCATATAGTCACAGTTAGTTGCTAGTGGTCATAACCATAGATATCTAAGGTCCTAAAATGTCATGAACATGAGGTAAGTGAAATAGTGAATCAGAAGAACTATACACTTCATTTCTATTTGGAGGTATAATATTATTATTACACCTACTACATATTGGGATAGGATCTAGGAGATGGAAATACCCCGTTAAGTGCTAAGGGTATGATAAAGCTTGTCTCAAACTTTATTCTCTGCCCACCATCTTCAGCTTGACTGAAACTTCTAGGCTTGAAGTCAAACAAGGCAAAAAAGGGGAATAAAGCTGGAGAAATAGAGGCTTGTAGAAGTGCATCGTCATGCCCAAAGAACTTCAGTCTCATTGGCATATTGATAGAGAGAGCGATTGCTCAGTAACTGAGTAGCTTGCTAAGTGGGATGGACTTGTCTTTGCAAGGGCTGCATACACATTACCAGACTTCGAGCGGTTAAATGAAACCGACAGATTCCCTCTAAGGCCATGTGCGCACGTGTTCATTTTGCATGCGTTTACGCAGCGCTTTGCACTGCAGCGTATACGCATGCGGTCTGCGTCCCCAGCAAAGTCTACGTAACTTGTGCAAATTCCATGCGCACGTTGCGTTTTAGAACGCAGCGATTTGCATGCTGCAATTTGTGGCCGAAACGCTGCATTCTAAGAAGAAACATGTCCCTTTGGTGCGTTTTGGATGCTTTTCCCACTCTGTCTATGGCAGAGCAAGCATCCAGAACGAATGAATTCCGCATCCATTCTGCATTCAAAATACTTACAAAACGTAGCTTTTCGGCATCGTTTTGAAACGCACATCAAAACCCTGCGGAATATTTATCACAGCCGTGGCATTGGGTTATTTTACGAGATAAGAAACCCACCACAGGCCTGAACAACTGGTCTGATTTTTGGATAGTGGCATTATGGCGTTTGTGATCGTGCCTTTGCCAATAACTACAACCTATAAAAGGGAATGTTCCCAGGTGGTAGATTTGTTGAACCAATTTCTGCAAATATCTCATTTATTAGGACAGGGTTTAACAGAAACCACCCACTCACATACAAGAACCAGCTTTTCAGTATTCGGAATTATGGCATCACATCTACCATGTGTGAATACAGCCTGAAGCCTCCTCATCTGTCAGTATGGGAGTCTGTCAAAACTCATCTCGTGTGTGTCCCAATTTCCATTCCAGTGAAGAAGGTAATGATGTGGAGAACTGAATAGATAAAAAAGGTAAATCTCTGTGTAATGCAAGGTGCCGACCACATGTTTTTTCCCCTCAACAGTCACTACCCATTTACATATTGGTGAATGTGTGAAAACCAGGAACTCCGTCTGAGAAACCGTGTACTAGCTGGGAGAAAGGCTAGGAAACAGGTCACTTTATTTTTATGGATGATTTCTTATCAAAGGTCAGAGCGTTTCAGACACTGACACATTACTAACTTCAGCTATGAAGCATGATCATTAATCCACATATGAGATCCATACACTGTGTGAGCAGGGGTGGAATTCAGCCGGTTCTGTCCAGTTCAGGCAAACCAGTTGTTAAAATAACAGCCGATTCTCCCAAACGGCAAGAATTGGCGTCACGACCGGTACCCTGTATTCATTTGTATCGGCGTCTTAAAAGATGCCGATACAAATGAATCCCCGTACCTCCATACACGCCGCACTTCCGTGTTCAGTGGAGCCAGTTTGCTGTTTGACCCGGCGTGCAGCAGTGTAGTGAAATTACCTCACCATGCTGCAGCCTGTCAGCGTCAGTATGCAGAGTGCCGAGAAGGAGAACAGAGGAGAGGCTGCCGGAACTTGGAGCAGGTAAGCGCTCTGTGAGCCGAAGATGCGACTCTGCAGGGGAGAGGAGGCCACATGGGGTCTGCACGGGATGGGGTCTGCACGGGATGGGGTCTGCACGGGATGGGGTCTGCACGGGATGGGGTCTGCACGGGATGGGGTCTGCACGGGATGGGGTCTGCACGGGATGGGGTCTGCACGGGATGGGGTCTGCACGGGAAAGGTTGTCCGTTGCAATTTGAGCAGGGTTCCTTTAGTAATAATTTTCAAACATTGTAGAAAAACTCTTTCATACAATATGCCAAGTAAATAAGTGACTGACAGTGACTGAAACATCTGGTACTTGATAGGAAAGTGAAGGTATAGGAAGAGTAAGAAGGGGAAAGTTTTTATTATTAATTACTTGTATTCTGTGGTTGAGGAAAGTGTACAAAAATGGGAGTGGCTAACAAAATGGGTGTGGCTACAGAATTGGGCATGGGTTTTCAAATGGACGGGGTTTACAGAGAACCTGTTAAAAATTTGAATCCCACCCCTGACTGAGTCACTGAGGACTGGATCCCAACAGAGATGGAGAAATATCTATACAGCCATGTTCTTGCATCACATATTTTACACTGCACACTTTCTGTGCAAGCTGTCATGGTTGAAAAAAATACAGCAAATATGGAAATTTTCTTTGCCATTTATTATACACTAAAAGGGTTTGTGGCCACATAGATTTCTGTGGATTTTCTGCACAGAAAACTGCATGTTTAGTCAGGAAAAACATGCCTTTTTTATTGCTTTTTTTATACATTTTTTCATATGTTTTTACAGTATGGTGATTGCAGGGGTTCCTGTCGACCGGCTGTCACTGCCAGGAGCAGTCCCTGCGCTGCTCCCGGCAGTTTTACCCCTAAATGCTGCAATCAATTGTGATTGCAGCATTCAGGTGGCAGGGAGAAGAATCGCTTACCTCTCCCTGGCAATTGGGTCCCTGTAATGCCATCACACGGACCAGATCGCTGCCATGGCAAACCTGGGTCATAACCATGATGACCCCGGGTTATTAAGCTAGATGCTGGATGCATTGTGTGTGAGGCGAAGTGCCAGTGCCACGAGTGCAGCTCTGACATATATCCACAGCAGTGATTGAGTACTGCAGTGGATTATATCAGACACAGAAACAATTGAAATTTTTTTTTGCACCAAAATATGCAAGGAAAAAAATCTGCAACATGCAGCAATTCAGGATTCTCAGACTTTGCTGGGATGTATTTTTCCTTGTAGTATTGACTAAAATCTGCAAGGGAAAAAAAACGAAAAAAAAAAAAAAGCAAAAACACAGCATGGGCACACAGCCTAATTAGGAGTGCTTCTAAAGTGATTTTTCCATTTAATTTAGGTTGTTAAATATTGAGGGATTTTACATTTTAATCTACATATTCAAGTAGATTATGGACAAATATAAATTTATATCTGTACATCTGCCTGTATTAATAAGGTACAAAGCTAGTATTTAGGCCGTACTTGATTATACCTGAACAGGCAAAATGGCCACAGAACTGTCTTACTATTTTTCGGTCATGTCTTAATGAGGACCTGTCACCAGACCAGAAGGAGACAGTTTTTGCATTTTTCATTCCCAATGCTTCCCTGTTTATTCTGGTTTTAGTTTTTGAATCCACCATACCACATTCCAGAGACATGGGATTTTTTTCATTTTTTTAAAAAAATGTAGTGTTAATTTTTAGGGCTTTATGAAGGGGGCATGGCTCACAGGAAAATAATATAGAGCAGCATTCTGGTAGCCACAGGGACTTGTAAAGACCATAAATATTAGAAATAAATCTAAGAAAGCATATCTCTGGAACCTATCTCAAAACAGAAAATATCTGCCAAAGTGGTCCTTAAGGCCTGTTTCACACGTCAGTAAAACACAGACATTTTTCACGGACGTGTTAAAAACGCATATGTCCCTCCGTACTCTGTGATTGCACATAGCGATAAACTCACCTGTCCCCGCTCCTGTTGTCCGTGGTGCTGAACTCTTTGGCTCTGCTGTGCTTCCGTCCCCGCTGCAGCTACTTCCAGGTCGGCTCTGACTGCATACATGAATATGCATGAGAATAAGCAGCCGGCTCTGAAGCAGCAGCATGCAGACGCCAGAGACAAGCAGCACTGGAGAAGGTGAGTTAAAAATGCTTTAAATTTTCAGTGCCCATGTTTTTCTAGTACGTGTTTCACGGACCACACCATAGCAAGGTCCATGGGACATCAGTAATGCCAGAAAAAAAAAAAAAAAAAAACCCCAAACACACGACATGTCTCCGTGCGGAGCACATGGACACGCGTGTATACTGCACGGAGACACGGTCAGTGAAAAATCACTGATGTGTGCACAGACCCATTGATTATAATGGGTCTGCGTATGTCCGTGATTCTGGTACATATAAAAATTAGCACATACGTACCAGAATCACTAACGTCAGAAACAGGCCTAAGGCCCTGTGCGCACTTGCCGTTTTTTGCTGCGGATTTGCTGCATGTTATGTTCATAACATCTCTCAAGTGATTCACCAGCAAATCCTATGGGAAAAAAAAAAATGCTGTGCGCACTATGCGGAATTTGACAGCTGCATGTTTTGCTGCGGGATTCCCGAAGCAAAACAATTGCATGTCACTTCTTTTCCACACATCGCTGCGGGATTTCACTCCATTGACTGTATTGTAATCGCGAAATCCCGCAGGGAATAACGCAGGCAGCAAATTCTGTGCGGTTCATTGTGTTTTCCTGCGTTATTCCCTCCGGTATTTCGCAGTTTACATGCGGTAATGTTCAGCACTGCCCTGCGGTTTTGCAGGGAAGTGATGTCATTATGACAGGAAGAGGAAGCAAAGCAGAGAGTAAACACACACATATCACAGACACAGACATACAATACACACAGATCGCACTCACACACAGACATATAGAATACACATAGAAAGCAAACAAATATATTTTTACCGTCCAGCCGAGGTAAGCACACAGCGGCGGCCCGGTATTCTCAGGCTGGGGAGGGCGAGGGGCAGGGTTAATGTCCCCCTCCCTTCCTCCTCCCGCAGCCGAGAATATCAGCCGCAGCTTCCCCGGGACTGTCGCATCCATTATGCGGCAGTACCGGAGTGTCCCCAGCTCATCTAGATGCCGTGATGCGGTGGCGATCCAGGTAATAAGGAGTTAATGGTGGCGGATCGCCGCCACTAAGTCCAGGCTTGATCATGGCAGCGTCTATGTGACAGCTGACATGATCAACCCGTAAGTAATGTGAAAAAACACACACACCAAAAAATCCTTTATTTTAAATAAAACACAAAAAAGCCTCGTTCACCCGTTTATTAACCCCCCCCGAAACAAAGCTCCGACGTAATCCACAGCTCCTGCGCTGCTTACATCCAGCCGCGACTGACACACTGCTGAATGCAGCCTCGCAGCGAGCCAGCAGAGGTAACCACAGGGCATTTCCCACGGTCGCTAATGTGAACTCACTACTGACCGTGAGAAATGCAGCGATCTGTCCTCTATCTATTCTTCTGTCTATTTATTTATTTATCTATCTACTATCTATCTCAGAAGGAAATTTTTTTTTTCAATGTGCTTTATTGCATTGAATGCAATAAAACACATGTACCAAACCGCACGCGGCAAAACCGCGGCAATACCGTGAACAATACCGCGGTAAAACCGCATGCGGTTTACGGGTGCGGTTTGCCGCGGTTTTTTTTACCGCGGGTGCGGTAATCTTACAACGCCTGTGGAATTTTCTTGAGAAAATTCCATTTTCCAGTGCGCACATAGCCTAAGACAGTGTTCCTCAACGTCAGTTCACAAAGCCCAGCAGCAGGTCAGGTTTCAGGATTTTCTTACTAATTCCAATCACCTCTGCAATACTAAGGAATCCAAAAAACACAACCTGTTCAGGAGCCATGAGGACTGGAGATGGGAAACACGAATTTACACAGTGGAGATCAGAAGTTTTCTTTTTAACATTTGGGCAGGGTTGCTGGCGTGTATAAAAGTAAAGCCAAACTGATCACCCTTGGGCACCTTCACCAAAAGTGATTTACGGTAAAAATGCATGGAGTTTACCAAGGTAGCATTAGGCCACGTGCACATAATGAGTATTTGGGGAGTTTTTTACCTCAGTATTTGTGAGGTAAAACTAGGAGTGGAACAATTGGAGGAAAAGTATAATAGAAATACGGGCACCACTTCTGGATTTATCACCCACTCCTGGTTTTGGCCACAAATACTGAGGTAAAAAACTCAAATACTCAACATGTGCACGTGGCCTAATGCTAACTTGGTAAACTCCAAGGTAGCACTAAAGGTTTATTGTAGAAACGGGGAGGTTTGCTAGCTTTATGTGTGACCCATCACCAAGCCATGTTGAATTTTTTAATCTGAACAGTAAAGTTACATTTTTAGCTGGAACTTCCCCAGCTGTATAATGGACATTGACAACTCCGTCCTACACTCACCCATGGGGTACGTTTTTCTCGGGTTCCACACAACTACTATGGGTGAGTGTAGGACGGAGTTTGCATAATAATGTTATGACACTGTCTATATCTACCTGTCCGTTCTGAATTAGTATTTGGTCCCGTGACCTGTCTCCATGATATATTTTGCCCTCTATATATAACTGCAGCCTTGCACTATAGGATATATGTTAACGTCCTTATGGTTGGATATATTATGTATTCTGTGCTGCGTTGTTGGGACAATTCTTGACTGTATTTACTGGAGTTTTTTCAGGTCATGGCACTATTTATTTCTGACACTACTCCCCATATGGGAGGTGGACCCATGCGTGTAACATCAGTGACACCCCTATGAGCCTGATCATTGTTTGATGTAATTCTTTTTGGCACTGTATTTTATGTCACTTTTTTGCTATTGATTCTAATAAAACACTTGTTAGATTTTTGCAAAAAAGTTGTGTTGATGCATTTCTTGATTTACTGGTCTTATTTGTGACCATGACTACCCTTCCCTTGGTTCTCCTAGTATGCATAAATATTTGTAAAGGTGTAGTCTTTTTAGAATGTTGTATTTGGTGTCACATCTCGCCCTCACCCTCATAATTTGAACATATGAACCAACCCCACCATCAGAGACACGATGTGCCGCGTGCTCAAAACTGACATTTTGTCATTGCATTAAAGGGAATCTGTCACCAGGTTTTTGTCATCTAATCTGAGAGCAGCATAATGTAGGAGCAGAGACCCAGATTCCAGCAATATGTCACTTACTAGCCTGCTGAGTGTAGTTTTGATAAAATCACTGATTAATTAGCAGTAGATTATCAATAGAGGACTACTTCGCATGCTGCCAGATAGTCCAGCATATTTAGGTGCTCTGTATAACTGCTAGATCTGCAGCAGAGAAAACATTGATTTTATTAAAATGACAACAAACAGTTGAGCAAGTGACACATTCCTGGAATCAGGGTCTCTGTCTCTACATTATGCTGCTCTCAGATGGGGGAGCAAAAACCTGGTGACAGATTCCCTGTAAGAACTTCTTAAAATACAAATAATTAAAATCAGCTCCTATTGTTGTGTTCCTACAAGGCAGGGCTGATCTGTACCATCTACCATGCACAGTCTGTACAGTATTGTATAGCGCAGATGAGAAATTGCTCTGACAAACAGAAGAACTTTAGAAACCTGCACAAATTTGATCATTTAAAGGGGTGGATCACTACTATGCAATAGTGGACACATCCCTGTAAAACAAATAGGGAAGGCTTTTTCTATATACCTTGTTTAGCCAATTCTGCCTCTGAGCAGCGCTATTGCAGTCCGTTCATCCCCGTGAAGTGAACACAACCCCCCCCTCCCGGGCTCCGTGACCTCTGAGATCCTGTGATGTCACATCAATCTCCAGTTGACCCGACATCACCATGGCCGTCCCCAGTTTTCCTGAGTGACTGGGTTGTGGGCAGTGTTTCACTGCTCATCACAGCCAAGCATCGCTCCTGCTTCCAGTGCTCTGCAGCGAAGGAGAGGGCACGCGCAACATGCTGGGCTGTGATGAGTGGTGAAACACAGCCCACATCCCAGTCACTCACGGAGACTGGAGCCAAGCTCGGTGACGTCAGGTCAACTGGAAGTTGACGTGACATCACCGGAATTCACAGGTCACGGAGCCAGGGGGTCACTTCATGGGGATGAGCAGACCGCAATAGTGTCGCTCAGAGGCAGAATTGGCTGAACATGGTATTTGACAAAAACCTTCCCTGTCAGTTTTAAAAGGGATGTGGCCACTATTGCAGAGAAGTGAACCACCCCCTTAAGTCTGCAAATGACAAGTTACTCTGTGCCTAAATCAACCAGTAGACTGAAAAGATACATTTCCCAATCTAAGCAATTTACTAATCTCAGCAGAGTCAGGACACTGACCTGATATAGGAAATACTCACCGCCTTTTCCAAAAGGTTAAGCGTTGGTAAGTGCAAGGCTCTGGTGTGAGACGTCTTCCAGTCCACAGGCATCACATTGCCATAATTGTCCGTCAATGCATTCCAAATCCTTTAAATACAAAAAAAAGAAAAAATGTGATTAAAATAATATGTAATAAACGAAATCCAGAGCAGCACTCACAATCCCAACTCTGTACCACGCTGTATTATCAAGCATTTCTCAACATTTCCCTCTTCGGGCCAAACCCACTGTAATTCCAGAGATGACAGTGAGGAGCTTTTGTTCCCAGCAGAGATCAGAAGATTTTTTTTTCTTTAATATAGTTTAAAATTCTGCCTTTTACTTTCCTAAAAAGAAGAAGAAAAGAACATTTTTCTAGTTTGTTGAGGAAAGTCTGATTGTTGGGTGCCCCATTAGAATTAGGTTCCCGAGCCCTTAGAGGGGTAGTCACTACTCGGACAACCTCTTCTTAATCAGCACATTGCACCCATTAAAATAATAATAACACCTATACTCACCGCTGTGGTCAGGGTCATTCTCTGGGGCTCATGTGACGTTGTGACTTCACATAACTTCGATCCCGCCCAACTTCGGACATGGAGAGGAAGTCATGGCTATGGCCGCTCACTTCATCTTGAGATTTGATACGTCTGAAGATGGGGAGAGGAAAGCTGCCGCTGATGGGGTACAGGGATCGCATGAAATCACAACTACACATGAGTCCTGAGAGTGTGTGCCGCCATTGCTGGAATGGTCCCAGCACCAGAGAGGAATATAAGTGTTGTTGTGTTAAAGGGGGCAAATGTGCTGATTGAGAAAAAGGTTGTCCAAGTAGTGGGCAACCCCTTTAAATCCTACAAAAGATGATGTGATGCCAACTTACAATTAATATATTAATCATGACAAAACAAGCTTTTTTTTTTTTTAGTCAAAGGGAACCGGATAGCCGACCCACAGGTAGTACAGTATGTACCAGGTAATGGCAGCAATTATTTCAGCTACATGTGTATGGCTATGTGCCCACGTTGCGTATTGCACTGCAGCATAACTGCATGCGTCCTGCGTCCCCAGCACAATCTATGAAGATTGTGCCTAATCCATGCACATGTTGCGTTTTAGAACGCAGCGGTTCGGCTGCTGCCAAGACGCTGTGTTCTAAAAAGCAACAGGTCACTTCTTTTGTGCGTTTTGGTTGAAATGTCAGTCTCTCTGTCTCCCTGTCGGTCGGTCTCTCTCTCTGTCGGTCTATCCCTTTCCCCTCCTCTCTCATACTCACTAATCACTGACCGAACACTGGCGCAGCGCTGCACAGCTATCACACTGCATCGGCTTCTCCTGCTTTTGAAATTGCCGGCCGCTCATTATTCAATCTGGTATTCCCTGCTTTCCCCACCCACCGGCGCCTATGATTGGTTGCAGTCAGACACGCGCCCATGCTGAGTGACAGCTGTCTCACTGGAACCAATCACAGCCGCCGGTGGGCGGGTCTATGTAGTGCAGTAAAATAAATAAATAAATTAAAAAAAAAAAACCGACGTGCGGTCCCCCCCCCCCCCAATTTTGATACCAGCCAAGATAAAGCCACACAGCTGAAGGCTGGTATTCTCAGGATGGGAAGCCCCATGTTATGGGGAGCCCCCCAGCCTAAAAATATCAGCCAGCTGCCGCCCGGAATTGCCGCATCAATTAGATGAGACAGTCCCGGGACTCTACCCGGCTCATCCGGAATTGTCCTGGTGCGGTGGCAATCTGGCTAATAAGGAGTTAATGGCAGTCCATAGCTGCCACTAAGTCCTACGTTAATCATTGCAGGCGTCTATGAGACACCCCCAATGATTAACCAGTAAGTGAAAGTAAATAAACACATACACCCAAAAAAATCCTTTATTTGAAATAAAAGACAAAAAAAAAATACCCTCTTTCACTACTTTATTAAAATCCACAAAAACCCCATCAGGTCCGGCGTAATCCTCACGAGGTCCCACGACGCATCCAGCCCTGTAACATGAAGCTGACAGGAGAGGCCGCTCCTGTCAGCTCCACGCAGCAACTGAAGTGAGTCACACTGTCATCGGAGACGTCACTCAGGTTACCCGCGGCCACAGGTTTCGGGTGGAGGACTCGAGCTGGCCACGGGTAACCTGAGTGACGGCACCGGTGATCGCGCGGCTCACTGCAGTCAGGGGATTTGCGGTCTCCGGTGAGTCCTTCACCTGTGATCGCAAATCAAACCGCGGCACACGCACAGAGTTGCGCAATCACAATGAAGTCGGGTGAAGTTCATCCAAGTTCATTCTGATCGCACGGCAGTGTCTCGCAGCCAGCCGTACTCTTTTTGACAGTGTGGTCCCACTCGGCTCTGCTGCAAGTCTATGGGGGGTACTGCAGAGCAGAGTGGGACCACACTGTCAAAAATGTGCGTTCTGGAAGCATCCAGAATGCATGAATTCAGCAGGAATTCTGCAGTTACAATGCGTCTCAGAACGCAGCTTTTCTTCTGAGACGCACATGGAGTGACTTACACGCTACGTAATAGAACGCAACGTGGGCACATAGCCCAACTCTGAAATGCTGAGTTGTTTCAAAGACGTTTAATATCCGCTGGAGACCAAGTCCAGGCTAGTCAGAAAGGTGGGTACCTGGCAGCTTCTCCCCACCCACTGCCCTATACACACACACACAGGAGACCTGCCAGTCTGACTAGTCTGCCATAGAGATCTAATAAACTTTGTTTTTCTCTGAAACGTTGCAGTGTTTCATAGTTAAACCTTCCTGGTTGAAGTCAAACAGCCGGTGAATGAGACATGCTGCCTGTGGATCGGGCAGCACGGATCAGCTGTCGGGTTGCCTTTAATATACAATTGCTGGACTTGTTTACACAGTGCAATGGGACAAAGTTCAGCTGCTCCTTGCTTCACATAAAAGACTTCCATGAACATGAGAGAGGCAGGAAGAGAAGCTAAACGAATACCTGCAATCATGATCAAAACTTGAGCAGAATTAAAATATATATTTACTAGCAAAATACCAGCGGCTTCGCTTGCGGAATATGATGTGTTAAATTGTTGGTTACACTTGCTAAAATTTTCAGTCTCACTCTGAAGGTGGCATCTTCAGTGTTTAGAATTTGCTTTGTCAACTCTTATTGCTTGTTAGGTGGAGCTCACAGTTGTTTATTTTTACAAATTTCAAATTTGTCATTATATATTATATATTTTAATATAATATATAAAGCTGAGTGTATGTCCACTAAAGGAATCCGCACTGCAATCTATCTCTCTGTATTTGTATCAGTCTGTCTCCATCTCTGTGTCTGTCTCTATGTGTGTGTCTGTCTCTTTGCCCGGGTTTTCTCTTTCCCTGGCTGTCTCTCTCTATCCGTCTCACCACCGACATCTTATTACCTCACACATAAGCTTTTTATACTAACAGTTTATTTTGCTCCTATACCAACCACTGACAGTTGCTATTAATAACCTATAGCTCCCACCTCCATTCAGTTTAATAGCGGCAGGATTTTTGGAGAGTCATTGTAAAGCACGGAGATAAATTTTCTCACCCAAAAATAGTCTATATCGTTCCCCGGGTCACATGGGGTGTCTGTGCAAAATTTCGTGATTGTAAATGCGACGGTGCAGATTCCTTTAGCGGACATACACTCAGCTTTATATATTATATATATATATACACACACACACACACACACACACACACACACACACACACATACACATACATACATACACACACACACATATATACATACAGTCATGGCCAAAAGTTTTGAGAATGACACCAAAATTATATTTTCACATGATCTGTTGCCCTCTGGTTTTTAATTGTGTTTGTCTGATGTTTACATTACATACAGAAATATAATTGCAATCATATTATGAGTACTAAAAGGTTATATTGACAGTTAGAATGAGTTAATGCAGCAAGTCAATATTTGCAGTGTTGACCCTTCTTCTTCAGGACCTCTGCAATTCTCCCTGGCATGCTCTCAATCAACTTCTGGACCAAATCCTGACTGATAGCTGTCCATTCTTGCATAAGCAATGCTTGCATTTTGCCAGAATTTGTTGTTTTTTGTTTGTCCACCCGTCTCTTGATGATTGCCCACAAGCTCTCAATGGGATTAAGATCTGGTGAGTTTCCAGGCCATGGACCCAAAATCTCTATGTTTTGTTCCATGAGCCATTTAGTGATCACCTTTGCTTTATGGCAAGGTGCTCCATCATGCTGGAAAAGGCATTGTTGGGCGCCAAACTGCTCTTGGACAGTTGGGAGAAGTTGCTCTTGGAGGACATTCTGGTACCATTCTTTATTCATGGCTGTGTTTTTAGGCAAGACTGTGAGTGAGCCGATTCCCTTGGCTGAGAAGCAACCCCATGCATGAATCGTTTCAGGATGCTTAACAGTTGGCATGAGACAAGACTGGTGGTAGCGCTCACCTCTTCTTCTCCTAATAAGCTGTTTTCCAGATGTCCCAAACAATCGAAAAGGGGATTCATCTGAGAAAATGACTTTACCCCAGTCCTCAGCAGTCCACTCCCTGTACCTTTTGCAGAATATCAGTCGGTCCCTGATGTTTTTTCTGGAGAAAAGTGGCTTCTTTGCTGCCCTCCTTGAAACCAGGCCTTGCTCAAGCAGTCTCCGCCTCACAGTGCGTGCAGAAGCACTAACACCAGCTAGCTAGCTCAAATATCACTTATGAAAACTACCCCAGTCAGACTCTAGTTGTCCATAGCAACCACAGCTCAGCTTTCACTTTACCGCAGCAGCTTCAATGCTTACAGTTGCACCCTGGTTGCTATGGGCAACCAGAACAATATTACTGTGAGGCAATTGTCAAAAATGAGGCCCTAACAACTTATACACTGGTTGTTGACAGCCATTGCTATAGTTACAGACTTTAGAGTGACATATCAGGTTGCCGATCTTTTAAAAGCAAGTCTTTGGGCTGTCACCTTAATTTATTAAAGAACCTTTGGGCAAAAATTGTGTTTTTGCATTCAGCACACAGACACCCATTTTCACACACTAAATCCGATCACGCTGTTGTTACCCCCTGAGCGTGCCAATCAAACACTGCAAACGGCTCACACTGGGGCGAGTAATTTGCATTCGTAAAGCACCCAAACTACATTTTCTTGGAAAGTAAGTTTTTTACTGAAGTTCATGCATCTCTAATTATGAGAGCTAGGCGTCAGTCATTCCATGTCTCACTTAACACTTTTATTTGATATTATTCACTGGAGGCAGATTCTCTGGGAGATATTTGTCCAGGCCATAGATTTTAACAGCTCACTTGTGTATAGGAAAAACATCACTTTTTTTCTGGAATAAGACATCAGATCACAGGAATGAAGGCATTATTTTTTTCCACTTTCTCGGTCCTACATGCCGATAAAGTCGGCTTAGAAAGGTTGCTCATACTGACAGACTCCAATTAAGAAAAAAATATACAGTGGAACCTTTGATTACGAGCATTATTGGTTCCAGGAGCGTGCTCTTAAACCAAGTTACTCTTATATCAAAGCGAATTTTCCCACAGGAAATAACTGAAACACAGACAATTCGTTCTACAACCCAAAAATATTTACTGTATGTATATAAACTTATTACAGTAATATACAATAATGTACTGTATTCATATAAAATACAATACACTACTACAAAATACTGTACAGTAAAAAACAAAGCAAATTAAACTGCACATTAGCTTACAATAGAATTGTTGGTAAGCGGAAGGTACAGTATAGAGAGAAAAAAAAATAATGTATAAATATGACAACCTTTATTCTGGTACAATACACACTAAAACAGACCCTAAATCTATTCGGCCCAAAATAAGGGCAGAACTAAACAAATGTGGGGTAGGAATACTGCACAGGCAGATTACAGTATAAGCAATGTGCTGTACTGGTTAACAGAAAGAAAAATACTGTATCCACAAATGCAAATTGATAGACATGCTATATAATATATACTGTACAATGGTATACAGTATACAGAACATATGTACAGAAAGTTACCTCCAGAGCGGATCAGAGTGTGGAGAAAGAACAGAACTGGAAGTGTGCAGTGATTATTTGCTCTTTAGATGAAGGAATAAGGGTAAACTGATTAAATTTGCTGATGACCCAAAGCTAGGAGGAATAGCTAATACTAGAGAAGAGAGAGAAGATTCAACAAGATCTAAATAAGCTGGAACAATGGGCAGCAACTAATAGAATGGTTTTTAACAGGGAGAAATGCATAGTCATACATCTTGGCAAGAGTAATGAAAAGAGCATATACAGCATGGGAGGAATAGAGCTATCCAAAAGCATGTGTGAAAAATACTTAGGTATACTAATAGATCACAGACTGAACATGAGTCAACAGTGTGACGCAGCAGCAAAAAAGGCAAACACCATTCTAGAAAGAAACAACAAAGAGCCAGCACCAATGTGCACTAAGGCATCAAATATTCCAAACTGCATTATAAAAAAAAATATTTTTTTTGAGATTTTTGGCAAAAAATTGCAATTTCTTGAGCTGCTTCGCCACGTCACGGCAAATCTCATTTGAAGCAGTCCTACACTAAAATATTTTTATAAAATGTGCCATGCGGCCTCACACATGAATAACAGAACTGCTCTCAGCAGCACTCACCTGGTCTATTGCAGTCCCGTACCCATGACTGAGTCATGGCTGTGGGCGGGACAGGTCCAAGCAAATGCTGCATGAAGTATATATATAGCCTGTGGACAAAGCCTGATGACCCAATGTGAACAGTCACCAAACGCCAAAATCTATACAGATGGAATACATCCCAAATTGGGGTGCGTAGCAAGGTGGAGGTCAACCACCGACCAATTCAACAAAGAAACAACAAAGAGCCAGCACCAATGTGCACTAAGGCATCAAATATTCCAAACTGCATTATAAAAAAAAATTCTAGGATGTATTAACAGAAGCATAAAGTCTACATCTTGTGAAGTCATTATCCCCCTTTACTCCTCTTTGGTCAGACCTCATCTGGAATATTGTGTCCAGTTCTGGGCACCACATTTTAAAAAAGATATCAACAAACTGGAGCAAGTTCAGAGAAGAGTGACCAGAATGGTGACCGGTCTGCAAACCATGTCCTATGAGGAACGGTTACAGGATTTAGGATTGTTTAGCTTGCAAAAGAGAAGACTGAGAGGAGACTTAATAGCGGTCTACAAGTATCTTAAAGGCTGTCACACTGTAGAGGAATCAGTTTTATTCTCATTTTCACAAGGAAAGACTAGAAGCAATAGGATGAAACTGAGGAGGAGACACAGATTAGATATTAGAAAAAACTTGACAGCGAGGGTGATCGATGAGTGGAACAGGCTGCCACGAGAGGTTGTGAGTTCTCCTTCAATGGAAGTCTTTAAAAAGAGGTTAGACTGACATCTGTCTGGGATGAATTAGTGAATCCTGCTTTGAGCAGGGGGTTGGACTAGATGACCCAAAAGGTCCATTTCAACTCTAATATTCTATGATTCTTATTTCAAAGCATTGCTCTTAAACCAAGTTACAAATTTGTAAAAGGCTTTGCTTGTGTTGCAAAACGCTCTCAAATCAAGCTACCGTATTTTTCGCTTTATAAGACGCACTTTTGTTCCCCCAAATTTTGGGGGAAAGTAGGGGGTGCGTCTTCTAAACCGAATATACGGGGGGGGGGGGGGGGTGATATAGATATATATATATATATATATATATATATATATATATATATATATATCTCTATCTATCTATCTATCTATCTATATATATATATTATATAATATATACACACACACACACACACACACACACACACACACACACACACACACACACACACACACACACTGCAGGGTCCACTCTGGAGTACTGCTGGGGGCAGGGAAAGCTGGGAGTGGCAGCGTTAGATCTCCTGCTCCCGCTCATATAATATGCACAGCCGCTGTCCAGCAGTGTGGTGCTGAAACTGAATCACGCTGAGGGGCTGGGGCAGCGGGGCATATTATATCTGCCTGCGCCCTCCTTTGATTGCACATGATCCCCCCCTGTGTTAGATATGGCCCCCGTGCTGCTGCCCATAGTAAAATAAGAAAGCTTTACTTACCTCCAGCGCTGATCTCCAGTCTCCTGCTGCTGCTGTCCGTGATAAGGCAGAGATGATATCACTCTGCCGTGCCGATCACATGACCGGCAGCAAGAACCAGAAAGTGCAGGAAGCCGGAGCTCAACTGCGAGGTGGGAGACACGAGGAGGACAGCGCTGAGAAGGTAAGGAAAGAGTGTTTTATTTTATTATGGGCAGCAGAATGGGGGCGATATCTAACACAGGGGAGATGTGCCATCTATAGGGGCCATGGGCAGCTGTATGGGGGCCATATCAAACACAGGGGAGATGTGCCATCTATAGTGGCCATGGGCAGCTGTATGGGGGCCATATCAAACACAGGGGAGATGTGCCATCTATAGTGGCCATGGGCAGCTGTATGGGGGCCATATCTAACACAGGGGAGATGTGCCATCTATAGGGGCCATGGGCAGCACAAGGGGGACGTGTCCCAGCACAAGGGGGCTATATTCAATATAAGGGAGCCATATCCAGATTAAGGGGGGCTAATTTTAGGATGGGGGGGCTATGAGGGACATATACCCTATATGATTTGTTAGACAGACACTGGCATAAGATGGACCCCATTTAACATAAAAAAAAAAAAAATCTCTTTTCCTTCACCAAATTTGGGAGTGCATCTTATAATCAGGTGCGTCTTATAAAGCGAATAATACAGTACTCTTAATCCAAGGTTCCACTGTACCTGGCAGAAATCATGCAAGAACCAGATTCATGCTGTCTGTGGATTGGGTAGCATATATCGACTGACAGGTCCCTTTAAGCCTAACTTGTAACAATAAGAAATCAATGTGGTAAAGTATCAGTTCATCCGTGCGGAGGGTGAGCTGGGGCAGCGCTGTGCCTCCGTGTAATCACTGCAAACAATTTGCTGAAGTCTGCACAGCAGAGAAATAATTACATTAGAACGAGCCAACAGACGGCACTCAGCAATTCTCACTAATGAGCCGCTGCAGCCAGGATGCAGCAAATGGCACCTGTCACTGGGTGCAAGGGGTTAATGTACGTTGCTAACTCATAGCTGGTTATATAATGACGTGTCCTGATGTTTGCTCACATTATACCCTACAACACAGGGGCTGCCCGGGTATACAGACATTTAGGGTCTGCAGAATACTAATTAGGCCTCTTTCTCTGCCATCCCATTGGAGGGTGGTGCAGCCCCTCGAGCAGCCACATTTCTCCATCTCAAAAGCACAAAGACCCTTTATTTTACAAGTGGCTATCTATTAGAACTGAAACAAAAAAGTTATCTAAATGGCTGAATTACAGGTTTCTGAGCCGCTAGTGAGAAGTGTCCCATTTACAGCAAATTAGGGGGAAACTGTTCATAGCATTCAGCACTTCCGAGAAGAACAAACCCTCAACAGTTGAAGGCCCCTGTAATTATGGCTTCCTTCTGCATAAGGCCACGTTCACACGTTCAGTTTTTTTACCCCAGTATTTGTAGCTAAAACCAGAAGTGGGTAATAAATCCAGAAGTGGTGCTCGTGTTTCTATTATACTTTTACTCTGATTGTTTCAAAAAAACTCACCAAAATAATGAAAGTGTGAATGCGGCCTTAATAGCAAAAACAATAAAAATACCAATGTCAGACTAGAAATCACTTTGGCGTACAACAAAAAACACAGATCATTTTTCATCTGTATTGCCAGCTGGTTCGATACATCAGTAATGAATAAATTTACAAGACCAAAACCAGTTTCCTATGCTAAGAACTGCAATGTACCTGTAAAACTCGGAAGCGTTACGGACGAGCCATACATGATCCATTTTTATTTGGGCACCCATAAATGTGAATAGGCGAGTCATCCGAAATACAGAAGACAAGTGCATGCAGAGATATTTTTCTTTTCACGCAGACATTGTTAAAACTGGTGATCGTAAAGGGGCTGTCCACTACTTATTCCCCTTGTTCGCCCCCGTAATAATAAATAAGCCTATACTCCCCCTTCCCCCCCCCCCCACCCTTCCCCTCCGATGCAGCCACAGTTCCAGCGACGTCAAGGCTGCATTCCCGGGGTCCACCCACGGGACATTGCTATGACACGCGAGCCCCGCAACCATAGCACAATTTCTTTTATATTGTTTGTTTTATTTACCATTTTCACTATATGGTAAAACTGACCAGGCATTATGATTCCCCAGGTCAGTACGAGTTCGTGGATACAAAACGTGTAGTTTTACTTTTAGCTAACTGGTTAAAAAAAAATAAAATAAATAAATAAATAAATAAATCAGAAATTTATATTAAAAAAATAAAAATAGAAAGAGAATTGCACTTTTGGGGCCATTTTCCGAAACCCATAGCGTTCTCATTTTTCAGGATCTGGGGCTCAGTGACTGCTTATTTTTTGCGTCGAGTTGATGTTTTTAATTATACCATTTTGGGGTAGATGTGATGTTTTGATCGCCTGTTATTGCATTTTAATGCAATGTTGCGGCGACCCCCAAATACCTAATTTTGGCGTTTTGATTTTTTTTTTTTTTTTTGAAGCTACATCCTTCTCCAATCCATTCGTGCCTTTTAGCTGCACGTCGGCTGATCAGATCATGCTGCGAGAGTCCACATCAAAGGGAGACCTGGGACATACGCATGCCCTAGGTCGTTAAGGGGATAAACAGAAGATACAGTCCAGCGCACAATAAGGCACTGAGACCTCGCCCCAGACTCACCAGACATCCCCACCAGACCAGGGCACACTCCTGACAGCAACATCTACAAGATTATCTCAGCACAGGAACAATTTATTTAAATATTTTTTTTTTCTAAACACATCAAATATTAGAAATTATTTTTATTCTAAGATCTAGTGATTAAAATGTACTTAATGGAATAATCACTAAGTCAGAAAGACACCCCCCCCCCCCCCCGCCCAAAAAAAAAAAAAAAAAAAAAACAACAACTGAAGTCAGCTGCAGTACAGGCCAGTAAAGCAACACAGTCTGGGGACATCCGTGGTTTCCAGACTTCAGCCAGTCATTGCCTGTAAAGGATTCTCTACCATAAATAAAATGTTCATTTTTAATATTCTGTATAGTTACTTTGTCCAATTTCCTTTCAGCCTCTGAAATGAGGAAGCTTTTAAGAAAAATGTTTGCAATTCCTAAACATTTCGCAGGATATTTGTTTTTCAATACCTTTAAAAGGAACGGTCGGGTGCAATATGTACCCAGGACCACGAGCAGTTCTGGGCACATATTGCTAATCCCTGCCTAACCGTCCCTTTAGATATAGTCAAAAAGACTGACTGTACTCAACAAACTGAGGTGTGAACAGGCGCATAACTGAACATGACATAAAATACAAAAAAGACCGTTTGCACTCTGATAATGCTAAAGTATGGAAACCATGAATGTGTGAACATGGACCTGCATTACTGCTAAGGAAAATCTGAGAAAAATGAGATTTAGCAAATATAAATGGCCATTTGTATATCTGCCCAGTTGCCACAAATGGCCATTTATATATGCTAAATATCTCATTTTTCTTAGATTTTGGATAACCCAATCTGGTTATTTAAAGTAAATAAAATAGAAAAAAAAATAGTGGTATCTCAAAGCAAAGTTCAAAAACTCAGCCTGCTTCCTGGAAACTCCCAGTAAGAGCCGTAAACCTTTGACCTGATCTACTATGAAGTCAATTTTATATTTGCTTTTAAAAAGCCGTGAGCCCATGTGTAAAGAAGAGGCTGCATTTCCATCTAACTTTCCACAGTTCTGCTGATTTTCTAGAACATATTATGGCAGCTCGGACTTAATGAGGACAAGGATTGCTAAATGGAAATTGCACCATGCCCATTCTTTAGCAGAAATACTGCAGACTTTCTGGCTAATTCTGCAGATGGAAAATCTTCGGCAAAAGACATTAATAGCAAAGTGGCCGGGATTTGAATAAATGTTTACAAGCTGCAGAAATTTTCTTCAAGGAAATAAAAACATGGCATAGATTTTCAATTTTACAGCATGTCAACTAACACTTAAAAAAAAAAAACAAAAAAACATTTTTTTCGTCAAATTTGAAAATCTGCAGTAAAACTCTTCTGTTGCAGAATGCCAGAAAAACAGTGGCGAAATTCTCACGTGCAGAAACCTGACCCATCGGACTTAAAGGGGTATTCCCATCTCCAGGATCCTATTACAATATGTAGTAGGTGTAATAATACTAAAGATTCCCGATTAGAAATGTAGTATAGTTTTACTGATATAGCCATGCTTTTTACTTCATGTGCAAGACATTAGTGCTTAGGTATCCATGGTTACCACCATGAGCAACTAAATAACTCACTATATGAAGGGATGTAACCACAGATACCAAAGCTGCAATGCCCTGCAAATGAGGTGAGAGACATGACTGTAACAGGTACTACTACCACTTACCACCACCTACCCCTTTAAATCTCAGCCTGGAGACTTGTTCAGAGGAGAGCATTATAGGTATGCCGGCTATTCGCATTAAAACCTGACAGTATACAGACCAATGTTAAAAAGATGTTAATTAAAATGAAAGTATTTTTGTTCTCTCCGTAGTGTCCTGTGTTGAGAAAAAAAAAACCCCACTATAACTCAGATCAGTAACAGACAGTCACCATTTTTTTTTGTGAACACATGGTCTGCGGAAAATCATTCCCATATCAGTTTCATAGAATATAATGAGTACATAGAGGTCTTATCCTTGATTAACATGGATAGAACATGTACAAGATAAATGGATGTGTGAATGAAGCCTTAGACTGGGGTCTGCTATATTTCATGGCCCATATACAGATTGCAATGCCAGGACTGATCACAGGTTTCCTGAGCCAAACTTATAGCCTCATAGAATATAAACCTCCATCACACAAACTTTGCCTAAGGGCTCATGCGCACGTACCTGCTGAATATTCTGCAGCGATTTGACAGCACATGTGCGAGTCAAATCGCTGCAGAAAGACGGCATAATGAATGTAGTATTTTTGTTAAAAAAAAAAAAAAGCCGGTACCATGTGCTATGGCTGCTGCCCCCACCATAGACAGAGTGGGAGCTGCATCCAAAGCGCACGGAATAATTGACATGCTGCTTTTATGAACGCACGGATTTGGCTCAAAATTTTAGCACCCAAATCGCTGCATTCATAAAAGCAACGTGCGCACGTCTCATGCACAATCTATATAGATTGTGCTGGGGAAGCAGGACGCATGCATTTACGCTGTGGTGCAATATGTAGCGTAAATGCATGAAATTTGGCAACGTGCGCATGAGCCCTTAGGCCTCATTCAGAAAGCCATGTTTAATGTGAGGCAAAAGACACAAACTCTGCTTAATTCAGTCTCAGTCCATGTGTCAGCCTTCGCAATCCCTGTGAAAACCCATTTTTGTAGAGTTTCTCCTACTTATTTGATAGTACAATACAGACAGTGCACGGAGGTCATCACAGCTACAAAGTATCTTGTGCACATGCCATAATTGATAAGGGTAAGAAGAATGGTTAAAAAAAACAACAAAAAAAAAAAAAAAAAAAGAAAAACCAAGCTCTCATTAAAAAGCATTGTCACAAATCATGGGTCTAGTACGCAGTGTTTTGGCTGCAGCGGTGACATGTGAACAGCTCACATCACTGCTGCAGCCAATCACTGAGCTCAAAATTTAAACCATACTTTACATGCTAAAAATAAAAATTGTGCATATCACACACACACACACACACACACACACACACGCGTATTGTCATTTTTGGTTCGCCTGATGGATTAAAACTTGCAAGAAAAAAAACGCATGAATAAACTCAGTGTGCACACAGTCTACAAAAAATAAAAAATAAAAAATGACATGCAGAGGGAACAAAAAAAAAAAAAAAAAAAAAAAAAAATCACATCAAATTCTAAGTTCATAGGTAAAATGTTCTAGCTAGCAATGCTTTCATTACAAATTGGATTAGTGAAATAATTTACATTGCAAGGGACGTGTAATGTCTGTCTGTGCAGCCAATATCACTGCAAGGTGCCCTACTGCTCACTGTATGATAGGGAAAGGTCAGGTCTCTCCCACGGGCAAAAATCAATACGACCGCAATTCCCAGCATTGCAATTCAGCAGCGATATAACTATCACAGAAGAGGAGTAATCAATGAGATCAGCAAACACCTCCGTCAGCAGCCGGCTTCTGCAGTACGGATATGGAAAGCAGCAATGCACCAAGCAGGAGGGAAGCTTCATGGGAGGTAGAATGTGTGCTCTACATCAGGACAACTACCGCTAAACCCATTCTACTGACTACTCTGGAAGACTTAAATTACAAAAGGTGAAGGGCTGTCTGCATTATAATAATATCAGCAACAGTAAACTGTAAGACTATGGGGAAAGAGCGCACCTAGGAAGCTGCATGACTATAGGGAAAGAGCGCGCCTAGGAAGCTGCAAAACTATGAGGAAAGAACGCTCCTAGGAAGCTGCAAGACTATGGGGAAAGAGCGCTCCTAGGAAGCTGCAAGACTATGAGGAAAGAGCGCTCCTAGGAAGCTGCAAGACTATGGGGAAAGAGCGCTCCTAGGAAGCTACAAGACTATGGGGAAAGAGCGCTCCTAGGAAGCTACAAGACTATGGGGAAAGAGCGCTCCTAGGAAGCTACAAGACTATGGGGAAAGAGCACTCCTAGGAAGCTACAAGACTATGGGGAAAGAGCGCTCCTAGGAAGCTACAAGACTATGGGGAAAGAGCGCTCCTAGGAAGCTACAAGACTATGGGGAAAGAGCGCTCCTAGGAAGCTGCAAGGCTATGGGGAAAGAGCGCTCCTAGGAAGCTGCAAGACTATGAGGAAAGAGCGCTCCTAGGAAGCTGCAAGACTATGGGGAAAGAGCGCTCCTAGGAAGCTGCAAGGCTATGAGGAAAGAGCGCTCCTAGGAAGCTGCAAGACTATGGGGAAAGAGCGCTCCTAGGAAGCTGCAAGGCTATGGGGAAAGAGCGCTCCTAGGAAGCTGCAAGGCTATGGGGAAAGAGCGCTCCTAGGAAGCTGCAAGACTATGAGGAAAGAGCGCTCCTAGGAAGCTGCAAGACTATGGGGAAAGAGCGCTCCTAGGAAGCTACAAGACTATGGGGAAAGAGCGCTTCTAGGAAGCTGCAAGACTATGGGGAAAAAGCGCTCCTAGGAAGCTACAAGGCTATGGGGAAAGAGCGCTCCTAGGAAGCTGCAAGACTATGGGGAAAGAGCGCTCCTAGGAAGCTGCAAGGCTATGAGGAAAGAGCGCTCCTAGGAAGCTGCAAGACTATGGGGAAAGAGCGCTCCTAGGAAGCTACAAGACTATGGGGAAAGAGCGCTCCTAGGAAGCTACAAGACTATGGGGAAAGAGTGCTCCTAGGAAGCTACAAGACTATGGGGAAAGAGCGCTCCTAGGAAGCTACAAGACTATGGGGAAAGAGCGCTCCTAGGAAGCTACAAGACTATGGGGAAAGAGCGCTCCTAGGAAGCTGCAAGAATACTGAAAGACACTTGTTTCTCGATAATGCTGCAGTCTAAACAGGCTGCCAATCACATGAAGAAGCAAAGCGCTTGTTCATCAAGTGAAATGATCGTTGGGTTTTCACAAAATATCCTTTTTGGCAGCACATCCTTCTTTATAAACAGGACTTGTGCTACAAAGAACAATGACAGCCTATTTATTACAGATCATTTAGGCTATGTGCGCACGTAGCGTAACTGCATGCGTCCTGCGTCCCCTGCACAATCTATGGAGATTGCGCACGTGGCGTATTAGAGCGCAGCGCTTCGGCTGCTGCCAGAAGCGCGCGTTCTAAGAAGTAACATGTCACTTCTTTCATGCACTCTGCATGCAGCTCCCGCTCTGTCTATGGCAGGGGCTGGGAGGGGCTACATGCAGAGCGCATGAAATTGGCTTTTGTTTCGGCAGCGATTTGAAGCGCACGTGTGCTGTTAAAATCTCTGCAGAAATTTCTGCAGGGCCAGTACGCAACGTGCGCACATAGCCTTAGAGCGCATTGTTAAGCGCGGACTGCCTGTGTAAAAAGGCCATTATTGTGCATTTATATCAGATCATACTCAGTTGGAGTACAGATGATTGCAGTGAAAGGATCAGCACATGCTGCCGACCTCCTCCTCTGAGTGTTGGGCTTATCAGAACAATCTCCCGCTGCAGATTTATCCTCAGTGAGCTGAACCTTTCACTACCATCTTTTGTAGTCTACTTGCATTTTATTTTCCCCAGGAATGAAGGCAAGTACCCCAATGAAGTAATTTTCAATGTTTGATAATAATGCAGGACAAAATTATAAACGGTAGCCAAGTTTTCAAAATTGAATAATCAGTAGATCTAATTCTACTATTACACTATGCTAATGCCACCATAAGTGCACACATGAAAAATACCAATTACAAAGAAAATGAAGCCCTCCCATAATGATTTTTTTTTTTTTTACTAAAAGGGAACCTGTAATGTAAAAAATGCTATTAACCGGCTGATATGGGGTTAATCTGCAGTGGAATAACACTACAACTGGCAGGTCACTGCAATAAAAGCCAAGCTACTGGGAAGAAATAAACTTTATTCCGCCCTTCAGCCTCAGGATTTCAGTAATAGAGGGGTGACCAGATTAGCTTTAGTTACCGCTCAGTACATAACGATCGGCGGCTGTAACCGCGCCCCGATACTGACAGCCGGCTCTGTGGTGCATCAGTGCTGAGAACTTACATTGAGGCAACAATTATGGCTCAGAGAATAGAGTGAGCTGGATATTCAGAGGAGTGATGAACACTGAAAAGAGGAGCAGAGCATCATAGGATCCCGCAGAAGGTGGTGGTAGGTGAGGGAATTAATACACAAACTACATGCACATATATACAGGATTACTTAAAAAAATCTTCATGGGAGAGCTTCTTTAATGAAGGACAATGGTGAGCACAACTTTTCAGCCAAAAGCTAAATCCTAACTAGCACAAACATCTAACTTATAACACTGCAGCAAGGTGTGAGGACCTGACCAGGCTGACGCTTACAAGACTGTTCTAAAAATACAGAAGACCCCCAGACAAGGAGACAAACCTGTGTGGTGGAGTGCACTCCAAGACCATGAGGAGCAGATTATCCCATAACCTCATAGGCTTCACAGAAGGCTGGAGGTGGCCATCCAGAAGTGGGCGATTTAGATGCTTTTAGTATTTATTTATTTTTAAACAGTAGAAAACAATTACCGTATTTTTCGCTTTATAAGACGCACCTTTGTTCCCCCAAACTTTGGGGGAAAGTAGGGAGTGCGTCTTATATGTCGAATATAAGGGGGGGGTGATAGAGAGAATATATATATATATATTATATATAGACACACATATACACATACATACATACATAAATACATATATATATATATATATATACACACACATACATACATACATACATAAATAAATACATAAATACATACATACATACATATATACACACACACACATACATACATACATACATACATACATACATATACACACTGCAGGGTCCAGGGGTGGTGGGGGCGCTGGGGGGGGAGGTGAACGCTGCAGGCTGCAGCCTTTGATCTCCTGCTCCCGCTCATATAATATGCACAGCCGCTGTCCATCTCAGGTGGTGCTGAAATCGCAAGCAGTGACGGGCTGGGGGAGCGGTGCATATTATATGTCTCTGCGCCCCCCTGTGATGGCACATGCACCCCCCTGTGTTAGATTTGGCCCCCCTGCTGCTGCTCATCCTAAAATAAAATAGCTTTACTTACCCCCTCCAGCGTTTCTCCCCGTGTCCCTGCTTCCACTGTGATCAGGCACGCAGAGATCTCAGTCTGCTGTGCCGATCACATGACCGCACTGAGAACCAGGAAGTAAGGAAGAGAAGCACGGAGGGAGACAGGAGGGAGATAAACGCTGGAGGAGGTAAGGAAAGAGCGTTTTATTTTACTATGAGCAGCAGCCTGGGGGTGATATCTAACACAGGGGGACTTGTGTGATCTATATAGGGGCCATGGGCAGCACCATGGGGGCGATATCTAACACAGGGGGACTTGTGCGATCTATATAGGGGCCATGGGCAGCACTATGGGGGCGATATCTAACACAGGGGGACTTGTGCGATCTATATAGGGGCCATGGGCAGCACCATGGGGGCGATATCTAACACAGGGGGACTTTTGCAATCTATAGGGGCCATGGGCAGCACAGGGGAACGTGTGCCATCACAAGAGGGCTATATTCAATATAAGGGGGCCATATCCAGATTAAGGGGGCTAATTTTAGGATGGGGGGCTATGAGGGACATAAACCTTATATGATTTGTTAGACGGACATTGGCATTATAAGATGGACCCCATTTAACATTAAAAAAAAATTCTCTTTTCCTTCACCAAATTTGGGGGTGCGTCCTATAATCAGGTGCATCGTATAAAGCGAAAAAAATACGGTAATGGCCGTGCTCCAATACCAAGTGACTGACAGGTAAGGGAATATAGACATTCCAGCAGCAGAGTCTGGATCCCTTCTTTACTGATTTGGGATGGTCATAGAAAAAAAAAAAAATATAATATCTTGTGAATAATAAAAATCAGTCAATACCTTTATAAAAAAAAAAAAAAGTCATTTTTTTAATCCAAGTAGGACTCCGCTTTAGCTTGCTAATGTTAATTAATGTTCTGAAACAGAGAGCGCCTGAAGCCCAGCCGTCCTGCAGATGTTCTCTCAACTAAGAGAACTACCTCTAGGCCTCACTCACACATCTGGTTTCTGTATACATGTTTTTGACAGATAGAACATGTACCAATTATAGTCTATGGGGCTGCTCACATGCCCAGATTGAAAATCATCCATTGAAGTCTATGGCTCTGTGAAAGTCATCTGTGCATTGTCTGTTTTTAATATTGCCATGGGTAAGAGAAGCTTAGCAACTGAAAAACAACTTATAAAAATTACTGATTGTAGAAACTAACACTGATGACAATGTGTCCACTTTTTGTGCAATATAAAAAATGGGATGTCAGGAGGAGACTGATATCAGATTCATGTTTCTTAAGGCATCTCTCCAGTGTTTTTGTTTTTTTTGTTCCCAGAGCTGGAGTGACGCTTTAGATCTCTGCCGTGATGCACAACGAAAAATACAAAACAATACGACAAGGGGGAACACAACAAAAACAGTGGACTCTAGCTCTAGTGAGAGGGGTAGGTGGGCACCTCCTATCCTCACCTGCATTCGTCCCTACTCTCCTAACCAGACCCTGTACAGTCTCCTCGACAGTCGCCAAACAGGATGCCCTGACTAGTGCAATGGCAGGTGGGAGACGCTAGCTCTACCGTTGCATTAAAGGGGTGGTTCACCCATTTTTTTTTTCCCCCAATGATTTTCACTTATTATTGTCTGCATCTTTTTCAATAGCCTCTATTTCCATTTCTGGCACTGAGCGGCGCTATCCTGCACGCTCAGTGCCTGTCACATGACCGCCTGGAGCTGTGGCCGCCGGCATCCTCTGACGTCCCGGCATTTCCGGGCTCTCAAACAAGACGGGTACGTCACAGGATGCCGGCGCCACTCACAGTGACTGACAGGGCTGTGGGCGGTGACTACCGCACGTCACAGCACAGCATCGAGGGGAGGAGCCGGAGAACTTTACTGTGGAGCGGTGAAGGCAGAGCGCGCGCTTACCAGCATTCAGCTGTGGCAGGTACGGGCTCCAGTCTGGAGTACAGGGGGGTTTCCTCCACTGAAATCCCCCCTGTCACGCAAGTATCTGATCACACTGTCCACCCGCCCGCTCTGCTCAGCTGTCAGGAGAACGGGCGGTGTCGGCAGTGTGATCATATACTCCCACCAGCAGCACAGGTGCATGGGACCAATCTGCTCCACTCTGTCACCTGCACTACAAGTCCCAGAGTGGAGACAGTGACATGCTCTGCTCTGACACATAGTTTGCTGCATGTCACTAATTGTCTCCACTATGGGACTTGTAGTGCAGGTGACCGGATGATACATGTCACTGTCTCCACTCTGTGATTTCTGCTGCATAGTACCAACTGTATACACTCTCACCTGCACTACAAGTCCCACAGTGGAGACAGTGACATGCAGCACACTATGTGTCAGAGCAGAGCATGTCACTGTCTCCACTATGGGACTTGTAGTGCAGGTGAGAGTGTATACAGTTGGAACTATGCAGCAGAAATCACAGAGAGGGGCAGTTAGTGACATGTATCATCCGGTCACCTGCACTACAAGTCCCATAGTGGAGACAGATAGTGACATGCAGCACAGAAAGACCAAAGGATAAAAGCTCTATTACCATGATTAGGCAGTGCACACAGGAAGGAGGGGAGGGAACTGTTGTGGTGGAGATCTGAGGGGAGGGAACAGTCAGAATGGGTTGGGAGATAGATTGCTAGTTACTGCAAAGGATTATGGAAGTTGTAGTAACTGAACACAGCAAGTTAAGAGAGAGATTAACTCCATCAGAGCTGGAGCCAGAAATGAAGATGTTATGCTAGACCATGATAAAAGATAATATTGGTAAAATAACGTGATAGATGTGTTTAGAGGCACATAATAGCAAGATTTATAAAAAAAAAAAAAAAAAACAGTTTTGGTAACTGGACAACTTCTTTAAGATGACACAAGGAAAGATAAGATAAACAGGAGAGACAGCAACAAAAGGAGAAAGTTTGGCTTCTGGAACACTCCTTTACAGGTCCTTCCACCAAGGAGGCCAGAATAAAAATGGATTTGTATAGTCAGCAAAGATTGCTGGAAAACCCTGCTCCTTAAAACACAATTGGGCATGGCTATAGAGCAGCTGCCATGCACTTCAGAAAAAGCTAGTAGCAGCAAAACTGACACTAAAGGGTACTTTACATACTGCGACATCGCTAGCAATCTCGTTAGCGATGTGAAATTCTAGATCGCAAGTGCGATCTTTCGAGGTCGCACATAGGTCATTTAACGCATGTGCGATCTCGAAAGATCGCACTTGCAATCTAGAATTTCACATCGCTAACAAGATCGCTAGCGATGTCGCAGCATGTAAAGTACCCTTTAGGCTAGGTTCACATTTCCGTTGTTTTGCATCAGTCACAATCTGCTGCTCTGATAAACAACGCAATCCGTTTGGCGGATTCCGTTGTTTCCCATAGACATATGAGCGGAGGATTGTGACTGATGCCCTTGCGTTGCATCCTCCGCCCGACTGATCAGTCGTGGAACGACTGACCGTCGGGCAGCAGGAACGCAGAGTGTAATATTTTTTTGCAGCGGAATCCTTAGGATTTCGCCGCACATGCTCTCTCTCGGCGGCCGTGAGCGAGCAGCCGATCACCCGGAGGCCGGCTGCCGTGAGCGATCAGCTGATCACCCGGAGGCCGGCTGCCGTGAGCGATCAGCTGATCACCCGGAGGCCGGCTGCCGTGAGCGATCAGCTGATCACCCGGAGGCCGGCTGCCGTGAGCGATCAGCCGATCACCCGGAGGCCGGCTGCCATGAGCGAGCAGCTGATCACCCAGCTGCTGTGAGCGATCAGCTGATCGTTCTCTCGCTCTCGTTTTACAAAGGAATGCGCTTTCTAATTCCAATTATTGTCATCTGTTGTACAACGCATCAGTCACAAGCATCAAGCAACGCATGTGACTGATGCAAAACAACGGAAATGTGAACCTAGCCTAACTGATTCAGTACCAAGAGAAACTAAACAATATTTAAATGTAGAGAGCCAGGTGGAGGTGAGAGGCTTCAGTCCTAAAGCTGTCACTAGTCTCCAAAAACAGGGAGATGTCCATGACAAGGCAGCTGAGGCTACTTTCATATTTGCGTTGAACGGCATCCGTTGCATTGTGTGACGGATGCAACGGATGTGTTGCATTTAGTGGCACAACGGATGCAATGGATCGTACTAAACAACGGAATCTTTATTTTTTTTTTTTCTTCTTTCGTTTTACCTGTGGCAGACTATTGTGAACGATCAGCTGACCGCTCACAGCAGCCGGTTGATCAGCTGATCGTTCACAGCAGTCGGTCGCCAGGTTATCAGCTGATCATTCGGCCGCCGAGAATGTGTGAGGGGGCGAAGTGCGGGGTTTGTGGAGCCGAGCGGGAACATGGCACCGAGGACGTCAGTGCAGCGAGGAATGCAAGGCTGGGGATAGGTGAGTGCGAGTGTGTGTGTGCGTGCGTGTGTACACGTGGAGTGAAGTGCGGGAGAGGGCGGAGCCGAGCGGGAAAGTCTCGGGCTCCCTGCACCCGTAGCCAGGGTAAATATCGGGTAACTAGGGAAAGCGCATGGTTTAGTAACCCGATGTTTACCCTGGTTACGAGTGCAGGGAGCCAGAGAGAGCATGCGCAGCAAAATCCTACGGATTGCGCTGCTCAAAAAACGTTACATGCAGCGTTCCCTCCGCCCAACGCAGCGTTAAAATAACGACGCTGCGTCGTGCAGCGGATGCAACGCAAGACCATCCGTTGCTATCCGTAGCTAATAGAAGTCTATGAGGAATATAACGGTTTCCTGCAACGGTTACCGTAATTCCTCAAGGCTGCGGATAGCAACGGAAGCCGTCCAACAGAAGTGTGAAAGCAGCCTGAGAAATAAGTCTGTGCAAGCACCGCCACTGGTAAGGACGGTGCTGTCAGGAAAATTAAAAAAGGAGACATATGCAGATGACAGAGGCAGGTGGAGGGACAGAGCCGAAGACCCTACCCACAGTTCAGCCCCAATGCACTAAAAGCTTATTCCACCCAAACATCAAATGTGGATTACAGAACAACCAAAATGCGAACCTCTTCACTAAAGGCATCTATTGAATCTGTAACAGCACCAGTATGGCCAGGCCTTTACTTCAACATACTAAATCATGATGACAGGGTGACTTTAAGCTAAGTGGACTTTATCAGACAGTTCTCACTGGGAGCGTGTAGTTCTCCCTTTATGCCGCTGACAAATTATAAGCAGGCAGCAAAATAGCAGAAAAATAACATGCCCCCAGCATAGCTTAGAGCTGGTTTCTCAGTGGGTGGGATGCAGTGATCCTGGTCGCACTCACCCTCAGTGAAAACTCTAAGAACATGGACTTAGTTAATACTTTCATAGCTAATACCACTGCAATGAAGAGGCAAAGAAAGAAAAGAAAAAAACCCCACCAGAATGAATTGTTATTGTGCTCTGCAGCCACTATTACCTTGTATGTCCAATTCAAAATTGATCATTTGGAGAAAGGTCCTCTTTAAAATTCGAAGGGCACTTTGGTTAACCCTGAAAGAAACAGCTTAAGATTTCATTGAGGAGAAAGGTTTCTAGTTCTTGGTCTTCTCTTGCTCATCACCGCTGCATATGAAAGATTCTTCAAAAAACAGCATCAAGGCTGAGACCAAGCATTATAAATCTTTCTCCTCTGTGGAATCTTAAGGCCCTGTCACACACAGATAAATCTGTGGCAGATCTGTGGCTGCAGTGAAATTGTGGACAATCAGTGCCAGGTTTGTGGCTGTGTACAGGTGGAACAATATGTCCATGATTTCACTGCAACCACAGATCTGCCAAAGATTTATCTCTGTGTGTGACGGGGCCTTTAGTCTGTTTCTTTCAGGGTTCATTACAGAAACTTCTACCTGCTTGATTACTGAGAAGACAGTTTTAGGGCTAAGACACACGGCGTGTAAAACGGGCAGAGCGAAACGAGATTACAAAAATAAATGAAATAAAAATCGCATTCCACTCGGACCCATGTTACTCAATGGGGCAATTAGACTGAGAAAACAATCGCAGCATGCTGCGGGTAAAATCCGATCTGTATTCACTAGCACCCATTCCAGTCTATGGGTAAGTTCACACAGTGCGTTTTTCGCGGCGTTTTTGCGCAGTTTTCGGGTGCGTTTTTGATCAGAAAACTGCATGACTTTGCTTCTCCAGCAAAGTCTATGAGTTTTCATTTTTGCTGTCCGCACACAGCGTGTTTTTTTTTAGCTGCGTTTTTGTGGTGCCCACAAAAACGCAGCATGTCAATTATTTTTGCGTTTTTCCACTGCGTTTTCCATCCATTGAGTTCAATGAGATGTTCAAAAATGCAATGAAAACAGCAAATTGCAAATATAGCTGCGTTTTAGTGCATTTCTATGACTAAAAACGCAGCTATAAATGCAAGGGGTGGGTAGTAAAGTGACATGTACAGGAAGAGGATTCCTTCTGTCAGTAAACAGAAGCGTGAATCCTCCCGGTACCGTCACCGCTGCGTCCACCTCCAGTCCTGTGCATGTCAGCTCCCGTGCAGCGCCATGTCTGGGCGGGAGGTGGAGGCAGCTGCGAAAACAAAAGTGAACAGTAGAAAAAAAAAATATGTCATGTTCACCTGTCTGCAGACTCTCAGTGCCATGTCCGCTCCCAGCTCCTCACCCGGTACCGCCGCTCCGGCTGTGTGCAGACGGCCGGGACACCTCCGATAGCTGCAGGACCTGGCGCTGATCACCTGATGCGGTCACCTGACGCATCAGCTGATCGTAAGTCTCGCGGTGACGCCAGCGCCCGGCCGGCTTAACCTGTCAGCGGATGCCGTCAGGAGACTTCATCCCTGATTACCGGCAGCTCCTGCAGTGATGGGACGGGATCAGACTCCGCTCCAGGAGCTGCCAGTAATCAGCACATAAGTGAGTATTTTTTTTTTTGCACTGATGCATCAGCTGATTGTATAAAAGCCGTTTATACAATCAGCTGCTGTGTGATGTGATTCACATCCTAGAACCTGACACATCAACTGTTCACTTTGCCTTCCAGCAAACCTATCAGATGATACTGGATCCGGATTGGATGGCGCGGGACCCTTGACCCAGGATTACTGCGGAGAGGGGTTCTTTATTTCAATAAAGATGGAGTCACTAATTGTGTTGTGTTTTATTTCTAATAAAAATATTTTTCTGTGTGTTGTGTTTTTTTTTTTTATCTTTACTAGAAATTCATGGTGGCCATGTCTAATATTGGCGTGACACCATGAATTTCGGGCTTAGGGCCAGCTGATAATATACAGCTAGCCCTAACCCCATTATTACCCAGCGAGCCACCCGTCACCAGGGCAGCTGGAAGAGTTGGATACAGCGCCAGAAGATGGCGCTTCTATGAAAGCGCCATTTTCTGGGGTGGCTGCGGACTGCAATTCGCAGCGGGGGTGCCCAGAAAGCATGGGCACCCTGCACTGTGGATTCCAATCCCCAGCTGCCTAGTTGTACCTGCCTGGACTCAAAAATTGGGCGAAGCCCACATCATTTTTTTTTTTAAATTATTTAATGAAATTCATAAAAAAAAAAAGCTTCCCTATATTTTTGGTTCCCAGCCGGGTACAAATAGGCAGCTGGGGGTTGGGGGCAGCCCGTACATGCCTGCTGTATCTGGCTAGCATACAAAAATATGGCGAAGCCCACGTCATTTTTTTTTTTGTTTGGGGGGGGCAAAGAAATCCTGCATACAGTCCTGGAAGGAGGATGCTGAGCCTTGTAGTTCGACAGCTGCTGTCTGCTCTCCTGCATACACTATTGGATGGAGGATGCTGAGCCTTGTAGTTATGCAGCTGCTGTCTGCTCTCCTGCATCCAGTAGTGGATGGAAAATGCTGAGCCTTGTAGGTCTGCTCCCCCTGACTCTCCCTCCAGCATACAGTCCTGGATGGAGCATGCTGAGCTTTGTAGTTCTGCAGCTGTCTGCTCTCCTGCATACACTAGTGGAGAATGAAGAACATATGGAAGAAGGAAATGACAACAGACCTTTTTTTTTTTCAACAATCTTTAATGGCAATGTTCACTGATAAAAAAAAAACAAAAAAACCCCCAGAAAAACGCAGTAAGCAAAAACGCAGCAAAACATGCACCAAAACGCGGTAAAAACGCATGCGTTTTTCATGCGTTTTTTTAAAGACGCTGCGTTTGTCCGTTTTTAGAGCTAAAAAACGCACAAAAACGCAGCATCAAAAAAAAACAAAAAAAACAAACGCAGTGTGTGCACATAGCCTATGGGTGTGAGAGAAACACTGCGCATTGCACTGGATAACACCGGAGTGTAGTGCAATAATCGCATCAACTGATAATGGAGGAGTTGTGGAGATTAATCCCTCCCTCTGCGCTGCAGCTGTGATCAGATCGCATCACAATATAATGACACTCGGCTCACGCTTGCAGCAGAGCAGGAACAGAGGGTCATTAATATATTGCATCCAATGCTCTCACATCGGATGCAATACGCTCGTGTGTTCCCAGCCTTAGAGAAAAGGAAGGAAAAAAAAACAAAAACAACTCTGATGAGGCAAGCCACTTGGTCATTTCACCCTACAAAAAAAAAAAAGGGGTTGAACTTGTGGCGTATCTCAGCCTCACCCTTCCTCAAGTTTTTTTTCTTGACTACACATCTGGGCATGCGTAGTTGTGTAAAGACGGTTGTGTTAACAGAATCCATCAAATGACGGATTCTAACGGAATCCGCCACCATAGGCGTCCATTATAAAAACAACGGATGCCAACGGAATCCTGCAGGTTGCGTATTTTTTTTTTCACACTCCGCCAAGCGCAGAAAAACGCTACATGCAGCGTTCCATCCGCCAGGCGGATGCAACGCGGCGTCGGCTGACGGATGCAACGCAAGGCCATCCGTTGCTATCCGTAGCTAATAGAAGTCTAGGAGGAATAAAACTGTTTCCTGCAACGGTTACCGAAATTCCTCAAGACGGTGGATAGCAACAGAAGCAGTCCAACGCAAGTGTGAAAGCGGCCTAAGCTGCTCTCCAGAGAATCCCATCTTCGCTTCAGCATTATTTTCCATGAATTTGATAAAGAGCAGGACAGAAGTCTAGCATTCCTTCAAAGGCAATATCGTAAAGTTTGGTTTTAGAAATGGGGTCACCTTGCTGTAACAATCTCATTTCTGAGTTAGACGGGACCTCTGCATGAGACGCCATACATATCGATTTCGCTGAATCATTGCTTAGAAGCCAGTAAGTCATTTAAAGGGAACGTGTCACCTTGGAAAACACCATTTACCTGTAGATGTAGGGTTAAAGGGAAACGGTCACCACATTTGAGCTAGTTAACCTATTAATATGAGCATACAGGTTATAGATTCCTGAAAATAGTCATAACTGTATGCCACATTGATGAAAAAGAAAAAATTCTTTATGTTAATGCTCTTTCAGGCTACAGGGCGGACGTAGCCCGGAAGATAACATTGCCTCCGCACTTCATTAGCCTCACTCCTCCCAGCAGCATCACTGAGTCCCAATGACATCTGCTTCTGGTCGCGTAATCCCGCACCTGCAATGTTCAACACTTTACTATTCATCTCACCTATGGCCATAGGCTTCACGCTCCTTCTGTACAGAAGCCGGAGATCACTGCTACTGTATACGCATCCCGAGTTCCTTCTCATCCAGAGGAGTGGGCTCACTCACAACTGTACCCAAGAACACTGCCATGAATAAACAATGGGATCTAATCATCCTCCAAAAGCAACAACTTCTCCCAACGATCCTGGAGCAGTTTAGTGATGAGCAAATGAGCAATGCTCTAACATGATGGAGACCATGTCACAGGGCAAATGTGATTACTAATTGGCTTGGTGGGCAAAAACATTGACATTTTGGAGCTATGGACAGGAAACTTCCCAGATTTCAATCCCAATAACAACTTGTGGTCAATCCTCAAAACTCAGGAGGAAAAACAACAAAAACATAGAAACTGTCAAACTCTAAGCACTGATGAGAAGAATAGATTGTGATCAGTGAGGATTTGGCCCAGAAGCAGATCTCCAGCAGAGCAGGATGAAGGGCAGAAGTCTGCAAAAATAAGTCTTTACATAAACTTTATGGATTTATCAATAAAAGTGTAAAAACATATGAAATGCTGATAACGGTACATCAGTAACCATAGAAACATCCCACTAAAAGATTGAAAAATAATGAAACAGCAAGCGTGAACTAAAATTTGTGTCAGTGTCAAAACTTTGTCATTAATGTATTCTGCTACATTGTTTCACCATGTATTGCTGAGATGCATCGCTGCGTAATAGCATAGGGCGCCGAGAACTATCCACCATGTGGCAGTATACAGCACCAATTTATTACTGTATAGCACTACGATTGGTCACCACACGTCAGAATACAGAGCTACTATTGGTCACCACACGTCAGCATACAGCGCTACGATTGGTCACTACACGTCAGCATACAGCGCTACGATTGGTCACTACACGTCAGCATACAGCGCTACGATTGGTCACTACACGTCAGCATACAGCGCTACGATTGGTCACTACACGTCAGCATACAGCGCTACGATTGGTCACTACACGTCAGCATACAGCGCTACGATTGGTCACTACACGTCAGCATACAGCGCTACGATTGGTCACTACACGTCAGCATACAGCGCTACGATTGGTCACTACACGTCAGCATACAGCGCTACGATTGGTCACTACACGTCAGCATACAGCGCTACGATTGGTCACTACACGTCAGCATACAGCGCTACGATTGGTCACTACATGTCAGCATACAGCGCTACGATTGGTCTATCATAGGACAAAAATACCCTTTAAAATCAAATTTTATTGAGAGAATGTTAAAAAATCCCAACCAGTGAAATTTCTAGGTGAATAAGATCAAAGTTTTTTTTGCCCTAGGTGCACAGAAAAAGGAGAGATAAACTGACCCTCACTCCCGCGTGTACCCTACCTGGCAGTGGAGGGCGGCATCCTAATTTACACAATGGTGCCCCGGCTCACAGTGGAGTTCCCCTACCTATCCCTGTATATCCCTGCCAGAACAAAGTACAGTGCCTAAAAAAGTACCATAGTGGTACAATAAAGTGCACAGTGCGGATATCAAAAAACAAGGTTAAAAATAGGCAGGTGCAGGGTAGGGCACGGCGGCACAGCCCTGTGACCACTGCACGGCGGCGGCACACAGCCCTGTGACCACTGCACGGCGGCGGCACACAGCCCTGTGACCACTGCACGGCGGCGGCACACAGCCCTGTGACCACTGCACGGCGGCGGCACACAGCCCTGTGACCACTGCACGGCGGCGGCACACAGCCCTGTGACCACTGCACGGCGGCGGCACACAGCCCTGTGACCACTGCACGGCGGCGGCACACAGCCCTGTGACCACTGCACGGCGGCGGCACACAGCCCTGTGACCACTGCACGGCGGCGGCACACAGCCCTGTGACCACTGCACGGCGGCGGCACACAGCCCTGTGACCACTGCACGGCGGCGGCACACAGCCCTGTGACCACTGCACGGCGGCGGCACACAGCCCTGTGACCACTGCACGGCGGCGGCACACAGCCCTGTGACCACTGCACGGCGGCGGCACACAGCCCTGTGACCACTGCACGGCGGCGGCACACAGCCCTGTGACCACTGCACGGCGGCGGCACACAGCCCTGTGACCACTGCACGGCGGCGGCACACAGCCCTGTGACCACTGCACGGCGGCGGCACACAGCCCTGTGACCACTGCACGGCGGCGGCACACAGCCCTGTGACCACTGCACGGCGGCGGCACACAGCCCTGTGACCACTGCACGGCGGCGGCACACAGCCCTGTGACCACTGCACGGCGGCGGCACACAGCCCTGTGACCACTGCACGGCGGCGGCACACAGCCCTGTGACCACTGCACGGCGGCGGCACACAGCCCTGTGACCACTGCACGGCGGCGGCACACAGCCCTGTGACCACTGCACGGGGGCGGCACACAGCCCTGTGACCACTGCACGGCGGCGGCACACAGCCCTGTGACCACTGCACGGCGGCGGCACACAGCCCTGTGACCACTGCACGGCGGCGGCACACAGCCCTGTGACCACTGCACGGCGGCGGCACACAGCCCTGTGACCACTGCACGGCGGCGGCACACAGCCCTGTGACCACTGCACGGCGGCGGCACACAGCCCTGTGACCACTGCACGGCGGCGGCACACAGCCCTGTGACCACTGCACGGCGGCGGCACACAGCCCTGTGACCACTGCACGGCGGCGGCACACAGCCCTGTGACCACTGCACGGCGGCGGCACACAGCCCTGTGACCACTGCACGGCGGCGGCACACAGCCCTGTGACCACTGCACGGCGGCGGCACACAGCCCTGTGACCACTGCACGGCGGCGGCACACAGCCCTGTGACCACTGCACGGCGGCGGCACACAGCCCTGTGACCACTGCACGGCGGCGGCACACAGCCCTGTGACCACTGCACGGCGGCGGCACACAGCCCTGTGACCACTGCACGGCGGCGGCACACAGCCCTGTGACCACTGCACGGCGGCGGCACACAGCCCTGTGACCACTGCACGGCGGCGGCACACAGCCCTGTGACCACTGCACGGCGGCGGCACACAGCCCTGTGACCACTGCACGGCGGCGGCACACAGCCCTGTGACCACTGCACGGCGGCGGCACACAGCCCTGTGACCACTGCACGGCGGCGGCACACAGCCCTGTGATCACTGCGCGGCGGCACACAGCCCTGTGATCACTGTACGGCGGCACACAGCCCTGTGATCACTGTACGGCGGCACACAGCCCTGTGATCACTGTACGGCGGCACACAGCCCTGTGATCACTGTACGGCGGCACACAGCCCTGTGATCACTGTACGGCGGCACACAGCCCTGTGATCACTGTACGGCGGCACACAGCCCTGTGATCACTGTACGGCGGCACACAGCCCTGTGATCACTGTACGGCGGCACACAGCCCTGTGATCACTGTACGGCGGCACACAGCCCTGTGATCACTGTACGGCGGCACACAGCCCTGTGATCACTGTATGGCGGCACACAGCCCTGTGATCACTGTACGGCGGCACACAGCCCTGTGATCACTGTACGGCAGCACACAGCCCTGTGATCACTGTACGGCAGCACACAGCCCTGTGATCACTGTACGGCAGCACACAGCCCTGTGATCACTGTACGGCAGCACACAGCCCTGTGATCACTGTATGGCGGCACACAGCCCTGTGATCACTGTATGGCAGCATACAGCCCTGTGATCACTGTATGGCAGCATACAGCCCTGTGATCTCTTCCTGCTCTCGGTGGTCCCTGTTCCCGGATTAGGGGGTGGTCTGCCCCTGCACATATGACCAGCCTGTACTTGGCCCCCATAGGTTTGGGCTGTGCCCGGCACTCACTCGTCCTCCTTCATGACGCCGTCCTCGGTGATGGGCCGGACCGGGGCTATGTGGCCGGTGTCGGTGCTGTAGTTGCGGAAACACACCGTCAGCTTCTCGTCAAAGTCGTTGACCAGGTCCTCCATGGACTTGAAGCCTCCCATGATGTCCCCGGAGAAGTTGTTGTCCAGCTCGGTCAGGTCCTCCAGGGAGCTCCGGCCGCCTCCGGGGGGATCGGCTCCGGGGCACGGACCGGGGGAGTTGGAGTTCACATGATCCAGACGGTTCTTCGTCCCGGGAGAAGAGGAAGGAGGACGGAACTCATAGAAGTCCTGCCAGTCCTCGTCAAACTGTGCGAGCGGCGCCGCCATGTCCGTGTGGGGGTCCCGGCTCCGTGAGGGGGCGCTCCCGACACCCCCACTGGTTCCGGACTGCAGGCTCCACCCGCCAACGGGACACACGCCGTCACCTCAGCCTCCGTACGAGGTCCCGGTACCGGCGGCGCGCACGTCCTGTCACTGACTACAGTGCGGGTATCACACAGCGACCGTGTGGGATGTAAGCCTGAATGAAGGGGAATGTGGGAGGAGTCAACGTCACGTGATGCAGGAGAAGGCCGCGCGGCGGCCATGTTAGTTTCTGGCAGGACGTCACTCACTTGTGTGTTTACAACTCAGAGAAGTCACGTGACTTGCGGGTTTCGGGCTCTGCGCTTTTCTGCACGGTTTCCTCAGGTCCCGATAATGTTATATTACACACAGTGAACGGAAATATTTTGGCAGCTTTTGCGCAGGAGAATCAGCAGCGTCTACACATGTTGTATACGGATTTGTTGCAGATCTATTTTTTTTAATACTGATTTAGCACAACAACATTTACATTCTGCCACATTACAAAAAGAATGTAAAAAAAAATTAAATTTCTGCAAATATTCTGACAAAAACTGTAGCGACAGGATGGTATTTACCAAAATGCATTGACTTTGCTGGTAATGTGAATAAGGGTCTATGTGTAACATCCACTGTAATGTCTCCGCCACGTGTGCCTCTGTGAGACCCCGGACATAGGGCTCCTACTGAAGTGAATGGCCGCGTCCCCCCACACCAGACCGCGGCACATAGACATGACATCAAAATGGAAGCTGCTGGATGTTTGGACACAAGCTCCACAAGACATCACATACCGCATGGAAATTTGCTTGTGACCCGGTTACATCTTTTGGGACAGCAAGTCATGTGAGCAAAGTTACTATATAAAATGAAAAATCTGACGGCACGTCCTAACGGAGACGTGTGAACAGGAGCATACTGACCATGACACAAATATACCTCTGATCTCTGAAATGCTAAGGTGTGTAAACATTGAATATAGGAGAATTTGGACAAACATTACTGCTAAGGAAATACATTAAAAATATTCAGACACTTAGCACCTAAAAAGGCCAGTGTTATGGGAGCCCAGCAACCAGCATCAATGCGTATCTCATTTTGCCTTAGCGTTTCAAAGTTGCTATACAGCCACAGCCTTAAAGGGAACCAATCACCAGGATTTTCGTATATATTCTAAGGCTAGTTTCACACTTGCGCTATTTTGACGCAAACGGAATCCGTCACTAATGTAGTACAGTTCATTTATTTACAGTGGAAGCGCGACACCATGTGGACACAAGCGGGTACTGCATGACACACACACGCCATAGTAACGCGCTTCCACTGTAAATGAAGGAACTCTACTACATTAGTGACGGATTCCGTTTGCGTCAAAATAGCGCAAGTGTGAAACCAGCCTAAAGCCAGTGCTATACTGGCACTATCAGGCTGATTCTATACTTACCTTTAGTGGTCAGATTGGATGTTTAGGTTTTGAAATCCAAAAAAGTAAAGTTTGTAAAATCAGCAGCTTCTTGAGTGACAGGAGCTGAGGATCAGATAATATTTGGGGGGTATTCATACTTATCCCCTCTCCCTCTTATGATAATGCTAAGTATTATACAATTGATTGACTTGAAGGACCTGTGTGAGGTCATACCCATGTGACCAGAAGGGGCGGGGCCTCAGCCAACAGGAAAATGTTGCTTCCTGGTATCAGCTTTGTTGGGTGAGGCCCCGCCCCTTCTGGTCACATGGGTATGACCTCACCACAGGTCCTGCAAGTCAAAGTAAATGTCAATTGTATGATACCTATGATAATGCTAAGAGGGAGAGGGGATAAGTATGAATACCCCTCAGATATTATCTGATCCTCAGCTGCTGTCACTCAAGAAGCTGATGATTTTACAAACTTTACTTTCTTGGATTTCAAAACCTAAACATCTGAGCTGACAACTAAGGGTGTTTATAGACTCAGCCTGATAGTGCCAGTATAGAACTGGCTTTAGGTTATATACGAAAATCCTGGTGATTATGTGAATTTGCACTCAGAACCACAAGCAGTGGTTGCACGCAACTCTGATGACCTCCTGATGACCCCCCTGCGACACCCGTGCAACAGCGGGTGTCACGATGGTGACTACACGGCTTCATCAGAGTTCATTGGGAACTTGGATGACCTCCTGGACGTCACTGCACATACACTGCTTGCTGAATACTCACCTGTCACCGGAGTTGCTGTCCCCGGCGATACTGTACCCAGCTATGCTGTCCCCAGCGTTGCTATCCCCGGCGATGCTCCTGCTGCCAGCTCCGAGGTGCAGTGAATATTCAATAAGTATAATGAGCGGGGGTCAGAAGCAGGAGACAGCAGAGCCAAAGAAAACAGCGCTGGATAAAAGATGAATATAGAAAATCTGTTTATTACACATACACGTATTTTCTCCGGTACGTGTCACACTGATGTCACATGGATCACATCAGTGTGCGGGCCATGTGACACCCAAAAGCAGACGTCTCCGCATGTACGTCCGTGGCCAAGCGGGAGTCACACGGTCTGTGTGAAAACACAGGCGTGTGTGAATCCAGAGAATAACATGGGTACGTGTGGCATCAATGTAAAAGCGGATGTCACACGTACCTGAAACACAGACATCTGAAACTGGCCTAATACTCGCTGCCCTTTAACTCCCATTCATGTTAATGGCCTTTTCTTTGGTGATCAATAGACAGCGACAAGCCTTGGGTAGCAGTTTAAAGACCTCCATTTATTTATTTCACTCATATAGTGCTAATTCCACAGCTGACCCCATTGGGGCTCTCAATCTAGATTCCCTATCAGTATGGTCTTTGGAGTGTGGGAAGAAAATGAAGAACCCGGAGGAAACCCATGCAAACATGGGGAGAACATACAAACTCCTTGCAGATTTTGTCCTTCATGAAATCTGAACACCAGCCCTGCATGACTGCAGTGCTAACCACTGAGCCACCCTGCTGCTCCATAACTGTAGGCTACATGAGGGTCAAAAATGATTCATCAATGCAGTGCTCAGAAACATAATACACCTAGGCAAAGTCACCCAGATAAATAGTGCACACACATGGAGTCATACTGCTAGCATGGGTGTATGTAAGGTATTTGGCTCCTGTGTATGTCATATGTCAAAGGCTTATACTGACATATTTATCACCATCCATACTGTTTAATGTTTATTGGCTCAGATAATGTAAGAACAGGATCTACAGTGGAATTTGCATTAGGTGATGTAAAGGTAAATACTTTTGTCTTGGTTGTTTCTGCTCTGAACATTCATATGCAGAATAACATTTTTCATGCAGGTTGATGGGAGATTAAATTAATTTTGATAAGACACTGCCATCTAGTGGCTGTTTCCCCACATTGTATATGGCGTTCCACAATCAAAACTGTTGCTTCTACTTTGCAGTGTTTTGCATTTTCTTATCCTCCCATCTTTTTGGCATTTGTAACCATGGTGTGAAGCTTTCATGATCTTCTCCTTTATCACCTAGGTGCAGGCTAGGTATTAAGTTATTGATAAATAAAGGTAGGAGCGCTGGGACCTGAATCAATTGGCAGATCAGGACATTTTCATCCCCTTTAGAATGAAACAGGAGTGTGCTGTCACGGCCATCTCTCTCCATTTAGAGGCTTGTGACAGGATCTGGGCCAGAGTCTCTCTTTGCCATCTGAGATTCCTCATATTAAGTGTATTTCCCTTTTAATTTGGGTCTGAAAAGGTTAATGTCAGTTTATGTTGCCAGCAGCTTCTGTCTCCTGGCCTGAGGTGCTTCCGGTTGGTGACCACTCCCTTCTCCTATATATGGTCATATCTCCCAGTAGAGGATGTTAGTTATTCTGAAGCTAGGCCTCGAGGTGGAAGGAGCTGCTAGAGCCCTTGTTGTAGTTGGAAGCAGTGTAGACTGCAGTCCTGATGTCTGATTGCAGTTGTAAAGTTGGGCTTTATCCTTTGTTGTCTCCCCTGTTTGTCGTACTTTCCCCTCTTGTTGTGTTAATGCAGCGGTCGGACTAGTGATCATCACCTACCAGCTAGACAGGGTTATTACAGGGTCTTTCAGGGCTTCAGGTATCCTGCTTGGTGCGGAACCTGTATAGGGACTGGCTCTGGCTAGGAGAGTAGGGTACAGCCGCAGGTGAGTGCAGGAGGTGTCCCATCATCCCCTTCCCTAGCACCACGGACCACCGTTGTTAGTGTCTTGGCGTCCCCCTTGTTTGTTATGGTGAAACTCCTGTTTGTTGTGTGTCTTGCCCCATGCCGGACCTTCCACAAGTTTGTGCGTCACATGTGCATACTCGACCACAGCTCCATTTATTCTGTATGGGGCTGCTGAGCAAAGTATATGCTCTATTGAGAATGAAATGAGTGGTGGTCAGGCATGCCTACTCCAGCTCCATTCAAAAAACAATAAAAGTGCCCAGTTAGGGATAAAAAAAAAAAAATCTGCGTTCTGACGATCAGTATGGGTCTCATTAGCCAGACCCCAATGATCACTGAGGCTACTTTCACACATCCGGTTGATGTTTTAGATTATACCATTATTGTGTGGAAGTGATGTTTTGATCGCCTGTTATTGCATTTTAATGCAATGTTGTGGGAACCAAAAAAACGTAATTCTGACTTTTTTTTAATTTATTTTTTCTTACTACCCCCTTGTAATCGCATCACAGGAGTGCTGATGGCAACAGAGAATAATAATAATAATATTCACTTATATAGCGCTATTAATTCCACAGCGCTTTACATACATCAGGAACACTGTGCCCATTGGGGCTCACAATCTAAGTTCCCTATCTGTATGTTTTTGGAGTGTTGGAGGAAACCCACGCAAACATGGGGAGAACATACAAACTCCTTGCAGATGTTGTCCTTGGTGGGACTAGAACCCAGGACCCCAGCGCTGCAAGACTGCAGTGCTAACCACTGAGCCACCGTGCCGCCCAGAGAACAGCACAATCCCCGCCAGAGCAGGTTACATTGCGCTGTCAGAGTTTGAGAGCGTGATCTAACTAGTTAACAGGCGATCCACCCCCCTGTTAGCTGCACATGTCTGCTGATCAGATCAGCAGACATGTGCAGAGAATTATGTGAGCTTGCTGTGCAAGCCCACATTAAAAAGACAGATAAGACTTGGGACATATAGCTACGTCCTAGTTTGTAAAGGGGTTACAGATGACAGATTTCCTTTGTATTTTAGGCAAAAAAAATTGACAAAAATGTTTATCTTTTACATTCATATATTACCAAAAAAGGAAGAAGTACAGATGCAAAAATATGTGCATCCTGCATGGTTAGTACCTAGTAGCACCCCATTTGGCAAGTATCACACTTTGTACACGCTTTTTGTAGCCAGCCAAGAGTCTTTCAATTCTTATTTGAGGGATTTTCATCCAGTCTTCCTTGGAAAAGTCTTCCAGTTCTGTGAGATTCCTGGGTTGTCTTGCATGCACTGTTCTTTTGAGGTCTAGCCACAGATTGTCAATGATATTCAGATCAGGGGACTGTGGGGGCCATTGTAAAACCTTCTGCTTGCTCCTTTTGAGGTAGTCTATTGTGGATTTTGATGTGTGTTTAGGATCATTATCCAATTGTAGAAGTCATCCTCTTTTCAACTTCAGCTTTTTTACAGATGGTGTTATGTTCGCATCAAGAATTTGTTGAAATTTCATTGAATCCATTCTTCCCACTACCTGTGAAATGTTCCCCATTCCACTGGCTGCAACACAACCCCAAAGCATGATTTTGCCACCCCCATGCTTCATGGTTGACAAGATGTTACATTAGAACAATGTACCAGAGTCTGCTAAATCTTCCTGAAGGTTTTTTGTAGTCAACCTGGGGTTCTGATTTGCCTCTCTAACAATACTACAAGCAGCTCTCTTGGAAATTTTTCTTGGTCTTCCAGACCTTATCTTTACCTCAGCTGTTCCTGTTAACTGCATCTTCTTAATTCAAATTCAAACTGAGGAAAGGGCATTTTGAAAATGCTTTCCTATCTTCTTACAACCTTCTCCTGCTTTATGGTTCTTAACCATTTTCAGAGTGCTAGGCAGCTGCTTAGAAAAATCCATGGCTGCTGTTTTTTGGCACAAAGTTAGAGGAGGTTGGGATTTATATAGCTATGAAATTTGCTTCACCTGGCTTTTCCTTACGAAGATAGTGAATAAGCTACTACCCTAACACGTTAATTAAGGTCCGAAACCTTGGTCAAAGTTATCCGAGCCCATAAATCTCCAAGATAAATATATATATACATATATATATACACACAAATATACACACACACACACATATATATATATATATATATATATATATATATATATATATATATATATATATATATACACATATACATATATATATATACACATATATGGTACATACTTTATATAGAGTCATGATCCAGGATCGGTATTCTCCGCTCCAGAGTTTCCCAGACCCGGCCTGGTCATGTCAGGGGTTAACTCCCATCAGCCTCGTTCTGGTTTCAGGAGACAATGTATCTGGTCGCTGCACTTGCATTCTTGCATTCCTGTGCTGGTTATAGTTTTGCTCTGCAGCCTGTGTCTGGCTTTGGTGAGATTTTCTGTTTGACTCCTAGTTACTGTGCCCTGACCTGTACCCTCCCCCGTTCGTCTGTCTATCCCAGTCCCTGACTTCCTGCTCCTGTCAGTTGAATACCCATCCTTGTTCATCCTCCTTCCTATGTTTGTGTCTCCTCACCTTGAGGTCTTGTCTTCTGTTCCCTGTGCCCTTTGTGTTTCCCTCTGCATACTTGATCCTCCGTCTTCCGACTTCGGTTCTGTTTTTTTTTTACCTGATTTTGATCCTCCCTTTGCAGCCAAGATAAGCGCACAGCTGGGGGCTGCAGCCTGTAGCCGTGGCTTCATCTGTGCTGTGCATCATAATATGGGGGGACCCAATGCCAATTTTTTAAATTTATTTATTTATTTTTACTGTACACTATAGACCCGCAGACTGGATCTGTGATTGGAAGTGTCAGACAGGCTCTCACACAGGTTGGTGGCTCTGCCTGACTGCAACCAATCACAGACGCCGGTGGGTGAGAGAAGTAGTGAATATGATGATCCTAATGAGCGGCTTCGGAAGAAGAATGAGTGGCTACAGGAGCAGTTACAGTGGCGCCAGAGGCTTGGTAAGTAAAGTATGTATTTTTTTTTCTTTAGTTTTACTTTATTTTTTTTCATTTCCCAAATACCCAATCCGAATCAATACCTGGAATTCCCGGCCTGGCACTCTGGTGCCTTTGAACACGCGGGGGTTAGACTTTACAGTCCAGTCCGCCCATCACTATTTTTCACAAAAACACATCAAATCAGAATTGCAAAAAACGCACCAAAAACGCACCTTAAACCCAACCATGATTACAAGCTTTTTTTTACATTCCCAGGCTCTCTGGGACAAGGTGCAGTTTTTGGTGCAGTTTTTTTTGTGAGAACAAAACTGCAGCGTGCGCATGTAGGCAGAGTGTTCGACGTCACTATCTGTGATCAATATTGGATCGAAAAGAGAAAATAAACTTAGTTAAAACAAACTATACAGAACAAAGAAATGTATAAAAGAAAATAATTTACGATAAATAGAAATTACAAATAAATAAGAATTACACTACTCACAAAATGTTAAGGATATTTGGCTTTCCAATTTATGTAGATTGTAAAAAGTTAATGCACAGTGATATTTTATCATGAAAGTATGTAATTTAATTAGAAGTGTGCAATGGTGATTTCCTCATCTCAAACAATTTATTGAAACAAAAGCCAACAACAGGGGTAGGTATACCTCCCAAAATGTCAATATTTCAATAACTTGTGGCCTTGAGCATCAATCACAGCTTGATAAGGACGTCTCATGCCGTTCGGAAGTGGAGTCTGCTGAGGCATGGCGTTCCACTCTTCTTGAAGGGTGGTCCTCAGGTCATTGAGGTTCTGGGGTACAGAGTTACGAGCCCCTACACGGCGACTCAGCTAATCCCATAGTTTTCTATGGGATTCAGGTCTAGGGAAAGTGCAGGACGCTTCATTTGAGGTAACCCAGTCTCCAGCAGCAGTTCCCTAATAATGTGACCTTAATCAGCTGGAGCATTGTCATCAATAAAGATGAAATAAGAACTGTGTTGTCCATGCAGAGGCTCAATGACTGAATTAATGATGTTATTTAAGTAATAGGGGCTTGTCATTGTACCATTCACAGAGAGTAGGGAAGTTCTGTATTGACTATACCCACACTAACACTACCAAAGGCTCGTCTTGTGGCAAGTGACTAGTCGATAGCTCTCTGCTTGACATCTCCAAATTCGTTGGCAGCCATCATTTCTGCTCAGCGTGAATTGACTTTCATCAGTAAACAACAATGAGGCTCACTTGTCCCTTGTCCAGCCAGATGGTGATACTTGTGCATGGGGGTGTGGTCAGGTACCCTTGCAGGTCATCTACAAAGAAGACCACGCTGATGTAAATGGTTTTGAATGGTCTGATGTGACACTAGGGGGCCTCTCACCTCCCTTAAATGTGTATGGAGTTGCGTTGCATTTATCATCCAGTTCCGAAGGGCTTTGTTGACAATGAAGCTGTCATCAGTGTGGGATGTGGCCTAAGGACATCAACTTCTTTGCCTTTCTATGACTAACAGTTTCTCTCTCTCTGTTGCAACCTGCTGATGACACTCTGTGACACTCTCAGCTCCGTGGCCACTTCCATTTGAGAACATTCTTCTTGAAGCCTTGCAATGGTGAGGTACTGTGGAGCAATTGTTAGATGTTGTCTTGGTCTCATGATGTCAAAATATGAACAGCATGATGAGGAGGACTGTTTAAATGCCAATTCTAATTCAACCCTGAAATTTATTGGGCGATTCAGGGATCAAACACCTGTTGTGAATTTTTCCATTAAGTTCCTTGTTAGAACTGAAATTGTGCAAAAAGTACTGATGCTTTTAACAGTTAAACATGTGGATTCAGAAGATTAGAGAAGGTCACATTAAGTTCACCTGAAAAGGTTAGAGTGCATTTTAGGATCATCCTGAAATATCACCCAAAAGCCAAATATTGTTAGCTTTTTGTGAGTGATCTAGAAAAAGGAGAATAAAAAAGGGGAAAAATGAAATAAAAGAAAAAAGAACTACCTCATAAGAAGTTAAGTGAAGGTGAAAATATAAAATAAAAATAAAACTAAGTAGCAATAGTATAAGGTAATGAAATAAACCCAACATACACAGGATCTCCATGGCAACTTCAGTGTATTAATAGAAAACTCCATACTCTCTATTAAGCCCATAAGGTTCTATTGTTCGTAAGTAGTGATGGGCGAACCCGCAGATATTCGGGATCTACAGGTCCAACTGGATTTTTTTTTTTTTAAACGGTTCGGGCCTGGAATTGATCCTGGATATCTAGCTGGACACTGATCCCCATATAAGTCTATGGGGACCTGGATTGGGCACTTTAAAATAGTGATAGAAGGGATAGGGGGATTAGAGAAAGCGTGTTATACTTACCAGTCTCCTGTGTGCCTGTAACGCTACTTCTGGAGCCGTGTAGTAACCTTATGCATATGCACTGCATCCCCGGCCTACCAGCAGTCCCGGCATCTGTGATTGATTGCAGCAGGCCACGCACCAACCCTGAGTGACCGCGTGTCCGAGTGCTTGCAATAGCACATGCTGTCTGTGTGTGACCCTATTGTGGTGAAAAAAATCAATTTCAAAAATTGGCGTAGGGTTCCCCATATTATGATACCCAGCACATATAAAGCATACCGCTACAGGCTGCAGCCCCAGCCGTGTATTTATCTTGGCTGTGTATCAAAATAAGAGGGACCGCATGTGGCTTTCTTTTTTATTTAAATAGTTTTTAAAAACTGGCATGGGGTCCCCCCAATTTTGATACCCAGCCATGATAAAGCCAACAGCTGGGGGCTGGTATTCTCAGGCTAGGGAGGCCCATGGTTATTGGAACCCCCAGCCTAAAAATAGCAGACGAAAGCCACCCAAGTGTCTCATCCATTAAATGTGACAATCCCGGCACTTTACTCAGCTCATACTGATCGCCCTGGTGCAGTGGCAATCAGGGTAATAAAGGGTTAATGACAGCGAACCCAGAAGAAGTGTTACAGGTGCTTTCGAGACTCGGTAAGTATAACGGTCCTGCTCTAATCCCCCTAGCCTTTTATAACACCATTTTACAGTAAAATGTTTGGGTCCCCATAGACTTATATGGTGTTCGGCGTCTGGCAGATGTTCAGGTTCACGTATGGTCCCGGACAAGATATTTTTGAAAAATCCGGATGGACCCACAGTACTCGAATATCTGCAGGTTTGCCCATCTCTACTCACAACCATTAGTACCTCAAACTAAGGCTACATATCCCCCTTTCATACAAAAGATTAGTAAGTGTATCAAAAGACACTAGAGACTTCTCAGTACGGATTACCCAAACATATCTGAGTCAGTGTCACCAGTACTATTGTGAAACAAAAAAACGAATAGTCTTAGAGACCATTTAGTTAGAGCCGATATAGGCTATGAAAAGGCCAAATCGACTGAAAGTATTTTGACCACTCAACGTAAAGGAACATTTTCCTGGCTAGGTTTTGCACAATGTTCTACTGTGAATAGAGGGGGCTCTTTCTGTCATCCACGTGCAGGAAAACACTTTCCATTCAGAAACGTCTTTACACGTGATTCCTCATATGTGATATATCTTATTAAATATAGGCTCAAGGACATCGCTCTCTGCTGATTCTCCTATCTCGCTGACCGCTTCTTAACTGGATTTTTTTCTGGCTCCTCTTCCTTTGCTATTCCCCTTACTATCTGGGTTCTTCAGAGTTCAGTCCTAGGCCCCCTCCTCTTCTCTCTATACATTGCCCGTATTGGCCAAACCATTATTATATTCGTTTTTCAGTACCATCTCTATGCTGATGACACACAGTCATACACATTGTCTCCTGACATCACCCCTACATTACTACAAAACACCAGTGATTGTATGTCTGCTGTCTCTAAATGCATTTTTTTTTAGACTGGCCTATCACCTCACCTTACTTATGTAACTATTCCCTCTTTTGCCCTGTCAAAATTTTCTTTACAATCTGGTCTCTTGTATTATCTGTTTTTATCTGTTTACACACCATCCATGCGCTTAAGGCTATGTGTCCACGGTAGAAGGTACCTGCGGATTTTTTTGCCTGAAAATCCGCGACTTTCGCGGCAAATCCGCACCCGCGGATTTGCCGCGGATTTACCGCGGATTTTGATGCGGATTTTTTTTTTTTTTTTTCCCCCCATTCAAAACGAAAAATCCGCACCAAATCTGCACCAAACAATTGACATGCTGCAGATTTTTCCGGATCAAAATCCGCGGCAAATCCGCAGCGGAAAAATCCGCAGCATGGACACAGCATTTCCAAAATGCCATTGAAATGGCTTGGAAGTGCTGCTGCTGCAGATTTTCGGCAAATCCGCGGTAAATCCGCAGCAAAATCCGTGGTAAATCCGCGGTAAATCCTGTAGCGTGGGCACATAGCCTAATAGTACTCTATAGCTGTACTTGTACACACGACGTGACTAATTGTAGATGCTTCCTTTCGCATTAACTGACAACCCCTAAACCCAAGGAAGGTACTTGGAGCTCCGAAATCTGGCAGATGCCCATGTGGCGCCCCTGACCTGGTCAGGCACCACTGAGTACTGCACCCATGCTGGGGACAGTACAAAACAGGTAATCCAGAAGGCTGACCGAGGTGTGACTACACAGGCGCATAGTGATCAGGTCTCACACATGTACCTTTGGGAGGACCCCTGGGGATCCCAGGAGGGGGCGAGGCCTCCATCTCCACTCAAGGGGTGTGGTAGAGAGCCTGGTTGCTAGGTGGCGTAGGCAGGCACAAAAGGGAAAAGAGGAAGGAGGAAGAGAGAGCAGTCTGAAGCAGAGTGTGGAGGAGTGAGGAGCATGGAAGTGGAGCTCAGACAGGAGCAGCAGTGCAGGTCCCACGAGTGAGCCGGTTTAGTGTGCAGCTCAGGGAGAGCAGAAGCAGACCCTGGAGCTGTTGCAGTCTAACAGCGTCCGCGCAGTGACTACTGACGGGGGAGAACGGTCACCTAGTGGTGCCGTCCGAAATCCACACAAGGCTAAAGAAAGAGCAACGGAGTGGAGAGTAAGAGGACTGCCAGGGAGGTACCAGGCCCGCAGGGGTAACAGGTCCCAGTGCAGGGATAGATTCACCTTTCCCTTGCCAAACCTGCTTGAGGGGGCACTTTACACCCCCAAGACAACACCACAGAGTCCGCAGCCACGTAGCAAAGCGAGGGCCCATAGTTCACAGGAGGCAAGCAGCCGGAGTGACCTGGTCCAGGCTACAAGCAAACGGGCCAAAACGAGGGGAGCAGTAACTTCCCTGGGTGACCCCCATAGGGACTACAAGTCGGGGTTACCACAAACAACAGAGGGCTAAGGAAGGCGAGTCAGTAGCCACCCTCACAAGTCAGCCTGAAGGACGCCTGGTTCCAGCCTGGTTCATCCCAGCTACGCCCGGGTTACTCACCCTGCCATCAACAGTGAGTAAAACCCCTGAAAGACATTCTGCTTGTGTTGAGTTATTCTGCGCCTTGTGGTTCCACACACATACACAGGGACCTGGGGCTTGCCTCACTCTCAGGAGGCTATTACAACCGACTGCACCCACCATCAGCCCCAGGCATCCCTTAACCTGCAGTGGCGGTCCTCACTGACCGCAATTCTGAGAGTGGCGTCACGACAATCAAAATAGAAGGTTTCCTACCTGTGACCAGACTGTTCCATCCACGTGGAGTCCCTGAAGGTAATGCACCGACACAACACTGGAGGGGCTTCACACCCATATAATGTATAATAGACCATCTACCATCCACCTGTTGTACAACCCCCTCCCCCCCCCCCCACACCACAACTTTTTACATTTTTCCACAAACTACAAGAACAGACCCTGGGCCGGCTCCAGGTTTTTGTGGGCCCCAGGCTAACAAATCTCAGTGGGCCTCATGTACACACAGACGCACTTACAGATACATACACATACAGGCAAATGTACATATACTTATTTAAAGACAAATTCACAAAAATACATGTAAATATACATAAACCTATACACAGTCATATACACTGATATACATAGATACACACAAACATACAGACACAGATACATTAAAGATATTTTTAATATGGGGAAGCCAGCAGCAGCCTCACTCACCTCCCTTGCTTGTCTCCTGTTCAGCTCCTCCCTCTTTACTGGAAGGTATATCTGTATATTGATATATCCTTATATCTTTCTATATCTGTCTGATTTCTTTCATACCTACCTTATGCATCGTTGTGGTTGATATATGCCTTTTTACTAAGGAGTTTTTCTATCTACACAGAACGTTTGCATTTCCTTGCCTGGAATTCCCCAGACTTAGTAGGATACGTCAGGTGAAGTCTACCACCACGCATCACCACCGATTCTCATTGGTACACTCACACGTACAGACCAGGTCACATTTAGTGATACGCATAGATCAGGTACATACGAGATGATTGACCCCTAACATTTTAGACTTATACATGTTCTAAGCAGTCATATATCTGTATTCACAGTTTCCGTTTTTCTTCACCAGTAACCCTCTGAGACTTACGTCGTGCCCTATACATATCCTCTAAGTTTTACTTCTACCAACCCTGCTTTATTGGTAGGTACACCTCATCACCTAGATTCTTTTTGTTTTTCTTTTCCTTTTCTCCTTTTTTTCTTTCCATTTTTCCTCATTTTTGTTACATATGTCCTTTACTCAATCACTCAAACAGATAACCTGGAACATTTTCTTGATGTTACCTCTCTCCCACGTGATCGGACCTTCAATCCGATGTTCATTTACCATCACTAGTCAGTGTTACTGTTGTGGTAGGTTTATACATATAGGCCCCTGGCTTGTACCAAATACAACTGTTTATTTACATGCATTAGTCCCCTATATGAGTACGGACTATGTCATAATTTTCTTTTTCATGTCTTCCACTATCAACTCCCTAAGGATATTTCCCCTGTTGTACACCACATCACGGCACGTCATTGACGGGTACCCCTCATAGCACCATATACACAGGAACACCCATAAGGTATGCCTCTCTTCCCCCCCCCACCCCCCCGTGTCTGGACTTGTGTAAACAGACCATTTACATTTATTTAAATTTATTTAAACTCATACAAACCGTGGGTAATTTAGTTTTCTTATCTCCTTCCATCATAGACCGCTTGCGCAGTCTTTCCATTTGTTTGGATGATCCGTTTTGCCCTTTATCCACACTGATGTAATTTGACAGTCCTTTTATGCATATAGGTACGTGTCTTAACATTATGTGTAGTCACTTCTCTAATGACTGTTTTCATGTCTCAACAGATTGTCACATAGCCTAATGGAGATTTTCGTGTTTTTTCCATTGGTGCCTATGAAATTTATGTTTTTTGGTTTTTTTTTGTCTCTGCGGTTTCCGCCATTCCCCCTGCATTTATTCTATGTTTTATTTTTTGAAACCATAACGGACTGTTACTGTTTTTTGTCTGTATTCTAATTTTTTGTATGTTTTTTTCTTTGTCACTAGTCCTAGTGTCCCTGTAAAAGATCCAGTTGGATTGAAACGTTGGACGGACTATTCTTTGTATATACACAATAAAAACTCTGTTTTTAAGCCAAATCAAAGATTCTTCTATTACATTGTGGTGTGCCGGATATACTTTTTGTAGTTCTCCTGGGCATGTGGCTGTGGGGAGGGTGGTAGCAATGGGGGGCATACAGCTCTAGAGGTGGGTATTCAGCACTGAGGTGGGGGAACATACAGTTCTGGGGGGGCATACAGCTCTACAGGGGTATACAGCTTTGGGGGAGAATACAGCACTGGGCTGGGAAGACATACAGCTCTGAGGAGTATACAGCACTGGAGTGGGGGGGTCATACAGCTTTGCGAGGGTATACAGCACTGGGGGGTATACAGCACTGAGGTGGGGGTACAAACAGGTCTGAGGTGGTATACAGCACTGCGGTGGTGGAGATACAGCTCTGGGTGGTATACAGCACTGGTGTGGGGATTATACAGCTCTAGGGGGTATACAGCACGGGTTGGGGGACATACAGGTCTGGGGGGTATACAGCACTAGTGAACAGGGGACATACAGCTCTGGGGATGTATACAGCACTGAGTCAGGGGACATACAGCTCTCAAGGGTATACAGCAATAGGATCCGGGGGCATTCAGTTCTGGAGGATATACAGCAATAGGATCAGAGGATATACAGCTCTGGGGGTTATACAGCAATGGGATCATGGGACATACAGCTCTGGCAGGTATACAGCACTGGGATCAGGGGACATACAGCCTCTGGGGGATATACAGCATACAGCAATGGTATAGAGGGACATATAGCTCTGGGGGGGGTATACAGCATTGGGGTGTAGGGGGCACACAGATCTGGGGGTATATAGCACTGGGGTGGGGGGGGGACTTACAGCTCTGGGGGGTGTACAGCACTGGGGTGGGGTACATACAGCTTTAGGGGGTGTACAGCACTGGGGTGGGGGACATACAGTTTTAGGATGTATACAGCACTGGAGTCAGTGGTCAAACAGTTCTGGGTGGCTATACAGCATGAAGCTGGGGGACATACAGATCTGGGGGATATAGAGCACTGGGGTCAGGGACATACAGCTCTGGGGGGTATACAGCACTGGAGTCGGGGAACTTACAGCACTGGGATCAGGGGACATACACATTGGTGCCGGCGAGATGTTGGTGCTGCACCTCCTCTTTTCATTTGTGGGATGGGAGCACTACGCGCGTTAGCTCCACCCACAGATTAATTTTAATGCCCCTGCACGCTCAGTAGTGAACGCTACTTGCCAGTGTGGATATAAAGGGCCACCAGCCAGGAAAGTGTAGCTGCCGGCCAGAGCAGAGCAGTCCCAGGAACTCGGCCCAGGGGCCACAGGATAACGCACTGCCCCTGCCGTCCAGGGCCCTAGCACTTGCCCCGACCCTGAACCCACCTCACCACCACTCGCTGAAATGGCCCAAAACAGTACAAACATTTGAAAACATATCTCCTGCTGCTCCACACCCCAGATTACAGATTAAACACAGGACGGGACCTTTACTGATGATGCCAATGTGCCGTATTGGTAGCCCCCATCCCTTTCCTATATAGGTCTATATAAATCAAATCACCCCCCTTCACCTTTTCCAAACCCCTTAAACTTCTGACTCCACAAAAGCCCGCTCTTTCCCTTATATCCCTATTACACCCTAGTTGCCCTGAAAAGGCGAGTCATGGGTCACTACGCCCATGGCTCTGCTATGGCTCCGTTTAGCCTTAGTGCCTGGGGACCGATTCAGGCAGCATTATTTGAATTCCCTATTTAATATATTGATGGCTGCACCATGCAATGCAAGCACTTTTTATAATTTACCTTTTGTGCCTCTCCTCTATTTCCTCAGAAATTGTAATGTTTCCGAGCAGGGCCCTCACTTCTCTTGGTATCTGTGGAATTCTGTTTCTCTGTAATGTCTCATCTTGTAAGAAACATGTCCTCTCTGAAAAATGGAAAGAATGTGAGGCCTTCTGAATCCATACGTTACAAATAGTGATGGGCGCACTCAGACTGTAAAATTCTGGATCTGCGCAGGTAACCTAGTACCTGTGCTCCAACCCCGGGCCCAGAGTTCTCAGGGAACTCCCAGGACTTATCCGGATATATGGAAAATTAAAAAAATAAAGAGGAAAAAGAAAGAAAATAGGGATTGAGCAAGAGCGTTATACTTACCACTCTCCCACTAACACTACTTTCGGGGCCACTCTTTAACTTCATGCATATGCACTGCTTCCCCCTCCCACCAGCAGTCCTGGTTACAGGACCGCTCTCCCACCCTGTGTGACAGCGTGTCTGACTGCAACCAATCACAGATGCTGTGTGTGTTCACAGGAACAAAAGAGCAACAGTATTTACCTGCCCAGGCCACAGAATCTAATGGACTAACATGATACAGCAAAACCCCTTAATAAAGATGCAGGCAACACAGGTGCAAAACACTGATGTAGCAACCACTCACAAATTACCAATCCATAGAGGAGGTGATTGCTTAGTATTAAAATTGCACACAAAAAGGCTTGTATAGAGCACAGTTCACACATGCAGGTGTACCGTGTCTAGCTTACAGCCTATTGGTGACACTCATACTGTTAGATTAAGCTGGCTAAATAGCATTATATAAGTACACTATACACGAACGGAGACCCCAGTGTGTGTCCCTATCGTGGTGTAAAGATAAATAAAAAAAATTAGCGTAGGGTCCTCCCATGATACCCAGCAAAGATAATGCATTCGGCTACAGGCTGCAGCCCCCAGTCATGCACTTATCTCAGATGTGTATCAAAATAAGAGGAACCGAATGTGGCTTTTTTTTTCTAAATTATTTAAATAAATAAGCCATGATAAAGCCAACAGCTAGGGGTTTATATTCTCAGGCTGGGGGAGGCCCATGGTTATTGGGCCCCCAGACTACAAATAGCAGGCTGCAGCCGCCCAGAATTGTCTCATCCATTACATGTGACAATCCCGACACCTTACTTGGCTCTTCCCAATTGCCCTCGTGCAATGGCAATTAGGGTAATAACGGGTTAAGGACAGCCCACAGCTGCCACTAAGCCCTAGATTAGTAATGGGGAGGGTCTATGAGACTCCCCCCATTATTAACTTGTAAGTGAAAAGAAATACACACAAATACTGAAAAAATCCTTTATTTGAAATAAAATACAAAAAAAGAAGCTAACTTTTTTTTGCATAGTGTCAGCCTCCTAGTAGCTACAGCATACACCCATGGTTTCCTATGTCTCCCAATGAAGGCTCCAAGAGATTTTACGGTGAGTACCCAAATTCTTTTTATTCATTGCAATGTTAATTACAGATAGCACACTGATAACAATCATGTGCCGTTCGTGATTTGTACAAACCTATAGACTTGTATGGCTAATTTTGGTCCATGACTTTGGTACATGTCTACTTGTTTTTTTTCAATTGCCTACTTGTCTGCAGAAATAACATGGTCATGAGCACAGCCCTAGAGACTAAGATAAGTACGTTCTAGCCATGAAAACAAGAATAGAACACATACGTGATTTATGCACATCTGAATTCAGTTTAAGTATTAAGTGCTAATTACCTTTTAATATGTAGAATTGATGTTGTCTTGGACCGTGAAACTTAGAGGTGTAAAGCCAACTACATCTCCTGGCAAAAAAAAGGAATCAAAACGCATTTGGTTTTGGTGTGTTTTTTTTAAAGGACATGCAGATTTGGTGCAGAACTGTCTGCACCCAAAGACTCAATGTGCACGCATTGCCTAATCAGGTAATCCTGCATTGAGTTCAATGACTTCACATGAGGTGAAGTCACTGAGTTCACCAGAGCTCAGTTCAGCGGAGATCACAGCTGGGGTACGATGGGAACCGCCGGTTGTGAAGTCAGGTGAACTCAGTGACTGTCACTGCTCACATCTGCGACTCATCAGTGTGTCCTTGACACACCACGTTTTCCAATGTAGATAGGGATAGCACGGCACTTCTGACTGGGTGGTGCACAAGTAGTTTCCAAAACCATATGTTGTATCAAGTAATACTTGGCACTCAATAGTTAATTTTCTTTAATTTTTGGATATTTCAAATAAATTGAACAGGCACAAAAGTCAGGCGACCTTCATCAGTGTGCAGACATGTTTAATTATAACTGGCATCAGAATCAGACCGCACGATCCACCTCTGGTGTAATGGGTGCTCATACACTTTTAATTCCAGGGCAGCTGTGGGCTGCTAATTTTAGACTGGGGTGTCCCAATAACCATGGGTGTCATTGTCCTGAGAATATCAGCTCCAGCTATCTGCTTTAGCTTGGCTGAGTATCAAAATTGGGGGGGGGGAGGCACACACCTTTTTTTTTTAAAATGATATATTTTAATAATTTTTAAAAAGCTGTATGGGGTCCCTTGTATTTTGATACACAGCCAAGATAACGCACACAGTTGGAGGCCTGTTGACTTTATCTGCACTGGGTATCAAAATATGGGGGACCCTTTGACTTTTTTCCAATAACTTATTTATTTTTACACTTCACAACCAATCACAAACACCGGAAGTCTAACTGCAAACTTATCACAGACGCTGTCAAAAAGGGTAGACGTCGAAGGTAGTGAATATACAGTGGGTACGGAAAATATTCAGATCCCTTTAAATTTTTCACTCTGATTCATTGCAGCCATTTGGTAAATACAAAAAAGTTCATTGTTTTTCTCATTAATGTACGTATGTGCATCCCATTTTGACAGAAAAAAACAAATGTAGAAATTTTTGTAAATTTATTAAACAAGAAAAACAAATATCACATAGTCATAAGTATTCAGACCCTTTGCTCAGACACTCAAATTTAAGTCACATGCTGTCCATTTCCTTGTGATCCTCCTTGAGATGGTTCTGGTCCATCATGGGAGTCCAGCTGTGTTTAATTAAACTGATAGGTGTGTGGCTTTCCAAATCAAATCCTATCTATATAAGACCTCACAGCTCACAGTGCATGTCAGACCAAATGAGAATCATGAGGTCAAAAGAACTGCCCAAGGAGCTCAGAGACAGAACTGTGCAAAGGCACAGATCTGGCCAAGGTTACATAAGAATTTCTGCAGTACTCAAGGTTCCAAAGAGCACAGTGGCCTCCATAATCCTTAAATGGAAGACGTTTGGGACCACCAGAACTCTTTCTAAACCAAGGCGTCCAGCCAAACTGAGCAATCGTGAGAGAAGAGCCTAGGTGAGAGAGGTAAAGAAGAACCCCAAGATCACTGTGGCTGAGCTCCAAAGATGCAGTAGGGAGATGGGAGAAAGTTCCACAAAGTCTACTATCACTGCAGCCCTCCACCAGTCAGGCCTTTATGGCAGAGTGGCCTGACGGAAGCCTCTACTCAGTGAAAGACATATCAAAGCCCGCATAGAGTTTGCAAAAAAACACATTAAGGACTTCCACACTATGAGAAATAAGATTCTCTGGTCTGAAGAGACAAGATAGAACTTTTTGGGGATAATTCTAAGTGGTATGTGTGGAGAAAACCAGGCACTGCTCATCACCAGCCCAATACAATCCCAACAGTGAAACATGGTGGTGCCACCATCATGCTATGGGGGTGTTTTTCAGCTGCAGGGACAGGACAATTGGTTGCAATTGAAGGAAAGATGAATATAGCCAAGTACAGTGATATCCTGGAAGAAAACCTCTTCCAGAGTGCTCTGAACCTCAGACTTGGCCGAAGGTTCACCTTCCAACAAAACAATGACCTTAAGCACACAGCTAAAATAACAAAGGAGTGGCTTCAGAACAACTCTGGGACCATTCTTGACTGGCCCAGCCAGAGCCCTGACCTAAACCCAATTGAGCATCTCTGGAGAGACCTGAAAATGTCTGTCCACCAACGTTCACCATCCAACCAGATGGAACTGGAGAGCATCTACAAGGAAGAATGACAGAGGATCCCCAAATCCAGGTTGACAAACTTGTTGCATCATTCCCAAAAAGACTCATGGCTGTACAAGCTCAAAAGGCTGCTTCTACTCAATACTGAGTAAAGGGTCTGAATACCGATGACCATGTGATATTTCAGTTTTTCTTTCTTAATAAATTTGCCAAGATGGGGTGCAGAGTGTACATTAATGAGAAAAATAAATGAACGTTTTTGAATTTACCAAATGGCTGCAATGAAACAAAGAGTGAAATATTTAAAGGGGTCTGAATACTTTCTGTACCCACTGTACATGAGTGCTAATGAGTGAACCTGGAAGCAGTGTGACTGGCGCGTGGTAGACTCAGTACATATGTCCTGTTTTAATCTCCATTTTGCTTCCCTTAAACTTTTAGTGCGCGAGCGCGAGATTTCAGAGCAGGAACTTCATGTCACAGGAGATTTTGACGATAACAGTCGACAAAAACGTGGCTAATGACGTGAGGACGCAGGGCTATCTTCTGGCCCACATACGTCACAAAGCCTAGAATAGCTCATTAATATAAAGTGATAAAAAATGGATTTTTGTGTACTCACCGTAAAATCGTTTTCTCTTAGCCATCATTGGGGGACACAGGACCATGGGTGTTATGCTGCCTATCCATAGGAGGACACTAAGTAGATGCAAAAGCATAGCTCCTCCTCTGCCGTATACACCCCCTGGCCATGCCAGGCAGCCTCAGTTTTAGTACACAAGCAGTAGGAGAAAAAAAACAGTAAAAACTTCTCAACAGAGGAACAAGAGAAAAGAAGAGTCATAACCAAATAAGGTACTGAGAGAACCAAGGCCCAACAGGGCAACAGGGTGGGTGCTGTGTCCCCCAATGATGGCTAAGAGAAAACGATTTTACGGTGAGTACACAAAAATCCGTTTTTCTCTGACGTCTCATTGGGGGACACAGGACCATGGGACGTCTTAAAGCAGTCCATGGGTGGGAAAAGTAAAAAACAAGATAACGCAACCCAAGGACTAGGAACCAGTCCCAGACAGCCTGGAGCACCTACTGAGAGAGGTGCTCTACTGCCGTTTGCAGAATTTTCCTACCCAGATTTGCCTCAGCTGAAAACTGGGTATGGACTCTGTAATGCTTTGAAAAAGTATGTAGGCTAGACCAGGTCACAGCCTTACACACCTGTTCCACTGAAGCCGGATGCCGAATGGCCCAGGAAGCGCCAACTGCTCGCGTGGAATGAGCCCGCAGTGCACTAGGAATGGGCTTGAGTTGCAAGCGGTAGACTTCCTGGATCGCAGAGCGAATCCAGCGAGCCAGAGTTGCCTTTGAAGCTGCCTGTCCCTTCTTAGGCCCCTCAGGAATGACGAACAAAGAGTCCGTTTTCCTAAAGGGGGCTGTCCTGGATATGTAATATCTGAGAGCTCTGACGAGGTCTAACGAATGCAGAGACCTTTCCACCCTATGAACTGGGTGTGGACAAAAGGAAGGCAGAACAATGTCCTCGTTCAAATGAAACGGGGTAGGAACCTTTGGAAGAAAATCCGGAAGGAGGCGTAGAACCACCTTGTCCTGGTGAAAGATCAGAAAAGGCTCGCGGCAAGAGAGTGCTGCCAGCTCCGAAACCCGTTTGATGGACGTAATTGCCACCAGGAATGTTACCTTCCAGGACAGAAGAGCAAGGGAGGATTCCTTGAGAGGTTCAAAGGGAGACCTCTGGAGACCGTCCAGAACGAGATTGAGGTCCCATGGGTCCAGCAGCCGTTTGTACGGGGGAACTAGATGGGAAACTCCCTGGAGGAAGGTCTTGACTTGCGGTTTTTGAGCCAGGCGGCATTGGTAGAAGATTGAGAGCACTGAGACCTGCCCTTTAGTGGAACTGAGAGCCAACCCCGCTTGCAAGCCAGACTGTAGAAAGTCGAGAATTCTAGGGATGGCCAGAGGAATAGGCTGGACATTAGTTTCTCTGCACCATGAAAGGAAGATTTTCCACGTACGGTGGTAAATGCGGGATGAAGCAGGCTTTCGGGCGCTCATCATGGTGGAAATAACCGCGGGGGAGATTCCCGCTCTTGTTAATACCCAGGTCTCAATGGCCATGCCTATGGGGAGATAAGGTATGCACACCAGTGACTATGTAAGGGGAATACATGAAATAGCAGAAACTGCTGTGTGAATACTGACTTGAAAAATCCAATAGCTATATGCAAGAGTGAATATGTGAAAAATGGAATCTGCATTACTGCCATGAACATATGAATCAAGAGAAATTTAGCTACTGAATTGATCAATGCAATAGAGCCCCAACACTACGCCAAAGTATTTCTCTACGTTAGGGTCCCTAGCTTGTGTGTGTCCTCTCATGCAGTTAAAAAAACCTACCGTGTATGGGAAGCTGAGACCCAGGCTATTTATGTGTATGATATGGATTGGCAATAGGTGTGGTTGGGGAGGGTTCACAAACGAAAAAATACTAACAAATAGGAATAACGTTTGGAACACCATTCTAAGTCCGAACTGGGTGCAAAAACCTAAAAAAACATCACTATGGGGAGATAAGGTATGCACACCAGTGACTATGTAAGGGGAATACATGAAATAGCAGAAACTGCTGTGTGAATACTGACTTGTCAGTGATGTTTTTTTAGGTTTTTGCACCCAGTTCGGACTTAGAATGGTGTTCCAAACGTTATTCCTATTTGTTAGTATTTTTTCGTTTGTGAACCCTCCCCAACCACACCTATTGCCAATCCATATCATACGCATAAATAGCCTGGGTCTCAGCTTCCCATACACGGTAGGTTTTTTTAACTGCATGAGAGGACACACACAAGCTAGGGACCCCAATGTAGAGAAATACTTTGGCGTAGTGTTGGGGCTCTATTGCATTGATCAATTCAGTAGCTAAATTTCTCTTGATTCATATGTTCATGGCAGTAATGCAGATTCCATTTTTCACATATTCACTCTTGCATATAGCTATTGGATTTTTCAAGTCAGTATTCACACAGCAGTTTCTGCTATTTCATGTATTCCCCTTACATAGTCACTGGTGTGCATACCTTATCTCCCCATAGTGATGTTTTTTTAGGTTTTTGCACCCAGTTCGGACTTAGAATGGTGTTCCAAACGTTATTCCTATTCAATGGCCATGCCGTCAGCTTCAGGGCTCTGGAGTTCTGATGGGAAATGGGCCCTTGGGTCAGCAAGTCTGGGATGTCTGGAAGGCGCAACGGTGCGTCTGTGAGCATTTGTACTAATTCGGCGTACCAGGCGCGCCTGGGCCGGTCCGGTGCTATCAGTATCACCGGGACTCCCTCTGCCTTGATCTTCCTGATTACCCGTGGCAGCAGGGGTAGAGGTGGAAATATGTAAGGCAGGCGGAAGTGGTGCCTGGAGCAGACTAGAGCATCCGCGCCGATGGACTGCGGGTCGCGTGACTTGCCTATGAACTCGGGTACCTTTGTGTTCAACCTTGAGGCCATTAGATCCACGTCTGGTGTGCCCCAGCGAGTGCAGATGTGTTGAAACACTTCTGGGTGGAAAGACCATTCTCCGGCGGCCAGGCCTTGGCGACTTAGAAAGTCTGCTGCCCAGTTCTCTACCCCCGGTATGTGTACCACTGATATCACTGACCCCGTCGACTCGGCCCAGCTGAGGACCTTGTGGGCCTCGAGATAAGCCGCTTTGCTGCGGGTGCCCCCCTGCCGATTGATATAGGATACAGCTGTCGCATTGTCCAATTGGACTCGAATCTGACGACCCGCTAGCAGAGGGCAGAACGCCCTGAGCGCGAGGAAGATCGCGCGGATTTCCAGGATGTTTATGGGTAGGGAAGACTCCTGGGGCGTCCAACGTCCTTGAGCAGTGTGGTGCCGATACACTGCTCCCCAGCCTAGGAGGCTGGCGTCCGTGGTCATGACCAGCCAGTTCACTGGGAGAAAAGATCTTCCCTTCGATAGGGATGAGGACTGAAGCCACCAGCGGAGTGCATACCTGACTGAAGGCGTCAGGTCAAAATGTTTGTCCAGGGAGAAGGGGCTCTTGTCCCAGGCCGCTAGAAGGACTAGCTGCAGTGGGCGGAGGTGCAGTTGAGCAAAAAGGTACTGCCTCCATAGCCGCCACCATCCTGCCGAGCACCTTCATGCTGAATCGAATGGAGCGAGACGGAGGACGTAGAAGGCAGCGTACCGCTTGTCGAAGAGTGATCGCCTTGTCCTGAGGGAGAAGGATCAAGCCCCGACGGGTGTCCAGGGACATGCCCAGGAAGGTGATGGATCGTGCTGGGACCGGGGATGATTTGTCTAGAATCAGTAGCCACCCTAAGCGGGATAGGGTGTCCAAGGTGATCTGTACGCTGGTTGAGCAGTTGCGTAAGGAGGGGCCTTGATGAGGAAGTCGTCCAAGTAAGGGAGAACGACTACTCCCCTGGCGTGAAGGACGCTCATGGTGGCCGCCATGACTTTGGTGAAGACCCTTGGTGCGGAGGGTAGAGGTACGAATTGAAAATGGGAGTCCTGAACTGCGAAGCGGAGGAACTTTTGGTGATCTGGAGCGATGGGTATGTGCAGGTACGCGTCCTTGATATCTATGGAGGCGAGGAATTCCCCTTCGACCATGGATGCAATAATGGACCTTAGGGACTCCATTCTGAATCTCCATACGTGCACATGTTTGTTTAGGTGTTTGAGGTCCAGGATGGGTCAAACTGACCCATCCTTTTTGGGGACCACAAAGAGGTTGGAATAAAAACCCCCGAACTTCTCGTCGTCTGGGATGGGTATTATCACTCCTGCTGTTTGGAGTGAGTGGATTGCTGAGAAAAAGGCCTTGCGTCGTTTTCGAGTCTTAGGGGGTTTGAGAGAAGGAACCGACTCGGGGGTCTGGTCCGAAATTCTATGTGGTAACCGGAAGACACAAGGTCTTGCACCCATTTGTTGACTGAGGCGGCAGCCCAGATGTGTTGAAAAGAGCCGCAGACGACCCTCCTACAATGAGTGTGTCTTCCGGGGTGCCAAAGGAGTCATGAGGGGGGAAAACGTCGTGGACGAGTCTCCCTAGTCCTGGACTGTTTCGGTCTAGGCTGCCATGACGAAGTGGGTTTCGGGGAGAGCTGAGGTCGGTCCCTGCGTAGTCCGCGGCTTGTGGCGGGGGCAGAGCGGGATGTCGACCAACCAAATGAGTTCCGAAAGGGCGGAACGAGGACTGTGGACGTCTGGTGAAGGTCGTCCTGGGCTTCAGCTGGGGGAGGGAGGTACTTTTTCCTCCCGTGGCGTCAGAAATGAGCTTGTCCAGACGTTCGCCAAACAATCGGTCTGGAAAAAAGGTAAGGCCCGTGAGAGACTTCTTGGAAGCAGAGTCCGCTCGCCATTGTCGGAGCCAGAGAGCTCTATGGATGGCTATGGTATTTGAGGCGGCAAAAGCTGCGCAGGTAGTAGCATCAATGGAGGCCTGCATGAGGTACTCCGCCGCAGCGGCAATTTGAGCTGTTACCTCTGTGACGGAATGAGGGAACTGGGATTCCTCAAGCGAAGTGTTAAGGGATTCTGCCCAGACCGAGATCGCCTTTGCGACCCACACAGAAGCAAAGGAGGGTGAGAGGGAGGAACCCGCAGCCTCAAAGGCAGAGCGGGCGAGGTGCTCCACCTGTCTGTCTGTCGGGTTCTTGATGGAGGAACCATCGGGTAATGACAGGAGCATTTTTGTGGCAAGGCGGGAGACCGGGGGGTCGACCGAGGACGGATCGGCCCAGCCCTTAGGGGCAGGTGGGGCAAAAGGGTACCGGGACTCCATGAGTTTACGGTTACCGAAGCGCCTGTCAGGCTTCTCCCTTTGCTTTGTGAGGATATCCTGAAACTCTGGGTGATCAGCGAAAACCTTTTGGGGTTTCTTTGCCCTCTTAAAGGAGACCGCATGGTCAGTGGTAGTGGATGGGGGATTCTCCACATGCAGAGCTTGGTTGATTGCTGCTATAAGGGAGTCTATTGCAGTTTGATTATCTGGGGAGGGTGAAACCAAGGAATCATCCTAGTACAAACAGCATTCTCCCTCCTCCATCTCTTCAGAAGCCGTGGAGCGTGTGGGAGAGCCTGCCCTGTGTGCTCCCGAGGGAGAGCCCGCTGGAGACACCCGGCCGTGTGCTCTTTTCGTGATCCCTGCAACCGGTGAAGCATGTGCCCGGATTACCTCAGAAGGATCCTCCATAGGGGTATCCTCAGGCTGCGCAGGGATCCAGAAGGGTGTGGAGGACGACATTGCATAGCCAGCACCAGGTTCTGTGACAGTTTTTCCATGGATTGGGACAGAAACTGTGCCCATTCCGGTGGGCTGGGAGCCCTAGGCTCTGGGCTGACGGTTGCGGCGGTGGTGGCAGGGGGGTCTTGGGGAGCTATAGGGACACAGGACTCACAGAGAGAAGAGGTGTGTTTACGTTGTAACTCAGCGTGGCAGGCAGTGCAGGCTGAATAATAGACTATGTGGGCTTTAGCACTCTTAGTGCCCTTAGAATTCTGCATGTTCCTAATAGGAGTATGCCAGGAGGGGGAGCAATGCTCAGCAGAGCTGCAAGTGAAGCAAGCACCTTACCCGAATCAGCCTATGGCCCTGTCCTCAGAAAGGATGAAGCTCTATGGAGATCTTCGCATGCATTCCTGAGGGGGCGGGGCTTATCGCGGCCGTGGGGGCGGGGCTTAGCGCTAAAAGCGCGCGAAGATGAAGTCAGTGTGCCTCCTCCCCCCGCCGTGGGTAGTAAAAAATGGTGGGAAGGGAGCTTCTGATAGTTTTCCTCCCTCTCCCTCCAGTCAGCACACAGCTTGTCACTGGTGGTTATCAGCCGGCTTTTCTGCTAAAGCAAATAGACAGAGCAAATAAACAGCTGAGTCCCTGAGCCCTGGGCCCTCCCCCTGCCACAGGGAAATTATCTGTGCAGATTCTCTGCAAACAGGAGTGACTTCCCCCTCCTCCAGCCAGCAAGCTAGAGAAAAGTTAACCCTGTGTGTTCAGGATCCTTCTCTCCTCCTTACACCCAGCAAGGGACTTGCTCATAATAAATACTGTAGATGTCCTGGGCCTTCCCTTCAGCGTCTTTTCTCCCTTTGTCTGGGAAACCAGTCAGGGGGGATCTCACCTTAAACACTGCTTTCCAGGCAGTGAAAATAGCAGATTCAGCTTGCTGTGTCCAGTCACGCCGGTGCCATATTCAACTCAGAGCCTGCAAAGAGGGGCTGAGGAATTGTGCTATAGGGGCATAGGCCTCTACCCTGGGCTTTGGAAAATCGGTGTCTGTGGAACCCATCGTCCAGCCCAGGATCCAACGTCGCAGGAGGGAATACGTGGAGGCGACACTCCACGTTCCCGCCCGTTGATGGTAGTGGGAGATCGGTCCCAAAAGGAAACCGTCGCCCTCAAAAAATAACAAACCTTGAAAGGAAGTGCCTCCTAAAGACACTAAGCTAAAACTGAGGCTGCCTGGCCTGGCCAGGGGGTGTATACTGCAGAGGAGGAGCTATGCTTTTGCATCCACTTAGTGTCCTCCTATGGATAGGCAGCATAAAACCCATGGTCCTGTGTCCCCCAATGAGGCATCAGAGAAAGATGATATTTCATCAACAAGGCATTTGCTGTGAGACATACAGGTAAGACTATTGTCAGCATCCTATTACCTGTATGCCCATATTAACATTTTTAAAAGGTCAAAGTGATCATAGATTCCCTTTAAATCTCAATTCAGAGGTAAAATGTGTTAAATGAAGATTGATTTTCACATTAATGAAATATCAGATGACGTTTGGTGCTTTTAAGTATCTATGGCATGGGGTATGAGGGAAGAGCTAGAGGCAGTCCCAGAGATCCTACTGTAAGTTCTCCTGAATTGACAAATACACTAACTTTTTTGTTATTCTACTCTAGATTTAAAGTGTATTTGTTATTTTAGGAGATCTTACAGCAGAATGTCTGTGTCTTCCTCTAGCTCTTCCCCTTTCCATAGAATCTCATCAGCACCAACTGCCATCTCCTCTCTCAGTAATGTGAAAGTCTTCAATAAATACAGATTTTGCTCTTTATTTTTGAATAAAATATCAATTTAGGTAAAAGAAGCAAATGTCTCTAAAAAGATATATTACAAATTTGCCTAATTTCAGAAGTAAAATTGGTTTATGAAAAAAAAAAATAACAGTGAATTGCAATATATCTGTAAAAATCTAATGCTATAAGGTCATGTGTGGGATGTGATTTTCTTGCGCCCCCCATAGACTTGGATAGGTGAGTGTCATGCAAAATATGGGACAGCTTGGTGTATTCTGCATTTTTTTCATGCGGACATTCAGTCATCTGAACAGCCAAGCTGAATAAAATTGGTCTGTGTAATGTCATTTTTTTCCACAGACAGCATGTGGACCTAAAACATGGTTGTGTGAAAGTAATCTTTAAAGAACCACTCTAGCGTTTTCGTTATTGGAGTGGTGCCACTATAAGTCCCGGAGCCTAGCATTATACTTTCCAGTCACAGTCTTCAGTTCTTCCCAGTCCTGCTGTGGTTCCAATCTGCCATCTTGTTTAAATAGAAAATGGCACAATGAAAATGCAATCTAATCTGCAGGCATCATGTTATAGAGACGGGGAGGTGGGTGGATTGATATATGCCATATTTTTCGCTTTGTAAGGCAAATTATTTTCCCCCCAAACCTGGGGGTAAAATGGGGGTGCGTCTTATAAAACGGATTTGGCTTACACTTGCGGCGGTGGTCGAGTGGGGTCATAGAAAGCAGGCTCACAGGACGCGCTGGAGGGTGTCGTGGAGGGCGGGCTGTGATGCGGTCTCGGCAATGGGTGCATTGATCGGCGGGCGGCCATTTTCTTGAAGTCCATCTCGTCAACCGCAGGCGATTCAACAGAGCCAGCAGTCAGCTCAATGTACCTGCCACTGAGACACCGCATCCTGTGACACCTCTGCAAAATGCCCGCAGATCAATGGCGCCCGCTGCGACACCCCCGAGCGCATCCTGTGACCCTGCCTCCTATGACCTCACTCTACCACCGTCGCCCTCGGAAGCCTTACCCGGGGGATTCAATTACGCCCGCCGCTACACCCCCGAGCCCGCTGTATCGCCGACCCTCCTGAGCTGCAACACCCCCTCCTCCGAGCTCACAGAATCGCCTACCCGGTTTCCTGTGACCTTCCTGAGCCGCTCCACCACCTCCACTCCCCACTGGTGAGCATTAGGATTAAGACACACTAGGATTTTATAACGGACCCTCATTTTAACATTAAAAACTATTTTTTCTTATTTTCCTCCTCTAAATTTGGGTTGCGTCTTATAATCTGGTGCGTCTTATAAAACAAAAAATACGGTACTTTTGCGAGACAAGATTCAGTTTAACCTATATTTTAGTCTTTTAATCCTCTTTCTGGGATTTTTGGTCCAGTGGGCGGTCACCTTAATGACTGATAGCTTTCTTTAAGTGGGCATACAAAAAAAAAAGGTGTCAGCCACTTATTTGACTGAAAATGCCCAAAACATGGATTCAGTAAAACCTTTGATTTTTTTTAATCTTTCCTTACAAAGCTATACAGTGGAACCTTGGCTTACAAGTAACCAGATTTGCGAGCGTTTCGCCATACAAGCAAAGCTTGCTGTAAATTTGTAACTCCGTTTACGAGCAATCTTTGCTGTACGAGCAAATACTCACTGCATACACTTCCAGTTCTGTACTTTAACCGCGCTCTGACCCGCTCTTGCACTCCGGACAAACACGTACAAACACACACAAGCACGCACGCACACACATATATTATGCTCACCTTCCGTTCAATCGCCGGCCTCATGGTTCTTGTAGTTCGCCGGTACAGGATGTGTATTGGGTAACAATTGCGACAATGGAGGAACTTCTGCTGTCAGCCGCTACTCAAAGGCAGCGCACTGGCCAATCAGAGGCAAGCGGCTCGGGCCTTTGACATCAGCATGCTGGCAGTGGAAGTTCCTTTATCGTCGCAATGGTTACCAGATTCACATCCTGTACCGGCGAACTACAAGAACCAGGAGGCCGGCGATGGAATGGAAGGTAAAGTGAGTATAATATGTGTGTGTGTGTGTGTTTTTGTGTGTGTGGAATGGCACAATAGGGGACCAGGATGGGACATTGAACAAGTTGTGGAAGGAATTGTCTGAGCTTACGTTATTTCCTATGGGAAATTTTGCTTTTCTAGACTGGTAACTTGGTTTACAAGCACACTCCCAGAACGGATTGTTTCTCATAAACCAAGGTTCCACTGTATATCAATCTGCTCAGCTCATCCTGCTCTAGAACATGATGCCTGCAGATTGGATTGCATTTTCAACGGTGACAGGTTCTCTTTAAGTGCACAGATGAAAATATGTAATAATAATAACATGTAACAGTTATTTAAGGATGTAAAAAAAACACCAACTAAAAGTTATTAAAAAAATCTTGTTTATTTTACAGTATATACAATCATCAATTTATCCAAAAGCACTGCCTTATCAAGAATGTACACCATAGGCCATCTACACAGTTCTTTTTATTAGTGTTTTGCGCATGAAAATTAGCAGGAAAAGAAGAAAATGCAAAACTGTGCATTGGGGTAAAACATTAAAGTGGCACATTAGCAGTCATTGCTCTGAGATCCGGCAGTAGGAGGATCATCGATCCGTGATCCATCGCACTGGACGAGCAGTGGTACATGATTAAATCATGCAGCTATGTTACAGGCCGATATCAATAAGGTGCATTAATATAAATGATGGAATAAAGGGCCGATAAGTCTATTAAATAATATTTATCTAAATGATCAATTCATGTAGAGATGCCACTGCTTAGGGGTTGGCAAAAAGACAAAATAAAAAAAATCAAAATCAAATGCACAGCTGCTGGATGCGCAGTCTCCTTTAGTCTATTTGCATGAGGTAGTAACTAAATTATTTTGGCCACAAGTTCACAAGCATCCTAAAGGATGAAAATAAGGCAAAACGAAAAGTAAAATCTAGATCGTTTCTTACAAAGTGGAATGTTAGAGGTGATCAGTCCGGATGAAATGTTGAGTATTTATCCAACTCTACAGCAGAACCATCTGCGTTTGGCTTTGTGAAGGACTTCTGTACAGAAAAACAAAGCATTCTGCATATATCAAAAGAAATATGGCTGATTCTATAGGTACAAACAGCATGGTCGCCTGAATCTATACATATGTATGACGGGTGGTGCAAGATTAAGGGGTATGATCACAACATTGTCATTTGTAGAAATACACTATTAATATTGCATTAAGAAACCCCATAGACCGCCAACTACCTATTCAGTTTTCCTTCCAAGCCGCTAGATTTTTCCCTGTCAGATGAAATAACTATACAAAAGATGTAATTTACTTGTAATAAATATATCACTACTGCCTCAATTGGCTGATCTCTTCCCTTTAATCATAAAACGTTCATGTATTAATAATTTGCTGTTCTGCATGCCAAAACAAATTAAAAATCTATTATCCAGGTAAACAGAATTTGCCACTTTGCAATATAAAAATAAAATAGAAAAGAAAATGCAAGCAAATAAGGTATAAATGGCAGAAGCCAACGCGTTTCACAGCAGTCACAGGGTAACTCTGTGGTGCAATGTGTCACATGACAATACTTTGTGCAAATTTAAACACCAGTGTAGTTGCATTAAAGTTAAGGATACCGTACGACGCTTACATCTTCTCTATAGATTACAGTATCTTTTTTTTTTTTTACTTACAAAAATTTATATTGGCATTACTAAATTACATGGAATAAAAATACAATAGTGTTAATAAACTTTTGTGTTTTGTTGTCCACTCTAGCTAGACGAGAAGAGATCTCAGAACATGGGGCTCGGACTAACTTTACATCTGTACAATTAAGACACTTGTACGTCATAAAAGTATCACTATCTACAGTAGGGTTCCAGGTAGGACTTCAGCAATGAGAAGTGACAGCCGCTGCAGTATGATGGAGATTTACCACTACCTGTGTGTGCAACGAGGAACACAACTGTGAATGCAGCACTTGTGTGGGAAGAAATGTGTCCATACCACAGAGAAGCGACATTTTCTTCATCACTGATTCATGCCACAATAAATTATTTGTAAATATATATATATATTATGTATATAAAATGATCATGTGTTGCTGCTGCTGCTTTGTTCTCAAGTTTCTTTGCAGGAACATATAACCCTGCGGTGTAAATCTTTCCCCACAATTCCAGTATCGGCAGCCGCGCAGTTTCTGCTTCACTGTACCGGAAACAATGTGGTACAGACAGAATCCATTGCCTTGACTGCTGCATCGACAGAATGGGAGTGCAGATGTGAAAACCTCACAATACTATCCGCATTGGTCTTCCAACCTCCTCATTGCCCTGTCGGTAGACCCTCTGGTAATAGTGTTCACTTGGCGACATGAGTTCTTTTTGCCATTGGTTTTCAGTAGCTGTTCTCATGTCCTGCGAGAATGTACAGGTTGCTGTTGGCTGTGGGGTTGTCGGTCGGTCTGCTTTCCAGAACAACAACTCTGCAAAAGAGACACAAGCAAAAAACGGAGTTAATCTCAAGAAGTATGTAGGGTGATGTAACCATGATGTAGCAGAAAGTGCTTACTGGCACTGAATATCTTTAAGGGAACCTGTCAGGTCCCATATACATTCTAACCTACAAGCAGGGTGATGTGTGGCCTAGTAACCCCTTCCTACCCATCCCTGTGTTGTAATATTGTGTAATATGAATGTATACATTTTTTATTACTTACATCTTCCCTATGTAAATGATCAGAGGCTCCAGCCCCCTGGGCGTCGCATCGCCCAGTGGGTGTTTGTATGCTTTCCGTGGTATCAAGCCCCTGTGGGTGTGATTCCATGGATTTACATGAGCGACGTCACCGTCAGCTCCTTGAGATCCCGTGTGTGCACGCTTGCCATTCCCGCAGCCTTGTTATCCGGGTGCTTGCTTGATGGCTTCAGACGCGCATTGCGCATGCTCAGAAGACTCCTGTGCAGAGAACGTCTGAAGCCGGCAAGTAAACACCCAGATAACAAGGCTGTGAGAATGGCGGGATCACGCGCGGGATCAGGAAGCTGCCGGTGACGTCGCCACATGGGCGTGATACCACGTAAAGCATGCAAACACCAACGGAGCAAAGCGACGCCCAGGGGCCTAGAGCCTCTGATCATTTACATAGGGAACATGTAAATAATAAAACTTTTTTTATACATTCATATCACACAATATTACAACACAATGATAGGTAGGAAGGGGTTACTAGGCCACACATCACCCTGCTTGTAGGTCAGAATGCATATTTCCCTTTAAAGGGGTTAGGTCAAGTTTGTAAGTTCTCGTATCTACAACATTGGATATAGCTTTCAAATCATGATAATAGTCATTTCTATTCCGCCAACATATTCCACAGCACTTTACAATTCAAAGATCGCTAGAGATCTGGCCGCTGGGAGCTTTGAGTGAACATGCACACCTCCACACATGAATGAATGAATGAAGGGAATATGCAAATGTTCTACCTCCACTCCATTCACATGGGGCTCTAAAAGAGCCCTTATTCTTGGGATAGTTGTGAGACTCAATGGTCTAACCTACAGCAATAAGGACGTTATCCCTTATCCTATGTATATGGATAACATTCAGACTTGGCACAACGCCTTTAAGATGTATCTCTGTATAGAGAATAAAATAAAGTGGGGTTTTCAACTAACATTGTTCTGTAAATAAAATCAACAAAACACTAAAGGTTCTCTCATTTTCTTGAACATTAGCAGGTTCATTTGTGTAATATATAGACCCCAGCTTACTTTAGGTGCACTTTTATGTATTTGCTTTGAAGTACCACAGGCTGGGTTCACATTGATTAAATTTCCAAAAATAATGAGTTCACAATGCTTAAAAAAATAATAAAAAAAACCAGGATAAAACAAAGTATGTGGCTTGTAACTGGCCTGGTGATGTCCAAGCACCATACCTGGATGAACTGCTCTACGCTTCTCCTAGACAGTGGGGAGAGGATTTCCACTGTTTGCCACATTGTGCATAAATAAGTAAATAATTGGCATGGGAATGACAGGTCTGTGCTGCTACAAAATACATCCTGTTTTTAAAGAACTCAAAAAAGGAGCTGCATCATCAGTTTTGATTTGTTGCTTTCGATCTTAATTGTAAACTTGGCCAAAATAAACCAGCGTCCGTCAACATCATGCCAAATCCCCGCGAGAACTGAGCCCGAGGCAAATGTCAGCACAGAAATTACTATATAAATTGCTGCAGGTAAACACTTTATACAACTGATTAAAATCACTATAAACTGATCATAAAAAATCCATAATCCCAGTCTTACTATGCAGTTGTACCATCTTTATTCATGACATGCAGTGTGTGTAATGATAAAGGCAGCGATTACTACACAGTCAATACTGATACAGTTCTGTTCTTGAAAACTAGAACGTGAGCCAAACTAATGTGGGCGCCAGTTACTCCAGTCTGACAGCTACACAATTACCTGTCAGATCCCAGCAGCCGGAATATCCGAGTGTTATCTGAGATTTCCTGCGTAATCTGTGAGAAGAACAACAGCATTTGTATTAATAACTTACAGAAAAGTTATTCACTCTTCCTTCACCATAAAACAGCTAACTAATGCTTCTTACTTCTTATATACTCAAATCAGAGAAAATTCAATGCTGAGTATTACCGTAATTTTTTGGACTAGAAGACATACTTTTTAACAAGAAAAGCTCCTGCTAAGAAGTGTGTGCGTCTTATGTCCCGGAGGCAGCTTCCTGTGACGGAGGAGAACACAGATACCACGTACCCCCTGATTACAGAGAGAACTGCCCTTTCTCCTCCTGCTACACACTGATCTGTGTGATTGGTTCACAGAAGGTGAGGAAGCTACCGGAACCTGAAAGGAGGCTGCAGGAACTGAGCAGCTGAAGGACCTTTCACCCCAGCAATTGCAGGATCTCTGACTGATCACATGATCTGAAAGGTCCTTCAATTAATCGAGTAGAAGGGCCTTCAGCTGCTCAGCTCCTGCAGCCTCCTTTCAGATCCTGATCAGCAACTACAAGATATAGTAATATATAGTAGAACTGTATGTAAGTGTAAATGTGCATGTAGCAGAGCTGTGTAAGTGTAAATGTGCATGTAGCAGAACTGTGTATGTAAGTTTAAACGTTAATGTAGCAGAACTGTGTATGTAAATGCAAATGTGCATGTAGCAGAACTGTGTAAGTGTAAATGTGCATGTAAGTGTAAATGTGCATGTAAGTGCAAATGTGTATGTAGCAGAGCTGTGTAAGTGTAAATGTGCATGTAAGTGTAAATGTGCATGTAGCAGAGCTGTGTAAGTGTAAATGTGCATGTAGCAGAGCTGTGTAAGTGTAAATGTGCATGTAGCAGAACCTTTGTATGTAAGTGTAAATGTGCATGTAGCAGAACTGTGTATGTAAGTTTAAACGTTAATGTAGCAGAACTGTGTATGTAAATGCAAATGTGCATGTAGCAGAGCTGTGTAAGTGTAAATGTGCATGTAAGTGTAAATGTGCATGTAAGTGCAAATGTGTATGTAGCAGAGCTGTGTAAGTGTAAATGTGCATGTAAGTGTAAATGTGCATGTAGCAGAGCTGTGTAAGTGTAAATGTGCATGTAGCAGAGCTGTGTAAGTGTAAATGTGCATGTAGCAGAACCTTTGTATGTAAGTGTAAATGTGCATGTAGCAGAACTGTGTATGTAAGTTTAAACGTTAATGTAGCAGAACTGTGTATGTAAATGCAAATGTGCATGTAGCAGAGCTGTGTAAGTGTAAATGTGCATGTAAGTCCAAATGTGTATGTAGCAGAGCTGTGTAAGTGTAAATGCGCATGTAAGTGTAAATGTGCATGTAGCAGAACTGTGTATGTAAGTGCAAATGTGCATGTAGCAGTGCTGTTTATGTAAGTGTAAATGTCCAAGTAGCTTAATATTCACTTTGGGTGCGGGGAACATTGAATATTCATTTTTTTTTAATAGTGGACACATGTGTTGGCCCCAGCCACCGGCTTTCTGCATCGGTGACCCTGGTTTTGCCACCTGTGACCAGCTCCATTGCTGCCCCTACCACCACAGTACATCCGGACTATAAGACGCAAAGTTTGGGGAAAAAATATTTGGGGGAAAAGAGTGTGTCTTATAGTTCGAATAATACGATATATGTAGAATATGACTGACACATCTATTCTTCAGCCATAATATTAATTATTGGTGGAACTGACCACACACATTTGCACTTTATGACATTCTTACGGCTTTACCTCATTTGATCGGAAGCTTCTTCCTTGCATACCATGTTTCCAAAAAGCAAGGACACTGTCTTGAAGGCAAACTAGAACAAAATATATAATGGCAATAATTGCACAATTAAAATGATATTTTTTTTTAAGTAAAAATAAAAAAACAAAACTAAAGCAATTCCTTCCATCTAATATTTCAGTGCCTACATTGCAGAGTATTGATCGTTGGCAGCATGGGTGAGGAGAAAACATATCCACCAACGCTGCCAACAAAATAGTGCAATCATTATTACACCTGAAAACCTCTGACTACAGCAGCTAGTAAGTATCACTGCCGTAAAATGTGCTCAGCGGGAACATGGAGTGGTGCGGTCAGTCATAGCAGAGCAATGCCAGGACATCTTCCTTTCTATGCATTGTATTAGACTGTGTGTGATGACACTACATAGAGGTCAGTGGTATGCGACAAGGTTTTGTCACTGTCCTTTTCTTTGGTAATGGGATGCTTATGGCAACTAAGGAGTATGGTCAGATGACGCTATAAAGACACAGTGAAACCCGGAGGCACATGAAATAGCAGTATTGAAAGTAACATGGCACTTACCTATAGACTCAATCTGAAAGTCAAATGTCAGCTCTGAAGACAACTTGCGGCTGGATTTTAACCTTCCTTGAAGATTCACTATTTTTATACAGCCTTAAAAGATAAAAAGATAAGTCGTTATGTAACTGCATATAGAACCAACTATAGCCCCGTGCAGCTTTGTAGACTTACGATCCAGGCACACTAGAATGGTGTCTCTCTCTAACTGCGTCACATGGACGATATCGGTCTGCGGGGTGTCTGTAGGGGACAGGAGCGAGAGCAGTTCAGAGTCACACGGACACCGTAAGCTTAAAGAGGAAACCATGAATATAATATTCAATTACTCACCTGTTTCTGTAAACCAAGAAGACGTTGAGTTGGGATTTACCGTCTCAAACCGTACAACCTGGTTGAAGTCTGTGCCCTTGCTGACGCTCACACATACTAAGGGGTATTCCTGTTCAGGCACCACCAGCATCTCCAACATCATGAGTGGGCACGGTAATGGGAAATCTATGTGCTTGGTGAAAAAGGACAAGAGACGTAAGAATACACTGACAAAAATCATTCACTGGCTGAGCATAGCAATCATCACATATTAGGGTCCTGGTACTTATCTGGTCAATTATTCTGGGTCAAATTAGCAGACACTATGTGAGTTGATAACCATATATTAGAAGAAAATACCAAAAGTTTTTTTTGTTTTTAAATCTTACAACTACCAGGTTACATACCACTGAATGAGCCAAAACTAATATCCAGTATTATTCTTACAAACCCCCCCCCCCCCCCAAAATTATAATCAATATTTATCACAATAAGAATCTTTATTAATGGCAACATAGTTAAAAAACATGAAGCACACAAAATACATTAAAATCATAAAAACATGGGGCATGGAGAGCAGGTGATACTCATAGTTCAGTCTCATAAATTACATGTAAGGTCAAAAATAATTTAAATAGGGGAATATATAAATACACACATTTGGGATAAAAAAAATTGAGTATTTTTTATTAATAGTATTCATACAGGTGGATGAAATGGTGATTAAAATCCACTTGTTAATATCAAATATACTGGTACAATACCCATATATAACACATAGCTGCATGTGCCAAAGCATCCAAACTTATTTATAAAAACAACCCCATAGAAAATCACAAACACTATAATATACACAGACCTAATGACATGTTTGACCAGAGTATGACCCTGCTCCCCCGCCACACTTCCTGAGGAAGCTTTTGCGAAACGTGCGTTGGAGTGCGTGGTGAGGGAGCAGGATCATATTCTGGTCAAACATGTAATAAGGTCTGTGTATACAGTCATATGAAAAAGTTTGGGCACCCCTATTAATGTTAAACTTTTTTCTTTATAACAATTTGTGTTTTTGCAACAGCTATTTCAGTTTCATATCTAATAACTGATGGACTGAGTAATATTTCTGGATTGAAATGAGGTTTATTGTACTAACAGAAAATGTGCAATCCGCATTTAAACAAAATTTGACTGGTGCAAAAGTATGGGCACCCTTATCAATTTCTTGATTTGAACACTCCTAACTACTTTTTACTGACTTACTAAACCACTAAATTGGTTTTGTAACCTCAGCTTGAGCTTTGAACTTCATAGGCAGGTGTATCCAATCATGAGAAAAGGTATTTAAGGTGGCCACTTGCAAGTTGTTCTCCTATTTGAATCTCCTATGAAGAGTGGCATCATGGGCTCCTCAAAACAACTCTCAAATGATCTGAAAACAAAGATTATTCAACATAGTTGTTCAGGGGAAGGATACAAAAAGTTGTCTCAGAGATTTAAACTGTCAGTTTCCACTGTTAGGAACATAGTAAGGAAATGGAAAAACACAGGTACAGTTCTTGTTAAGCCCAGAAGTGGCAGGCCAAGAAAAATATCAGAAAGGCAGAGAAGAAGAATGGTGAGAACAGTGAAGGACAATCCACAGATCACCTCCAAAGACCTGCAGCATCATGTTGCTGCAGATGGTGTCAATGTGCATTGGTCAACAATACAGCGCACGTTGCACAAGGAGAAGCTGTATGGGAGAGTGATGCGAAAGAAGCCGTTTCTGCAAGCACGCCACAAACAGAGTCGCCTGAGGTATGCAAAAGCACATTTGGACAAGCCAGTTACATTTTGGAAGAAGGTCCTGTGGACTGATGAAACAAAGATTGAGTTGTTTGGTCATACAAAATGGCGTTATGCATGGAGGCAAAAAACCACGGCATTCCAAGAAAAGCACTTGCTACCCACAGTATAATTTGGTGGAGGTTCCATCATGCTTTGGGGCTGTGTGGCCAATGCCGGCACCGGGAATCTTGTTAAGGTTGAGGGTCGCATGGATTCAACTCAGTATCAGCAGATTCTTGACAATAATGTGCAAGAATCAGTGACGAAGTTGAAGTTACGCAGGGGATGGATATTGCAGCAAGACAATGATCCAAAACACCGCTCCAAATCTACTCAGGCATTCATGCAGAGGAACAATTACAATGTTTTGGAATGGCCATCCCAGTCCCCAGACCTGAATATCATTGAAAATCTGTGGGATGATTTGAAGCGGCTGTCCATGCTCGGCGACCATCAAACTTAACTGAACTGGAATTGTTTTGTAAACAGTAATGGTCAAATATACCTTCATCCAGGATCCAGGAACTCATTAAAAACTACAGGAAGCGACTAGAGGCTGTTATTTTTGCAAAAGGAGGATCTACAAAATATTAATGTCACTTATATGTTGAGGTGCCCATACTTTTACACCGGTCAAATTTTGTTTAAATGCGGTTTGCACATTTTCTGTTAGTACAATAAACCTCATTTCAATCCAGAAAGATTACTCAGTCCATCAGTTATTAGATATATGAAACTGAAATACCTGTTGCAAAAACCCAAATTGTTATAAAAAAAAAGGTTAACATTAATAGGGGTGCCCAAACTTTTTCATATGACTGTATTAGAGTGTTTGTGATTTTCTATGGGTTTTTTTTTATCCCCCCCATTTAAATTATTTTTGACCTTACATGTAATTTATAAGACTGAACTTTGAGTATCACCTGCTCTCTATGCCCAATGTTTTTAATGTCTTTTGTATGATTCATGTATTTTAACTATGTTGCCATCAATAAAGATTCTTATTGTGATAAATCTTGGTTATTATTTTTGCTTTTTGGTAAGAATAATACTGGGATATTAGTTTTGGTTAATTATGTGAGCTGACCCTGATGTAGCAGTAACACAAAATTCTCAGCTCTGCACTTTCGTACATTTTCCCATTCCTCAATCACCTTCAGATTTTGGATAATGACATTGAAGGTGCTTTGTTCTGCTTTGAGGTTTCCATTCGTGGTTTTTGAATAAACGTATTCCTACACATAGATATTCCATTATCAGAATACAGACATTGTAGCAGCTTGTATTCTGTGATTACCCTGCACAACTACTACTATTGGTTGCGAAAATAAGACTGTGACAGCCATTATCTAATATGAGCTACCATATATACAGTGCCTACAAGTAGTATTCAACCCCCTGCAGATTTAGCAGGTTTGATAAGATGCAAATAAGTTAGAGCCTGAAAACTTCAAACAAGAGCAGGATTTATTAACAGATGCATAAATCTTACAAACCAACAAGTTATGTTGCTCAGTTAAATTTTAATACATTTTCAACATAAAAATGTGGGTCAATTATTATTCAACCCCTAGGTTTAATATTTTGTGGAATAACCCTTGTTTGCAATTACAGCTAATAATCGTCTTTTATAAGACCTGATCAGGCCGGCACAGGTCTCTGGAGTTATCTTGGCCCACTCCTCCATGCAGATCTTCTCCAAGTTATCTAGGTTCTTTGGGTGTCTCATGTGGACTTTAATCTTGAGCTCCTTCCACAAGTTTTCAATTGGGTTAAGGTCAGGAGACTGACTAGGCCACTGCAACAAATTGATTTTTTCCCTCTTTAACCAGGCCTTGGTTTTCTTGGCTGTGTGCTTTGGGTCGTTGTCTTGTTGGAACATGAAATGAAGACCCATCTTAAGATCCTTGATGGAGGAGCGGAGGTTCTTGGCCAAAATCTCCAGATAGGCCGTGCTATCCATCTTCCCATGGATGCGGACCAGATGGCCAGGCCCCTTGGCTGAGAAAGAGCCCCACAGCATGATGCTGCCACCACCATGCTTGACTGTAGGGATGGTATTCTTGGGGTCGTATGCAGTGCCATCCAGTCTCCAAAAGTCACGTTTGTGGTTGGCACCAAAGATCTCGATCTTGGTCTCATCAGACCAGAAAACCTTGAACCAGTCTGTTTCAGAGTCCTCCAAGTGATCATCAGCAAACTGTAGACGAGCCTTGACATGACGCTTTGAAAGTAAAGGTACCTTACGGGCTCGTCTGGAACGGAGACCATTGCGGTGGAGTACGTTACTTATGGTATTGACTGAAACCAATGTCCCCACTGCCATGAGATCTTCCCGGAGCTCCTTCCTTGTTGTCCTTGGGTTAGCCTTGACTCTTTGGACAAGCCTGGCCTCGGCACGGGTGGAAACTTTCAAAGGCTGTCCAGGCCGTGGAAGGCTAACAGTAGTTCCATAAGCCTTCCACTTCCGGATGATGCTCCCAACAGTGGAGACAGGTAGGCCCAACTCCTTGGAAAGGGTTTTGTACCCCTTGCCAGCCTTGTGACCCTCCTCGATCTTGTCTCTGATGGCCTTGGAATGCTCCTTTGTCTTTCCCATGTTGACCAAGTATGAGTGCTGTTCACAAGTTTGGGGAGGGTCTTAATTAGTCAGAAAATGCTGGAAAAAGAGATAATTAATCCAAACATGTGAAGCTCATTGTTCTTTGTGCCTGAAATACTTCTTAATACTTTAGGGGAACCAAACAGAATTCTGGTGGTTTGAGGGGTTGAATAATAAATGACCCTCTGAATAAACTTTTCTCAATTTAAAAAAAAAAAAAAAAAGAAATAACATTCTTTTTTGCTGCAGTGCATTTCACACTTCCAGGCTGATCTACAGTCCAAATGTCACAATGCCAAGTTAATTCCGAATGTGTAACCCTGCTAAATCTGCAGGGGGTTGAATACTACTTGTAGGCACTGTATATATATACACAATCCGCTAGTATAGAATTTCCTTTTCCTATATACCTTTCCCCGAGTGTTCACTTACAACAATCATTAGGATATGTAAGCTGTGACTACACTTGTTGGTTTTCTTGTGAATTCTAAAACTTTTTTTTTAAAACTCAAAAAATGAAGTTAAATTCTGTTAGAAAATATTTTTATATTTTGCAACCATTATTTAACGTCAGCGTTTTCTCTCAATCTTTTTAAGCACGAGTCAACATCTATCATCCACAGACAGAAAATTCCACAACCCACTGACTTGTCACCAACATCCAGGAATTTATAAACCAAGTGACTGAGCCATGAATTTCTGCTATTTCCCAAGGAAGCGATAAAAACCGAGGAAGCCTCACGATATAAGAAGGAAAAAGATCATCTCAGCAATTATAAAATAAATAGCGGCTCACTGAGAAGTGGAATAGTATAAACACAGAAGTGTTTGGTATGAAGAATCACATTGTATGAAAACCATGTAACAATCAGACATAGAAAACCTATTCCCTCTCACTGTATATTCCAAGTTTTATATGTTATTTAATCTGTTAAAAAACTAATCACTAGGTTTTTGCTTCCCATTTGTGTCAGTTACTGGGCTGCTTGCTGCAGTTTGGATAAAATCACTGTTTTATCTGCTGCAGATCTATCAGTTCCCTGAATGCTGAGCTGTGTATAACCCCACCCCCACCCCCAATTGGCAGCTTTCTGTGTACACTGTACATAGGCAGAAAGCTGCTGATCAGTGTTGGGGGTGGCGTTTTACCAAGCTCATGACTATGGAGGACTACATGGCAGCAGCTTTGCTAGTCCTCTAAAGATAATTCCCTGTTGATAACAGTGATTTTATCAAAACGACAGCAAGCAGCCCAGTAAGTGACATATCGATGGAAAAGGGATAGGTCTCTACATTATTCTATTGTCAGATAAGGTGGCACAAAACTGGTGGCAGATCGCCTTTAAGAGTGCTTTCACACACTATTTTCATGACTGTTTTATATTCAGTTTTTGAGCTAAAGCTGATTCAAAAGCAATGTGAAATATAAAGGAAACACCTTCCCTTCTCATTTCTACTAGATCGGCTTTTGACAAAACAACTCCACCAAAACCTGGAGTGCCATTATTACCAAAAAGCAGTGTGTGTAATCCGATCTAAAGAGGTTTTCAAGGATCAGTAAACTTTAGGCTAAAGGTAGTAAATAGCATAAAATACTAAAAGAAGCACTGCTTACCTGATAAATCTGCTGCTACAGTGCCCTCCTAAGTCCTCTTTCACACATCAGTTTTTTGCCATCAGTCACAATCCGTTTTCTAGACGGATCGATGGATCCAACGCAGATTGTGGCTAAACCGATGCGACAGATCAGTTTTTTAACGCATCCGACTAGCCGGGGGCTAAATAATAATTGGAGCATGCTCAGTTTAAAAAAAACAGAATCCGTTGCCGGATTCCGTCATTTGACGGATTACGTCGGATCCTGCGCCCATAGGCTTCCATTCTACCAAACGACGAACGGCGACATTTTTTTTTGCCGTACACAAAAAACGCTACTGTGGCCGTCGTCTCCGTCATTTTTTGATGGATCCGTCAAACAACGGATGAAACGTGTCAATCTGTTGCTAATAGAAGTCGATGAGAAAGATAACGGATCCAGCGGCATCAGTCGCCGGATCTGTTCTTTTTCAAAATTCGACGGATTGTGACTGATGGCAGAAACTGCCATGTGAAAGGGGCCTTAGTCTGCAATGCCGTCTACCCACATGACTGCTGCTGCCTCAGTGGTGCAGGCGAGACCACTAAAGAAAAGCAAAGCAAAAGGGAGGATCAGAGAGTGGCGCTGACCTAGCAGGGGATTTATTAGGTAAGCAAAGGTTCTTTTGGTATTTTATGTCATTTTCTACCTTTAGGATATTATTGTTGATCCTGGAAGTGACTTGGAGTAAAAAGTTATAATAATATAAGTCCACATACCTTAATGAGCATGAATTTCTGCATTTGTTCCACCCACTCTAAGAGTATAATGCTGGACTGGAGGGCTCCACATAGATATTTATGGCTTGTATATGGATTCCTCACTAGAAACATGAAATTATATAGAACATTTATGCATGTGAATCCGTCATTGCTTACATTATTCTGTAGCATATTTGTCATTGTTACATACACTTTTGTCCACAGCTGAATATCTCGCACAATGATCATATGAATATGGAGCAGGTAATCCCTTAGGTTTTAGCGAAGGCTTTGAACAAGGTTGTGTGGTTCATGGCGGAGGAAATTGTGTCCATTCAGCCACAAAACCATTAGTTATGTCAGGCACTGATGATGATTGACGGTGTTACTGGTTTTGTGTGGTCGTGTTTTGCTATTATGGTTGTGTTTGCCAGTTATCTGTTGGACTAAATGGGTTTAGTGGTTTGTAGTGTAACGAAGATAGAGGTTTTGTTTATGTTTTCAGCGCTCCCTTTCCTAGTACTCTTTACTAGTGATGAGCGAGCATGCTTGTAACTACTCGGTACTCGCACGAGTATCACTGTACTCGGGCTGCTCGGCGGGTACCGAGTAATTTTGCAATACTCGTGCTTTACTCGTGGTCTTCATCCCTGCATGTTGGCGCTCTTTTGAGAGCCAGCCCTCATGCAGGGATTGGCTGGCAGACCACTGCAATGCCACAGCCCTGTTAGTTGTGGAATTGCAGTGATTGGCTGGCCTGCACAGCGTGACCGAGCCTTTATACCGGCCGGCGCGCTGTGCTCTGTACACAGCCATCTCATATTCCCTGCTTTCCACGCCCACAGGCGCCTATGATTGGTTGCAGTGAGACACGCCCCCACGCTGAGTGACAGGTGTCACACTGCACCCAATCACAGCAGCCGGTGGGCGTGTCTATACTGTGCAGTAAAATAAATAAATAAATAATTAAAAAAACGGCGTGCGGTTCCCCCCAATTTTAATACCAGCCAGATAAAGCCATACAGCTGAAGGCTGGTATTCTCAGGATGGGGAGCCCCACGTTATGGGGAGCCCCCCACCCTAACAATATCAGTCAGCAGCCGCCCAGAATTGCCGCATACATTATATGCGACAATTCTGGGGCTGTACCCGGCTCTTCCCGATTTACCCTGGTGCGTTGGCAAATCGGGGTAATAAGGAGTTATTGGAAGCCCATAGCTGCCACTAAATCCTAGATTAATCATGTCAGGCGTCTATGAGACACCCTCCATGATTAATCTGTAAGTTACAGTAAATAAACACACACACCCGAAAAAATCCTTTATTAGAAATAAAAACACACACATATACCCTGGTTCACCACTTTAATCAGCCCGAAAAAGCCCTCCTTGTCCGGCGTAATCCAGGATGATCCAGCGTCGCATCCAGCGCTGCTGCATGGAGGTGACCGGAGCTGCAGCAGACACAGCCGCTCCGGTCACCTCCACACAGCAAATGAACACAGCCGCGCGATCAGCTGCTGTCACTGAGGTTACCCGCTGTCACCGCTGCATCCACCGGTGGCCGCGGGTAACCTCAGTGACAGCAGCTGATCGCGCGGCTGTGTTCATTTGCTGTGTGGAGGTGACCGGAGCGGCTGTGTGTGCTGCGGCTCCGGTCACCTCCATGCAGCAGCGCTGGATGCGACGCTGGATCATCCTGGATTACGCCGGACATGGAGGGCTTTTTCGGGCTGATTAAAGTGGTGAACCAGGGTATATGTGTGTGTTTTTATTTCTAATAAAGGATTTTTTCTGGTGTGTGTGTGTGTTTATTTACTGTAACTTACAGATTAATCATGGAGGGTGTCTCATAGACGCCTGACATGATTAATCTAGGACTTATTGGCAGCTATGGGCTGCCAATAACTCCTTATTACCCCGATTTGCCAACGCACCAGGGCAAATCGGGAAGAGCCGGGTACAGTCCCAGAACTGTCGCATATAATGTATGCGGCAATTCTGGGCGGCTGTTGGCTGATATTGTTAGGGTGGGGGGCTCCCCATAACGTGGAGCTCCCCATCCTGAGAATACCAGCCTTCAGCCGTATGGCTTTATCTGGCTGGTTTTAAAAATGGGGGGAACCGCACGCCGTTTTTTTTTATTATTTATTAATTTTAATTATTAATTTTAATTATTTATTAAATAATTAAAAAAAACGGCGTGCGGTTCCCCCCATTTTTAAAACCAGCCAGATAAAGCCATACGGCTGAAGGCTGGTATTCTCAGGATGGGGAGCTCCACGTTATGGGGAGCCCCCCACCCTAACAATATCAGCCAACAGCTGCCCAGAATTGCCGCATACATTATATGCGACAGTTCTGGGACTGTACCCGGCTCTTCCCGATTTACCCTGGTGCGTTGGCAAATCGGGGTAATAAGGAGTTAATGGCAGCCCATAGCTGCCACTAAATCCTAGATTAATCATGTCAGGCGTCTCCCCGAGATTCCTTCCATGATTAATCTGTAAATTACAGTTAAAAAACACACACACCCGAAAAATCCTTTATTAGAAATAAAAAACACTAACAAAGTCCCTCAGTCATTACCAATTTATTAACCCCGACAAACCCTCCATGTCCGGCGTACTCCACGGACTCCGGCGTCGCGTCCAGCTCTGCTGCATGGAAGTGACAGGAGCTGCAGAAGACACCGCCGCTCCGGTCACCTCCACGCAGCTAATGAAGACAGCCGTGCGATCAGCTGAGCTGTCACTGAGGTTACCCGCTGTCACTGGATCCAGTGACGGCGGGTAACCTCAGTGACAGCTCAGCTGATCGCGCTACTCACCTCATTTGCTGCGTGGAAGTGACCGGAGCGGCGGTGTCTTCTGCAGCTCCGGTCACCTCTATGCAGCAGCGCAGGATGCGACGCTGGAACATCCTGGATGACGCCGGACATGGAGGGCTTTTTGGGGCTGATTAAAGTGGTGAACCAGGGTATATGTGTGTGTTTTTTATTTCTAATAAAGGATTTTTTCGGGTGTGTGTGTTTATTTACTGTAACTTACAGATTAATCATGGAGGGTGTCTCATAGACGCCTGACATGATTAATCTAGGATTTAGTGGCAGCTATGGGCTGCCATTAACTCCTTATTACCCCGATTTGCCAAAGCACCAGGGCAAATCGGGAAGAGCCGGGTACAGCCCCAGAACTGTCGCATATAATGTATGCGGCAATTCTGGGCGGCTGCTGACTGATATTGTTAGGCTGGGGGGCTCCCCATAACGTGGAGCTCCCCATCCTGAGAATACCAGCCTTCAGCCGTATGGCTTTATCTGGCTGGCATTAAAATGGGGGGGACCGCACGCCGTTTTTTTTTAATTATTTATTAATTTATTTTACTGCACAGTATAGACACGCCCACCGGCTGCTGTGATTGGGTGCAGTGTGACACCTGTCACTCAGCGTGGGGGCGTGTCTCACTGCAACCAATCATAGGCACCGGTGGGCGGGGAAAGCAGGGAATAGGAGATTGTTTAATGAGCGGCCGGCTTTTTCAAAATAGTAAAAGCCGCCGGTCACCTCCACGCAGCTAATGAAGGGAATAGCGCGATCAGCTGCTGTCAGTCAGGTAACTCCCGGCCACCGCTGGATCCAGCGGTGCCGCGATTAACCTCAGTGACAGCAGCTGATCGCTCTACTCACCTCAGTTGGTGCATGGAGCTGACTGGAGCGGCGGTGAGTAGCGCGATCAGCTGAGCTGTCACTGAGGTTACCCGCGGCCACCGCTGCATCCACCGCTGGATCCAGGTAACCTCAGTGACAGCTCAGCTGATCGCTATACTCATCTCATTAGCTGCGTGGAGGTGACCGGAGCGGCGGTGTCTTCTGCAGCTCCTGTCACTTCCATGCAGCAGAGCTGGACGCGACGCTGGAGGACTGTGGAGTACGCCGGACATGGAGGGTTTGTCGGGGTTAATAAATTGGTAATGAGGGACTTTGTTAGTGTTTTTTATTTCTAATAAAGGATTTTTCGGGTGTGTGTGTTTTTTAACTGTAATTTACAGATTAATCATGGAAGGAATCTCGGGGAGACGCCTGACATGATTAATCTAGGATTTAGTGGCAGCTATGGGCTGCCATTAACTCCTTATTACCCCGATTTGCCAACGCACCAGGGTAAATCGGGAAGAGCCGGGTACAGCCCCAGAACTGTCGCATCTAATGTATGCGGCAATTCTGGGCGGCTGCTGACTGATATTGTTAGGGTGGGGGGCTCCCCATAACGTGGAGCTCCCCATCCTGAGAATACCAGCCTTCAGCCGTATGGCTTTATCTGGCTGGTATTAAAATTGGGGGGACCGCATGCCGTTTTTTTTAATTATTTAATTATTTATTTCACTGCACAGTATACACACACCGGCTGCTGTGATTGGTTGCAGTGAGACAGCTGTCACTCAGTGTGGGAGCGTGTCTCACTGCAACCAATCATAGGCGCCGAAAAGCAGGACAGCAGGGAATAGGAGATTGATTAATGAGCGGCCGGCTTTTTCAAAAGAGGAAAAGCCACCGGAGTTTGAACAGCTGTGCAGCACCGCGGCAGTGATCGGGGAACGGTAAGTAAGAGAGGGGGGGGGAACTGACCGACAGACTGTGAGAGGGGGACAGACAAGACAGAGAGAGACAGACCGACGGACTGAGGGAGATAGAATAAAAAAAAAAAAATGACCGACATCGCTAGTAAAAAGCACAAAACGTGCGTTTTGGACATCGGAGTGCCACACAAGGTTTTCATGTAAAATCTTTCATGTATTAATCTCAAAAAGTAACATACACCAGCTCTATCTCACTATTGAGTATGTGCCCTTAACATTTCCGCCATGAAAATTCATTTTGGTGTCATTTTGGAAGGTTTTCTGGTGAGTCCGTAAAAATGGCGTAAAACTCGGACAAAATTGTTCACATCTGTGACTTTTGAGTGATAAATGCTTCAAGGGGTCTTCCCCATGCTGATGCCATGTCATTTGAGCACTCTTCTGAGACTTTTGTGACATTTTTAGGGTTTCTCCATGCTGCCGGGGGGTCATTTCACAAAAATACTCGGGTCTCCCATAGGATAACATTGGGCTCGGTGCTCGGGCCGAGTACACGAGTATCTTGGGAGGCTCGGCCCGAGCTTCGAGCACCCGAGCTTTTTAGTACTCGCTCATCACTACTCTTTACCACTGCCCAAGGTGATCATTCGGGTATTGGAAGTTACACCAGGTGCCCCATCTTGTCTCATAAGGTTGTATGTTATCTCATTTGTGTTCTTTTATGGGCTATGATTTCTGATTTTAATATGCACAATTCTTTTTGGGATATGCACTAGTGATGATGAACATTAGGGCCTGGCTTAAAGGGAATTTGTCACCAGGTTTTTGCTATGTAAGCCTGCAGCATGCTGCAAGGGCCACAACAAAGAATTCAGGGCCGCCTGTCTTGTCAAGGTCTGATCTGTTGTTTATTTGCTATGCTTATTTAAGCAGCAGTAGCCTTATCATTGCTCGGACAACAAAATTCACTGTATGGCAGTCCAAGACGCCCCCTCCTCTGATTGACACGTCACTGTCAATGTTCAATCTCTATTGAAAGCCGGTGTGGCCGGGGAAGTTCACTCAGCTCTGGTAGTTGGGTAAAACAAAAAATTCTGATTGTGTAGGAACGGTTGCTGCCAGTAATCTAAAGCGGGCTTTACACGCAACGACATCGCTAACGAGATGTCGTTAGTGGGGTCACGGAATTTGTGACCCACATCTGGCCTCGTTAGCGATGTTGTTGCGTGTGAATCGCAGGAACGACCATTAAAGATCAAAATGACTCACCTAATCGTTGAGATGTCATTCTAATCCCGATTATCGTTGCTGTTGCAGGACGAAGGTTGTTCGTCGTTCCTGCGGCAGCACACATCGCTACGTGTGACACCGCAGGAACGAGGAACATCACCGTACATGCGGCCGCCCGCAATGAGGAAGGAAAGAGGTGGGCGGGATGTTACGGCCGCTCATCTCCGCCCCTTCGCTTTTATTGGGCGGCTGCTTAGTGACACCGCTGTGACGCCGAACAAACCGCCCCCTTAGAAAGGAGGCGGTTTGCCGGCCACAGTGAAGTCGCTAAGCAGGTAAGTACGTGTGATGAGTCCTAGTGATGTTGTGCGCCACGGGCAGCGTTTTGCCCATGATGCACAACTGACGGGGGCGGGTGCATTCACCAGCGACATCGCTAGCGATGTCGATGTGTGTAAAGCCCGCTTAAGTGATACATCGTTCGTTGGATTCAGGATCTCTTTGCCTACATTATACAGCTGTCAGATGAGGTAGCAAAAACCTGCTGACAGATTCCCTTTATAGGCCTCAGTGGTATTGCATCGAGTTGATGTCGAAAGTTATGATTCAACCGTTACAGGATCAATTTTCAGGTAGTGTAATATTTAAAGGACAATGCAAATTAGAAAGAATCGGTCCTTGCAGTCAGACCCCACCTCTGTGCCTCCCTGCTTTCCTGTAGGTAAATACTTCTGTTAACCAAGCCTTATTATCACTTGTGTTTACTCCTGGCTAAAAGTCAACATCGAGAAAAATGATTTGTCTGGATAAAATGTACTTATTTGGGCAAATGGACAGGTCATTGTTTCTTTTGTTTGTAATAAACCATTGTATCCAGAAAAATCAACCTTGTGCTATGGTTTATTTTTCTCACTGTTAACAAGACAGTTAATGAAAATCATAATCAAAGGAATTGTGTCATATGTAACCCATGGAGTTAGAGAGGTCACTGTGTGCTACTAATAGGCCTCTTCAAACTAGAAAAAATGCCTCCCCTTTCCCACAGCATTGGGCGCGGTGAGCACTAATGAGTTGAAGCAGAGCCCCCTTCTCTAGACAGCATGTAATTGGAGGTCAAGGTATTCCACGAACACATGGCCGAGTCTATAAACGCACAGCCAATAGATACTTCTATAGTCAGTCCTTTACTTTTCATGGTAACTTTTAATGCAAAAGTTAAATGGAAAGTGACAGCTTCATCTAAAGGTCAGTGCCCCTGTATGATGCAAAATCAGAAGTAAACTAGTAGGCTGAATTGTGCCCAATAATGGGCCCTGAAGCATCAAATAGGTAGCCTGAAAATACAGCAAGCCAACCTCCAACTATAAACGCAGGACTAGATTTCTTCATCATACATGTCAGTGCAGTAACACAAGGACAAGTCTATGCGGTTGTAAGAGAGGAAATGTCCACTTGAATTGAAAAAAGTAAGTAAATGATATATTATCCCTATGATTTCTACATTCACCAACAACTAATTACATTCTTCTCACATATGTTATCCATGATAAACAGTAGTGTCCAAAAATATGAGTCCCTTTTTCATAACAATTATTTTTTTCTATAATCGGACCTGTGCTCTCTTTTTATTTTCAACAGCGGCTGGGCTAGAAAAGCGGTTATTTTACCTTTTTTCCTGCTTTTTTCATTTATTTAGGATTAGTTTAACATACTGTACCCCTCATAAGGTCATATAAAACCTCTAAATGGCTTTATAATAGTTAAATAACTATCTATCTTTATATCTATACATACATATATATATATACATCTGCCCCTATCTAATATTATATTACATATATAAAATATATATATACACATAGATATGATATATATATAGTATATATGTGTGTGTGTATGTATATGTATATATATATATATATATATATATATATATATATATATATATATATATATATATATATATATATATATATATATATATACATATAAGAAACAACATCTGATTTCCCCTGTAACTGGGGCCGACATATTATCCTCAGTTACAGGTCAAATTCAGCCTCTTGGCTCAAATGCAGAGCTGATCTAGGGGTTTTTTTTTAGGACCAATTAGCTCCTGCTCCCACCCAGCGGCTGGCAACCAAACAACCACTAGGACGGGAGGTGAAAGGGCTGTCATCGCCTCCTAATCTATATACATACCATTTGTCCAGCACTGTGTATATAGTGATCAGGAAGGCAAAGATAGTTACTCACCATCTCTGCCTTCTCTATGGGGAGTTCAGCTGTGTCTCACCTCACCTGCATGAAATCGCGCAGTTACTTAACATGCAATCATATTTTAGAATATCATTGCAGAGTAATATGCAAACTTCCGGATGTTTTAAGTCTATGAGTGGTCTGGAAGCAACTATTGAGGAGAAATTATAGTAAACAAGAAAAAAAGTCAGTCAAGTTTCATGTGGCTGGAGGCTCTTGGTAATTGCCTTATATATTGTAATTTAAAAGAATTTGTCACCAGATTTTTGCTTCCCCCATTTGAGTGCTGCATGAAGTAGGGACAGCGTCCACAATTCCAGCACTTGGTTACTTATTGGGCTAATTGATGTTGTTTTGATAATCAGCTGCAGATCTGTTAGTCTTCTTAATGATGAGCTCTAGTCCTCAATATGAAAAATCTGGCTGCAGCCTGCCCCTCCCTATGTACAGTGTATGCTGTAAGCTACCAATAATATGGGTGAGGTCAGGTAGAGCTCATCATTGTGAAGACAAGCAGATTAAACACACAAACCTAGATCGCGAAGAGCAGATAAGTGACACACTGCTGGAATAAGTGTCACTGATCCTAGTTTATGCTGCTCAGATTGGGAAGCATTAATCAGGTGACAGATTCTCTTCAAAATGTAAAGCCCACGTCTCACTAAGCGTCATCGCTAGCGACATTGCTGCTGAGTCACGGTTTTGGTGACGCAACAGTGATCTTGCTAGCGATGTCGCTGTGTGTGACATCCAGCAACGACCTGGTCCCTGCTGTGAGGTCGCCGGTCGTTGCTGAATGTTCTGGACCATTTCCTTCAAAGGCGATGTCCTGCTGGGCAGGACACATCGCTGTGTTTGACATTGTGTGACAGGGTCCCAATGACAGCAGAGATCGTTATACAGGTCGCCACTGCGACCTGTATCGTTACTGAGTCGTTGGTAAGGTCTGACTGTGTGACATCTCACCAGCGACCTCCCAGCGATTCTTATCAAGTCGCATCGTTTTCGGGATAGCTGGTAAGTCGCTAAATGTAACGGGGGCTTAAGTGTATAGTCAAAAGCTCAAAAACTTTGCAAACACTGATCCTTATTTAATCTCAGAATTTACCTATCCTCATTCTGACACCTATTAACAGATCGCTGATGTGTCCATAAAGATATTGGTTCTCAGTATTTTTTTAGATAAGTTGTCAAAAAATAAAATTAAATAAAAAGTCAAGTTGCAAACCTATATACCAGTGGTCCTCAACCTTTCTGACTTTTAAAGCCTCATTTAGCGCTGAGAAAAGGTCGCGAGTCACATTCAGCTTCCGCCCCCCTAACAGTTGTGACACCTAAAGCCCCCATTACTGGTATAATGACAGCCAAAGCTTCCGAAGAAATCACACCAAGGCAGTATACCAAGATCCAGGGGTTCCCACAATACCCACATTCAAATCTGCTCTTCTGTGAGGGGCTACTCTCAAAATTTACCACCTGCAGACCTCATCTTCATAGATGTTTGCTAGACCTGGTGCTAATGCAATAAACTGGCTAACAACCACGAGCCGCAGGTTGGGGACCCCTGCTATATACTATTACTGACGATCTGCATGATCTGGAGATACCAGGACAGTCACATAATATAATAAAACATCTCTGGTGAAATAAAGTGTCTAATGTATAATGAGAGGGGTGTATTCTACCGGTGTCCTGTGTCATCATGTAGCTGACGAAGCCTCAAGTTAAGGATTTGCAATGAAGTGGGTTGCTTAACTTTTTGGCAGAGATGCCTGTTTACACACCTGAGCTGATAACTGGAATTCGGTGACTTGTGTGAACATGTGGACAACCTCCAGCTCTGGGATGAGCACTACCCTGAGCATTGCACAGCATTTACAGTAAGCAATATTATCACCTTAATACTGAGCACAAACATGTTGCAGAAAAGAAATCAATATTGCCGCCTGGAGGGCGAGATTAGAGGCTCCCCAGTTACACTCCCTGACGCTGGGAAGATTAACTCCTTATTACCACTGCTCCTTCTACCCAGGAAAACAGCTATTTCAAGGGAATAGGCACAAATTAGTGAGTATTCACATTATTAAATAATGTGTCCGTATAATATGACTATAGTTGAACCTCCCAAGCCTAAAAAGTCACTCTGAGTTTGTATTTTGTTTAGTTGCTTGGTAATGTATACCCACTACATCGCCGTGCTGGTGACTGCCTTACCAACCGCTGGATACCTGCACTGCTCTCCAGCTGTACCACGTTACACATATTTTGACTTTCCAAATCAAACCGGCTCTTATGTGTAGACCATAACTCCATGTATTCCCATAAAACTCGCTTTGAGCTCTCATAAGAATGCATAAAGAAAATGCTTTCAGTGCATGGTGTTTGCTTTTGAGAGTCAAGGAGTGTGAATCATGACATACAACTGAAAAAAATCAGATAGTGCAAAAATACAGTAATTGGTTTGAAAAATGACAGTTTTGCTAAAAGGAAGTGGTAGAAAAACAAACAATACAAAAAGAATAATACAAAAATAAAAAATAAAGCAGTATTTACCCATAGCCATGAGCTGCAGAGTGTGGTGTCAGAAAGGAAGGGGGAGTGATCATGTACGTGAGCGCTGACTGATCCCTGCCCTAGGGTCATCCTGACAACTGGAACCAAGCGCTTCAGGGAGAAGATGACTTCAATTTCTCCCTGCAGCCAAACTTCCAGTTAGCCTGTTGCACATGTTTAGAAAGTTAATAACCAGCAGATTACCATTATAACTGCAGGTAAATACTGTTTATTTTTTCCTGAAAGCTTCCCCTTAAGGACTCCCAATTTCACACGTAATATGTGAGTAAAACCCTCCAAAGGCTGCCTGCATATAGACACATATAGAATAAACATCTCCGGACAGAGTATTGGCAAAGTCATGTTGTTTTTCCAAACCTGGTAATCTTGTGATACATTAACACTAGAAGTCCCAGAGAGGGGTCATTTAACATTTCTACCATTGGAACCCTATGGAGCTCGAAATTTCTGTGACTTCTAGTGTTAAACCACAAATAAGGATAAGGAAGGGCATACCTGGTTAGTAAGTGTAAGGGTGCCAGTGTATTGGATGAATGAAATATGTATTGTGATAGGATAACAGGTAAATCGACATTTAAAGATCTCCTATCATGCATACTACACTCCAATTCATTTTAATGTCAACACCACCAACTTTGCCGACAATAACTAAAGCTTAAAGGAGTTGTCCGACATAAACTCCAAAAAAAAAAAAAAAAAGTTAATCTGTGCTGTATTGTCATATAAAACACCCCCTACATTATTTTTTTTGTTTTCTAACTTTTGTTTCTCTTGATTTTTCACTTTATTCTCTGCAGCTCTTTGTTTACATTCAGCACAACCTAACATGACATGTTTGACTGCCAAACCCACAGTCACAGCTGGCACCGCCCCTGGCCTGTGTTCAGCCACACCCTCTGCCTGCCCTATGCACACACATTCCCTGTCAGTATTCTCTGCCCCAGCACCTGAGAGATAAATTAATACTATGTAATGAAATTTATATATAGCCCCTAATCTGAGTCTATAGGACACACACGGACACACACACACACACACACACACACACACCTAGTTATATAATATATTATACATAATCCTCCTCATGCACTCTCTTCTCTCCCACTGCACTGTCTCCTCTGCCCCCCAGCACTCCCCTGTCTCTCACCCCCATGAACTCTCGTCTCTGCCCCCCTGCTGTGTCACCCATGAACGCTCTTCTCTGCCCCCCCACTCTGTCAGCCGTGCACGCTCTTCTCTGCCCCCTCCCCCCCTGCTCGCTCTTCCTTCTCACCCATGCAGCATGCTGTCTTTTCTCCGTGCTGTGATGATTGCAGTGTCCTATACAGAGCTCAGTGCTGTTGTTCGCTGGTGTCAGGTGACATCCCTGCTTATGGCTGTATTCAGAAGCCAGGAGCACGGGAGGCTGCATTCATCACAGAAACAGCGCACGGGGGAGGGGGGTCACAGTTGCCCGGGCACCATACAACATAATGAGCTGATGACACTGTTGGGCAAACAGCGCTACTGTGTCCTAGACAGAGAGGGCAACCCTGTGTTTGTCCAGCACATACAGTGCAGAGATAACAGCGCACAGGGAGGGGGCGGGGCTCATCGCACTGTACCCGCCCAGCAGGGCGGCAATATGCAGTGGCAGATTTGCATGTCAACATGGGCCTGCCCATGTAGACATGAAATGACCGGAAGTAGCAAAATCATAGCAGGAGCAGTCACATGACCCCTCTGAGCCTGGGGAGAGAGGCTGACAGCAGGGCAGGTAAGTGCTCACTATCTACTTACCTGCCCCAAAGTAGCCCAATAGTATAAATAATAAAAAAAAGCAAAATAAGCCGGATAACCCCTTTAAGAGGTGAAAAGCTCAGATCGGGCTGCAGACTTTTTAGTTTTTATACCCCCCCCCTCTCCAGAAACTCTCTTTTGATACAGAAGGGTGAATTAGCAATTTAATATGATACTATGTCATTTTATTTTCTAATGGAACAATAGGAATACCGATCCGACTCTCTTGTAAGGAAATAAATGTTCTATGAAGATGACACTTACCAACGCAGCACTTTTGACACCATTTCGTATCAGGTATTTTTGCAGAAACAGCAAACTTTCTGTAGAAGGCAATAAAAACAAGAATCAATAAACTTTTGCCATGTAGCAGATTGTAAGTGTCGCTGCACAGTATATAAATTCTAATAACTACATTGTAATTTAACTGGAAATCAATGCTTCCAGAGACACCACAATCATTCCCCTGGTACTGCAGACGCTGCCATTTATCGGGCCACTTTCAATACAGTAAACTTAGTAGAAGAAAAGTGTCCATATGTTATCTTATAACAATGCAAAATACTGAAATTAGCATCACAGCCTATCTGAGCAGTAAGCAAGATATTAAAATGTAACGTGTCCTAACTGGAATTTACGTTAAAGGATAACAGTCATTTTTTTTTAAAATATCATAGGAGGTGTTGTGTTCTGCAAAAAGGTCCATGTCCTAAGCCCCCCGCCGACCGGTCAAAATACCACTCTGAGGTGCACAGCTCCTGCATGAGCTGCAGTACAGAGCGGTGTTAGGCTCGAGTATGTCTATGGGCCCTTATACCTATCCCATCAGAGAGCGATGGAGGAACCTATAGGCTTTACCTGAGCCCGTACACCAATCAGAGCTGTGTTTTGACAGACTAGTGGGGTCTCAGGATCCAGATGCCCACTGATCTGCAGCACATAGCATCTCCTATAATATATACATAACAGACCAAACGTTTGGACACACCTTCTTATTCAAAGAGTTTTCTTTATTTTCATGACTCTGAAAATTGTAAATTCACATTGAAGGCATCAAAAGTATGAATTAACACTTGTGGAATGAAATACTTAAAAAAGTGTGAAACAACTGAAAATATGTCTTATATTCTAGGTTCTTCAAAGTAGCCACCTTTTGCTTTGATTACTGCTTTGCACACTCTTGGCATTCTCTTGATGACCTTCAAGAGGTAGTCACCGGAAATGTTTTTCACTTCACAGGTGTGCCCTGTCAGGTTTAATAAGTGGGATTTCTTGCCTTATAAATGGGGTTGGGACTATCAGTTGTGTTGTGCAGAAGTCTGGTGGATACAAAGCTGATAGTCCTACTGAATAGACTGTTAGAATTTGTATTATGGCAAGAAAAAAGCAGCTATGGTGTATCCAAACTTTTGGTCTGTACTGTACATAGCATTGCCTATGATATATACATTGCATCTTCTATGATATATACATTGTATCTCCTATGATATATACATTGTATCGCCTATGATATATACATTGTATCGCCTATGATGTATACATTGCATCTTCTATGATATATACATTGTATCGCCTATGATATATACATTGCATCTCCTATGATATATACATTGTATCGCCTCTGATATATACATAGCATCTCCTATGATATATACATTGTATCGCCTATGATATATACATTGCATCTACTATGATATATACATTGCATCTCCTATGATATATACATTGTATCGCCTATGATATATACATTGCATCTACTATGATATATACATTGCATCTCCTATGATATATACATTGCATCTACTATGGTATATACATTGCATCTCCTATGATATATACATTGCATCTCCTATGATATATACATTGCATCTCCTATGATATATACATTGCATCTTCTATGATATATGATATATACATTGCATCTCCTATGATATATACATTGCATCTCCTATGATATATACATTGCATCTCCTATGATATATACATTTTTAATGATCGTTACTTTTTAATGTTAGGATCTCTGTACTTATATTTAGTGTCTACCATTTATTTCATAAACAAAATTAAACAAATTTCATTTACTGATATATATGGTGAGACACAACCCCTGAAATCCAGCAATTCTACCTTAGGCCACTGGGTCTAATATTGGGCTGATACTTTCTCTTCTGTAGAGATCACTTTTCATTAGCTACCTCTTTATCATCACATGGCAGGATTGCAATGACTGATCACACCTATATTTAGATAGCACAGTATTCACATTCACAATAAGCGATGGTCACAGCTCACCCCTCCCCCTCCCTGCGCAAGGACCTCTGCACAAATCACAAAGCATTCCTAAACTACTCTCTAATACAAGTGAATGATAATCCATGAATTTATGCCATCTCTGATCCATGTGGCTGCTGAAAGCAGCTCTTAAAATGCTGTAAGTAGCAGGTCATGAAAGATGGCTGCCTCCCTAATTATATGCAGAAAATCTAAAAAATATATATAACATTTTTTTTAAAGCAGATAAAAAAAAAAAAAAACAACCCCCCACACACATTAGAATCTACTTGTAATTATTAAAAATAAAGGTGACACATTACATTCAATCCCTTTAACAGGACATACGGAAAAGGAATACAAAATTAATAAATGTAAGTTAAAAAAAAATCAATTGCAAAAATTGCTATCGAATAGTAAAATTAATATTTATTTAGGGGGTCATGGAATACGCCCTGTGCTCAGACATATATTATATGTGTGAACATGTTCTCTAATTAATCTATACACCTACAACAGACCATGCAACATTTTTTTCTGTCTTATTTGGATAATTTCAAAATAAATTTTTTATATGCCTTTGTATATAACTGGAGTGATACGGAGCTACTGTAGGGGGTCCATACAGCTTTATGTCTGCTCTTTGAAGGCAATGTCAAAACTGAGCCATAAATTTATTAAAAAGACTGATCCACACATCCACCAAGTGTGAATAAATGCTAGCTAAAAACACAATATAACTACAAAACATATATAGCTGCACTCTAGAATGCAAACAATGGATAAGGGAACTCTGGTATTGCATTAGTGCTATAGGAATATATGAAAAAAAGAGATATTTAGCTTATGAATTGGCTAATGCATGTGACCCTGGTAACCAAGGGCAAGGTGGGCTCAATATATCGGGAATCTAACTCAAATGCCTCTATCTGGGTTAAAACCTACATGTCTGGGCCATTGGTTACCGGGCTCACATGCATTGGTCAATACATAAGCTAAGAATCTCTTTATTTCAAATATTCCTATAGCAGTAACACAATATCATAGTTCCCTTATTCATTGTTAGTATTCTAGAGTGCAGCTGTATGTGTTTTGTAAAAACCGAGCTGTAAGTCCTAAGACTTAAGGGTGCTTTACACGCTGCGACATCGCTAGTGATTGCTAGCGATGTCGCATGCGATTGCACTCGCCCCCGTCGTTGTAACGATATGTGGTGATCGCTGCCGTGGCGAACAGTATCGCTACGGCAGCGTCACACGCACATACCTGGTCAGTGACGTCGCTGTGACGGCCAAACAATCCCTCCCTCAAGGGGGAGGTGCGTTCGGCGTCACAGCGACGTCACTAAGCGGCCAGCCAATAGAAGCGGAGGGGCGGAGATGAGTGGGACGTAACATCCCGCCCACCTCCTTCCTTCTTCATTGCCGGTGGAGGCAGGTAAGGAGATGTTCCTCGTTCCTGCGGTGTCACACACAGCGATGTGTGCTGCTGCAGGAACGACGAACAACATCGTACTGGCAGCAGCAGTGATATTAAGGAAATGAGCGACGTTTCAACGAGCAAAAATTTTCACGTTTTTGTAATCGTTGATCGTCGCTCATTTGTGTCACACGCTGCGATGTCGGTAATGGCGCCGGATGTGCGTCACTAATGACGTGACCCCGATGATATATCGTTACCGATATTGATGCGTGTAAAGCACCCTTTACGCTTATAATGCAAAACATAAAATCATCAAAACAAGCAACACTCAATCTTAAAACAGTTTCACACATCCAATTTCATGATCCAAGTACAGATCGTGATGTCCGGAACAGCTAGGCGTCTGCTGCTCAGAACTGAACCACCTTGTGGACGTCTAAGAGGCTGTTGCTTTTGCCACAAGAGACCTGTAACCGTTACTGATATTTTACTTCATACTCAGACCAAGAAAGACGGGTGTACGAGACCCTCCTTATTTACGTCACACCTACCTGGGTAGTATTCTGTCTGGAAGCTTGTGAGCCGGAATAGCAACAGGCAGTTTTTGCATTTGTCTTGCATAATCAAATAGGCCTGGGAGATTGTGTGAGTAAAGTTGTGAGGCTTTACCTGCAAATGACACAAAAGACGTATCCTACTATTAGCTCACATAAAGCAAATTGAGCACAAACAACATAAAGACTGACCGAACCAGGAGCTAATACATTACAGCGTGTACTACCATTTACCCTACACAATCATGGAGCTGTGAGGTCTATGTTATACACATTCATGATCATTTCTAGAATTTCTGTCAATGGCAGCATATAGATTAGTATAATAATAAAGGCTCGTACCGGATATAGAGAGGAGGCAGTTGTTCATTACATACATCCACGTACATCTTCTTGGGAAAAGCTGAAGACGACAATATCAGAATATAAATCAATATGGCACTCGCGTAGATCTATAGCAGATGTGAAGATACGTGACATGAAATCGGACGAGAGATTGGGCAATACCTGTTCCATTGATGTTTCATGTAATTCGTTTAAATTCAATGTGTATATACCTTCCTCGGCGCCAAATATTAGATACTGATCTGGAAAGGTAAAGACACAGACTATTATTACTGGATAAAAGAAGGATAAAAACAAATTATTTAAGTTCCCAAATGGAGGCATCTCTGAAACTCCAAATAGTCTTGGTACATCGATTACATAATTTATTCTATGGCTAGTAATTGTCAAGCCTCCGTCATACAGTGATGGTCCTGCATGTGCACTCCGTTCCCCTTATTATCTATGACTACACCAGAGATCGCTGATGAGGTTCTGAAAACTCTATAGACAATGAGCGGTGCGATGATGTGCATGTAGGACCATTGCTCCATTAATACTGGGTACTCAAGTACTAGCAAGCAGCCTGTGAACAGATGAGAACATACATTTGGGGTACAACCCCTTTAATCTAAGAATTAACATTCTAGTATGGGGACATGTGCCCATCTTACATTATAAGAGGAGATGTTGATACATATTACGGGCCAGCATTCCTTCTGCTTTATATGGAACACCACCCCATGACCTCTGTATGAATGTGGTCATAGTGTGGTCACGTCTAGCCACTTCCGTCGTCATTCCGAGACACCCAATGTAGTTGGCCTTGCAATTTGACAACTGTAAAATTTACTTTAAAGAGAACCAACCACCAGGATTTTGTGAACTACAGGCAGTGCCATAGTGGCACTAAGGTGCTGAATGCAGGCATACCTGTTATAGAAAGATGGGTTGCTTAGTTGTTGAAATATCTTTAATCAAAAGCATCAGCACATACGCAGATTTTTATTTTTTTTACATCTGCGCACGCGCCCCTGCCACTCAGTCTTCACTGCAGTGTCTTCAATAAAATGGCGTCTGAGTACGCGGTATGCGCATGCACAGACTCCGGCGCAATTTCTATGAAGACTGGATTACTGTGTGAATGCGCACACACCGCCAACAACAGCAATGGCACGATATTGAAATAAGGAAAAAAGGACAATCCAGGAGGACACCAAAAAAGGAATAAATGCTGAGGACCTGACCCACAAAATCCCACCCTCGTTGCACACCTGTCAATCAAAGTGCAGTGCATTTGATTAAAGATGTTTAATCAACCAAGCATTTAATCGTTCTACAACAGGTTTGCCTGGATTCAGCATCTTACTGTGAGTATGGCACTGCCTTTAGTTCATAATGCAAAATCCTGGTGGTTGGTTCCCTTTAAGTCCATTAACTTCTGTAACTGTTAAATTGATCTTGTTTTGCCCACTATTCAGCACATGGATTGCAGCAATTACAACGTTACCTCTTGTTTCTGGATTTATCCATGATGTTGCACAATAAATCTTCAAGGGACAGCCATTAAATACTTTAGAAAAGCATGCACCCATCTGTGAAAAAAACAACAGCATAAGCCCAAAACAAGCAAGAGTACCCTGTATCACCATACAAACAAAGACTTATTCAACCTTAAAGGGGTTGTCCATTGTTGGGGACTATTTTTATAGAACTCCCATGAAACTCTTTATGCCATAAATCTGTGTAAATGTATAAGAAATGTAGTGTAATTACATTAATATACTTACCAGTCGCCAGCATTGCCGGTTTCATGCACCACTCCCGGTCCTTGTCTGGTTCATGTAGCTGCAGTTCCGAATTATTGGACCACACAGGATTGTATGTGTGAGCAAGAAGTCACTTTTTAAGTCTATGAAGTGTCAAACAAGGCTTCATAGTCTGACATTATAAAAGCGACCTCCAGCTCAGACATAGAGCGCAATATGAGCGGGTAAATAGGAATTTAAGTCTTGTGAGCGGTTAAAGTACCAAACGGGTGCTGGAAACCGGGGAAGATGGTGATCAATCAATGACTATATTAACACACAAACTATATTACATTTATACAGGTCTAAAGTATAAAACATTTCACATGAGTGCTTCTTTAAATGCATGTATTTGCAGATAAAAATAGTGTTTGCAATTGTGTTTCATTAAAATTTTTACACCTTTTGGTTTTTACACACTCTGATTCCCTGTACATTCAACTTTGATGTGGTCTGTGGTCATAAATCAGCTGAAAAGAGCCCAGAAAAAAGTGGCACTATTCTGTTACGTATGGGTAGACAAGGTGACGTGTTTGTCTGCTCAGAATGCTTTTTAGAAAGACATACCGCTACAACAGTTTTTTAAAAAAAGAAACAAAATAAAAAAGCAACAAAGGAAAACCCATGTTTTTAATTTCTTAAATGGAATCTGTCACCAAATTTTTGCCACCTAATCTGAGAGCAGCATCACGTAGGGGCAGAGACCCTGATACCAGCGATGTGTCACTTACTAGGCTGCTTAGTGTAGTTTTGAAAAAAAAAATCACTGTTTAATCAGCATGATATTATCATTAGAGGACTACTTGGCGTGCTGCCTGGTTGTCCAGCATATTCATGAGCTCTGTATAACTGCTGAATGTGCAGCAGAGAAAACACGGATTTTATCAAAATAACAGCAAACTGCCCAGTAAGTGACACATCACTGGAATCAGGGTCTCTGTCTCTACATTATGCTGCTCTCAGATGGGGGAGCAAAAACCTGGTGACACACTCCCTTTAATGAGAAAAATGGTCTAATAATGCACAAGGGATCGCAAAAAACAAGTGTTATCCTAGAGAACTACGGGGCCTCGTTCATAGAATGACTTTTAATGACCAGTGTTCAATCTTTTTCACAACAGCTTGGAGTTCTTACCTTATATGATCTAAAGTAAGATTGAGCCCAGTTATACTTATTTTATACAAAAGCGTTTAACAAATGAAAGGCCAATCTTTTTTTTTTCCCTTTCTTATATCTAAATAAGTGGAAAACGCTGTCGTAATTAATCTACTAATAATGTAAATCAGTTTAGTAGTCGAGTAGTCAGAGCTCCGGTCATTCTTCTTTTGTTGGTGCTCCTCTCCATTCCTGAGATATGGTCTTTTCCCTTTGTGAAAATCTTGTCTTTTTAGCCAAGTGGGTGTGGTTCTCAACTCTTTCCTATTAACTAGACTTTACACAAAGGGACAAAGCTAAGGAACAGCAGAGGTGCAGGAATAAAAAACCACAGGCAGATTCAGGAGAAATTCAGTAAACAAATGACTGTCTGGTTCTACAGCTCATGTTCATAGCGGTGAATACCAGATATGAATGGGAGGGTGTTGATTCTGGAGAAAAGCAAATTTTTTGGCAATCTGGAAAACCCTTCATTTTGACTGACAGGGTTGTCTCTGACTTTTGCACAGCACTTTATAATATCAATATATTGGGTAGATAAGGCTGCTTTCACACATCCGGTTTTTGCTGAGCGGCACAATACGGCGCTTTGCAGAAAAAACGCAACCGTTTTTTTTTTGCCGCCGGTTGCCCTTTTTCCCCCATAGACTTGCATTAGCGCCATATTGTGCCGCATGGCCTTGCGTTGCGTCCGTTTTTTGCCGGATGCGGCATATTTAGCCCATGCGGCGGCCGATTGGAACGTTGTCTGGCATGTTTTTTTGTGCAGCGAAATTTGCAATTTACAATGCAAGCCTATGGACGCCGGATGCGGCGTCCTGCGGCAAAAAACGCATCCAGCCACCGGATGCGGATTTTTGCACTGCGCATGCTCAGTATAAAGCCGCATCCGTCAAAAAACGGATGGGCCGCATGGAAAAATTTATGCAATGGACCCGTTTTTTTTCGCCGCATCCGTTGCATAGGTTTTTGAGTCGGATTGAGCCGCACTGCTAAAACCGGATGTGTGAAAGCAGCCTAAGACGGCCGCACAGGACTATGTGTGATGTTCTGCATGTTATAGGTTAGGGTCAGAGAAGGGGCAGGAAATGACGTGGTTCTCATCATTTTCCAGGCACGGGGCAGCAGAGTTCAGCAGCAGCTCCGGGCTCCATGATGCAGCTTTTCTAGCCCGTGGTTTTGCTGTAAGTAACTGGCAGCAGTAAATGTGTTGCTGACAGCCTGCAATTAATGAGTCATTCAGTCTGCAGCCCTCAGAACGCGGCTCCGCTTATTTCTCCTGTTGTCTTGCTTAGCTGACTTGCTGAAACTTGAGCACAGATGCTGCTTTTATGCAAAATATTCTTAATGGTGTATTTCAGTGAAACGAGCTTTGCAATGAATGTTTCTAAACACACATCACATAAATTTGCCACATCTAATTCCGGCTGTGTCTATATCTGTCGCCTGCATTTCCTCGTGTTCCTGTAATTGAGTGAAGGTAGGCGGTAATTCTTCCACCATTCCATCTTTGCTTGCAGCATGTAATCAACAGGAAAACAACAACTTCCATCTTGGCGTGTCAGTTGAAGAGGCGTCGGATCAGGAGCGCCAATTATTACAATCTATTGTTTTATATCGTTCATATTCTTAATGACATGCTTTATTTCATGCAAATGACATTTTTCAGGAGGTTCATAACCCACCGATCCACAATCGGAGCATGGGAGGAATGGATCGCAAAAATAGCGAGGTTTTTAAAAAAAATCTTTCTAACAACTAGATTTCAGGTAAGGAAAAAATGCTACGTAATTTCTAAATGTATCACGGAAACCAAGAACAGAGAGAGACAGCTGCTGAGAAATCTGCTATTCTTATCATTCAGGTCTACATTCTATAATGGATACTCACAACTGCCCAGATTATTGTGTTTTAAGGGTGCTTCACACGCTGCGACATCGCTAGAGATCTCGTTAGCAATGTGACACGCTAGATCGCAGATGCGATTTACCGAGATCGCAGATAGGTCGTGTTTTTTTAAAGCGCCGGTCGCATGTGCGAACTGGCGTTTCACATCGCTAACAAGATCGCTAGCAATGTCGCAGCGTGTAAAGCACCCTTTAGGCTCTGTGCTCAGATTATCTTGTTTAGGGCTGAGAGCTCAAGCTATGAAGACCCGTGCAAACTCGTCTTAAAGTGCTCTGGAGGACATGACGTTAGCCTCGGAGTATATAAACACACCCCAATGCACTTCTAGGTTTAGAGGGAATCAGTTACTAGGTTTTCCCGACATCATCTGAGAGCAGCCTGATCTAGGAGCAGAGACTCTGATTCCGTCGCAGTATCACTTCCTGCACAGCTTGCTGTAGTTTGGATAAAATCCCTTTTTTCTCTGCTGCAGAACTACCAGTTTTCTGAAAGCTGAGGTCTGTATAACCCAACCAACACCACTGATTGACAGTTTTCTGTGTGCACTGCTAATAAGCAGAAAGGTGACAATCCGTGGTGGTGCCAGGGTTGAGTTCCATGGCAGCTGGTTTACTAGACTAGTCCTCTAATGATAAACTCCTACAGATAAAAATGTGATTTTTATCAAATCTACAGCAAGCATCCCACTAAGTGTCATTACTGGAATCAGGATCTCTGACCCTACATTATGCTGCTCTCAGATTAGGTGGCAAAAATCTGGTGACAGATTCCCTTTACACGGAATTTCTAGAGCTCGAATATCAATGGCCTATCCTTTAAGTAGGCTAACATCGAACATCATGAGACCAGAAAGGGTCTGAACTGGGACCTATGCCAATCATCAGAAAAATAGTTAATATGGGTTAATGTGTCAAATGGACACTAAAATTTCCCTTGCCAAGCGTATATATATATCAATTTATTAATAAGAGTACGGACTTATTTATAGATGGTTTCTATTGTGGTTGTACTTAATACATAATTCAGAACGCCACACAGGACACTTACTGCCAGGAAATGAACAGTTATCAATAAGTGCAAATAGATCATATGCCTCTAATATGGTAATTAACCCGCTTTTGTATCAGTATAATCAAATTGGTATATGCCAACTATTTATGATAATGAACACTAATAATAAGAAATAAACCATACCAACATGCAGCACAGTGAGTGACATCAATGGAATCAGGTTCACTGCCCCTACATTATGCTGCTCTCAGATTACATTGCATAAACCTGATGACAGAAACCCTTTAATGATATGCATAAATATGAAAATTACACACACACACACACAATATATATATATATATATATATATATATATATATATATATATATATCATATATATATCACCATTCATTTCAATGACTACGATACACTCTCCCAAAAGAAATCTTTTGCCTACTGAGAAAGATTCCTTCATAGGTGTGAGAGAGGTTCAGTAATGGAGAAGGGGTGGTGAAATTACCACAAATAGTAATATACTGACAACCCCGATGAACAGCTTAAGTTTAAGGGAACCTTTCATTAGGTCATACTGCTTATTGCATGAATCAGGCTGACTGTGGGATTACAGCCAGGTATGTCTTTATCAAGAATGCGCTGGCATTTAAGACAAAAGCCTATAGGGAGAGATGTAATTAGTCAGGCGCTGCCCCCGGCCGACTTCTCCCCAAGGTGATTGACAGGTTTCTCTATTGTACTTACATGGAGGAGACCTGTCAATTAAATGGAGCAGAGGGGGATGACAAGCTTTTAAAACTATGTTTTATCTGCAACAACGCATTTCAGGAAATATCATCCAGTCTCGGATTCCCACTGCCCTCAGCATGAATATAGTGTTGTGTTCCCTTTAAATAAATTCCCACATACATTCTTTTTCCATTTTGGTTTAGTAAGAAGATTTCCAAGGACAGGAGCTGCTGGGAATCTTGGTGTACACGCAGCCAGTGCTACTGAAGAGTTCATCTCAGTTCATGCATAAAAAACCATTCCTTCCAGCACATCAAGACGAGTGACACGCCGGCCGAGCAGAGGTGCGCTGACGGATCACATCTTAACAGCAGAAAGTGCATGAGAAATGGGCTGGGTGTGTAGTGCCGAGTGTCATCTCACACACAATATCAAAGTCTGCGGAGGCAAAATCAATGGCAGTATATGCACATTGTGCTATAAAGGCCAACCCAGAAAATGCCACGTTGGTATTCAGGTAAGAAATGAAAACAGCAAAAACCACAAGATGGCAGTATAACCCTCGCTACATAAGAAGCCCCAGCTATTACACAGCAATCCATCGCTGCATTCCAGCACCCAGAAGATCGGAGAATCCTGCTCCCGCCGTACATCAGAGGCGCCAAATAAAACCTAATGCACAATTAATGAGCAAGAGTTTTAGGACCATATAAATCTCCACAATATCTGTGTCCTAATGAAAAACCTATATTTTCAGTGGGTTCACAAACCTAGAATCCATTCTTCTGCATAAACTTGTCTTTACACTTTTATTAAGCCTCGACTCAAAAATAAAACTGAGGCATGGTACATTACAAGTCCATCACCTGCCCTTACAAGAAAAGATGAAATCATGTACAATGCAAAAAGAATTTATGGGAAAGCAATGTCGCAATGTCACAATTTCTTTGATTTCTGATGTGTCGTGATGATTCATTCCGATCAGTTACTTCTGGGAAAGTTGGGAAATATCAATTATGACTGTAACATATAACGCCGCATAAATAGGCAACTCTTGGGTTCAATTTCCCTCTCTCCTGACTTGAAGGATTCCGACATACAAACTGCAAACACTATGAAACAGCTCTCCCTTTACCGCTCTCTGATGAGGCCGATGTACTTACTTTGACAATATATGTGAGAATGGCTGTAGAATTCTGAAATTAACATGAACATTTTGAGTCCAGCTAAATATAGAGCCTATACATCCAAGTGTATTAAATCTTGGCCCATCCACCATTATAGCTACTGCTTATACTGAGCATTAGATACAAAAGTACTTGGCAAAGCAAAATGAATATAAGGACTTTATTGTACAGGCAATAAAAAAAAAACCCAAAACGTTTCAACCCCTATATTTGGATCTTCATCAGACACATTAGACACAATAGACGTCAGTTACAGCCTGTCCGTGCCTCAGCAGAGAAAGAAACCGGCCACACAGCAAGAGGTCACTGGATCGAGTCCCAAACCAAATCCGTTGACAATCAACTTTTAACCTCCTGTGGGACGATCACTTCTCGCACTTTACTTTGGCTACATGGCCAATTTTTGTTATGCTTACTGTGTGTTTATTATGGCACCTCCAACAGCGAGTAAGAACCTCTGCTATACCGCGCCATCCCATCTATACAGAGCAGCAATCTGATTTATCCGTAAATCTCACGGTGATTTTGAGATCATCACCATCTTAAAGGCAGATCCCTACACAAGAATCTGTTGTGTCTGATGAAGACCCAAATATAGGGGTCGAACCATTACATTTTTTGGAGTTTGCTGGACAATAAAGTCCTTATACTAATTTGTGTGTGCCAAGTACTTTTGACGGATTTCAACCTGTGTTGAGCACCCATATTTCCAATTGTGCCATACACCTTATTCTGCTTGTAAGAGAAATAAGTGTCAAATCATGAACATTTTGGTGTGGAAATGGTCAAGATTTACCTTTTATATTCCAAAGGATGAAATCTGCAGTGTAAATCCGCTGAATAAAGTGTCAGTCAGTAAATGCCACAGATTTTATATAAATACCATTTTGTAAAATATAATCCACAATGCTAGTATTTTAATACACACATTTTTCTACCTGTGTTCAAACTCTTAATATGCTTGTGGGACAAATATCAATTGTTCTTGAAATATTAATAAGTTTCATGATTAGATATGTTTAAAAAATGTTCCTGTGCTGAGATAATCTTATATATGGGTCCCTACTGTGTAATGGCCGTGTCTGACCGTACAGGGACATGGTCTGATCATATCATAGCTCCTCGCCAAGGAACGAGGCATAAGTAAATATACTGGTGACAGCAGAGTCCCAAATACTTATTTGTGCGAGGAAGCACATTTCCCAGCCTGTTTGTTTTATCAAAGGAGTATTTCTGCTGTGTCACTGGTCCTGTGTACTCATAAATCAAGACAGTGATAATAGAGATTAGTGGTAACCAAAGCTCATATGTCACTGACTTAATTTGTAATGAGCTCAGAGGTATGGTTACATGGAAGAAACACTCCTGTGATAAAACAAACAGCCAGGGAAAGGTGTTCCCACACACAAACGAGAAGGTGAGAGTCTCTGCTTTGTCACCAATATATTCACTTATGCCTCCTCCCCTGGCCAGGAGCTGTGTATCCACGACCATTAACTACAGCAGGTCTTCAAGGTCAAAACCAGCAAATAACACCGTACAAAGCAGACACACATATATACGATTATCTCAGCACAGGAACATTTCTTAAATCCATCCAATTGTGGAACTTATTAAATTTCCAAGACTTATTTATTACAATGCACTTTGTTCATGGGACCACCGCTCAACTCAAATACCATTTGTGTGATATTGACTTGCCCAGTATTACTACGTGCTATGGTACTGTGAGATAAAAACACTGCACGCGCAAGTATGACAAAGACTGAATGTGAATGATGCCTTACACGTGGCAGGAAGTCTTCATACCATCTGAAGCACTAATCATCAGCTGCACTTCCCACAGCCTTATCTAACAATAAGTCAGATTTACTGAAATTCTTTAATTTTTAGACAGTGTCAAATTTTGATGTGTCTGGAGCCCGGTGTCACATATTACGCCACACCATCTGTCCAACAAGGCACTGAAAGTGTCCAAAATACTTAATAAACATGATGCAAGACACGTCATCTTCTTACGAGATACTTACATGCACTTTAGGCGTAGGTGGAAGTCCGTTACTTATTGGCTTCTGAAACACCAGAAATAAGAAAATTAAATATGTTGTTTTCTGCTTATGTACCTAATAATATAATCTATAATACCGTATGTTAAGGCATATAAAATTACTTTTTAACCCCTGAAAATGTTCTCAAAATCGGGGGTCATCTTATACGCTGGGTGTCGTCTTATACGGCGGTGCACGGTGCTGCATGAGCCCATTGTTTAGTAATGCCCTCCTACCGGTCCCCTTTTTACACACAAACATTATTCTCACCTGTCCTCCGTTCCTGCTGTGCCTTCAGCTTCTTCTGGCAGACCGCAGGCCCAAAGACCCCTCCATGATTGCATCCTGTACACGGGGCCTCCACCGCTACCGTCATTGCTTTACTGCAGTTGAATGCTTTGTGGTGTTGTAAAGTATTCAACTGCAGTAAAGCGCTGACAGTAGCAGCGGCGGCCCTGTGTACAGGACGCAATCATGGAGGGGTCTAAGGGCCTGTGGTCTGCCAGAAGCACTCCTCCAAGATCACATGCCATACATGGGGTCACTGCTGTCAGTGCTTTACTGCAGTTGAATGCTTTATGGCACCGCAAAGCATTCAACTGCAGTAAAGCCATGACAGCAGCCCCGTGCATCGGATGCTATTACGGAGGGGTCTATGTGCCTTGTGGTCTACAAGAAACAGCTGAGGTCACCGCAGGAACGTAGGAGAGGTGAGAATAATGTTTATTGAGTGTAAACAACGGCATAAGAGGGGACAAGAAGAGGACCGGTAGAAGGGCATTACTAAACAATGGGCTCATTACTACAAGGGGTGGGACAAGGATGGGCACATTACTAAACAATGGGCTCATTACTGCAGGGAACATTACTAAACAATGGGCACATTACTCGGGTCGGCTTATACTCAATTATATACGGTATATCCCAAACTCTATATTTTAACTGGAAAAGTTGAGGGTCGTCTTATACGCCCAGTCATATACACCGGAAAATACGGTAGTGTGGTCAAAAGCTAAAATCTGTAATTTTATGTAAAAGTTACTGTATATAGCTGGTGAAAACTAAATGTACAAACTACGGAAATAAATATAAGGAGGTATTCATAAAAAGAGAATAAAGCCATAAACAAAACAGCCAAACACGCCTCAAGGAGCTTGTATTATAAGCTAGAGATTTACTAGTGAGTTCTTCAGACTTTCCAGTAAATATTCACTCTAATCATCTCCAGGAGCATCCTAGCGAGTATAGATGGCCCAGCATGACATAGAGGTGACCACAGAAGTATAATAAATGTCGCTCTCTCAGTGACCACCATGGAATTCGTATAGACAAATTCTGATTATTATATTGGTAATAAAGGTTATACAATGTGTTTCTACCCTTAAAGGGCCTTCATCAGGTAAAAAAAAAATAAAGAAAATATTTATGGCATGATAGAGGTGACCATGCTCCTTTGCAGTTTCTTATATGCAGTTCACCATGTCATCATTCAATGCTGTATAAGCGTTAGGCTTACCGGCACATCTTTCTTGTCTTTTCGTGTAGGCACACTTAGTGACTTGGAAATCCGGCTTTCTACCTGTTGAGGAAGTGAAGAAGTGTCCCGGTCTCCATTCACTTGGAATGAACCCACTCCATTACCTGTGAAATAGAAGTTGTTTCTAAGTTCACTCATAAGATATTAAAATTTACAAACATTTTTTTAGAAATGCAAATACAAAAATACACTACTTACAAAAAGTTAGGGATTTTGGCTTTCGGGTGAAATTTTAGGATGATCTTAAAATGCACTCTAACCTTTTCAGGTGACCTTAATGTGACCTGTATAAATGCACATGTCCCACTGTTCAATGTTTCAGTACTTTTTGCACAACTTGCTGCTCTCTAACAAGGAGCTTAATGGCAAAACTCACAGCAGATGTTTGATCCATGAATCGCCCAATAAATTTTGGTGTTAAATAAACAGTCTTCCTCATCATGCTGTTCATTTTGCCATTCTGTGGCTTCAAGCAGGACGTTCTCAGACGGAAGTGGCCACTGAGCGTAGAGTGTCATTAGCATGTTGCAACAGAGATACAGAGAGACTTTAAAGGGTGCTTTACACGCTGCAACATCGCTAACGATATATCATAGGGGTCACGTCGTTAGTGTCGCACATCTGGTGTCGTCAGCGACATCGCAGCGTGTGACATCTAGGAGCGATGATCAACGATCGCAAAAATGTCAAAAATCGTTGATCGTTGACACGTCGCTCCTTTTCATAATATCGTTGGTGGTGCATGCCGCTGGTTGTTCGTCATTCCTGCGGCATCACACATCGCTACCTGTGACACCGCAGGTAGGACGAACATCTCATTATCTGCGTCCACCAGCAATGAGGAAGGAAGGAGGTGGGCGAGATATTCCGCCCGCTCATCTCCGCCCCTCCGCTTCTATTGGATGGCTGCCGTTTGACGTCGCTGTGACGCCGCACGAACCGCCCCCTTAGAAAGGAGGCGGTTCGCCGGCCATAGTGACGTCGCAGGGAAGGTAAGTCCGTGTGATGGGTGTAAGCAATGTTGTGCGCCACGGGCAGCGATTTGCCTGTGACGCACAACCGACGGGGGCGGGTATGCTCGCTAGCGATATCGATATCGTAGCGTGTGAAGTGCCCTTAAGAGTCACAGAAAGGCATGAAAGTGGACGTCCTTTGGCCATATCCCACACTGATGACCACTTCATTGTGAAGAATGTCCTTCTGAACTGGGTGATGAATGCCACACAATTCCAAGTACATTTAAGGGAGGTGAGAGGCACACAAGTGTCATGTCAGACCATTCTAAACTGTTTACATCAGCATGGTATGCATGCAAGATGACCTACAAGGGTACCTGACCAGACCACTAGGCACAGGCATAATCATCTTGCTGGAGGAGGGGCCAGTAGGTCTCAGTGCTGTTCACTGGTGAAAGTCAATTCACACCAAGCAGAAATGATGGCCACCAACGATTTTGGAGGTGTCAAGGAGAGCACTATGCATCAGCCACTTTAGTCAACAGACGAGCCTTTGGTGGCGGTGGTGCTACAGTGTGGGCAGATGTGCCTAGTCAATAAAGGACTGCCGTACACTTTGTGAATTGTACAGTGCCAAGCCCCTATTACTTGAATAACATTATTAATCCAATCATTGTGCCTCTGCAAAAACAACACAGGCCTAATTTTATCTTAATGTACGACAATGCTCCAGATCATCGAGGTTGCATCATTAGGGAATGGCTGCTGCAGACTGGGGTACCTCAAATGGATTGACCAGCACTTTCTCCAAACCTGAATCCCATAGAAAACCTATGGCATCAGCTGAGTCACTGTGTATAGGATCTTATCTCTGTATCCCAGAACCTCAATGACGTGAGAGTCGCTGTTCAAGAAGAGTGGGTGCCATGCCTCAGCAGACAATAACTCCATTTGTGAGCAGCATCAGATGTCAGTGTCAAGCTAGATATGATGCTGAAGGCCACATGACAAGTTATTGAGACATTTTGGGGAGTGTACACACCATTGTTGTTGGCTTTTGTTTTAATAAATTGTTTGAGATGAGGAAATCACCATTGCATGCTTCTACTTAAATCCTGTACTTTCATGAGAAAATATCACCGTAGTGTGAATATTTTAACTTTTCCATTCATTTCACCTGAAAGCCAAATATCCGTCATTTTTTTTTTTGAGTAGTGTATACAGTGTGTCCACCCATATCCTGTCCACTGCCCTTAACTTGAGAACGGCGGCAGCTATAGGCATAGAAGTGGTGTCTAGGTATAGTAAAGTAGCCATGCGCTATGCAATGAAACCACCTATAGCGCCACCTGGTGGAAAACAATGGAGTTAGCATTTTTATCTCGAAAACGGAACGAGATAGAGAAAAAAACTGAAAAAAAAAATTGTAGGGCATCATCAATTTAATACGAATCGACACCTGCATACAGAAATGCTATGATATGAAACCCATGACGACCCCCCCCAAACCATTGAATGCTGGTCATGCATATGGCGCTCATTAAACTTTGATGCTCAAAGTGGCCACCATCAACTGCAATGCACATCTGGACTCTGGACAGCATACTGTACCTTGCTGCACGTTGTGCAATATGGTAGGTGACACGTTTGCACATGCATCTGTGATACGTCGTCGTAGGTCCTGCAATGTTGGTGGAGGGGTCGCATACACCTGCTGTTTGATGTGACCTCACAGAAAGAAGTCCAATGAGGTCAGGTCAGGTGAGCGTGGAGGCCACTCCACGCAGCCACCATACCCAATGACTTGTAGGAAGGTCTCCATGAAATATCGCTTTACATCTGCAGCCTCGTGAGTTTTACACATTCTAATCATAGCATTTATGTATGCAAGGTGTCGATTCGTATTGAATTGATGATGCCCTACAATTTTTTAATTCACTTTTTTACTCTATCTCGTTCCGTTTTCGAAATAAAAATGCTAACTCGGTTGTTTTCCACCAGGTGGCGCAATAGGTGGTTTCATTGCGTAGCGCATGACTACTTTACTATACCTAGACACCACTTTTATGCCTATAGCTGCTGCCGTTCTTAAGTTAATGGCGGTGGACAGGATATGGGTGGACACACTGTATAGCCTGCTGACACTGGAACATGAGCTCTAAACAGCTTCAAGGGGACCTGTATCAATCACTATTTGTACTTACCTAACACATTCGGTTTATTGGGTGGTATTCGTGGAGGAGGTGGTCTTGGAGGTACATAAGAAGCAGGCCGTGCAGGGCTTTCTGAGATGGGACATCTCTTGATTGTTCCTTGGTTATCATCTTCAGAAGCACTGGACTCCTGGGGTATGAATATTGATTTGGGCTGTAAAAAAAAAAAAAAAATCCCTAAAATGAAATATTTCTATTTAGACATCTTTACTAATGTGTCTTGCAGTTAAACAGATTGTGTCCTCACAGGATATGATAAAGACAACCTTTCACTGGATTTGTTCAATTTAATCTGATTACCTCCTTCAATTGTCAGGGCTCCTCTGATTCTGGAACCATTTTATTTTCTGTGGCCCTCTGTTCCAAAATTATGCCCCCCACTGTAACAAAGAGCACCCAGTATGCAAAATTACCCTTTAACCAAATTGGCGAATAACACAGAACTTCTCTGTGAGCATTTGTTTTCTCTCCTCTATGACGCTGGCCAATCAAAAATCGACTGCATGATAGAGGGGAAAAGGTAAATGCTCCAATTTCTGTAAAACACTCAAAGTTGCATAGTAGGCTCTCATATTTCTGGGGAGGCATAACTTTGGAATGGAGAGGCTCAGAAAATAAAACTACAGTGGAACCTCGCTTAACGAGTAACCCAGTTAATGAGAATTTCGCTTAACAAGCAAAGCTTTCTGTAAATTTGTAACTATGTTTACGAGAAAGCTTTGCTGTACGAGCAAAATCCTCACCGCACACACTTACGGTTCTGTACATCCACCGCGCTCTGACCCGCACTTGCAGTCCACACAAACACACACAAGCACACACAAACACACACAAACACAAACACGCACGCACACACATACAGTATTATGCTCAACTTACCTTCCGTTCCACCGCCGGCCTCATGGTTCTTGTAGTTCCCGGGTACATCGCGACGTCCTCGCGGCGAACTACAAGACCCAGGAGGCCGGCGATGGAACGGAAGGTAAGGTGAGCATAATATGTGTACCTTCAGTTCCATCGCCGGCCTCCTGGGTCCTGTAGTTCGCCGCTCCACTCCAGGGTGTGCATCGGCAACCATAGCGACGAAGCAGGAACTTCCTGTCACCGCTACTCAAAGACAGCGCGCTGGCCAATCAGAAGCAAGCAGCTCCTGCCTTTGACGTCAGCGCTCTGGCAGTGAAAGTTCCTCCATCGTCGTTATGGTAACCCAATACACAGCCCGTACCGGAGAACAGCAAGTCCCAGGAGACTGGCGGTGGAACGGAAGGTAAGGTGAGCATAATATGTGTACCTTCCGTTCCATCGCTGGCCTCCTGGTTCCTGTAGTTCGCTGCTCCAGGATGTGTATCGGTAACCATTGGCGACGAGGCAGGAACTTTTGCTGTTAGACGCTACTCAAAGGCAGCGTGTTGGCCAATCAGAGGCTCCTGCCTTTGACGTCAGCACTCTGGGTGTGGAAGTTCCTCCCTCGTCGTCATGGTTACCTGATACACAGCCCGTGCTACTGAACAGCAAGTCCCAGCAGGCCGGCGATGGAACGGAAGGTAAGGTGAGCATAATATGTGTGTGTGAGTTTGTGTGTTTGTACTTGTTTGTGCGTGTTTGTGAGAGTTTGTGCGTGTTTGTGTGAATTTGTGTGTGTTTGTACTTGTTTGTGCGTGTTTGTGTGAGTTTGTGTGTGTTTGTACTTGCTTGTGCGTGTTTGTGTGAGTTTGTGTGTGTTTGTGTGTGTTTGTGTGTGTTTGTGTGTGTTTGTGTGTGTTTGTGTGTGTTTGTGTGTGTTTGTGTGTGTTTGTGTGTGTTTGTGTGTGTTTGTGCGTGTTTGTGCGTGTTTGTGCGTGTTTGTGCGTGTTTGTGCGTGTTTGTGCGTGTTTGTGCGTGTTTGTGCGTGTTTGTGCATGTTTGTGCGTGTTTGTGCGTGTTTGTGCGTGTTTGTGCGTGTTTGTGCGTGTTTGTGTGTGTTTGTGTGTGTTTGTACGTGTGTGGAATGACACAATAGGGGACCAGGATGGGACATTTAACAAGTTGTGGAACGAATTGTTTGCATTGCAATGATTTCCTATGGGAAATCTTGCTTTGCCTAACAAGTAACTTGGTTAACAAACACACTCATAGAACGGAATGTTCTCCTTAACCAAGGTTGTACTGTATATCAGAATCTGTGGAACAGCATCAAAAGGAGGAGGCACTCAGTGCAACTTAAAAAAATCAGTGAAAGTTTCTCTTTAAGCAGGAGACTCCTATAAAACTTTGCAACATCAATTAGGCTCTCTGATGACCTGGCCACTAGTATATTGTTTACATGGAATTATAATTGGCTCAATGTGAAAAATAATGATACAAATAGAATTTATCACTTGGCAACCACACGTACAAATGTAAATCATCAGGTTAGTTATATGTAAATACACAATAAATAGAAATACCGAACTGCATAAGGTCATATATTAATAAATGTGAACAGCTCTATGGAATACGTTGGAGAAATATTTTCAAAGTAAATGAATAAGAATAATAATATTAAAAGGACATTTCTCTAAAGCTTATTTATTGCACAATAAACATTTTTGCAACGGTTTAACATACATGGGCTGGAGTTAGCAAGGTAATTACAGCAGGTTTTTGGTAGACCTTGCACCCATTTTTTATGTGCATCAATATGTTCTATTGCAGACATTATGCGCTTGCTGCCAAAAAACCCTCCATTCACATGTATGGGACTGGTTTTTAGCAGCAGAATCGGGACCACCAAATTGATTTACACCAACTCTAGGAAACACGTTAATTAATAGCAGCCCCAGAACAAAACTTTGCATATTACATCACTTTAGATGGTCACTGACATAAATGAAGAGTGCTTTAGGCTACGGACTTTTATTTTTTTTTTTGAGGGGGAAAAAACACCTGAAAGTTAAACCAGGAATCCCTAGTAGTACATCACTGTCAGCAGCTCCCCGCAGCCGTGAGGTATGATCACAAAGCATCAGCTCAGTGCTGGTATCAAAAGTAATGAGAAAACGACAACATTTATCACAGCCTCGGAGAATACCGGGCAACACAGCCGTGGTCCAGATGCAGCTCTTATCTTCCAAATAAAGCACTAGATGCATCATTATAATAATATGAAGCCTAAAAAGAGACGGGATAGTATATAATCCATGTATGCACCGAATGCAACTATATAAGAGAAAAAGTTATTGCATATGAAAAAATAAAGCCCCACCTCGAAACGCAAACTTTTCACCCATGTTACTATTTGCTGTTTTCATGAATAAAAGAAGAAAAAAAAGAGTTGCTGTATATAGGGATCAACCAATAAGTAGGACTATACACCTAGTATAGTCCTACTTGGGATTTTGGTGTTAGGTTCCTGATATGGAGCTATGTATTGGGGTGTTCGTTTATTTTCTGTATTTTAAATGTTTTTAATCCATTGACCTATTCACTGTCTTGTGTGGTTATTATGTATGCACAAATTTTGTATCAATAAAATTACCGTTTGTTAATTGAACAAATCTTATTGGTTGATCCCTATATACAGCGACTCTTTTTTCTCCTTTTATTCAGTCTCAATATTGCTGATGGTGATCCCAATATGGGGAAAGGTGCCCCCGTTCTTTAAATTTTTAATATTTGCTGTTTTCAGCAGCTAAACAGGCAAGAGCATTTTGATTTTTTTGCAGCTTTTTTTTAATACATTTTTCCATTTTTAATTGGCTTTGGTGTGTATTTGTGGAAACAGAAAAAAATACAGCTTTTATTTTTGGAGCAGAAACACTGCTGATCTCCTGACCTGAAATCGATGGCATCATGCCTATAAAGCTGTTGTGTTTTGGAAAGGAAACACACAGCCAATGTGCAATGTGGTTCATATTTGGGCCACAAAACACAGAAGGGTGAAATTGGATTTAAGGGAACCTGTCAGGTGCAATATGCACCCAGAACCACGAGCAGTTCTGGGTGTATATTGCTAATCCCTGCCTAACTGTCCCTGTATACACTAGCATAGATAAAGAGATCTTTATAAAAAGTATTTCTAAAGATCTTTTATCATATGCTAATGAGGCTAGGGACTACTCGCAAGGGCGTTCATTCCTGCGCTCAATCCGTCCTCTTAGCATTTTAGCATGCCTACAGGGGGTGTACCAACATGCTATTCAATAGGCGTCATCAGCAATGACGAGCGTACCTGTGTTCGTTGTCACTGCTGATGACTCCGGCTTTAGGCTCAGTGCGCATTCCCCGCCACTTTTGGTCATGCACACTAGACCTGTATGAAGCCAGGACGCGTATACCCGGCTTCTTAGCACGCATGACTAGAAGTGTCGGGCATTCTGATCAGCGGTGACAGTGGACACAGGTACATGAGTCACTGCTGATGTCGCTTGTTGAATAGCATGTTAGTATACCCCCTGTAGGCATGCTAAAATGCTAAGAGGGCAGAATGAGTGCAGGAAGTAACGCCCTTGCGACTAGTCCCCTCGCTCATTAGCATATGATAAAGGATTTTTAGAAATACTTTTTCTAAAGTTCTCTTTAAGTATGCTACTATATACAGGGACGGTCAGGCAGGGATTAGCAATATGCACCAGAACTGTTTGTGGTTTCGGGTGCATATTGCACATGACAAGTTCCCTTTAAGAGGGGTTGAAGATGCTGATGTATAGAGTTGTTTAGTGAGGTCTTCTTTGTGTGACTGGAGTGAAGGAAGCAATGATTCCACATGAGTTAAGTAGCAGAATTGGATAACCCTCGGTGAGTCTTCATGTGAATTCAGAGGCATAACAACGTAAAGTATGGCCCCGTAAAAGTATATAAGTCTGTATAAGACTAAATGTGATGTCGGTACGCCATTCTTGTCGTTTGGCAAAACATTCAGGTCACCGTGTAATTAGATTTACTTTTGCCATGCACAGCACATGCAGTGGAAGGAAGGTTATGAATTTGGATAGCAATGCTTTGTAAGAAGAAACATTAAGAAATCATGGGCTTTCAGCAAATGCCTTGAAGGCAGCTCTACCTCCGATTCCTTCCCCTTTTCTTTCGGATCAGCCAGTGTTACTTACAGTCTGCGTCTTCCAGGCAGAGGGAATATTCCTGAGCAATGTGTGTGATGGAGGCCGTGCACATGGCGCTCCGGGCGCTCTGTTCTATTTTCCTGCGGACAGGGAGCTAATGCACATTTTTGTGCTTGATTTGTTCGTAATTCATTAATCTCATCTTTAAATGTTTAGAGGTAAATAAAAGACGCAGGCAGAGAGGCTGTGCTCGCACGAAACAGCTAGAAATGTCAATTTAGCAATGGGAAGGGCAAGAAAAATGTTCAGTCTCCAGGCAGTTTCCATTGCAAAGGAGCAGAGCGCATCTGAGAAGAATTGATGTAATGATTAGTAGATACTGCTGGGCACCACAGTAAACTGTCAAGTCCGGGGCTGCGGTCTACATCTGCTCAATTTTGTCAGGTTGATGAAGCTATATTCTGCTCAATCTCTACAGTGCCGTAGATGTAACGTGAAAATGATTTAAAATGTGCCAGAACAACTTAGCTACATTGTACAGGCGATGGCGGGCAGACCCTCCGGACTAATCATTAGGCTGTGTGCATTACAATGAGCGTAGGATGTGGAGAACACACTAAGGCCTCGTTCTGACGGCCGTGAGTCACCTACCTGTGCTGGGTTTTTCACAGTTAGAACGCATTCCAAGAGATATTTTATTATATATATTACCGTATATATATATATATATATATATATATATATATATATATATATATATATTACCGTATATATATATATATATATATATATATATATATATATATTATAGTATGTGGCGCTATTCACATATCTGTAGATTTTTTTCCTTTGCAAAATGCATGGCCAGAAAAAATTACAGAGACATGTATGTTTTTAATCGGAGTCATGAATTAAACTTATCCATGCAAGTTTATGGGTCGGTGAAAATCACGGAGAAAACATAGATGGTATCACGTATAGTCCATGGGCTGGCTGTGATTAAAATTTTCATTATTGAAAATAATTGATGGTAAAAACTGAAGCAGAGACCAAACACTACCAAATCTTGGATCCAAAACACTGATGAATAAAAGGTCCACTATTTTAGCTACGAAAAAACTAAATCGAGAACGTTTGACTGAGGCCTAAGGGGCCGATTCATCCAACTATGGGGATAAGTTCTGGTGTAGAACTGTTGGTAGGCTAATCCCAGGGGAAGGGGTCAAGCGGGGCAAAGTCATCAGATCACGGCAGAAATTTACAACAGTCCCAAACTAGAAAAACAAGAGGACTCGTCTAAACATCAAGCATATATAGTTTTGGCTTTTATTTTATTCCCGTGTCTTTCCGGAGCATTCAGTTTTTTTCGTTTTTCTTAAATCTGCCATACAGTTCCTAAGATGTGGCCCTTGTTTAGTGCTAATATTTAAGGTCTATACCAAGGGCGTGAGGATTCTCTTCAGGCGTCTTCAGGCTGCCCTTGTAAAGACTGTAAAAATTACTACTGAATAAATATATCCATATCTCTAAAAACGTGTCGATGGCTAAAAAAAAAAAAAAGCATAGTCTGGGAGCATAACATAATGGCAAAAAATGGCCACTTTTCCCCTGACCTGTCATCTGTAATGAATTTGATGCATTTTACTCTAACACACTCTTCACCACGCTTACCTCCTCACTCAGCACTCTATCAGGGGCTTCTGTCTGGATAGCTGAAAAACAGTTTTATAGACATGCCCAAAACTTATCCACTGCTTCAATAATGATCAAAGAGTCAAAAACATGAAAATTTGGATTTAAACTTTGTCCTGGTAGTGTCCATCTTTTTAGGTGGACATTGTAGGGTAGTATGCCACCAAAACAGCCAGTACAGGTGTAAACACTGACTCCAAAGTTTCATATTTTAAGTTCTGTGTGGCTCACTTAAGACAAAGGATAAGTTGAGAGCTTGTCTGAGAACGGTTTTCATCTTTTTAGACTGTAGCCACCAACATATGTGATAAACAGGGACTGGTATGAGCCACGTCTTAGAAACCAGACTTGAATCTCTAAAGTACTAATAGCCAGACTTTTTTTTTGGAAAATATAAAGTACTAGAGGTAGTGAAGAAGATAATCGATGATGAAGGTATAATAATTTTTCAAAACTCTAGTTGTTGGAGACACTTTTCTTCCTCATATAAAATTGTACATATACTTATAGACAGAAGAAAGAAAATGTTGTTCTTGCACAGAATGCTCATGATTAAAACAGAAATGACACTAACCTTTGGCGGAAGAGGAGGTGGCACCTTGGGTTTTATAGTGGAGCTGAAAAAGGACAAAGCACACAAAAAGTAATTTAGACAAGGGTAGAAGTACCTTGACTAGGCTTAATGAACAGATTTGATAGTCTAAAGATGTGACATTACCTACCTGCACTACCAGGTGAAGGTACCACTAACAAAATAACATTCTGCATAAAAATAATATATTGTGCAAAACAATGTGCAGTGATGTCGTAGAAAAACGACTAAAATGTATGTCGTCCAGTAGTTGAACATGTTGATAAGGTTTTATGAAATTTCAGAATTTGGAATTATGCCTTGGCCCCATCGTTTGGTAAAATCCTATTCTGTATAGTACTCTTTAACACAGTGGATGTACAAATGTGAAATATATCTTTGAGAACCTGTACACAGAGAAGTAATTATTGTCTCTAGTGTCTGAGAACTTAATATCAATCAGAACCTGGCATCACAGAACCTCAAGTGGCCCATAAAGACATGGCCGCCTCCGTATCCGCCTCCGCTAACTGTATTAGCAGTCCGTATACCAGATGCCTTTACTTTATTTAGATGGCAGGTGCTCTTTGATTTACAGAAATTGTCACAATAAATTACAAGATAAATGAAAAATGAATATATGAACTTTCCTTTTCCAAGTTATAAGAAGATTCTAGACAGTAGATAAATGTGCCTTACGAGGATAACCTATATATTCCTGCCTCGACAGTGAAAGGACACAGTGTAATGCTTTAGCAGGAAATGTGACATTTAAGATCTATGTGCCCTTAAGAAATTACTCCAGGGCAAAGTGTGCTCCCAATATGTTCTTCTTTCTCTCTCAGAGAAGACAAGCTCTATAAATCTTGACCTCGACTGTTGAAAACAATTCTCTCGATTCTTGCATATGCAACCAGAAACAAAGCTTCTCTAAATGTATTTCAATATTTTGTGTTCATATTTCTACATTCAAAATGGTAGAATAGTAACAGATTCAGTAGTTCTTCCATTCTGAGTAGATGTGTGCCATGGATTCCCTCGTCTGTATCGTATATAAAATATTACTTATTCACAGGACATTGTGATGTACAGTCACTATTGGGAGGCAAACTCAACACCACCCAGTGGTGCGGCACTCCAGCTGTTGTTCAATACTAAATTATTTAACGCACATGTACAGTATTTTCCGGCGTATAAGACGACCCCCAACTTTTCCAGTTAAAATATAGAGTTTGGGATATATCGTATATACTCTAGTGTAAGCCAACCCCAGTAATATCAACATTGTTTAGTGATGTCCCCCTGCTGTAATGTCCCCAGTGTTTAGTAATGTCCCGTGCAGTAATGAGCCCATTGTTTAATAATGTCCTTCTGCTGGTTCCCTTCTGTCCCCTATCATGCCGTTGTTTACACACAATAAAAGATATTCTCACCTCTCCTCCGTTCCCGCGGTGCCTCCAGCTGTTTCTTGCAGTCCGTAGGCACACAGACCCCTCTGTGATAGCGTGAACAGAGCAGCCACTACAAGATGTCGTCATGGCTTGACTACAGTTGAAGGCTTTACGGCGCTAAAAAGTAGTCAACTGCAGTAAACCGTTGACAGCCTCGGCGGCCCTGTGTATTGGACACGATCATGGAGGAGTGCTTCTTGTAGACCACAGGCACACAGACTCCTCCGTGATAGCGTCCAATACACAGGGCTTGCCGAGGCTGTCAGCGCTTTACTGCAGTTGAATGCTTTGTGGCACCATAACGCCATGGTGACATCCTGCAGCGGCCGCTCCGTGCACTGGACACTATCATGGAGGGGTCTGTGTGCCTGCGGACTGCAAGAAACAGCTGGAGGCACCGCGGGAACAGAGACGTGAAAATATCTTTTATTGTGTGTAAACAACGGCAGCGTGCACCGCCGTATAAAACGACATCCGGCGTATAAGACAACCCCCGACTTTTGAGAAGATTTTCAGGGGTTAAAAAGTCATCTTATACGCCGGAAATACGGTAGGTTCTTTCAAAGACAAGTTCACCAATAACTTCACATGGCCAGTCCGTTCCTCTGGTACTGAGAAATCAGCATTTGAATGATATTCAAATAAGTCTGAAGAACCATTTGTGAATCTGAAGCCTCTGTCACTCCAGCTCTATTCCCTGCCCAGGACTACCTCCTCCTACTTGATTTACAGCTCTTCTGCCTGAAGTCATACAGCACTGAGGCTGTCAGTCAAGCAGGAGCTGGCAGCACTGGGCAGGGAATAGAGCTGGAGTAACAAAGGCTTCACATCTACCAAAGACCTTAAAGGGGTAATCTCATATTCAAGATCCTATCCCAATATGCAGTAGGTGTAATAATATTCATATTAGTAAATATCTCCAATTAGAAATATAGTGTGGTCTCCTGATATAGCCATGTCTCTTACCTCATGTGCAGGGTATTTTAGGTAGTTATCCATGGTTATGACCATAAGAAACTGTCACTATATGAGTGGTTGTAGCCATGGATATCTAAGCTGCAATGCCCTGCACATGAGGTAAGAGACATAGCTATATCAGGCTAACTATACCATATTTCTAATTGGAGATATTTACTGATATTATTACACCTACTACATTTTGGGATAGGGCCTTGGAGATGGGAATACCCCATTAAAGCATGCCCCAGGAGGTGACTATCATGGCATGCTTGAAGTTGTAGTTCAGAACAGCTGGAGTGGCGCAGGTTGCTGATCCATGACGTAGTGTATATAGAGATCTGATGAAGCTAGAGTGTACAATCCAGAGCAAGTGAATTGGCAAAAATGTTCCAGACTCTTGGGAGCCATTTGAAATTCTTCACTGATGCCTTGCAAAACTTTTACCGTAGTACACTACAAACTAATGCAGTGGCATAACCTATTGCTCCAGGGCACCAGTGCAAAATCCGTAACAGGGTCCCCACTTACTATGTGAAATGCTAATGTAGACAGAGGGCAAATGCACCTCTTAGGCACCTGGGCTGGAGTGTGACAACTACCTCTGCAACCCCTATAGATGTGACTCTATGGAATAATACTGTTTTATGTCAGTCTATAATTCATGAATGATCTGCAGACTGGGATCCAGCACAAAATGGCCTTGGTCTTCATATATTTGCAGGAAAACGGCTAGGGGACTTGCATCTTTTGTGGCTGTAGAACATAACAAAACTATATAAAAACGTAGCTATACAGCTGTGAAGGTGAAGGGTTCGGATAGTTGGTGATGGTTTGTAAAGAATGTATACGTGGCAGAAATATTTTGGGATTTTTGGAAACAAATTAAAAAAAAACGTCAGATTTCCTGCACCCCAAAATATAACCTTTAAAATGTACAGGACACTCGGAAGAAAAGAGGCCTTATTCCTGTAAAAAGGTGATTACAGGGGGTGTATAGCGAGGAGATAAATGCGAGAGCTGCTGTAATTTATGCGACGTATTTAAATGCAGCGCCGCTCCTCGCTATATTACTATGTCTGGATCTTCACTGTTTATTACTGCTATATATTTTCCACAGACAGGTTCATCTCTACTCTGCAGTACTTGAGCGAGGCTGTAAAATACAAGGGCTGAAAAGCCATCTCATTACTTTCTTTAAAAAAAGTATATGTTAGATTAGTTGAATGCCAGCAGTAACGGTTGTCGGAAAACATTTGGAGCATAGCACATAAAAAGCCAGAGAGCACAGACCAAGCTGCGACAAGATCGCCAGGAGACAAAGTACAGCATGAGGGAATGTGCCACGGCCACAGAAGTCACAGAACACACCACACGTCAGAGGAACCCCGGACAATAGCCACAGAAAAGGTGGTACCCTAGCCCTGGGATCGGCTGCCTAGGTCTGAGGACATATGTATGGAGTAATCAGAGGTTGGTAAGCCTGGATCAGTTCTTCTGTTAGTGGCAAAGACTAAGAGAAGCAACAAAGTAGATATATGAAGAGAATAAATAAAGCTAATGCACAGATCTGCTTTGCTGTGCCAAACGCTGTGCTGCTAAAGCTAGCCTGAGTCCCGTTCTTAGGATGCATCGGAATCAGAGACCCAATAAGCCGAGATTTGAAAAGGACTTACTGTTTAGATTCATCATCATCCCCATCATCATCATCTTCTAAATGTGCCACATGTCCCCTACGGAGATGAACAAGGTACCATGGCTGAGTGCTCTTCACTGATAAAGCTAGACTACAGCTACTACAAAAGGACTATGGCATGCAGAACCTAAGGGCGTCATGTATGCTTTTGCTACAGAGTATAGAGTTTGTTGGTATTTCTGCCTATGCTTTTCTTTGTTCTGTGGAGCACAGATGCAGGTCACACCAAGTAAAGCTCTGATACGTCTGCACAACACACACCGGGGCAGGGACACGTCACAACGGGACACAAATACGCACAGGTAGAGCAGACGGGGACTGGCGGCCACGACCACACATAAATTACCGTTGGTGCAGCTCCTCTTCAACAGATTTCAGAAGGCTCCTTAAAAGTAAAATCACAATATTAATATGATTGCAATGGCGCTGGTTCCAAACATTGATGACAATCCAACTTAATCAACAAATCAAGACACTTTTAGTCCACACTCAAAGTTGGTGCAAATTAAATTTGAATTGTTTTGAAAAGATAATTTTTTGGTTATTTAGGTCAAACACTATTAGGGAACAAAACGTGAGCACTTAGTAGGCTTCCAAGAGCATGCACCCCCCAATATAAGACAATATATAATGATCTTTGTTGAAAAAATCCAAAATTCTTAAGTTTTGGCCACTGGGCATTGCATATTATATATCACAAACATTTACATATATTATATATCATATATTATATATAGATAACACATGATGCTCCATTTACAATAGCTGATGGTCACAGCTCACCTTCACCCTTCCTACACAGAGACCTCTGCACAGATCACAGAGCATGCCCACATCACTATCCCATAGAAGTCCATGATTTTTTTTTTCCAAACTACAGGTTCCTATGGTCTTTGTACAAACTGTAAAGCTATTTCTGAATACTGTTACCAGATGCTCAGGCAAGATGATCACCATATAGTCATGAACAGAAAATAGAATGAAAATGTAACAAAACAGACTGTGCCAAAGAATATGTTTCAGCATCTAGTATAAAAATAAAGGTGACACTTTCCCTTTAAAGGGAATCTGTCACCAGGTTTTTGTTCCCCCATCTGAGATCAGCATAGTGTAGAGACAGAGACCCTGATTCCAGCGATGTGTCACTTACTGAGCTGTTTGCTGTCATTTTGATAAAATCAATGTTTTCTCTGCTGCAGATCTAGCAGTTATACAGAGCTCATGAATAAAATGGACTTGGCAGCACGCCAAGTTGTCCTCTAATGATAATCTACTACTGATTAAACAGTGATTTTATCAAAACTACACTAAGCAGCCAGTAAGTGACACATCGCTGGAATCAGGATCTCTGCCCTTACGTTACGCTGCTTTCAGATTAAGTGGCAAAAACCTGGTGACAGATTCCCTTTAAGTGCTGAATGTATCAGGAGAAGAAGAAGCTCCTAACCTATTTAATCAAAGTAGAAACTAAATAGGACCAAATAAGGTGCTGGATTTGTATGAATATAGTTCATAAATTGCTTATCTTTATTGTAAAAATCATCATCCACATCATCACTGCAGATTTGGCATTTTCCAAAGAAATGGTTGCATAACATGACGTGGAAAAGAAGCTGAGTCTATTTATTAAAAAGTCCTAAGACTTATAAGAGTGATCAAGATTTAGATAAAGCATCTTTTATTTTGTTTTTCCCCAGAAACTCCCACCACTCATGTCTATGGGCTGTATCTACCAATACAGCAAGATCTCATTTAATTGCATGTAAAAACAGCAAATGGACAAGAAGAGTGCTGGGGAAAAAGCAGACATTGTAAAGCGTTGTGGAATATGCTGGCGCTATAGAAATAAAGATTATTATTATTACTAAACTTGGAAACCTCTTACCCAAACATAGCAGGCAATAATGCTTAAACTTATTCATTACAGTTTAAATAAAAATTTCAATAAAATACAGCAAATAAGACATAAATGAGAATGTCACACGTTAGAAAAAAAAAGCATAAAAAACTTATAACCGCTTTCAAGGTGTTTTCTTGTTGTAAAATGCTAGCGTTTTACGCATTGCTTGAGAAATTTAAAAATGTGAGAAGGGAATATGTGAATCGGTTCTTGCTATTCCCGCCCCTGGCCGTCTGCCTGAGCAGGAATAACGGCTGTGATGGCAACAGGGGGAGGAAGGCCAGGAACAGGGGCAGAAATAGATAGCAAAGCCCGACCCACATATTGCCTTCCTGTTGCACCTGTCAATCAAAGAGCAGTGCATTGCTGGAACTTTACTTGCACATATTTCTGAAATAAAACATCCAATCTCAGCACACAAGCCATGCTTACATTTAGCATCCTAGCGCCAGTATAGCACTGGCTTTACTTTATATATGAAAATCCTGCTGGTTGGTTCCCTTTAATGAATCAGTAGTCTCTAATTCTAAAGAGGTGCATGTCTCTGAATTAATCAGGAGTATCTGACAATTGGTATGAGTCTTGCCTCAAATCTTAGGCGGGCTTTAAAAGCTGCGACATCGCTAGAACTTGCTAGCAATGTCTAGTACCCGCCCCCGTTGTACGTGCGATATTTGGTGCTTGCTGCCGTAGCGAACATTATCGCTACAGCAACGTCACACGCACATACCTGGTGGGCGACGTCACTGTGACCGCCTAACAGTCCCTCCTTTAAGGGGGAGGTGCATTCGACGTCACTAAGCGGCCAGCCAATAGAAGCGGAGGGGCGGAGATGAGCGGGCCATAACATCCCGCCCACCTTCTTCCTTCCGCATTGCCGGTGGACGCAGGTAAGGAGATGTTTGTCGTTCCTGCGGCTTCACACACAGCGATGTGTGGTGCTGCAGGAACGACAAACAACATCGTACCGGCAGTAGGAGCGATATTATGAAAAGGAGCGACGTGTCACTGATCAACGATTTTTGCCGTTTTTGAGATCGGTGATCGTCGCTCCTAGGGTTTACACGCTGCGATGTCGGTAACGGTGCTGGATGTGCGTCACTAACGATGTGACCCCGACGATATATCTTTAGCGATGTCGCAACGTGTAAAGCCCACCTTACTCCAGTTAAGCTCTATAATAAGACTTCTGGAATAAGTAACGTCAAATCTCGTCATAAACTAAACAAGCTGTGTCATTATGCTCCAGCTTTGCCCATTTTGGCAGAGCTAGTTGAAACTAGAATTAAAATGTCAAAAGTTGCTACATTTTTGAGCAACTGAGCATTTCACCAAAATTTTTTAAAGCAGTTTACGCCACTTTGACGAGTCGGGGCCTCTTTGGGTACACACCCCAAGAAGGATCTGTGCATGCTGGACTTACTCCATTGGAACTAGAGGATGATTCCACTGGTAAAAGCCTAAATAGATCCAATAGGAGTTCCTTACTGTCAAACGTCCCAAAGACATTAAATTACTTGCTTTGGCAACCTTTAAAAAAATGCTTGCAGGTCATAGTGAGGCTATTTCATGATCTTGGTCAGCAGGGAGTGCAGTTGCGGCTTTCGTCTCCGGCATTTCTACCTTCCTGTTAGCTGTGCCTCGGCACGATCGCCCAGCGAGCCAAAATATACTAAAATAAGGTAGGCAAAAAGAAGAGAGGGAGAAAAAAAATAGAAAGTCCTCGGGGATAATTTGTCTTGTGCACCAGCGATACAATGGCTCGGCAGGACGCTCTCCTACCTCCCATGGAATACGAGCGCTGGATTTCTCACACTGATAAACAGCAGTTTTCTTATTATAAAAGAAAATTGTGGCCGTTCTGCATGTTTTATGCCTTCTATTTGCCACATTATCTGCACTGGTGAAATAAATTCTCATCTTGCTGGATTGTCCATTAATTTGATGTTTTAGGAGGAACGCTTATGGTAACGTTCACCCACTGGTTATTACCGCTTGTCAGGACGGATCATAAAGGCTTTCTTTGGGCATGGAGAAGGCAATGATGTGCTGTGTATCTGAACATAAGCGGCACGGTACAATGCAGTCATTTTACGGCTGGGTAGATATGCTGGATATGTTGTCATAGAAAACATGTCCGACCCATCTCTTAATTCTTACAGTGTAAATCATTTTCAGCTATCTTGGACAAGACATGTATTTTCAGGCATAATGAGAGTAATAAAGGGCAGCAGCAGGAAAGGAGCTCTCTATGGCTGTAATCTGCTCTATGCAGATGACAATTATTAATGGGCATTACAGACCAAGACTACCCTATGTGCCTTCTGATTTCCTAATTAATATGGTAGTAGAAAGAAAAAGGGGAAATCCTGGATCTGAATATCATAAGTAGATACACACATACCGTATCGATGAACGGGCACAAGTAAACAATAATGGCCACTCCAGTCCATGTACGTTCGGGCACCAAACATTCAATGTGCTGACCGTCTTGGAACAAACCTATGCAATAACTCAATGTATGTGATTTGCATACTTGTGGTGAAGGGCCGACTAGACTTATCCGGCTTCTGACGAACTATTTAGTCAGCAAGTGACCGTAAGTATGGAAATTGAAAATGTCTGGTCACGTAACCATGCGATGGCACTGGGAATACTGGGAAATCAGGACAGAGTGGGCCCTGCACGCTGCCATGACACAGTAGTCTGCAGTCAGAGTCTGAAGTCCGAAGCCTGGACATCCCTTTAACAGTCATCACTATATAATTAAAGCTTCTCCTAAAATGTTTTTTAAAAGTTTGATGTTGATCTTTAGGATTACTCCATCCTGTAGGTGGCCCTAGAGTTCCACTCTGCTTTCTGTTTAGTGAGGCTATTTGCATATTTAAATTCCCAGGGAGCTTTGCATGTCCTATAAGTCTCCTTACACTGACTTCACACTCTGCACAAGGAGATCTTTACCCCCTATCAGATGCCTCTCACCCAGCTAAATCAGTATTTCTGAATTACACAGATGAGGGGCACACACCATTTTCTTGGCCTTTTGTCTAGAATGGGATTTTTTTTGCTTCCTGGATGAAGGTCTGGCTATTTTTACACAAAAAGCACCTTCATTATTTATTATAATTGTTTATTTATGTATAACCCTTTGCACGTGTGTCAGTTACTAGGATTTATCAGGGTGCAGTTGCTTTCTGGTAGGTGTAGAGGGAGAACACGTGGCCATAAGATTCCTCTAGTTTCTGACCCCTGGTTCCTCTCTCGGGAGGGGAGCCATCCTAGATTACTCCTAGTTCTCGGTGGGTGGGAGCCCAGGCAGATGCTAGGGGTGAGATTGGGTCTCCCTTGGCTTCATTTAAAGGAGGCCACTAGCCCCTGATCACCACTGTGGACTTCTGACACGAAAAAAGGGATAGGTTTCTGGGATTTTTTGGGATCCTTTCTCCTGTTAGAGGGGGCTATGACTGACCTATCCTAGTGCACTTTCTTTCTTGCACTTGTCACTTGTTAAGGCACACTCAGGTTCATAGCACAGTTCACGGGCTCTTAAAAAAAACAACCCAAAAAAATCACATATATGCAAACGGAGTCTGATTTGGCTTTTTTTTCTAAGTCATGTGGCAAGGCTCTTCAAAGGGTTGATATTGACTTTTAGGATTGCTAAACCCAATAGGTGGCACTAGAGCGCCAATCCTCTCTCTGAAGAGGGAATTTGTATATAAGGAAATTAATGCGAATAGTCTGGCGGGTTCAGATGCAGCATTTCTAATGGGGCCAGAGGCTTCCAGCTATACGTCTGCCATGTTTTAGTACTCAAAACCATGTTTCAAACCACAATAGGCAACATTAACATAACAATAAGAAAGGAAAATTAGCAGCATGCGGCCATTTATATTTTATATGCTATAGTAAATTCCTCAAGCAGTAATGTTTTTGAATATTATTCAAAGGAATCATTTTCAGCCACATAAATCCTAACAGCAATCAAGCAGCAGGGAGTACGGACATCTCCAGGTTACAACGCAACGCAACAGCTGAACACATAGAAATAAAACATCTTTATTAACTCACTTGTTTCCCCCAAGGAAATAGCCACTTTGGGGTCCTTGGCCGTAGTCTAACTGTAGGTCCTAAAGAAAAATAAGAGAAAAAAAATAACTATAGTGATCTGGGCGTATATTCACCCTATACGATGTAGAGAAAATACTACCGTAGCTAGTCCTGTACTACAGAGGGAACTAGGAAATTGCAGTATATTTGTGAAAATATGAAATCTTTCTATTATGGATTTTTTTTATTTGATTTACTTTCCTATTTGTTTCATATTTTGTGAACTTGAAAAATAAATTGTTGGTGTATGGATAACAACAATCAGCAGTCTGACAACTGCTCGCGGATTTTACCATGTACTACTTCATAATGCTTCTTATGAAAAGGTAGCCTGAGCCCGAATCTTACACTATGGTCTCAGAAACTGGGACAGGAGCATATGATGGTGGAATGTATGGCGTTTGCAATGGGTCTGATGACTCCAATAGCCTTTGCAATATAACACATTAAAACTAAAGATGTCCTGTCACCAGGTCAAGCAGAAAATGTATTTTCCTTTTTTAATCTGTGACAGGGTTCTATCTACAGTGCCTACAAGTAGTATTCAACCCCCTGCAGATTTAGCAGGTTTGATAAGATGCAAATAAGTTAGAGCCTGCAAACTTCAAACAAGAGCAGGATTTATTAACAGATGCATAAATCTTACAAACCAACAAGTTATGTTGCTCAGTTAAATTTTAATAAATTTTTAACATAAAAGTGTGGGTCAATTATTATTCAACCCCTAGGTTTAATATTTTGTGGAATAACCCTTGTTTGCAATTACAGCTAATAATCGTCTTTTATAAGACCTGATCAGGCCGGCACAGGTCTCTGGAGTTATCTTGGCCCACTCCTCCATGCAGATCTTCTCCAAGGTATCTAGGTTCTTTGGGTGTCTCATGTGGACTTTAATCTTGAGCTCCTTCCACAAGTTTTCAATTGGGTTAAGGTCAGGAGACTGACTAGGCCACTGCAACACCTTGATTTTTTCCCTCTTGAACCAGGCCTTGGTTTTCTTGGCTGTGTGCTTTGGGTCGTTGTCTTGTTGGAAGATGAAATGACGACCCATCTTAAGATCCTTGATGGAGGAGCGGAGGTTCTTGGCCAAAATCTCCAGGTAGGCCGTGCTATCCATCTTCCCATGGATGCGGACCAGATGGCCAGGCCCCTTGGCTGAGAAACAGCCCCACAGCATGATGCTGCCACCACCATGCTTGACTGTAGGGATAGTATTCTTGGGGTCGTATGCAGTGCCATCCAGTCTCCAAACGTCACGTGTGTGGTTGGCACCAAAGATCTCGATCTTGGTCTCATCAGACCAGAGAACCTTGAACCAGTCTGTCTCAGAGTCCTCCAAGTGATCATGAGCAAACTGTAGACGAGCCTTGACATGACGCTTTGAAAGTAAAAGGTACCTTACGGGCTCGTCTGGAACGGAGACCATTGCGGTGGAGTACGTTACTTATGGTATTGACTGAAACCAATGTCCATGAGATCTTCCCGGAGCTCCTTCCTTGTTGTCCTTGCGTTAGCCTTGACTCTTCGGACAAGCCTGGCCTCGGCACGGGAGGAAACTTTCAAAGGCTGTCCAGGCCGTGGAAGGCTAACAGTAGTTCCATAAGCCTTCCACTTCCGGATGATGCTCCCAACAGTGGAGACAGGTAGGCCCAACTCCTTGGAAAGGGTTTTGTACCCCTTGCCAGCCTTGTAACCCTCCACGATCTTGTCTCTGATGGCCTTGGAATGCTCCTTTGTCTTTCCCATGGTGACCAAGTATGAGTGCTGTTCACAAGTTTGGGGAGGGTCTTAATTAGTCAGAAAAGGCTGGAAAAAGAGATAATTAATCCAAACATGTGAAGCTCATTGTTCTTTGTGCCTGAAATACTTCTTAATACTTTAGGGGAACCAAACAGAATTCTGGTGGTTTGAGGGGTTGAATAATAAATGACCCTCTGAATAAACTTTTCACAATTTAAAAAAAATAAATAAAAAAAGAACTAACATTCTTTTTTGCTGCAGTGCATTTCACACTTCCAGGCTGATCTACAGTCGAAATGTCACAATGCCAAGTTAATTCCAAATGTGTAAACCTGCTAAATCTGCAGGGGGTTGAATACTACTTGTAGGCACTGTATATGGGTGTCCGCAATATCAATCTGAGCGTTCACTAATGCTGACATACAGCTATAGATAACACATCTTAAGTACTTACGGGCTATACTTTTTTTGGACCATGCTGTTTTTAAGCTCTACTGATTGCGGGCTCTACCGATTGCAAACTCTACCAATTGCGGGCTCTACCCGATTGCGGGCTCAACCAATTGCGGGCTCAACCAATTGCGGGCTCTACCAGTTGCGGGCTCTACCAATTGCGGGCTCTACCAATTGCGGGCTCTACCAATTGCGGGCTCTACCAATTGCGGGCTCTACCAATTGCGGGCTCTACAAATTGCGGGCTCTACAAATTGCGGGCTCTACCAATTGCGGGCTCTACCAATTGCGAGCTCAACCAATTGCGAGCTCAACCAATTGCGGGCTCTACCAATTGCGGGCTCTACCCAATTGCGGGCTCTACCAATTGCGAGCTCAACCAATTTGCAGGCTCAACCAATTGCGGGCTCAACCAATTGCGGGCTCTACCAATTGCGGGCTCTACCAATTGCGGGCTCTACCAATTGCGGGCTCTACCAATTGCTGGCTCTACCAATTGCGAGCTCAACCAATTGCGAGCTCAACCAATTGCGAGCTCAACCAATTGCGGGCTCTACCAATTGCGGGCTCTACCAATTCCGGGCTCTACCAATTGCAGCCTCTACCAATTGCGGGCTCAATCAATTGCGGGCTCAATCAATTGCGGGCTCAACCAATTGCGGGCTCAACCAATTGCGGACTATACCATTTCGGGCTATACTATTTTCGGGTTATGCTATTTTCGGGCTACAACTATTTTCAGAAATGATATAATACAAGCACCTCTCTTGAGAATGGTGCAGAATTTTATTTTTAAAGGAATGATGTCAATACTCGTAATTTATTTTTCTAATCCTGGGTAAACCTTATATGACATTAAAATATTAATGTGTGGGTAAGCAACCACTGTCAGGTGTGTATGGCTCAGGGGTTATCTAGACATCTGTCCACTATAGTCACCCATTGTAATAAAACAAAAGCAAATACCGCATGGTATACCTTTTTTGTGGTGGCTCTCTGTATAGGAAAGCGCCATCTGCTCCGCTTTCCTATATAGCTACACAAACCGTAAGCCGTCACATATCAGTCGGATGAAGGCCAAAAGAACATATTTCTGGCCTCCGTCTTGTATATGAGGAGCCTATGGGAACGTTTAGGTGCAGACACATACTTTAGACTGAGTGCCCAGACTCAGTGGCAATATGTACTTTGCTTTACTGACATTTTTATAGTTAACAACACATAAACCACAGAGAACGTACACGTATTAACTTCACAGTGACAATATATTCATTATGTGAAAAACACATTGACTGAAATCAGTTAAAACGATATTAGTGTGTACAAAGACAGAGCAGTGACGTAATATGGATATTTTATTGAGGAAGAGACAGGTAAAGAATCCGGGATTCATCTCCTCTTACTATAGGTAATGAAATATTCAAATCCCAAATCTAAATTCAAACTATAAAGGATGGCAGCTGGACAGGTCACCAATACATCACTCTTACAGATACCAGTTGGACCTAACTTTTTGTCACAAGCCATAATACATATTTTTACTGTGCATATATAAAATAGTCACTCGGGTCTATGTATGAAACAAGCCTTCTTCCATAGTGCATAAGACAATTGTTTGTCAAACATCACATCTTTGGCATTTGGCCTTCACCCACTTCCGCCGCCAACGACTTGAACGGAGTAAAAATTCCTCAGACTAAGTATTTAAAGAAAATCTTTCATCCAAAAAACGCTAATTAAGCCACTTATATGGATATGTAGAGAACTTAATCCCTATAAATAACATACTGATGCTATCGATTTTAGTGGTTTAATTGTCAGAAAAAAAACTATTTAGTTTGAATGTAAATGAGGGAGCTTCGGTGCAGCCTTGGAATGACCAACGGCTCAATCAGCGGCTTTGCACCTCCGCACAGACAATGCAGGAGCCCAGCTGTGCTCAGTGTCAGTGCACTCTCATCGCAGACTGTAATATAGCACTGAGTGGAGGCTGCAGACAGGAGGCAGTGGTGAGATTGCACACTGACACTGCAGTAGCCCAGCCATACACAGCTTATAGAGTGTGTCTTTCTGCATTCTCAGCACTGGCTCCTATCTGCAGCCTTCGCTTGCTACTGAACTAAAGCAAAAGAGCGACAGCTACAAATATAAGACAGCAATGAGAACCACACTTATCCTGTCTGAGAGGCAAGAGGCTGGCTCCTGCAGGCCATGCCGATGGTGCTCCAAACACCCAGAATTGGATTACAAAATAATATTTAGTTTTTCTGGCAAGTGAACAACTTTAATCGATATGGTGAGCATGATTTTTAGAAAGGCCAAGTTCCCTAAATAACTGTATATGTGGTTTATCTACATTTTTAGGGAACAGACTTCCTTTAGTAATAATGCAAACTAATGATTTCCTTTAAAGGAAAGCTATCAGGTCAAAATCCACTATTAACCTGCAGATGTGGAGCTAATCCGCAGATTAATAGCGTTGTAAAGCTGTCAAGCCGCCACACTAAAAGTCCAACTCCTGGGAGAAAATTAACTTTATTCCTTCCAGCAGCCTCTGGCTTTCAGTCATAGAGATGTGGCTTCAGTCACCACTCAACACCTAGTGAGAGATGGCTGTAACTGCGCCTCGACACTGACTAACAGCCAGGTAAGCACCGACACATAACGGAATCAGCTGTCAAAGTCTGGGACCTGGTTACAGCCGGCACTCACTACGTCCTGTGTGGTGATGGAAGCCAAGCCTGTAAGACTGAAAGCCGGAGGCTGCTGAGAGAAATAAAGCTATGGTCAGCTGCAGCGCTCAAATTCAGTCAGAAAAAAAAAACGTGTGCAAAAATGCTTCATGTCAGTGCGGCAGCCTCACAGCTTTAGAACGCGTTTAGGCCCTGCATGCACAGTGCAGTTTTTCATGCGTTTTTTGGTGCAGTTTGTTGCCCAAATCTGCATGTCTATCCTTATCCCAGCAAAGTCTATGAGAAATCAGAAATGCTGTACACACTTTGCTTCTTTTTTACTTGAGGTTTTTGGTGCAGGAAAAAAAGCAGCATGTCAATTGTTGGTCTACATGCGTTTTTTGGTGCGTTATTCAGCTGCAAAGTGCGGTTTTGCTGCAGAAAAGTTCTGCAACAAAAACTTAGCGTGTGTACATACCCTTAATTTACAGATTAACCCCAGATCTTAAAGGGAACCTGTCAGCAGATTTGGGGCGTATAAGCTGCGGCCACCACCAGTGGGCTCTTATATACAGGATTCTAACATGCTGTATATAAGAGCAAAGGCCGCTGTGTAGAACGTAAAAATCACTTTATAATACACACCTAAACGCTCACTGCGGTGGAGTTGAGTCATATGGGGTTCTCCGTTCTCCGGTGCAGATGCCTACTCTTTCGGCCATCTTTGTCGTCCTTCTTCTGAAGCTGGGGTGCATGACGCATCCTACGTCATCCACACTCGCCGACATTGAGGTCCTGCGCAGATCAAAGTATTGCAGTGCGCCTGCCGGCGAGTGTGTATGACGTAGGACGCGTCAGGCTTCAGAAGGAGGACGAAGATGGCCGAAAGAGGAGGTGTCGGCACCGGAGACACCCATATGACCCAACTCCACTGCAGCGACCGTTTAGGTGAGTATTATAAAGTGATTTTTACGTTTTATACAGCGGCCTGAGCTCTTATATACAGGATGTTAGAATGCTGTGTATAAGGGCCCACTGGTGGTGGCCGCAGCTTATAGGCCCCAAATCTGCTGACAGGTTTCCTTTAAGGTCAACAGCGACTGATTTCCATTAAGTGAATGCACGATTTGTGATAGAAATGTATGACGTTCTTCAGTACACTCTTTACTTTATTACTTTATACCAAAGTGTTGCAAAAGATATTGAAGGCTAGAAAGTGCAAAAGTGCACCATGCACCCAGAAACACCTGGATGGATGAATGCAAATGTCAAGTGATATGGGTGTATAGAGAAGTATATATTTAGACATTTTTAAACTGATGGTATCAAGTTGTGCACCTTAAATTAGTGTAGTGAAATATATCGACGGCTCCTCAAGTTCTGACATTTAGCAGCGTAAAAGCTAAGAATGTTGTTAGAATGCTTCCAGAAAGGTGTCCATGCAAGAAGAGAAGCCACATGCTCAAAATAATTAGCAAGTGCAAACTAGGTAAAAGCCTTCACATGCCTGCCAACGCACAGTGTCAAAATACTTGTATCGTGCTAAATGGGTAAACAGGAACGCTAAAACCCTTACATTCGGCATTGTTAATGAGTAACAATCTTTATTTTTTTAGATTATATTGCCCTTTTAATTACAAGTAAATCAGTTGAGATACGGATGTTTAGATCTTTAAAAACCAGCTCATGGGACTGGAGCCTGAGAGAAGCGCACTGCTCCCGCCTGCGAGCACAAACACCGCAGAGTACGGACTCAATAGGAAGGATGGGGTCAGGAGCCTATTGTTTCTATTGAATCTGTACTCAGAATGTGCTCAGACCTGAGATGTGCACTCCTGCCACCTGAGCTGTGCAACTCTGGAGTGATGGGGGGGTTTGAACAAAAATGTCAGCCACAATAAAATGCCAATATATCTAATCATATAATACAAAATGACCAAATTCTGGCTCTTTTGCTTGTAACTTAATAGTTTATCACCATTTTAACTGAAAATCATCTATAGATTATACAGTTGTGCTCAAAAGTTTACATACCCTGGCATTTTTATTTTTTTTTTTTGCTTTCTTGGCTTTTTCAGAGACTATGAATGATAACAATATTTTTTCCACTCATGGTTAGTGGTTGGGTGAAGCCATTTATTGTCAAACTACTGTATTTTCTCTTTTTAAATCATAATGACAACCAAAAACATCCAAATGACCCTGATCAACAGTTCCCATACCCCAGTTCTTAATACTGTGTATTGCCCCCCATCTAACATCAATGACAACTTGAAGTCTTTTGTGGTAGTTGTGGATAAGGCTCTTTATTTTCTCAGATGGTAAAGCTGCCCATTCTTCTTGGCAAAAAGCCTCCAATTCCTGTAAATTCCTGGGCTTTCTTATATGAACTGCGTGCTTGAGTTCTCCCCAGAGTGGCTCAATGATATTGAGGTCAGGTCAGAAGACTGAGATGGCCACTCCAGAACCTTCACTTTGTTCTGCTGTAGCCAATGACAGGTCAACTTGGCCTTGTGTTTTGGATCATTGTCATGATGGAACGTCCAGAGATGCACAGCTTTGCAGGAGTGCACATCTTAGGTCTCAGCACATTCTGAGTACGGATTCAATAACAAGAATAGGCTCCTGACCCCATAAATGGTTTCACCCAACCACTAACCATGAGTAGAAAAAACGTTTTTGTGTTATCATTCATGTTCTCTGAAAAAAGGCCAAGAAAGAAAAAAACAATCTGCCAGGGTACATAAACTTTTGAGCACAACTGTATACAGTATCTTCGCTCATAATAATATGCTACACTTTTCTGTTACTCACTGTGTGGACTTATGCCTTGTCACATATCAGATGATACCCTTCTAAATGGAGAGCAATCAATAATAACGCCATTATTTCTACCTAAACTTATGAAGACCAAAATGTCAGCGCAGATAAAGATGTAGTGCAGCAAAGAAGATAAGCACGTTCATGAAAAATCCGTATAAAGATGGGGTTTTAGAAAGTTTTATTCAACTTAAAAGTAGAAAGAGTTAATATCTATGGGCTGGGCTTTTTTGTTTTTTAAATGGCATAACTCTGACCCAAAAGAACTTTTGTAAAATGGATTCCTTGAAAATGTTGGATTTGTTGTTTGCCGTATACTCTAAATACAGGACTTAGAAGCTGGCAAAATTAGTTAAAGGGGTTGTCCAGTGAAAATAAAGTTGGCACCTATCTAGGAATAGGTCATTACTAGTGATGAATGAGCACTACCATGCTTGGGTGCTCGGTACTCGAAACAAGCGGTTTGAAGCTCGGACGGGCGTGTACCGAGTATAATGGAAGTCAAAGGGGAACTCGAGCATTTTTCTGGAAGAATGCTATAGTTCACCAAAAGACTGCCATTATATTTGGGTGCTCCAGTCGCACCCATTCGAGCATCCAACTGCTCTTAAAGAGTACCGCACACCGGAGCATGGTAGTGCTCACTCATCATTAAAGCTGAGTTAATTTAAACATTGCAGTCTATGCCTCCACTCAAGGTTCGTCCGAGTCTCATTTTTATAGCAATGCTGATGGGAACCTTTGAAACACAGTGTGAACAAGGCCTTAGCTGATTAATGGCAAGCTGAAAGTTGAACGAAGATTTAGGCATACGTCAGCTTTGAAGATGGTTCAGGTATGTACTGTGATACAAAAAGGCCAAACAATTGAAGAGTTATAATCAATTTCTATTGCAAAACTGTATTTAAGTAAAATAGAAACAATATGTCTCCAAATGTGTCCATGACAAAGCTCTACCTTGGATATTTAGTGGTTATTAGAAAGAACCCGGCACCAGGCCACAAGTGGCCAGAGTTTACACCTATTTTATTTGTGCTGCCTACACGAGTGGTTTGGTTTTTTTTTTTAAGTTAATCCCCATATGTTTCCAGAGATATGGGCCTTTATATAGTTCTTATTTTATGGTCTTTAATAAGTGGGTATTGCTCACAGGATTCTCAAGGTGTGTCAATAGGCTATTTTGCCTTGTAAGGCTATGTGCGCCCGCTGAGTATTTTGTGCAGACATTTTCTGCATCAAATCTGCTTTTTTGGCAGGAAAAAAGCACCAAAAACGCATGCGTTATTGCAGCATTTTTGTCATGTTTTTCATAATGAAGTCAATGGGTGGAAGGGCAGATAAAAGGATGCAAACACGCACCAAGAATTGACATGCTGCAGATTATTTTCTGCACCAAATCTGCAAAGAAAGAATAAGGAACATGCGCACAGTACTTCAGGATTCTCATTAATTTTGCTGGTATAAGGATAGATATGCAGTTTTGTGACAAATCTGCACCAAAAATGCATAAAAAAACACAGCGTGTGCACATGGCCTTACCCTGTTAGCATTGCCTTCTTGCTAAAGACTATAAAAAGACGTAAGAAGACCTACATCATTGAACTGTATGGCTGAAAAAAATAGGCAAGGGAGCAGTAGAAATAAAATTAGAGTTAAAACTAGCCACTTCTGACTGGTGACCGGTCCCCCTAAATTAGATGTGTTTACATTTTCATCAGGTTCCACGTATGAATCACAAATATCAGTAACCTGCTCTATTAATTGTAACCATTGTCCAAGCTAAATGTCGCAAAGTAGCCCAGACTGAAGACGCCACGTTCCTCGGAGACCTAATATGTTCATATTAATTCTTGGTCAGTGGGCAGGAATCACTACATTAGCGCATGGTGTTTTGCTGCGTCTCTTCTTGCCATTACGTACCAGCCCTCTGGCATGAATACCTGCGCTGGGAATGCCAGCTCCTCCTGGCCAGGAAGAAACTGATGTTAAAACCATTTTGGCCCAACTGGGAAAGTGACCTGTTTTTTGGGAACAATCCCAAATCTGTCTCTTTGAGACTTCGGCTGTTTGTCACAAATTAATTTCAGAACAGAGACAGCAAAAACAATGAGGGAAAGTAAAAATCTTGCAAATGTGAGAGGTTGTTCAGCTGCCACCCGGAGAACCGCATCTTCCGTGACATTCTCATGAACATGACATCTGTCACTGCTGCTTAAAGTAGTATCAAAGGCTTACAAGGCAAACTGCATCCGCTATAAATAAGATCTCCGTGAAGGCAGGAAGACTAGCACTTATAGTACCGCACAGTATACTCGGAGGATACGGAGAGAAATACATTCCCCATGGAAACTAGCAGCAGGGAGGAAGCTGCGATTATGACAATGTATGATCAAATCTTTGTTATCTCTAGGGCTGCATTTTACTATCCAGAAATGCTCCGAATACAAAAATATTAAGCTGTGAAAAACTGAACCAACTACAGCTTACCCCATTATAATAAATGGCCCTGACTGAAGGGGATTCTGCCATAATTGTTTTCAGATTTCACATAGTCTTGCGCTAGTGACAATAAAATCAGATACTCCCTCTCCACGGTGCAGCACTGCACCTCTGCCGCTCGCTCCAGCTGGAGAGGTGAACTCACGACTATAGCACACTTGGCTGCAGCCAATCACTGGGTCAGCAAGATGCAGGTACGGAGCCCAGTGATTGGCTGCTGTCGTCACCTTTGCAACCTATCAATAAAGACCTAAAGGGCAGTGGTGGAGAGTAACCTCTGAAGCTGCGAGGATGAGTAAACCTTATTTTATCCCTTTTCCCTGGTGTGGTCCTAAGGAGATAAAAAATAAAAATGGGAAACTCCTACATTGCCTTAGCCCAGGTAGAGTGCAGTTCACATGCCCACCACAAGGCTGTATTGCACCCAAAGGCAATTTCATCATAAAAGTGTCACCGGCTTTCAAATGGATTTTTAGAAGTTATTTGTACATTGATTGCCAATTACGAATGCACTCGCAATTTTTGTAGAATCTACGTGGCCATGAACAGTGTGCTGAATATGAACATTAGTATACCTTTGAGGGCTGACTGTTGCTCATTTATCAGATGGATATTTACTCTTTATTGCTCTAAGGGTGCATTCAGACAACGATATAAATCGGTCAGAGATCAGACCGCGATGCTCGGAGTGGCACCGGCTCTCCCGACTCAAGCGAGGAAGCTTCATATATTTCTATATATACAGGATTTTTCAGTCTGAAACCCATAGCTTTTGGGCACCTATCTACAGTCATTCATTGCTGTACCTTTAGGGGATTTAATTTTTATGCCTCAGACCATTTTATTTGGATTTTAGCCTGGTATCGTTGCAATAAAGCCATTCTTTATCCAAGTTCATCGGAGCTGAATTTGTCTTTCTTCGGTTTACTATCCAAACCAAGTAGTCCGTGCTCCATATTGGGGAGCTTGAGTTGTTTTTTGTTCTGCAGCATAAATCAGAGTCTGGCTGAGCGCCTAAAGACAGGTAGGTTTTAAGCTGAAATGTTCTAGAGTTTCAGAGAAACTATAGTTTAAGGATGCCTATATGTACATAGGAAGAGACCTGTACATCACCCGGGTGGTGGGGGGAGAAGCCGGTTTAGTTGCAGCTCTGGACTAGTCCAATCTCGCTTTATGGTCCCCTGCCACATCTATCTATATTTTCCTATGTCGTTTTATATTTTTCTGGTTTCCTAGTGGTAGAGCAGTTTGCGCAGCGGTACACGTATTGGACTATATCAGATCTACAATCACACAGCCCACAGTGTCGGCAGCTTCAATCGACTGACAGATTCCCTATTGTGTGTTTTTAATCTGCTCCTGCAGATTTGGTGCAGATCTGCAGAAAACCTACAGCAAAATCTGCAACACTAGTATTTGATTGTAAATTTCTTTTTCTCTGCTGAATGAAATAGATAAGTTTCACCAAATCTGCAATCAATCATGGACTCAGACAGTGAGATTTGAAAAATCTGCACCATTGGGCTGTATCTGTGCGGACAACTTCCCCAGAATCTGGATGAGATGTGAAAACGTTCATGTACTTGGCTTGGATTTTTCTCTGCTTAAATCGGCATGGAAAATCTGTAGCAATTCAGTGACTTCATCCTTAGACACATGTACTGGCTGGTTTATAGTAATGTTCCTTGCTAAAAAATAGGAAATTATAAGAATTGACGGTGAAAGAAAAATATTGCCAATAAGGATGGTTTCACATCAGCGTTTTTTTGCTGGACGTCAAAAAAAACGCAAAGCGCAGATGACTGGATCCTGTTTGATTTATCGTTGAACGCATGCAAACGCAAGTGTTATTTTACAGGATCCTTTCACTTGCAGTTTATGGGAGGGTATTTCAGTCATCATTTGATCTGGAGTCAGTGGAACTCGACATGACAGCCTGGGAGAGGGAGAGAGAGGAGAGGGGAGAGGAGTGAGAGAAGAGGGGAGAGGAGTGAGAAAAGAGAGAGAGAAGAGAGAGGGGAGAGAGAGAGGAGAGAGGGGAGAGAGAGAGGAGAGAGGGGAGAGAGAGAGGAGAGTGAGAAGAGAGAGGGGAGGGAGAGAGGAGAGAGGGGAGAGAGAGAGGAGAGAGGGGAGAGAGAGAGGAGAGAGAGAAGAGAGAGAAGAGAGAGGGGAGAGAGAGGGGAGAGAGAGGGGAGGAGGGGAGAGAGAGGAGAGAGGAGGGAGGGGGAGAGAGAGAGGAGGAGAGAGAGAGGGGGAGAGAGAGAGGGGGAGAGAGAGAGGGGACAGAGGAGAAAGAGTGGGAGAAGAGAGGGGAGACAGAGAGGGGAGAGAGAGGGGAGGGAGAGAGGGGAAAGAGAGAGAGGAGAGAGAGGGAGGAGAGAGGGGAGAGAGAGGGAGGAGAGAGGAAAGAGAGAGAGGAGAGAAGAAAGAGAGGAGAGAGTGAGAGGAGAGAGAAGAGAGAGAGACACGCCAGGCAGCTTTCTGAGCATGCTCAGTAGAGCAAACTGGATCTTTTTTTCAGCATACCACCATTCACATGCGGTTGCATACGATTCAGTCAGTATCCAGTGACATGCAGTATTTGGACGCAGCTCAAAAACGCTACAAGTATCGTTTTTGAAAGAAGGTAAAAAACTGCAAATCTATGGATCCGGTATATGACGCATGCAAGCGCAAGCAAACGCATCAAACCGCAATTCCATTGGAAATGCATTGAAATGACAACGCATTTGTCAAGGATCCGGTCACATGCATTTGCCATTTTTTAGACGTCCGTCAAAAAAACACTGTCAAATCAGCCTTAGTTGTATACAAAGCCTACAATAAAAAAAGGCAAAAAGTAATGTTGAAAACCCAAGAGGCGCTGCACTTGATTCTTATCTACTCGCCCATTTAAATGAATATTCTGTCCTAAGTCACTTTGCTATAACTTTCATGTGTTAATATTCGAAATGCTAAAACATATATTTTGTTAATATGACATTTTACCGATCTCTACTTGGAAGGATATGGGAGAACTCACTACATTCTTAAACGAATCATGATGAACAACGCAGGACTTAAGCACATCCCGTACTGGGCAGACTTATGTCTTGAAAGGAACAACAGAAGAACAACATATAAACTAGCGCTTGAATGCCAATAAAAGTAGACACAAAGGTAAAGTTGACAAAGAAAAAGAATATACCAGATTAGATCTTGCAGTGTAGTATATTTCTTCTGCACTGTCCAAAAAATCGTCCCTGTCGAGCTGTTTAGCAGACAGATACCCAAGTTATTTACAGTGATTGAAAGCGGCACATATACAAGAGGGAATATCACTTGCAGGAGCTACACAAATAAGACTCAAAAACCGAGCGCCCGGCCAGCCAACAGCAGCACACTCACACCATGCTGGCTATACTTTTCACTGATCATATACAGTATTCTGTTAGTAGCAAACACAACCAGAAATGCTAATAGCAAGATCTGCCGACGTCCGGCAAGGAAATTTAGCCGGAGAAGTATTATATAAATTGAAGATACAGCAAAAAGTTAGTTAAAACCCAAAAAAGCATTAGTAATAGAAATGCATTCTGTCTGACCTTCCTCTCAAATCAATTGCCACATGCAGGATCTTTTAAGAGAACAAAAAGGGAATAAAAGCAGGTCTTACGAGGCTAAACAAGAGCAGAAACAATCATTGATAACCCTAATTTGCTGATTGAAGCACCTCCATACAACAATTCACAGCGTCCAGTACAGCGAATACCAGCAGCATACACCTGGAAAGTGCCAATGGTGACTCTGCGGTGTTACAAGTCATCATAGAGGATCCTAACATTAAGCAAAGGTCAACACACAACAAAGAACCACTCACCAGATCATGATGAGGCTCCGTCTCCTTCCTCATTGGTGGATCAAACTTTACTTGACCAACTACATAAGAAGAAAAAAAAAAACAGATTTCCATTCATTTGTCACATTGAGAATTGTCCAACTCTTAATTTAATGACATTTTTTTTTTTAAATACTTTAGACGTTTCTTAGAACAACTATTAACCCTAGAACGCATACCTGGGCCCTCGCAGACCTGCTAGCTTACTTGTTTTCTATGGTTGATTTCTATGGTTGCGCGTTCTAGGGTTAAGGAGCGAAGTTCTGGACTACTTTATTTTTACACATTTACATGAGTAATACCATTATCAAGTCATATTGCATACCCTGCAGCTTTTGTGAGTAGTCTTCCCTGCTCCACTGCCTGTCTTGGTTTACCTGGCTCCAGTAAAGCCATATCACTTAAAGGGGATCTCTCACCAGGTTTTTGCTCCCCCATCTGAGAGCAGCATAATGTATAGACAGAGACCCTGATTCTAGCGATGTGTCACTTACTGAGCCGTTTGCTGTCATTTAGATAAAATCAATGTCCGCAGGGGTCCCACAGCCTGACCGCAGGGTTCCCACAGCCTGACCGCAGGGGTCCCACAGCCTGACCGCAGGGTCCCCACAGCCTGACCGCAGGGGTCCCACAGCCTGACTGCAGGGTCCCCACAGCCTGACCGCTGGGTTACCACAGACTGACCGCAGGGTTTCCACAGCCTAACCGCAGGGTTCCCACAGCCTGACCGCAGAATTCCCACAGCCTGACCGCAGGGTTCAAACAGCCTAACCAAAGGGTTCCCACAGCCTGACCGCAGGGTTCCCACAGCCTGACCGCAGGGTTCCCACAGCCTGACCGCAGGGTTCCCACAGCCTGACGCAGGGTTCCCACAGCCTGACCGCAGGGCTCCCACAGCCTGACCGCAGGGGTCACACAGCCTGACTGCAGGGGTCCCACAGCCAAACCACAGCGGTCCCACAGCCTGACCGCAGGGGTCCCACAGCCTGACCGCAGGGGTCCCACAGCCTGACCGCAGGGGTCCCACAGCCTGACCGCAGGGGTCCCACAGCCTGACCACCGCAGGGGTCCCACAGCCTGACCACCGCAGGGGTCCCACAGCCTGACCGCAGGGGTCCCACAGCCTGACCGCAGGGGTCCCACAGCCTAACCACAGCGGTCCCACAGCCTGACCGCAGGGGTCCCACAGCCTGACAAAGGGTTCCCACAGCCTGACCGCAGGGGTCACACAGCCTGACCGCAGGGGTCCCACAGCCTGACCGCAGGGGTCCCACAGCCTGACCGCAGGGGTCCCACAGCCTGACCGCAGGGGTCCCACAGCCTGACCGCAGGGTTCCCACAGCCTGACCGCAGACAAGTTCCACTCAGTAGGGCTTGCCACGGTCAACCAAAGAAGTTGAATGCACGAGCTCAGAGTCACATCCAGAGGTTCTCTTTTCAAAATAGACATATGAATGTTGCCAAGCATTGCTGCAGAGGGAAAAGGGGTGGGGGGGCAGTCTGTAGTCTGTTAGTGCTCACACTATACACTGTAGATTGCATCAAATTGGTCTGCATTGCTGTCGTCCCAGAAAGAAGCCTCTTAAAGATGATGCACAAGAAAGCTTGCAAACAGTTTGCTGAGGACAAGCAGAGTAAGGACGTGGATTAGCCTTGCAATGTTGGGGTCCTCCCTGTGTTTACCTGCTTTCGTCTGGGCACTGCGGTAGGAAATTTAGATTGTGAGCCCCAATGTGGACAGTCATGATGACTGTAAGGTGCTGAATATGTATCACTAAATAAGCAAGTGTAACAAATAAAGGATGACTTCTTTTCAGAAATAGATCTTAAATTATATAAATCAATTTCCAGCTGGTCAACAAATATCTGTACAAATGCAATCCAGTTTTACAGACATTATTTAAAAGGGATAGTCTGGAGAGTATAAACACCTGAGGACGTCATGTATTCATCCAGGCAGAGTTAATATTTAATGACAGGCAGTGTAGGCTTGAGACATATTGCGGCCCTTAGGCCAGAATAGACAGATACATATGAATAAATCCTACAAAATACAACTTTTGTATATTGAAATCCCTAGTTCTTTATTTAACACAGAGAATTGGAATTGTAAAGCGTATGCAGTGCATCTGTAGAAAGATAGAAGGACCCGGAAAACAGATGTTCGGCTTACACAGCAAGAGAAACTAATCAAATATGTGAGAAACCCTGAAAAAGTTTACTTCAAAAAACAAGAAAGTAGAGCTAGCCGGCAGAGCCTTACAATTAATTTCTGAGCGGGTCTTCTCCTCTCTGACACTCCGACTTGTCGAGTGAATCCTGTGAGGAACAACAACCGCAGGCTGAAATAGACAACAACAACAACAGAATGAATACAATATTGCAAATAGCGTTCTCAGTCAGGCTGTAGAGATTGCAAAAACAAGACAGCATGCAAATATTAGCTCTCAAGGGTTTGACCTCAGCTTTCTAATTTGAGCGCACGTCCATATCCAAGAAGGAAGAAACAATTTACAAAACACTACGACAGGCTAAAAATGACTGAACTTCAAAAATCATAGGTATCTTGTAAGCCGTATTCTGCAATGTTCCTAAATAAATAAATCATTATGTAGGCCGACAGGATAAAAAAGTATGAAAGCATTACAGGGAACACAGGGAAAATAGAATTAGTCTTACCGGTAATTCGGTTTCTAGGAACCCTACATGACAGCACCAGTTTACTCTCCACTCTGATGGGGACATGAAAAACACATATGGTGCTGTCGTGGAGGGTGACTGGAGAAAATAGAATTAGTCTTACCGGTAATTTGATTTCTAAGAACCCTCCACGACAGCACCATAGGTGTTTTTCCTGTCCCCATGAGGGTGGATACTAAACTGGTGCTGTCGTGGAGGGTGACTGGAGAAAGTTTATTGTTATTCCCTCCACCCAGAGATTGTATCCCCACTGATACCATGTCACTTTAAATTATGGGAAAAACATTTAAAGGGAGCCGATCATCCGATTCAGACAATCCAAACCATGAGCAGCATGAAGAATAATCTGTCTACATGACTGAAGCCACGTATATTTTTCTCTGAAACACTCGGAGTTTATGATAAAAAATTGTTAAAAAATCCAGGTAGGAAAAAGCCAGATACCTAATTAATCTGGCACCACCACAGCCAGCTTTTCCCAGCGCCACTCCAGATGATCGTCAGATCTTTCGTTATGAAAGAGACCATCACTTCTAGCAGCTGTGCGTAGTGCTGGACTTGTCTCGTCCCTGGCTATTTTTCCCAGCTGGATTTTCAAACTGTTTTCTTTGAAAATGCCGTTGCGTTCCGGAGAAGAATATACCTGGCTGCAATCATGATTTATTCTGTTTTGGGCCTCATTTATTAGGAGATAGGTTCCCTTAAGACTGATGATGAGCGAGTGTTTCGACACTCTCGATACAAGATTGAGCATCGGGGTGCTCCGGTAAGCTAGGTTGAGTATCATGGGTGCTCGGATGTGTCGTTCATGAACGATCAGACACAAAGCGCGGATTCCTTTCAGTGAATCATGGGAGACAGAACCCCAGTCACAGCCGCTTGCAGTCTCTGAATGGCTCTCACTAAAAAAAAACAAAACAAAAAACAAAACCCTCCCTATTCCAGAAATGCTCTCTTTATAGCTGCCTGTACGTGGATGGAGAGCCAGACTGCCCAATCAATGGCTTCCATTATACTCTTTACTTGAGTCGAACCCATCAGAGTGTCCAACCTGATTGACTCAAGTAAGGAGCACTCGAGTGATTTAGAGATCGCTCATAATTACCTAAAGGGGTAATTCCTTCTACAAGATTATATCTCAATATGTTATAGGTGTAATAATAATAATGATAATAATAATAATAACAACAAATACCTTCAATTATAAATGTAGTCTAGTTTTCCTGATAAGCTATTTCACTAATCTCATGTGCAGGCATTGCAGTAGCTTAGGTATCCATGACTATGACTACTAGTAACTAAATGTCCTTATATGCATGGCCGTAACCTTGGATACCTAAGCTACTGTAATGCCCTGCACATAAAGTAAGTGACATAGATTTTCAGAAGAATTATACTACATTGCTAACTGGGGGTATTTGCTAATATTCTTATTATTACATGTACTACATATTAGGATAGGATCTTGGAGATGAGTATACTCCTTTAAGACTGAAATGACGAGTCAGCAAAACAATGTTTATGAGAAAGTTGATTTTGCCAGTGGTTTTCCATGATCAATGTTTAAAAGAAGACTGGAACATTGTGCTATAGATCAGGGTGATCAGAGCATGTAATATTGGAAGCACCACCACTCATCCTACCCAAACAAAGCATTATATTCACATGTATAGCTTTATGCCCATGAACAATTAATTTGGACAGGCTCCTGAACATATCTGATCAACACCAATATACTCTTGTAGATACTACTAATAGATAATATTAAGCTGTAGGTAAACCTGCTGAAATAGGTCAGATCGTCAACAGCAGTTTTCTAATAAAAAGTAAAAATTTAAAGCAAAAGTAAATGAGTGGTTGTGGCCCTGACAAAGCTGTCTGGATTCTGCTGGAAAATCCTTGCATTGAAAGATTCATGCATTTTGGACAGATTGTCCAATTTAACGACAAGAAGAGACAAGTCTGAAGGACGCGTACAAAAGTCATCCTTAAGCTTAATAGATCTAAAGTGAGCCAAAGAAAAAATAAATTATATGTGTTCTCTGATCCAAAGAAAGGGAGATGTGGATGTGGCAGGGGATTGATCACCAGTGGGAAACATTAATAGCTCTCCAGGATATGATTGTATCAGGCCGCTATAATCCTAAATGGTAGTTTCCTACCGTGCAGTAATAACTTAAAAGAGAAGTGCTGCCTCTTAATCCTCTTATGGATACACAAACCAATGAAGCACCAGGTACTAGAGCCAAAATGCCCCAGGAATAGGTGGAAGAGATAAGAAAGCTCAGATTATCAGCTCCTTCTATCATATCGCTTCACTCTGTGTACACAACATTCAATGATACAGCTGTGCTAAAAGGTTTACATACCCTGGCAGATTTAATTTTTTTTGCTTTCTTGAGGCCCTGCCACACACAACGAGATCGCTAACGAGATCGTTGATGAGTCACAGTTTCTGTCACGCAGTAACGATCTCATCAGTGATCTCGTTATGTGTGACACCTACCAGCGATCAGGCCCCTGCTGTTAGATCGCTACTCCTTGCCGAATAACCAGACCATTTTCTTCAAAGGTGATGTCCTGCTGGGCAGGACGCATCGCTGTGTTTGACACCTACCAATGACCTGCTAACACGGTTCCAACGCCCGCCGAGATCGTTATACAGGTCACTGATCGTTACTGCGTCGTTGGTAAGATCTGACTATGTGACATCTCACCAGTGACCTCCCAGCGACTTACCAGTGATCCTTATCAGGTCGTATCATTGTCGGGATCGCTGGTAAGTCGTTGTGTGTGACTGGGTCTTTGGTCTTTTGAATGATAACACAAAATCTTTTTTTCCACCAGGTTAGTGGTTGGGTGAAGCCATTTATTGTCATACCAATGTGTTTTCTCTTTTTAAATCATAATGATAAACAAAAACATCCAAATGAACCTGATTAAAAGTTCACCTACCCCAGTTCTTAATACCGTGTATTGCCCCATCTAACATCAATGACAGCTCGAAGACTTTTGTGGTAGTTGTGGGTGAGGCTCTTTATTTTCTCAGATGATAAACTGCCCATTCTTCTTGGCAAAAAGCCTCCAGTTCCTGTAAGTTCCTTGCCTTTCTTGCATGAACTGCGTGCTTGAGTTCTCCCCAGAGTGGCTCAATTATATTGAGGTCAGGAGACTGAGATGGTCACTCCAGGACCTTCACTTTGTTATGCTGTAACCAATGAGAGGTCGACTTGTCTTTGTGTTTTGGAACATTATCAAGTTGGAACGTCCCATGCGCAGCTTCTGGGCTGATGAGTGCACATTTGTCTCCAGTATTTGCTGATAACGTGCGGTATTCCCGATTCCTTCAACTTTGACCAAGTTTCCTATGCCTTTGTAGCTCACAGATCCCCACATCATCAGCGATCTACCTCCGTGCTTTACAGTAGGAAAGGTGTTCCTTTCATCATAGGCCTTGTTGACACCTCTCCAAATGTAACGTTTATGGTTGTGGCTAAAAACTTCCATTTTGGTCTCATCACTCCAAATTACCTTGTCCCAGAAGTTTGGAGGCTTGTCTCTGAGCTGTTTGGTGTATTGTAGGAAAAATACTTTTTGGCATTTGCGCAGTGGCTTTCTTCTGGCGACTCATTTTTCTTCAAGAGCCTCTTTATTGTGCATCTTGAAACAGCCCCATCGCTAATTTTCATTGAGTTCTGTATTTCAGCTGATGTAATTCATGGGTTTTTCTTTGCATCCCGCACAATTTTCCTGGCAGTTGTGGCCGAAATTTGTATTGGTCTACCAGATCGTGGTTTGGTTTTTACAGAACCCCTGAATTTCAATTTGTTAATCACAGTTTGAACATTGCTGACTGGCATTATCAATTCATTGGATCTCTTTTTGTATCCCTTTCCTGTTTTATACATATCAACTATCTTCTCCAGTAGATCTGTTGACAATTCTTTTACTTTCCCCATGACTCAGAATCCAAAAAAAATCAGTGGCTGGATGAAAGATATAAGAGTCTGTCTGCATCCCAGAAACTCACTCAGCTTTTATGCACACACAATGATTACAAGCAAACAGGTCACAGGTGAGGATGTTACTTTATTAGCCATTGAAACCCATTTGTGTCAACTTCTGTGCATGTTATCAGGCCAAAATCACCAGGGTATGTGAACTTTTAATTAGGGTCATTTGGATGTTTTTGGTTGTCATTAAGATTTAAATAGAGAAATCACAGTAGTTTGACAATAAATATCTTCACCCAACCACTAACCATAAATGGAAAAAAAGATTTTGTGTTGTTCATATTCTCTGTAAAATGGCCAACAAAGCAAAAAAATCTGCCGGGATATGTAAACTTTTGAGCACAACTGTATGTTAACCTTTAGTACTGGTTGCAGTGATCATTCCATTTACCCCTTCACCACCCAGCGATTTACAGTTTTAGGTTTGTTTGTTTTTTTACATTTTTTCCTAAAGCCTAAAGTGCAATTACACAATTGTTTTTTGGGTCTTCTATTTACTAAGTTTATTATATGTTAAAACTAACCACCATTATGATTCCTCAGGTCTGTACGAGTACATGAATACAAAACGTAGAGTTTTTCCTTTAACTAGTGAAAAAAATTCATGAGTTTGTGAAGAAAAAGAAATAATTTTGCTTTTGGCGCCATTTTCCGAAACCCGTAATGTTTTAATTTTTCGGGATCTGGGGCTGTGTGCTGGCTTATTTTTCATGCACTAAGCTGATGTTTTTACAGATACCATTTTTAGGTAGATGCCATGTTCTGAACTACTCTTATTGCATTTTATTGTAATGTTGTGGCAACCAAAAAAAACATACAGTAATTCTGGAGTTTTTAATTTTTTTTCCGTTACGCTGTTTACTGATAGGATTAATTTATTTTATATTTTGATAGATTGGACATTTCTGAAGGCAAAGATACCAAATATGCATTTTTGGGGGTATTTTTGTTTTATTTTCAATAGGGCAAAAGAGGGTTGATTTGAATTGGTGGGGACTTGAAGCTGCCATCATCTGAATGCTTGTGTTATACAGTGCATTAGCACTGCTCTGTATAGCACAAATCATGATCTCTTATGAATGCCGGCTTGCAGCCAGCGTTCACAGGAAGTTCGTCGTGTCAGACATAGGGACCATCAGCAGGTCATGACAGAGAATGGCGCACTATTTGAGTGAAGCATGATATACGTAAGGAGCTGAATCCAATAATACATGACTGGGTGCAGCGATTCAGACTAAATCAGAGTTTTAAGATTTAGCCATGAAGTAGAGCTGAAAAATCTGCCCCTGCCCACACCAGGCTCTCTATGTACATTTCTATAGACAGTGAAGTGCTAATAACAAGAGGGGGCATACACCATGGCATGTGCCAGCAAGTCACAGCAATGATAATGTCGTAGTGATAAAACACTCAGTTAAGTAAACAACAGCACAGAAGCTTAACATATGACACATCATTGAATTTTTTGTTTTAACCCCTACCACATGTTGTCCTCAGATTACATAGCAAAAGTCTGCTGTCAGATTCCCTTTAACACAAATTAAGGAAGTATTCACTAGTTGTCTGTTGAGCAGTTCCAAGCTCTGCAGTCTCCTTACTTGCTAATTTCTGGCATAGCGGTCTTGTCTTGAGTGACAGTTCTGCTGAGTAGCAGAATTGTAGTATTAGAGCTCTAAAGATCAGCACAAGTTCTGCTGTAACCCATTCAGCTATTAGTGGTTTGCTCTGCATCTAAACTATTATATTTACACACAGATTTCAAGGCTTTTGAACAAGCCCAGGCTTAGTTAGGGTACCTTCACACTTTAGCGATGCAGCAGCGATCCGACCAGCGATCTGACCTGGTCAGGATCGCTGCTGCATTGCTACATGGTCGCTGGTGAGCTGTCCAACAGGCAGATCTCACCAGCGACCAGTGACCAGCCCCCAGCCAGCAGCGACGTGCAAGCGACGCTGCGCTTGCACGGAGCCGGCGTCTGGAAGCTGCGGACACTGGTAACTAAGGTAAACATCGGGTATGGTTACCCGATGTTTACCTTAGTTACCAGCTCACACCGCTTAACTTAGCGTGTGCAGGGAGCAGGAGCCGGCACTGGCAGCGTGAGAGCTGCGGAGGCTGGTAACGAAGGTAAATATCGGGTAACCACCTTGGTTACCCGATGTTTACCTTTGTTACAGCTTACCGCAGGCTGTCAGACGCCGGCTCCTGCTCCCTTCACATTCAGGATTGTTGCTCTCTCGCTGTCACACACAGCGATGTGTGCTTATCAGCGGGAGAGCAACAATAAAAAAACGAACCAGCACTGTGTGTAACGAGCAGCGATCTCACAGCAGGGGCCAGATCGCTGCTCAGTGTCACACACAGCGAGATTGCTAATGAGGTCACAAAAAACGTGACTCAGCAGCGATCTCAGTAGCGATCTCGCTGTGTGTGAAGTACCCCTTAGTGCAGCGATTAGGAAATCTACTTGAAGAGAAGGGGATGGTGCGGGCTGGTGATTTTGCAAAATTTATAATAGCTTATCAGTAGTTGAGTGGCAGGAGGATCGAGGTGAGCAGCTAATTACTATAAAAAAAAAAAATAAAAAAACCCCAAAACAATGGACTGGAGAGAGTTGGCTTGGATGTTAGGAGTTAACCCCTCTCCTGGAATGTAACTACTGTGCACACTCAGCCAGGGTCGCTGAAGGCTCTAGTGAGCAATTTCTATGGAAACAAGTTAAACCCAAGGTAAGATAAAAGCTCTCAGGAATCAGTATTTTTTTTTTTTGAAGGGTTAATCTCCTCTTAGTAATATTATCTAACATACTATAAACTATCACGTCTTATAACAAGTATATAAAAGTATAAATTCGCTTATCCCTTGTACCCTAGCCAGTGAAGCCATCCTGCTGCCAATGGAAGGAATATGTTAATAACAGAGGGATAGGAAATTGTGCTAAAATATGTGCATGTGCTGGTTGAGCTATTATGGGATGCACAGTACACATAACATAGCTGGCCATGGATGGGTTAAGTGATAAACCACTTTCAGTTAGGTAACATGAAAGAGCTGTTTATGGCATGTTAAAGTATTTTTTTTTACTAATTTGATTAACCAGTTTAAGTGGCTAAATAATGAAATCTACCAAAGAGATAAATTGTTATAATCTTTAAATGCCTAAAGGCTTGGGATATGATCACACGTACTTATCCTTATTCTGCTGTTCTGCTCTATCATAGAAGCATAACAAGAAATTTAATGAAATGCTGAATCCATGATACCAGAAGGGCTCAACAGACGCCATTGTCTATAATGGGGTCCTTCTGGTTTTTGCCAGGGTAAAGGACATTGTACTAACAAGATTGCCCAGATTGCTATGTTTTTTTGGATCAGTGATGGAGTCTACAATGCGTATGTAAATGTGCTATTCCTCCCGATTTCCTCAATTTCTGCAGATGCAAGTGGAGACGAAATTCAACAAGACTAAATCGATCTTTCACCCAACGTGTAACAGTTTTGGACAGTCCAGAAAAACCCATACACCTACGATTGGCTGATGGTGCAGCAAAATAAAGAGGTTTGATCAACTTTTGTCTAATGTATATGGCAACCGGTGTTTGTTTAGGCCTGAAAAGAACTTGTGTCTCCTGTTGCTACTATTTTACAAGGTGAACTGTGTGACACGAGCCTAGCATATCAGTCATAACTAGAGATGAACGAACCTGATGTTCGGATTTTGGGCCAAACACCAACTTTCTGCAGAAAAAACAGAGTTCAGGTTCAGAGTTGAGGTGCTTTTACGTATGCTTGGCCACTTGCACTAGCATCACTGTGCTCGGGTACGCATGGTGCTCAGCCCAGTGTGAACCACTTTCAGGGAATGGCTCAACTTGGGGTAACAACACTATCTGATGTAGTAGTGTGCAACCCCCCCCCCCCAAAAAAAAAAAACAACAAAAAAAAAAACTATCCTCCCACGGAGGTGTACTGTTTATGGCTGGCTGCATGTGGGCAGAGATTCGAACTGTCAATCAGTGACTTCAATTGGGGTTCAGGTTAAGTCCGAACCCATGTGTAAGGTCCACGGTTTCCATGGAACGTGTGGGGTTTTTTTGCCCTCATCTAAGATGGAGTCTGTTGCTTCGCCAGGTCTTTGATCTTCCTGTCTGCCCTGCTTATAAGTCCCGGTCTGGGATTTAGTCCTTGTCGCAGTATTTTGTCCTGCTGGTTACTGAATCTCTTCTGGTTTGCTGCTGGACTTCTTGCTGCCACTTGTTAGTTCAGTGCTCCACCTCATTACTGCTCAGCTGCCTGCAGTCTACGGCGCATTATCTTGATCCTAGCTGTGGTTCTCTCCCTTCAAGGCTTCTAGGAGAAGAGCTCTGTACTGCTGGACTACCCTGATCTGTAAGAACTAGATTCTTTGTTTGTTATCAGTGTATTTAATCCTGGACTCTAGATGTACTTGCTGTGTGCTGGACTTGTGCGGGACTTTATCAGCCCTGGAAGTACACTGATAACCATTTGGTAAATGTGTGCGCTCATGCATACTAGAGTGGACATAACTTCTGGCCTCTCATGCATTAGTGCTGTGCATATTATTCTGGATATTCACCACTTGATTGCTGTGCATATTATGCTGGACATTCAGCACTTGTTTTCTGTGCGCAATACTGCATATGCTGTCAGGACATTCACATATTAGTGCAGTTGGCACTTACATTTAATTTGTTAGTTGCCTTCTGTTATTCTCTGTTATTTGCACTGTGTTTACCATTTGTTAATATAGAGCATTTATCCAACCCTTGTCTCAGTGTCATTATATTCCACGCTATCAGATTCAAGAGTATCTACATAATTGTTACACCGTGGAGGGTCGGCCCTCATCTCTAGTCATAACAAGCCAGATGCATGGGAAATGTAGTTTTTATGCTTGCCAATTCATTGGCTGGAGCCATTCTGTGTTAATAGAAGTGCATTGAATGTTGCCTGTACATCATAATTGGGCATATTACAAAGGCTTGTCTACTGACGTAACACTTAAGCATATTCTAAAGTTTCCTTATTTCTTCTAGTTATTCCCAAAGCTCAGAGAACCCCTTGACTATGGTAATGAAAATGAGATTGAAGCAGCTGTGATAGCCATAAGCAAATAACAGTACCCTGGAAATTATACCCATTGAAGCTAATTCGAATGTTTCTTCTTACATCAATGTCTCTTTATCCCATCTCCTCTAATAAGAAGGGGTTGTAGATTGCTGAATTTAGAAGAGAACACACCAGTCTGTCTCACTCCATCAGCATCAGGCTTTTCTATCTCAACAGTAGGCATAATCTTAATGTGCCAGTACACGAGCTTCCTTTAAGGACTCTCGATAAACTGGTATTACAGGAAAACACACGGCATCATCTCGTTTTTATAAACAAATAGTTGGATTCCTAAACCTTATCTCTCGTCTCCCACACTGATCCTCATATGAGCCCAAAGCTACTGTGAAACTTATCAGATTTTTTGTCTTTTTTGGCTTATTTGTTGTCAGAGTAACAGCTTCTTTTTTTTTCCTTTTTTGTGCTCCAAGCTAAAATAAACCTAGTTTCATGTATCCTCAAACAACCTACAGACGTTCTTCCAAATTCCGTTTCATGATTTTTGAAAACATAGATTAGCTTTGCCCTATGAATGGCAAAACAGAAATTAGACTTTCGGAAAAATAACTTTATTTCATGCACATAAAATAACAAAAAATAATAGACTCTCAAAGATTCAATAACAAAAATGATTGAGTTTTCCACACCAGGGTTTTCAAGGTCTGCATGTGGTAATAATATACAGGGGCACAATGCAGCCTGACGGCTGGGTATGTATGTATTATTTGTTACAGCACTTCAAGAAAATGGGCTTTGAAATCAAATAATAATACATGTCCTACCAATGCAGGCAAGAAATGACAAGGGAGTGAGGCTGCAAACTGACATATTAATATCTGAGCACTTGAATGGAAAGAGAAGTATGAGGGAAAAATGATACCTTCGCGGAGCAATTTCCAAACAACATAATGGCAGAGATTTCAGACAAGATCTTCAGTGGAAGGGAAAGGGATGGGTTGTCTTACACCTGTCAGCTTCTGTACAGCCTTATAGCACAGACATACTGGCACCTTATTTCACCAAGTGAAGCAGAAAGTAAGTTGTTATCTGCACTACTTTAACCAATCGCCCTTTTAACTAAAACACATATTTTAGTGTCATTATGTTTTGAGTCTGTTCAGTTGTGTCCGACCCTTGGATATACTATAGGCAGTTTCGGGTCTTGCTTCTCTGTTTTCCAAGGCTTCCTTCAATGTTCATTTCCTTCTTATTTTTGATGGTATCTACACTGTGTGCAGAATTATTATGCAAGTTGTATTTTAGAGGATTTTTTTTATTATTGACCAACAACTATGTTCTCAATCAACATAAAAGACTCAGAAATATCAAAGCTTAATATTTTTGGAAATTGGAGTGGTTTTTTTTTTTAGATTTGGCTATCTTAGGAGGATATCTGTTTGTGCAGGTAACTATTACTGTGCAGAATTATTAGGCAACTTAATAAAAACCAAATATATTCCCATCTCACTTGTTTATTTTCACCAGGTAAACCAATATAACTGCACAAAATTTAGAAATAAACATTTCTGACATGCAAAAACAAAGCCCAAAAAAATTAGTGACCACTATAGCCACCTTTCTTTATGATGACACTCAACAGCCTACCATCCATAGATTCTGTCAGTTGCTTGATCTGCTTGCGATCAACATTGCGTGCAGAAGCCACCACAGCCTCCCAGACACTGTTCCGAGAGGTGTACTATTTTCCGTCCCTGTAGATCTTACATTTTATGAGGGCCACAGATTCTCTATGGGGTTCAGATCAGGTGAACAAGGGGGCCATGTAATTATTTTTCCATCTTTTAGACCTTTACTGGCCAGCCACGCTGTGCAGTAGTTGGATGCATGTGATGGAGCATTGTCATGCATGAAAATCACGTTTTTCTTGAACAATACCGACTTCTTCCTGTACCACTGCTTGAAGAAGTTGTCTTCCAGAAACTGGAAGTAGGTCTGGGAGTTGAGCTTCACTCCATCCTCAACCCGTAAAGGTCCCACAAGTTCATCTTTGATGATACCAGCCCATACCAGTACCCCACCTCCACCTTGCTGGCATCTGAGTCGGAGTGCAGCTCTCTGCCCTTTACTGATCCAGCCTCTGGCTCATCAAGAGTCACTCATTTCATCAGTCCATAAAACCTTTGAAAAATCAGTCTTCAGATATTTCTTGGCCTAGTCTTGACATTTTATCTTATATTTCTTGTTCAAATGTGGTCGTTTTTCACCCTTCCCTACCTTTGCCATGTCCCTGAGTATGGCACACCTTGTGCTTTTTGATACTCCAGTAACATTACAGCTTTGAAATATGGCCAAACTGGTGGCAAATGGCATCTTGGCAGCTTCACACTTGATTTTCCTCAATTTATGGAAAGTTATTTTGCGCCTTTTTTGCCCAACACGCTTCTTGCGACCCTGTTGGGTATTTGCCATGAAACGCTTGATTGTTCGGTGATCACGCTTCAAAAGTTTGGAAATTTCAAGACTGCTGCATCCCTCTGCAAGACATCTCACAATTTTGGACTTTTCAGAGCCTGTCAAGTCTCTCTTCTGACCCATTTTGCCAAAGGAAAGGAAGTTGCCTAATAATTTAGCACACCTTATGTAGGGTGTTGATGTCATTACACCACACCCCTCCTCATTACAGAGATGCACATCACCTGATTTACTTAATTGGTAGTTGGCTCTCAAGCCTATACAGCTTGGAGTAGGACAACATGTATAAAAATTATCATGTGATCAAAATATTCAGTTGCCTAATAATTTTAAACACAGTGTAGTGATGAGCGGATTGACTGGTGGGACTCCGGTTCAGCATCTGGGTCAGTGGTATATGGCAGCTACATGGGAGACCTGAAAATCTCAACTTTTTATCCACTGATCTTTCTCTTCAGGAGTTGGTGCTGAGATTCGATACACCATGTGATTCACCTCTACGACTCGCCCATCAGCCTCCGTCTTGCATGCCTTGATTACCTGATCCTTGTTGTCTGGTATAAATAGCTCAAAATAGTTAGGTTTCTTTGAATCTTCAACCTCCCGAATGCTCAAGTTTTCTAAAGACATAATTCCCAGAGGTTCTTTGTCTATTGTGTACTCAAAATAGTACAGACAGTTGTCTGTCAAAATGAACCAGCGCCTTTTCCAAGTTTTAACACGACCACCTCCCCTTTTTAATAGCCATGCCTCATGGTCTGGGTTGAATAATGTGTGAGTAAGGTCCTTTCCATCATCTTCGGGGATTTTGAATAGTTCATTCTTGATACTGTCATACAAATTCTTTTAAAGGTCCTCAGGTAGATCACCTCCATCATTAACCCCTTCACGACCATGGACGGATCTTTCCGTCATGGTGCCCTGGGCCTTAAAGACCAAGGACGGATCTTTCCATCATGGTGTAATCGCGGCACCGGAGCCTCCGGTGACTGCGATCGGTTAACATAAACCGCAGATTCGGGAGGAGGGGACCTGTACCTGACCTCAGGAGGGGTGGTGCTTCCTCCCCGGACCTACGGAGGCTGTGATCGGCTGACGAACGCCGCTCAACCAATCACAGCCACTGCAATGTTCCAGCCATTTAAAATGACTGAAACATTGAAATCCAGCCCTGACCAGTGCAGCTGTAGCACTGGCCATTGGCTGGAGCTGGGTGACCTCACTGGATCACCCTCCCCCAGTTCCAGCAGCTCTGATTGGAGAGATCGGCCTTGTGACTGATCTCTCCAATCACTATGGACCTGTTGCCGGTGACCGCCCCCGTCACCGTCACTTGTCGTCCCTGCAGCACGCCAGCACAGTGAGTGTATACAGTGCAATGGCAGGGCGACAAGCTCCGGTCCCATGCTGTTATGTGACCGGAGCATGGGACCCGGAAGTTGCCGCGCTGCCATTGCACTGTATGAAACCGGCGAAAAGCCTCCCGATCCGCCGCTGCCCTCCGCGATCTGCCATTTGTCACCCCGATCTGCTGCCCGCACCACCACCCCTTGTGATCTGCTGCCCGCACCCTCACCCCCACACCTTCCAATCCGCCGCCGCCGCTGCCCTCCGCGGTCTGCCACCTGTCTCCCCGATCTGCTGCCCGCACCCCCACCCCTCGTGATCTGCTACCCGCACCCCCACCCCCACACCTCCCGATCCGCTGCTGCCCTCCGTGATCTGCCACCTATCTCCCCGATCTGCTGCCCGCACCCCCACCCCTCGTGATCTGCTGCCCGCACCCCCACACCTCCCGATCCGCCGCTGCCCTCCGCGATCTGCTACCTGTCTCCCCGATCTGCTGCCCGCACCCCCCCTCGTGATCTGCTGCCCGCACCGCCACCCCTCCCGATCCGCCGCTGCCCTCCTCCGTCTGCCACAGTGTCACCGCTCTCCCCGATCTGCTGCCCAGCCCCTCCCCCTCGTGATCGGCTGCCCACCCCCTTCTTCTCGTGATCGGCTGCCCGCCCCCTCTCCTCCGTTATGTGCTACGCGCCCCCTCTCCTCCGTTATGTGCTGCGCGCCCCCTCTCCTCCGTTATGTGCTGCACGCCCCCTCTCCTCCGTTATGGCGCTGCGTACCCCCTCCCCTCCGTTATGTGCTGCCCGCCGCTCCCCCTCGTGATCGGCTACCCGCCCCCTCCCCTGTCACCCCCGTGATGTGTGCTCCCTCCCTTGTCACCCCCGTGATGTGTGCTCCCTCCCCTGTCACCCCCATGATGTGTGCTCCCTCCCCTGTCACCCCCGTGATGTGTGCTCCCTCATCTGTCACCCCCGTGATGTGTGCTCCCTCCCCTGTCACCTCCGTGATGTGTGCTCCCTCACCTGTCACCCCGTGATCTGCTGTCCGCTCTCCCACCACATCTCACCCCCGTGATCTGCGCTCCCTCACCCCCGTAATCTGTGCTCCACCTTTCACCCCTGTGATCTGCGCTCCCTCAACTCTCATCCCCGTGATCTGTGCTCCCTCACCTCTCACCCCCGTGATCTGTGCTCCCTCACCCCCGTGATCTGTGCTCCCTCACCTCTCACCCCCATGATCTATGCTCTGCTCACCTGTCTCCCCCGTGATCTGCGCTGCGCTCCCTCTCCCACCTCTCACCCTCCCCGATCTGCTGCCTCCATCTCCTGGATCCTGCTGCCTAGATCCATTCTGTAAGGTAACTATCCCCAATCTCACCTCCCACTCCCCTTCCCTCCTATCCCCCATCACACCATCCTCTGCCACTCCTGCATCCACTGCGCCCTCTCCCATCCGCCCCCACCCTATCCCAGCCGCCTCCGTCTCACAATCACAGATGCTCCCTTTATATGCCGCTGCCCCCCCCATCTGCCGCCACCCCCATCTGCCGCTGTTCTGATCCATACTGTAAGTATTGTTCGTGGCTCTTTTCTAACTATCCAGTTTCCAAAATGGGGTCACATGTGGGGGAGCTCCACTGTTTCGGCACCTCAGGGGCTCTCCAAACGCAACATGGTGCGGCTAACGATTCCAGCTAATTTTCTGTTCAAAAAGTCAAATGACGCTCCTTCCCTTCCGAGTCCTGCCGTGCGCCCAAACAGTGGTTTTTCACCACATATGAGGTATCTGCGTGCTCAGAAGAAATTGCCCAACAAATTTTGGGGGTTCATTTAATCCTGCTACCCTTGTGAAATGCAATATTTGAGGCTAAATTAACATTTTTGTTGCAAAAAGTAAAATGTTCATTTTTTCCTTCCACATTGCTTTAGTTACTGTGAAGCACCAGAAGGGTTAATAACCTTCTTGAATGTGGTTTTGAGTAGCCTGAGGGGTGCAGTTTTTGGAATGGTGTCACTTTTGGGTGTTTTGTGTCATGTAGACCTTTCAAAATCGCTTCAAATAAATGTGATGTGGTCCCTAAAAAAAGTGGCTTTGTAAATTTTGTTGTAAAAATGAGAAATTGCTCATAAACTTTTAACCCCTAAACCTTCCTTAATTTTTTTTTTTTCCCCCCCAAAATTGTTCTGAGGTAAAGTAGACATGTGGGAAATGTTATTTATTAATTATGTTGTTGTGTCATATGTCTCGTTGGTTTTAGAGCATAAAAATTCAAAGTTTGAAAATTACAAAATTTTCGCGAAATTTCCTTTTTTTCACAAAGAAACGCAAAAAAGATCGGCCTAAATTTACCACTAACATGAAGCCCAATATGTCACGAAAAAACAATCTCAGAATCACCGGGATCCGCTGAAGCGTTCCAGAGTTATAACCTCATAAAGTGACACTGGTTAAAATTGCAAAAAAATGGCCTGGTCTTTAGGGTCAAAATAGGCTTGGAGCTGAAGGGGTTAATGCCACGGTTCATGGAAATAAATCGATCAGCATTTGGTTTATCCTTCACATTAGGATTGTGCAAGCTGGTATTTAACATGATGATGGCAAAAGACAATACATAGCATGTGTCTGTGGACTGGAAGACTCCTGGGTCACACTGACAGTAACTCTGCGCAAATGCCTCCATCTTGCGATTGATTTTCTGGGCTTCTCCTGGTAAGCGGAAACTCCACAAAAATTGATGAAGCGCCTGCACCAAGTTAAGATTTGTGAACTCGTGAAACTCCACAAATGCATGAAGTATACGGATGTTGAAGTCATCTCTTTCCCCCAGATAGTCTCCAGGAGCAGTTTTGTTTAATGCTCCACCTTTGTAAAAAAAAACTGGGCAATGCTCTCACATGTATTTGTCAGGAGCTCATTCTCAATCAAGAAATGGATACCCTTTTTAGGATCCACATAGTACTTTTTTCTTCCCATTGAAACTTGTTTATTCTTTTGCATATTTTTACATTCTTCCAGGGCTCCCAAGTTTTCGATTTCATTTGTAACTTCGGCTATCTCTTCCTTGAGTCTCTGTATATCTTCCAGCAGTTTCTGCTTCCTACGATGGATGTTCTCCAGTTCCTCTCTCCTGAGGCGTCAAATCACTGGGGACATCTGTATTTAACACCATCCTGTCGGCTGCGAGGCTCCAGACGTCTCCGCAGTCACCACCAGCACAAGGTGCTACCTAACCAGGACTCAGTAATGACAGCTGCTTCAAATCACAAATCTCTTAACTTATGGCATCCCTGGCGTGGCATTTGAGTTTTTAGGGCTGGTGTGACGTCATCTGTACAATGTGACGTAGAAATGACCTTGCGCCGGCCCTGGATAATCAAAAGCTGTGCTAAGGACGGTGGAAGCTAAGAGATTCATAGGTCTGTCATGAAGCTGCCAGGTACCACTGACCAGGACAATGGACTGGAGTCCCTTGAATTGATCAGCCCATCGGTAGTATCTAGCCAAAAGGCCTTCATTCTCCTGTTTTCTTTGATCATTGACCATCTCACTTTCTAGTAAATTTGCACTCAACACATGTCCAAAATGAATCAGTTTCTGTCTGTTGCTTTGCCTTCCAGTCACATCTCTGGGTTTATATGATCATTAACATCTTTGCTTTTGATACTAGCATGGGATTCAAAGACGTCTTCTCCAGCACCACAACTCAAATGGTTTCTACTTTAATTCTGTGTGCTTTTGTGAGTGTCCATGTCACATAGTTGTATGTCACAATTGAGAACACAATTGCAGTGATCAGTACTTGTTTGATGGTGAATGAGAAGTCCTTGGACATCCATAGTGGGTCCATGGTCAAAATGGATGCATACTCCAATGCTATTTGACGCTTGATCTCTGCCACGGTTAAGGAAGGACCAAAGAAAACAAAGCTGTCTATCACTTCTTCTGTTAATACAATCCACTGCAATTCATTGGCTCTCATTAGGTCCACTGTTCTTTCCATTTCCCTCTTGTTAATGTCCAGCTTTCTAATGTCATGCACAAGATTTGATGCCTATTGTGAAGGTCTCATGGTGTAGGTCACCAGGTATTTCCCAAACCCTAAGTCATAGGACTACCGCAGTTGGTTTGTCATGTGTTATCACTCTCCAGACACTTTCAGACAGCTATAAGATGGGATGAGTACATTATATACTAACATTATATGCCAAAAATATAGTCAAAGAGGTTTCTGAGATTTCAATTAATCTTCTATGAGTTGAAACCACTTTCATGTGATGTCACTTCAGTGAGGAAAGCATTGGCTCTTCAGAAAGTTGACAGCAGGGTTAATCTGCTTCTCTCTCCCCCTCTATCCACACACACACACACACACACACACGCACACAAACGATGTGAGATTTGTGTGTCTAAATATGAATAGCTCTATAGGGCCACACCCAGTGAAGAAGCCCTCGCGAAACGCGTTGGAGTCTTGTGGAGCTGCACCCCTTCCTTGCTGGTTAGGTGACATTATGGGTATGTGTCTCGCTTTCATTTATTAATTCCTGTGGCCATTCAGGTAACTGTTTTGTGTTAAAGGGAACCTGTCAGCAGAAATTTCGCCCAAAACCCTGCTTCCAGGGATGATGTCCCTTTTGTCACGTGATAGTATTTTGAACAAGCCCCTATCACGTGACAAAAGGGACGTCATCCCTGGAAGCAGCCCATACAGTCTAGCACTACCCTGAGCACAGTGTGACCGCTGGTGAGGTTTGCGCGCTCACGAGATTATGGACGGGTACTTGCTAATAACAATCACAGCCCCGCCCATAATCACTTGCCTGCGCACACGTCACCAGCGGTCACACTGCTCAGTCCCGTGAGACTGGCACTGAGCATGCGCGGGGATGGCTGGAGCAGTGGGCGGTGCATCAGCTATGGAAAGGAGCGATTGGGGGCGGCATACAGGACCAGGAGGCAGAATAACGGACGCCAGAGAGCCCGCCCCCGTGTCACATTTACAGTATCTGAATACAAAAAGGTACCACTTTATAAAGTCTTTATTTTGGTCGCACATGGGGCACAATAATAACAGGGACCTTTCTAGAATGCAGCCCAGGAGCTGCAGAGGGTGAAGCTTTTAGGTTTTGGGCGAAATTTCTGCTGACAGGTTCCCTTTAAGGGCTGTGACCTAGGTTAAACCACTGTGCTGCTACCTTTTATTGCTGCTCTTGCACTAAGCACTTTATATAGGTTGGATCCTGCCCTGCGCAACCCTTTTTGCACTATGCTGCACTTTATTTACCTTCCCTTACGTTGTTTGGTGTGGCCCTATAGAGCTATTCATATTTAGACACACAATTGCCCATTCCTATATATGTATGTGTTTTCACACATTACCAGCAAGTGGTTGTATACTCCTTGTATTTGCATCCTTACCAGCACTTCTTGTATTGTTCATTTTTAACATCATTGTTTGCCTATATATTGATTAATAAAGATTAATAATTGTTTTTGCATCAAGGTAGTGTAGTGACTCATTCCTATGGTTTTTTATAAGAATATATAGTGGCATGTAAACGTTTGGACACCCCTGGTCAAACTTATTATTGAGAACAGTTAAACAAATTGAAGATGAAATGATTTCTAAAAAGCACGTTGCACTCCTCGCGGCGGCAGTTTTTGGATCGCATGCTGCACCTCCTCGTGGCGGCAGTTTTTGGATCGCATGCTGCACCTCCTCGCGGCGGCAGTTTTTGGATTGCACGCTGCACCTCCTCGCGGCGGCAGTTTTGGGATCGAACGTTGCACATTCTCGCGGCAGCAGTTTTTGGTTCCACGCTGCACCTCCTTAATATACCTCCATGCTGCCACTCTTCTTAATATACCCCCCACGCTGTCACTCTCCTTAATATACCTCCCATGCTGCTACTCTCCTTAATATACCCCCCACACTGCCACTCTCCTTAATATACCCCCCATGCTGCTGCTCTCCTTAATATACCCTCATGCTGCCGCTCTCCTTAATATACCCTCACACTGCTGCTCTCCTTAATATACCCCCACACTGCCACCCTCCATAATATACCCCCACACTGCCACGCTCCTTAATATACCCCCACACTGACACTCTCCCTAATATACCCCCACAGTGCTACTCTCCTTAATAGACCCCCACACTGCCCCTCTCCTTAATATGCCCCGACACTGCCACTGTCCTTAATAAACCCCCACAGTGCTACTTTCCTTAATATACCTCACACTGCCACTCTTATTAATATACCCCCCACACCGCTCTCCTTAATATCCCCCCAAGCTGCCACTCTCATTAATATACCCCCATGCTGCCAGTCTCATTAATATACCCCTCCCACACTGCCTCTATAAAATATCCCCCCCACAGTGCCCTTTTGTAAAATATCCCACACACACACACACACTGCCCACTCTGAATAAAGTACTCACCCCACTACCTCTCAGAAAGCTGTGTTCCTTTCACAATTGTTCTCCCCTTCTCCAGTACAGTTCATCTTCCGCTCCTCCATGGAGCGCTCACCACTGCCCGACGTGTCTCTGTGGCGCCCGCAGCAGTGTGATGACGTCAGAAAGGTGCTGATCTCATCACGCTGATGCACGTTGGAGCCCAGACCCGAGCGCCTTGCTACACTGTTCAAATGTATTTACGGCTGAGAGACGCAAATACATTTGATCAGGAAGGAGAGAGCTGCAGTCACCATCACTCTCCTCAGCAGTGTGTATGCCGGGCGCAGAATCGCATAGCAGGGCCGACAGCATAGCGCACACTTTGGAGGAGAGTGGTGGTGACTGAAGATTGAGCGGCCACTACAGAAACCAGCCCACTACAGGCATTTGCCAGAATTGCCCTATGGCCAGTCCGGCCCTGCACACAAGCCTGTCTCCTCTTAAGCCTTAGACTCCTGCAATTAAGAGACCTTATAGTGACAACCTAGTCACATGACGTGATGTCACAAAGGTCCTGAAGCACTGTTATTATCAGGATATAAACACTGGGGCGCCTAGGAAAATAGGGGCCTTGTGAAATTTCCCAGTTTGCTCTCTAATGCCAACCTGTCTACTGTTCAGTTATTTTAAACTCCTGCAATTAAGAGACCTTACAACATGTCACATGACTGTGAAGTCATCAAAGGTCCTTAAACAATCTTAATCTCAGAATACAACAGCTGGAGTCCCTAAGAGAGTGGGGGCCTGAGAAACTGTGGTTTGGCTTCCTCTAATGCCAGCCCTGACTAATTAGGGCTTATTTTTGGAGTAGAGCTTATATTTCAAGCATTCTCCAAAAAACCTGTAAAACATGTTAGGGCTCATTTTCAAGATAGGTCTTATTTTAGCGGAAACACGGTAGTTCGCTGTCAGACATCTCTTGCAATGGCTTATTCTCTCCAAAAACAGTAGGACTGGGAACTTAAAAACTAACTACTCAATCCTCATCCTTCTGAAATCTGACATTAAGGAAGGGTCACTTGGAGTGGAACCCATACACATAAAGATGGTTGTCCAATCTAATCAATACCAGCAGGTTCAGCTGATATACACATAATGTTGATGGTCAGCTCCAGCACGTCCATTCATTGGAGCAGGATCTTCAAGTTATACCTTTGACAGTAAAGATCTTTATGAAAAAAACATTTTTTAATGAATAGGCATCGCTGCTGAACTTTCCGAAGAGACCAACTATTGGAGCAAAAATGTAGAATCTAGTCTGGATATAGACAAGGAACAGTTGTAGCCAAGTTTACTTTAATCTATATAACAAAGTAATTCAAATTTGGCCACATGTAATCTAATTAGATCCATTCTTTGGGGTAGTATTTTTATTAAGCTTTAGGAATCGTCAAATAATTTAACATGTCACCTAAGCAGACTCCCCATGTTATTTACTGTAACAATTAATGATAAAAAAAATCCCAGAAAATATCATATTATTATGAAATCACACACACACACACACACACACACACACACACACACACACACACACACACACACGGACAGGTCGGATCACATGCTCCTCCACTAGCAGCCATTGCATGGACAGGTCTGGTCACATGCTCCTCCACTAGCAGCCATTGTATGGACAGGTCTGGTCACATGCTCCTCCACTAGCAGCCATTGTATGAACAGGTCTGGTCACATACTTCTCCACTAGTAGCCATTGTATGGACAGGTCTGGTCACATACTTCTCCACTAGTAGCCATTGTATGGACAGGTCTGGTCACATGCTCCTCCACTAGCAGCCATTGTATGGACAGGTCTGGTCACATGCTCCTCTACTAGTAGCCATTGTATGGACAGGTCTAGTCACATGCTCCTCCACTAGCAGCCATTGTATGGACAGGTCTGGTCACATGCTCCTCCACTACCAGTCATTGTATGGACAGGTCTGGTCACATGCTCCTCTACTAGTAGCCATTGTATGGACAGGTCTGGTCACATGCTCCTCCACTAGCAGCTATTGTATGGACAGGTCTGGTCACATACTCCTCCACTAGCAGCCATTGTATGGACAGGTCTGGTCACATGCTCCTCCACTAGCAGCCATTGTATGCACAGGTCTGGTCACATGCTCCTCCACTAGCAGCCATTGTATGGACAGGTCTGGTCACATGCTCCTCCACTAGCAGCCATTGTATGGACAGGTCTGGTCACATACTCCTCCACTAGCAGCCATTGTATGGACAGGTCTGGTCACATGCTGCTCCACTAGCAGCCATTGTATGGACAGGTCTGGTCACATGCTCCTCCACTAGCAGACATTGTATGGACAGGTCTGGTCACATGCTCCTCCACTAGCAGCCATTGTATGGACAGGTCTGGTCACATGCTCCTCCACTAGCAGCTATTGTATGGACAGGTCTGGTCACATGCTCCTCCACTAGCAGCCATTGTATGGACAGGTCTGATCACATGCTCCTCCACTAGCAGCCATTGTATGGACAGGTCTGGTCACATGTTCCTCCACTAGCAGCCCTTGTATGGACAGGTCTGGTCACATGCTCCTCCACTAGCAGCCATTGTATGGACAGGTCTGGTCACATGCTCCTCCACTAGCAGCCATTGTATGGACAGGTCTGGTCACATGCTCCTCCACTAGCAGCCATTGTATGGACAGGTCTGGTCACATGCTCCTCCACTAGCAGCCATTGTATGGACAGGTCTGGTCACATGCTCCTCCACTAGCAGCTATTGTATGGACAGGTCTGGTCACAAGCTCCTCCACCAGCAGCCATTGTATGGACAGGTCTGATCACATGCTCCTCCACTAGCAGCCATTGTATGGACAGGTCTGGTCACATGTTCCTCCACTAGCAGCCCTTGTATGGACAGGTCTGGTCACATGCTCCTCCACTAGCAGCCATTGTATGGATAGGTCTGGTCACATGCTCCTCCACTAGCAGCCATTGTATGGACAGGTCTGGTCACATGCTCCTCCACTAGCAGCCATTGTATGGACAGGTCTGGTTACATTATCCTCCACTAGCAGCCATTGTATGAACAGGTATAGCTGTGCCGTCTGTGAAGAAAGCTGCTCCAACAAGTACAAGGGAAAAACCTATCATTCTTATATAATCGTAATTGTAAACAAAATCCCCAACACATCTGGAAAAAAAAAACTAAAGTGGTCAACCCTTTTAATAAAAGGTACAACACTGCTAAATGGCATAATGTTTACTGGAGATCATATGTTATTATCCATAGGTTCAATGGATTCTTGGTGTAGCTAAATACACAACATAGGAAAAAAAAAAAACCAAAAAGGGAGGTTGGGCAACAACGGTTTACATGTATGGAATACCCAAACACGTATGCTCCAGTGAATTCCTGGTAAAAACATCTGTTCGTTATGAACAACCATCTCATCGTCAAATATCTTATTATACAAGTACATACATGAAATTCCTATATTACAATACAATGGCAACAATTAAACCTTATTCTCCATCGCAAAGGAATTTTGCAGAAAATTATGTGACGTCAGACTTTGCTTCCTCAGGGCGTCAAATAACACAGTTCTCCAACACTTAGTATAAAACAATGGAGCCCGGATGGTAACGGTAATACAATATATCCTACTAAATCATGCCAGCGCACAGTATTTTGCTGGAGAAAGATATCAGCACTGTGCGTTTTAATTCATGCTTGGTAAAATACTTTGCTATGATACTTTAAACATTTTTCTTTACATCGTCTCCTAGGTGGGTTCATAGCTAAAAATAAAGAGTATATATATTTTTTTCCTTTATCACTTCATACTTGCCGCATATTCGTTGTATAAAATAAGTTTGCTTCAAATACCTGAATCCCTTTTAAACTATCAACAATTTATAAAAGGAAGAAGAGAGCTTGGGTGCCACACGGACAAGCGGCGGCAGGTAGTGTTTGTTCTTGAAGGAACGATGTTCTCTTGCAAAACTGTAAAGATCTCTCAGAACAACAGGCCGTGCTAATGACTTACTCAGGTGCGTAAAGAGACAAAGGGTTCATTTGGTTTCAGCTTATAAAAAGCTGCCTCGAAAGTAATGGTCTATGAAGAAGTATGCACAGCCAGTACACACTCTGGCCTTCTAACTTCAAATACATAAATGAGTCACCTAATGAAAAAGGCAGCTCAGATTTCTGCTGAGCCGTGCTGGCCTAAGTGGAAAGTAAATGAGACATGTCACCTGTGGCCACACTGTGACAACGCGCTGCCGCAAAGCCACTTGAGCCTAATTTAATCAATTGCCTTAGAAAATAAAATATAATATTCCCAACAGGTAGAATGTCGTTAAAATGAAGGCTCAAGATTCAATTTATTCCTTCAGACAAATAGGAAAAAGCTAGGGGAGAAGACTTGTAGGCCAGCGTCCTTCGAGAGAGAAAAGCCCTAGAAAGCATGGTAAATAAAATTGCCCCCAATCTAGTAACTTCTTGAACAAGTTGTCCAATAGCTGGACCTGTTATAAAATAATAAAAAAAGGAAAACAAAAACAAAAAACCCCCTTATACTCACCTTCTGCACCAGTGCCATTCACTATTGAGCTGTTGCTCTCACTTTTTCCACTTTTCTGACATTCGTCTGAGGTTAGAGCGCAGCAGCTTTAGGCTATGTGCCCACAGGACCTTGTTTCTGCAGATTTTGCCGCGGAAAACCTGCGGATTTTTCTGGATTTTCCAGATAAATCCGCAGGTTTTAGCATGTACAGTCACTCCCCATGTTATCCTATGGGACATTTGGAGTGCCGTGTCCACGCTGCGGAAAGTGCAGCTGCCGAACATGCTGCGGATGTAGGCATCCGCATGTATAATTGCATGTCGATTATTCATGCGGAATTACCTGCGGATGTCCCGGCCCTTCGCTATGGAGATAAGAGGCCGTGACGTCCGCAGGTAAGCCGCATGAATCTCCGCATGTTTCCCGCAGCTATTCCGCTGTAATCTAGCAGCTAAAAATAGCTGCGGATGCCGACGGGCAGCTGCGGGAAACATGCGCTCGTACCTGCGGATACATCCGCAGGTACGAGCGCCCGTGGGTACATAGCCTTAGGTATGTGCCCACGGGAGCTTGCTCCTGCGGATTTTGCTGCGGAAAACCTGCGGATTTGTCTGGATTTTCTAGATAAATCCGCAGGTTTCAGCAAGTACAGACACTCCCCATGTTACCGTATGGGACATGGGGAGTGTCTGTGTCCATACTGCGGAATGTGCGGCTGCGGAATATGCTGCATGTCATAACTGCATGTCAATTATTTCTACGGATTTACCTGCGGAAATCCCGGCCCTCCACTATGGAGATAGAGGCCGGGAGTTCAACAGGTAAATCGCATGAATATCCGCAGGCTTACTGCAACAATTCCGCTGGAATCCCGCAGCTATGTATAGCTGCAGATTCCGGGGAGGTGCTGCGGGAAACCTGCGGCCGTACCTGCGGATATATCCGCAGGTACGAGCTCCCGTGGGCACATAGCCTTACAGTAAAGGCCATGTCACACACCGCGACGCCGCCGTCACTGCTAAGTCGCCATTTTCTGTGACGTAGCAGCGACCTTGCCGTCGTCGCTATGTGTGACATCTAACAACGATCAGACCCCTGCTGCGAGATCGCTGCTCGTACTTGAATGTCCCAGGTCATTTTTTGATCGCTGCTATCCTGCTGCGCCACATAAATCCTTTTGTTTGACACCGTAGCAACGACGATCGCGACGACGCTGAAGGCAGTGACATGGGCCTGAAGACCGTCGAGGTCGTTATGATCGCTGCTGCGTCGTTGCTTAAAACAACATGTTTGACAGCTCACTAGCGATCATGTAAGCTTGTTGTTACGTCACAGAAAATGGTGACGTAACAGCGACGTCGTGTGTGATTCCAGCTTTAATCAGATCCAGCAAAGTCATCACTGGGACGGTATAGTTATAATTTATTTTACAAGAGAAGCTATAGAATTTAAAATATGGTTTTCCACATTATTACAGGGGGAGGAGGGAGGGAGGAAGGACAGGCAGGGGCAGTAATAACTAGTAAAACCCGACCCACCTATTAGATATTCTGCAGCACCTATCAATCAAATAACAGTGAATTTCAGAAACTTTACTTACTGTATTTCAGAAAGTATACATACAAGCTCACAACTAAAGCTAGGCTTAAAATCAGCATGATAGTGCCAGTATAGTATAAACTTTAGTTCATATATGAAAATCCTGGTGGTTGGTCCTCTTTAAGGACAGAGCAGGTGACAGACAGACACTGCTTTGCTCCCGTTACACTTCCTTCTTGCATTTTCTGGACCTGCCCATAAAGTGCGTCAAGGGGTTGATCTGAAAACTAGAAGTCTGTATGAAATGGTTATTCCCAAAATTACAAGTTATCCCCCATCTATAGGACATGGGTCTAACTGCTGAACCTTCAGTAATCAAGACCCTGTGAACTGGGTTCAGCAGCTCAACTGTACTCCATTAAATAAGGGTCGCAGTCCCCTGAAGAAGATCACGAAACGCGTTGGGGTGCGGTGGCTGTTGGTCTGACTAAGCTTCACCATGGGTAAGTAGCTATGCTCCTTCCATTATCTGACATGTGTATTTCCACTTGGATTTGAACTCTATTTATCACATGCCGGGGCTGGCTCTACTTTTATCCCCCATGGTGATGGTACAGACCTAACTACCTTTTGCTCTGGATTTTTGATCTATTCACCTGTCTTTACCTTAAAACTTGGAATTTTTGGATCATGCTCTATGTGTATTTTAAATCTATATATCTTTTGTACTAAATAAAGACCATAATATTGCATTTGAGCTGACCCTGTTTGAATTAATCTTTTCAAACTTATGATAGTGTTTTATCTATTCCCTCCCTGTTCTCTTAAGTTTATCATATGTTTATTGAGGGCTAACCATATGTTGTCTCACGATGTATAAGGGGGTCACGTGTGTCCTACCCTGTTTCTTAATTAAATAAGGGGCTGCAGATCTCAGTTCTCCGGATTCTTTAGCCCCATTCTTGGGATCGCTGGGAGAAGACCACACGGACCAGTATCCCCTATCTTATGGATGGGAAATAACCTGTGATTTTAGGAATAACACTGTAAATACCTGAAAAGCAGAAAGAGTCATGGCACTCAGTAGTACTTTTAATTTTACTTTTTTAAAAGCATCATGAGAACAATGACAAACGAGGCTATTTCCATAGTCTGCTAAACAATCCTTTGAACGTAAAAAAAGTTACAAGTGCTGCTGAGCACTATGGCTCATTCTGGGTTTTTTTGGTACTTTTTTGTTCTCTGACTCGACATTTTAATTAAATAAGAAATTGCGACTATGCAATCAGACGTTTAGACCCGCCTGGGTCTTAGTCAGGAGTCGCTGTATAGTGGGTGTCTGGAGGATGAAAGATGAGGTGCACTGTAGCACTAATGCATAGAAGAAGGTGCCTTGAGGATTGTACAAAGGGTTTGCAGGTGCAGCAGCGCTGTTGCTATTGCTATAGTGTATCTTAATACATACATATATCAATAGCAACAGCGCTGCTGCGCCTGCATACCCTGTGTACAATCCTCAAGGCACCTTCATCTATGCATTAGTGCTACAGTGCACCTCATCTTTCATCCTCCAGACACCCACTATACAGCGACTCCTGACTAAGACCCAGGCGGGTCGAAACCTCTGCAAAGTCGCAATTTCTTATTTAATAAAATTTGTCACATTTTGCATCATATATATCAACTGCAGTGAATTCGTTTGGGATTTGATACTAGGGTCTTTGACCCAATTCTCACTTGCACAACAATCATCATAAATCTGAGTGCAGACCATCATTCTTTCTACTCGACATTTTAATTGGCACCATTTTGTCTTACACATGATTTTTCTTATCGCTTTTTATTCCATTTTTACTATGTGGTTTAAATAAACATATGTATAGCTTTTATGTAATAAGGAATGAGTTAAGGAGAAAAAGGTGATTTTTTGGTTTTATTTTCTTAGCATTTTTAACCTTACCCTAATCATACTATGGATGTAGTGTCCTTTCTTCTGAGATCTTTTTTTCCGCCTCCCCTGTTATACAAGAGTTTAGCTGTCCACAGATTATACACTATAAGCGCACACTCTGCTCTATATGGCTTTCCATAAGGCTTGTGCAGATAATTTATTTTCAATCTGAAAGCGATGCGTCAAAAGATCGGATAACACTCAGACCAATGTTATTCAATGAGGGAGTGTACATGTGTAATTTTTTCCTCCGACAAAATAACCACAGCATGCATGATTTGTCAAGAATTGGATGGTAGTCAGCCACTCAAGTCTATGGGTCCATCCATTAGAAAAAAATTGGACCGGACTTGGATGAGAGTGTGGTCCGATTTTCATGGACTGATAGAATGGAGAAGGTGGACTAACTCTTCTTCAGTCTTCTGAAAAATATGGATCTCCTATTCTGATCAGAGTACATATACACAGTGTATCACAAAAGTGAGTACACCCTTGCATTAACACACACCCCTGCTATTTCTATGCTTGGGAGTTCAGTGGGGGGGCCTAGTTACTGATCAACAGCTTTCAATTCAATTATATCAATCAGTGAATAGGACTACTTATTGGATTCTTTAGCACAGAAAGAGCAGAGCTGAATAAAATAATATACATCCCTCACATTTTTTGTAAATATTTAGCTATATCTTTTCATGGGACAACACTGACTGAAGAACCAAGAATATGACAATTTGATACAATGTAAAGTAGTTAGTGCACGGCGTGTATAACAGTGTAAATTTGGTGTTCACTAAATAATTCAACACACAGCCATTAATGTCTAAACCACTGTCAACAAAGTGAGTACATCATAAGTGAACACTGGCCATATTGTGCCCAAACTGTCAATATTTTGTGTGACCAGAACTATGTTCAAGCACTGCCTTAACTCTCTTGGGCTTCACAGTTTCACAGTGGTTTCACAGAAGCCACTGGAATCATCTTCCACTCCTCAATGATGACATCACTGAGCTGGTTGATGTTAGAGACCTTACGCTTCTCCACCTTCCGTTTGAGGATGCTCCACAGATGCTCAATCGGGTTTAGGTCTTGAGACATGCTTGGCCATTCCAGCACCTTTAACCTCAGTTTCTTCAGTAAGGCTGTGGTTGTCTTGTAGGTGTGTTTGGGGATGTTATGTTGGTATACTGTTTTTGAAGGGAGGGGATCTTGCTCTACTTTAGTATGTCATTACATGTTGGCATTCATGGTTTTCTCAATGAACTGCAGCTCCATACAGCCCGCAGTACACATGCAGCCTCAAACCATGACACTCGCACCACCATGCTTGACTGTAGGCAACACACACTTTTCTCATCACCTGGTTGCCGCCACACATGCATGACACCATCTGAACCAAATAAGTCTATTTTGGTCTCATCTGACCACAGGATATGGTTCCAGTAATCCATGTCCTTAGTCTGCTTGTCTTCAGCAAAATGTTAGCGGGCTTTCACGTGTGTCATCTTTAGAAGAGGGTCCTTCTGAGACGAGAGCCATGTAGACCAATTTGATGCAGTGTGCGGCGTATTGTCCGAGACCTGACAAGCAGAGCCTCTATCCCTTTACCCTCTACAGCAATGCTGGCAGCACTCATACATCTATTCTCAAAAGACCATCTCTGGATATGATGCAGAGCACATGCACTCAACCTCCTTGGTTGACTATCGCGAGTCCTGTTCTGAGAGGAACCTGTATTGTTAAACCACTGTATGGTTTTGGCCACCATGCTGCAGCTCAGTTTCAGGGTGGCAGTAATCTTCTTATAGCCTAGCCCATCTTTATGTAGAACAACAATTCTTTTTTTCAGATCCTCAGAGAATTCTTTGCCATGAGGTGAAATATTGAACGCCCACTGACCAATATGAAAGCGTGTGAGAGAACACAAAATTAAATACTCTTGCTCATCATTCACACCTGAGACCTTCTAACACTAATGAGTCACATGACAACGGGGAAGGAAAATCCCTAACTGGATACAATTTGGCCATTTTCACTTAGAGGTGTACTCACTTTTGTTGGCAGCAGTTTAGACATTAATGGCTGTGTGTTTAGTTTTTTTAGAGGGCAGCAAATTTACAATGTTACATAAGCCATACACTGACTACTATACATTGTACCAAAGCATCATGTGGAAAGATATAATAAAATATTTACAAAAATGTGAGGGATCTAGTCACTTTTGTGATATACTCTATCTATATATCTATATCTATCTATCTATCTATCTATATATATATATCTCAAACAAAAAAAGGCAAATTCAATGATTAATAGCCTAATTGACTTGAAAGCTGTCAATCACTGATGAGGCCCATCTACTGGACATAGAAAAAGCAAGCATAGGTTTTTATTAATAGTGTACAAGTTATACTGAATGACTTCCCATAAAGCTATATATATATATATATATATGTATATCTGCTTAGCTCCTCCTGCCCATCGGTAGGACTGAATTTACTGATTTTCTTTAAGGTCTATTACAATATTTTACCGAAATGCCATTTTCTTGTTTTACAAATTACTTTTACAACGGTTAGGATTGATAATAACTTATGAGATGTCTAATACTCTACTGCTCGCTGATTGCGTGCGGCTTATGGGCATAATCTCTCAATAGGTATTCTAGATCGATATCACACTAGTAATACTATTTACGTAACCCTAAGGCTATTGAGAGTTCAGACCACTGGTGAAATGTATAGATACAACTGCATAAATATCAGACACCGTTACCTACTCATTAATGATCAAAGATATTAATTAAATGACAAAATCAAATCTGGCAGTTATGCTTAAATGAAGGGAAAATTACATGAGATATTTCCATGGAGATATGAACAGATATATGACTAATATGATATAGACTATTGATGTGTTTTTCCAAGGCGTTGGCACACAATACACTGGTTAGTGGTACTCCACGTCATACTGCAGTATAAGCGGAGAGCTCATCTACGAGATCTTGATGAAATGAGCAGAGGGCAGATGTGAACTTCACGTTGAAGCTGCAAGCTTGGTAAGCACAATGTTATATGCTGCCTGAGCTACGGAGGTTTAGGAAGCCAGCGAACGTGGAATAGTTAGGTGATACACTCAGCTTGCCGGGACAAGCAATTGTACCTTGGGACGGGCAGCAAAACGTGGGGCCCGACGCACAGGAGGAGATGCAGGAGAAAAGATACCCCAAAACTTAAACTATGTGGAAAAACAAAAAGGGACCAACGCACACAAAAACATACAGGAAAAAAATTAAAAATGTAAAGACACAAAGTTATTAAAGCATTTAATATTTTCCTAATCAAAATTACAAGTGGTAAAAAAGATCTTTGGAAGTGTAGATGCGGAATTAAGCTTTCCGCTAGGAGAAAAGAAAATTGTCCTACTAGTGCAACAGATAAGAGGTAGTTATCGTATAAGTCAGTGTCAGGACAAGCCTTGATACATGACTAAGAATAACAGCAAAATCAGAGTCTTCTCCAAAAGGAAAAGACACCCCTTTGTAGACTGCCAAAAAGGACCCTGCTCTTCACTGATGAGGGGCAAGAACCCTGAAACAGCGGTCTACACAGACAGCCCGGGAGTCAGCAGAGAAAAATTGATAGCTCTCTTCTTTTCTCTGCTTGGTTTCAATGCTTCAATGAAGTTGTGATTTCCCTGGTTCTTGTATCCCACTCCCCCCCCCAGCACTGCACTTGTTAAAGGGAACCTTTCACATTCAAAAACACTATTAACCTGCAGATATGGGGTTAAGCTGCAGGCTAATAGGGTTTGAAACCTGCCTGTCGCCTGCACATTGAACCCGGCTACCCGGAGAAAAAGAAATTTAATCCTCCTGGTAGTGGTCAGATTTCAATCACAGGGGAGGCGCCGGAGCGGGTTCAGTCACTGCTCTGTGTATCGAGAGCGGCGGCTGTAACCAAATCCCCTACACTTACTGACAGCAGGTACTAATGCAGAGATGCTGAGCAGTGGACTTTAAGTGTGGGGGGAAGGGGGTCGAGTGAATAGGTGGGGTGAGATGCGTGGTTAAAGCGGCCGCTCTAAATACACAGAGCAGTGAGTGAACCCGTGCCAGCGCCTCCCCTGTTGCTGAAACCCAAGCACTGCTAGGAGGATTAAAGTTCTTTTTCTCCTGGCAACGGAGTTGAAAGTGCAGGCGTCAGGCAGGTTTCAAACACTATTAACCTGCAGGTTCACTCCATGATGACATCTGCAAGGAGTTTGTATGTTCTCCCTGTGTTTGTGTGGGTTTCCTCTGAGTTCTCCGGTTTCCTCCCACACTCAAAACATATACTGATAGGGAATTTAGATTGTGAACCCCAATGTGGACAGTGATGATAATGTTTGTAAAGCGCTATGGAATTATTAGCGCTATATAAGGGAGTAAAATAAATATGCAGGTTAATAACATTTTTGCACGTGACAGGTTCCCTTTAAATGACATGTGACATACTTTTTAGAATATAGTAAGAGAATAGTACGTTTTGTAATGTAGTGTAGGGTTCTTGGCTACACAGTATATTATGGTCTTGAAAGACAAGGTATGTGTGGGGTATTCAAAGGGGTTGTCCACTACTCAGACCACCCCTTTTCTTATTCTCCCTCTCCCCCACCTCCATTAAAATGAAAGCGCTTATGCTCACCACCCATGCTGATGCAGATCCAGCGGTGTGAGCTCTCGAGTTCCCAGGGCTCATGTGAAGTTATGTCACGCAAGCCCCGCCTCCAATTACCGCCTTCAGACAAATAACTCATCAACAGGAAGTGAGAGCTGAAGCAGGAAGAGAAAATCCACTGGTGATCGGGCGAGGACTCGTGTGACGTAACAACCTCACATGACTCTCGGGAACGCGAGTACCGACAATGCTGGGAGAGCACCAGAGCTTTTTTATTTTAATGGTAGCAAACAAGAGGAATGAGAAGGTGGACACCTCCTTTAATCTATTGCGTTGCAGTATATTGTATGTACAGAGTGGATCTGGTGACTGTAGAAATAAAGCAATGTTTAATCAACAGTTGTCTACAAAAGTGTGTTTTTTCTGTGTCGAGACTCAGGTTTGGCTGGACAGTTCTACTTGCCTTAATGTTAATTTGCAAACTTTGGCGCCGTGTGATAATCCACCTCATCGTAGCTTACCTGAAATAGGATGGTTATAATACTATGATGATAGATGGGCCCAGCAGGAATATAGTAACTGAAGACCTATCTTCATGTATAAAGGGTCAAAAAACACAAAAAAATTCAAGTCCACATAAAAACGAAATGTGAACGTTAAGGGCTTGTGTTTTCTCCATGATACTTATTAGAATGCCAACATTCACTTCATGCCACGTCTTCCTCCTGTCCCAAATCATCCCGCTCGACTTTCTTCTTTTTACTCTATCTTTCTTCCTATTCTAGTCTCTTTTTATATTTGTATGGGTGCTAAAATATCCCTCTACCTATACAGCATTTGCTTTGTGTTACTGTTATACCTTATGGTATATAATGTATATGTGGAGTATGTAGGAATCTGATATAATTTGTGATCTCACATTATTACAATTTATAAAATTAATATTTAAATTTAAATTAAAAAAACAAACAATGGGATCACTTTTATGAAAATATATAATTTGGAAAAAGAATTGTAAATTATTTGTATTGTGGTTTTTTTTTTTTTTAAATAGAAATGATATTACAAACACAAAGATTACTCAGATTTAAAGATTATTTGTGAATACAATTGATAAACTATAAAACTAAAGCAGAAGAGCAGCTTGGAGAAAGAAGCCATAGGCTAAATGTTAATATGGCGATGAAATCAATGTTAATAAATAGCATTTTTCATTTGCTCATTTTACTTTTATATATCTAAACACTAAAATCGCAGACTTACCTCTGGATCATCGTCATCAAAATCATGGTAACTTGAGTGGTCAGGATTATTCACCTTATCCAACAGTTCAATAGCAAGTGTGCGATTCAACGGCTGTGTAACAAAAGGATGCTACAAAAGGAAGGAGGAAAAAAGGAAGGACAGTGGCTGATGTTAAAGTGTTTGTACGCTCTCTGTAGAGCAGAGAAATTGTATTATCCTATTAGAGTTGTCAGTACAATAGACGTTGGATACTTTGACAACATGTCACAAAAGATACAAGGAGAAAAAAAAAGAAAAAACTGTGACAAAATGAAAAAACAGTTGTATAATAAAAAAAAATGAAATCTATGTTTTCTTTTAAGAAGCACAACAAAATTGCTGGAAAAAGTGTGTGTGAAGGTCGTCTAAATGGCACTTTACACGATGCGATCTTGCTAGCGAGCGTACCAGCACCCGTCGTTTGTTCGCCACGTCGTTAGGCCCCGTTACACATACTTACGTTCCCTGCGACGTCGCTGTGGTCGGCGAACCGCCTCCTTTCTAAGGGGGTGGTTCGTGCGACGTCACTGCGACGTCAAACGGCAGGTGGCCTATAGAAGCGGAGGGGCGGAGAGCAGCCGAAGGAAAGACACGCTGGAGGACGCATGTAAGGTGTTGTTCGTCGTTCCTGGGGTGTCACATGTAGCAATGTGTGCTGCCTCAGGAATGACGAACAACCTGCGTGCAAAAGCAGCAACGATAATCGGGAATAGAACGACGTGTCAACGATCAACGATAAGGTGAGTAATTTTGATCGTTAGCGGTCATTCGTACATTTCACGCGCAACAATCTCGCTAACGAGGCCGGATGTGCGGCACGAATTCCGTGACCCCAACGACATCTCGTTAGCGATGTCGCTGCGTGTAAAGCGGCCTTAAGGGTACGTGCACATGATCAGGACTCGCTGCGTCCTTGACTCGGCGGTTCCTGACCTGCGGGGCCGGGAGTCTTCTCCACAGGAGAGCGCAGGAGATCGCAGCGGCCCGTATCCACGATCAGTGTTCGGGGCACTAAAGTCTCTCACTTGTGTTCTCCCTAAAGAGGACACTTGTGACTCCAAAGCAAACAATTGACATGCGGTGGCTCGGAGAGCCGCACCGCAGGTCAATTTATGCTGCGGGAAAAACAAGCACAGTAGGCACGGGATTTCTAGAAATCCCATTCACTGTGCTTGTACTGTTCAACACAGCACTTTGGATACAGAAATATGTGCAAGTAAAGTTCAGCAATGCATTGTATTGCATATGTGAGTCGTGTTTTGCTATCTATTCCCGCCCCTGTCTGCCCGCCTGGCCTTCCTCCCCCTGTCACCATCACATATGTTAATTCTGATGCAGGCAGACAGACAGGGGCGAGAATGGATAGAAAAACCTCACCCACATATTCCCTTCCCTGTTGCACCTGTCAATCAAATAGCAGTGCATTGCTGGAACTTTACTTGCACATATCTCTGAAATAAAACATTCAATCTCAGAACAAAAGCTATGCTTACATTCATGAACCTAGCACCAGTATAGCACTGGCTTTACTTTATATATGAAAATCCTGCTGGTTGGTTCCTTTTAAGACAAACACATGCATTTTTCTGTCAGAAGGTGCAGATTTGATACAGAAAGTTCCTGCACCAAACCTGCAACGTGCGCGCATAGCCTTAGGGGGGTTTTACAGGCTGCATTTATGGTGTGATTTTACGAAACAAGGATTTCACAATTTTGAGTAGCAGCTGCAGTTCACCGGAGTTTGCACGGTGCTGTATACAATACAGCCATAGCTTGATGGCTAAAAATAAGAAATCTTTGCATAGGAGAGCCCATCAGCAGGACTTACCCTACAATTTGTAAGGAACGGTGTAACACCCACTGATAACATATTCATAATAAAGTAATGATTGCAAAAGTGTTTATGTAGTTAGAGAAAAGTGAAATTTAAAAGGAACCTGTCAGTCGATTCATGCTGCCCAAACCGCGGGATGTATAAATCCAAGCCTGGCTGTGAAATATAGAATGAAGAGCCGGCTGGGGGCCATAGCCGCAGAAAAGACACGTGCAGCGCTGGCACCAGCTGGTTTTTTCCAGTACAGCTCCAGATTAGAGATTAGTGAATCTGAAGTTTGGTTTTCAAACCGAACACCAAATTTAAAAAACAAGATTCAGGGTTCGGTTGTTTTACATGCGAGCAAAACTCGCACGAGCAACGCTGTGCTCAGCCCTGTGCGAGCCGCTGCAGTGTTTGAACGGCGCACACTGGGGTGATCACATATACAGTGCCTTGCCAAAGTATTCGGTCCCTTTGAATTTTTCAACATTTTCCCACATTTCAGGCTTCAAACATAAAGATAAAAAATTTAAATTTTATGGTGAAGAATCAACAACAAGTGGGACACAATTGTGAAGTTGAACAAAATTTATGCTTATTTTAAACTTTTTAAAAAAATAAACAACTGAGAATTGTGGCGTGCAATATTATTCGTCCCCTTTGCTTTCAGTGCAGCAAACTCACTCCAGAAGTTCATTGAGGATCTCTGAATGATCCAATGTTGTTCTAAATGACTGATGATGATAAATATAATCCACCTGTGTGTAATCAAGTCTCCATATAAATGCACCTGCTCTGTGATAGTCAGTGTTCTGTTTAAAGCGCAGACAGTATCAGAAAGACCAAGGAACACAACAGGCAGGTCCGTGATACTGTTGTGGAGAAGTTTAAAGCTGGATTTGGTTACAAAAAGATTTCCATAACTTTAAACATCCCAAGAAGCGCTGTGCAAGCGATCATATTGAAATTAAAGGAGTATCATACCACTGCAAATCTACCAAGACCCGGCATGTAAAAGTAGGGGACAACCTCTAAGTGTAGTAAAATATTGTTAACATACACATCATTATTACTGTCCAACTAAAGCAGGATCATGAGTGTGATAATGCATATTGACATCAAACAATTAGACAGTGCACATTATTATTTACCTGTAACAATTTTTCGGCTGTAGGTCTTTTCTTAGGATTTTTCGTGAGAGACATCTTTACAAAGTGATGAAAACTATTGGACCTTCAAAGGAAAATAAGAAAAAGAAATAAGTAAAGCTAGTGAAAAAATTAAATAAATAAAAAGATGTACATTTCAGTAAGAAGGGCTTGTCTGAGTCTTACCATTTCATCTTGTCTTTTAACTTTGGAGGCTGAAAGTTGCTCTTTGTCATTAAGAATAAGGCCCTGAAAACAAATAACCATTAATGCCACTGGCGGAACAGGGATGTGATAATATTAGTCTTATGAGGAGAAGCTTGACATTTAGATATCACTAAATTATTTACTATTAGGAAAGGATAAAAGGCAATTATAGGAAAGAGATGACGTGGAAAACGGAGGGGAAGAGCTACAGGGGGGTGGGTAAGAGAAGGGCATGTGTGAGGACAGAGGCAGGAGGTAAGGAATGAAGGGTGGCCAGAAATAACGGGTTAAAGTAGCAGTAAATTACAAGACAGGGAAGGACAATGGATTTTATTTGCTTTACCTCATTGGATGCAAGTCAAACATAGGTGGCTGAAGCTCTGCCAGCTCTATGGATGTTATGCCTACAGCCCAGATATCACACAACTGGTTATAGCCACCTTTCCTCTCCACAGCGGCCACTTCAGGAGCCATCCTAAGAACAGGATTTACGGTCAGAGTTAGCAATATGTATATAGCTACACTGGGCCTTTACAAAAGTGAACTGAGACATCATTTTATAATCTTATTCCACTTGTAACCTCTTAATACTAAGTATATAGACCTGGTTTACATTAGTTCAAGCCTGCCTACTGCAATTCTCCCAGTGCAAAAGACTGCATTACTAGAAGAACAATGGGAAATAATGGCAGCAATTAACTGGTGACAGCATATCATGAGAGCATCTATAACTAACGTTGGGGAGTGTTTATTTCAATATATTATATTTGTGTGTGTTTCTTTCCTTTTTATTACTGGGCTAGTAATGGGGGCGCCTGATAGACACCTCTTCATTATTGTCAGTTGTGTTTTTATATACTTCACAGCTATCAACCACCTCAAGTTCCTTTACCCCGATTGTCAAGGCACCAGGGCTTCGGGAAGAGAGGAGGCGAAGTGCAAGAATTGGGGCATCTTGTGATGCACCCCTTCTGGGGCAGCTGCGCCCCTGTATTTTTAGGCTGGAAAGGATCCAATAACCATGGACCTTCCCAGCCTGATAATATCAGCTCACAGCTGTCTGCTTTATCTTTGCTAGTTATCAAAAATGGGAGAAACCCTATGTAGTTTTACTCATTTAATAATTTATTTGGTGAATAGAAAGCTGTACAATCTATCTAGTTATCCATCTATTGTATCTTATAGCTCAGAGTTAAGGTCCAGTCACACTAAACAACTTACCAGCGATCCCAACAACCATAGGGATCGCTGGTAAGTTGCTAGGAGGTTGCTGGTGAGATGTCACACTGCGACGCTCCAGCGATCCCACCAGCAACCTGACCTGGCAGGGATCGCTGGAGCGTCGCTACACGAGTTGCTGGTGAGCTCACCAGCAACCAGTGACCAGCCCCCAGCGCCGCGTGGAAGATGCTGCGCTTGGTAACTAAGGAAAATATCGGGTAACCAACCCGATATTTACCTTGGTTACCAGCGCACGCAGTTACACGTGCAGAGAGCAGGGAGCAGCGCACACCGCTTAGCGCTGGCTCCCTGCTCTCCTAGCTACAGCACACATTGGGTTAATTAACCCGATGTGTCCTGCAGCTACATGTGCACAGAGCAGGAGCCGGCACTGACAGCGTGAGAGCGGCGGAGGCTGGTAACGAAGGTAAATATCGGGTAACCAAGGACAGGGCTTCTTGGTTACCCGATGTTTACCGTGGTTACCAGCCTCCGCAGAAGCCGGCTCCTGCTGCCTGCACATTTAGTTGTTGCTGTCTCGCTGTCACACACAGCGATCTGTGCTTCACAGCGGGACAGCAACAACTAAAAAATGGCCCAGGACATTCAGCAACAACCAACGACCTCACAGCAGGGGCCAGGTTGTTGCTGGATGTCACACACAGCGACATCACTAGCAACATCGCTGCTACGTCACAAACGTTGTTCGTTAGCAGCGATGTTGCTAGCGATGTTGCTTAGTGTGACGGGGCCTTTAGTTTCCTATGAAGGAGGAGAAGACTGACACTAAGTCCTCCCCAATCACAGAGAGAACTGCCCTTTCTCCTGTTCTGCACTAATCTATGTGATCGGTGCAGAGCAGGAGAGGAAGCTGCCTGGACCGGAACAGAGGCTGCAGGAGCTGTGCAGCTGAATTAGCGTATAACCCTTAACTCCAAGAGCATTCAGGTTTTGTGACTGATCACATGACCTGAAAGGTCCTAGAGTTAACTATGTGGAAGGTCTTTTAGCTGCTAAGCTGGTGCATAGTCCGTTAGATCCCATTTAGGAACTGCAAGATGTGGTAATGTATAGTATGTGTAATGCTGCAGTAATGTGTGTGTGTGTGTGTGTGTGTGTGTGTGTGTGTGTAAGTGTGTGTGTGTATATGTGCATGTAGCAGAGCTGTATGTGTGCCTATCTACGCATGTAGCAGCTTTAAGTGTATCTATAAGTGCATGTGGCAGAGCTGTATGTATGTCTATATGTGCATGTAGCAAAGCTGTATGTGTGTCTATAAAAGCATGTAGCAGAGCTGTATGGATGCCAATATGTGCATGTAGCAGTGCTGTAAGTATATCTATAAGTGCATGAAGAAGAGGTTTATATGTGTCTATATGTTCATGTAGCAGGGCTGTATGTGTGTCTATATGTGCATGTACCAGAGCTATATGTGTGCCTATATGTGCATGTAGCAGAGCTGTATGTGTGCCTATATGTGCATGTAGCAGAGCTGTGTATGTCTATGTGCACGTAGTTTGCATGTAGCACACTATCTATCATCTTTAACACATAAAAACTTGTATTTTTAAAATTCATTTAATTCTGGTACATGTCAAATGGACGGCACACAGATGTCACATGAATATCATTGTTGTGCTGTACATGTTTTCCATAGTCCCATAGAACTGCATGAGCCCTTGTCATCCATACTGCTGGTAAGAAATGAAAAAACGGTCCCTGTTAAACACATTTCACCGTGTACAACTGACATTTAAGTAGCACCCTAAATTATAATGGGTAAATGTGTATATCTGTCTCCGGTTCATGTGAAAACAGATATCACATGTACCGAAAACACTGATGTGTGAAGAGGGCCTTAAGGAGATTTCCAAAATGATCCAACTTTGGGAATTATAACTTTATTGCCAAATAAATTAACAGAAAAACAACAGACAAAATTAAATAGCTTACCAATATGGCGTTCCAATGAAGGATTTTCGTTTTGCTATGGTGGCTGTTATTTGAGCAGACACTCCAAAATCAGCTAAAAAGTAAAGAAAGAGAAAAAAAGGATAAAAAAAAATAACCGTCTGGCTGCAAAACCATTACTTGGCTAAACATATAAGTAAGGAAGTACACTAAAATGTTTCATTGGAGAATTGTAGTGGTGTGTGGATCAGAGCAAAGAGTAAAGGCTGCTTTACATGGTACGACCGATTGTGCGATTTCACAATCGATCGTACCCGCCCCCGTCCTTTTTGCGTCACGGGCAAATCGCTTGTCCGTGGCGCACAAAGTCGGTAACCCCCGTCACACATACTTACCTCTCGTGCGACCACGCTGTGGGCGGCGAACGTCCACTTCCTGGAGTGGGAGGGACGTTCGGCGTCACAGCGACGTCACACGGCCGCCGGCCAATAGAAGCGGAGTGGCGGAGATGAGCAGGATGTAAACATCCCGCCCACCTCCTTCCTTCCACATAGAGCCGGCGGCTGACGCGGGAGGCAGGTACGCGATGTTCATCGCTCTTGTGGTGTCACACGGAGCGACGTGTGATGCCACGGGAACGATGAACAACCTGCGCCCGATTTCAGAACAGATATTATGGAACCTAGCGACCAGTACACGACTCACGATTTGTGAGCGATACTGCGTCGCTAAAAGGTGTCACACAGGCCGGCATCGCCAGCGATGCCGGATGTGCGTCACAAAAACCGTGACCCCGACGATCTATCACACGATAGATTGTCTGGTGTAAAGAAGCCTTAAGAATCCATTCACACTGCACAATTCAAAGTGTAAACTGGCCGCCAACTAGCAACACGTTTGCCATCTTTTGTTTTGTAATGGACTGTGAGCTGGTGGAATGATACCAGCTGCTGTGCCACCTACTATACACCGCACTGGGGGACGGACTCTTGTTCATTATGTTTTAGCACACAAAGAAATTCATCAGAGGCATGGAAGATATTGTACAGCAGCACTGAGCTGTGTGGATGTCAATCAAGCTCTGGGTTGACTTTAGGACTTGTTTGAAAACTCAGCACAACCTTTCTGTGTCTCCCTCTGCTTATTTCCTCACTACTCCTGCATTCAATCTCCATAGAATATAATGGGCTGTGTAATCGGACATCTTCTACTATTGATTTAAGCAAAGTCTGTTGAAAAACCAGTTCCCTTTGAACCAATTCATAGGGTTCTTGGGTAGTAGTGGCCCCAACCTCTAGCTTGCACTAGCCTCAATTCTTTGTAGATCCGTGTTTCTCAATGTTTTTAAGTAACCCTACTAAAATAAATTCCACCTCTGTACCGTGCCAATAAGAATCAACATAAGAACAGTTTAATTACCATGGATCCCCAAAAATAAGACAGGGTATCATATTAATGTCTGCACCAAAAGAAGCATTAGGGCTTCTTTTCAGGGGATGTCACAGTTTTGCCTCCCCATCCACATGGCTAGTGGGCGGAGCCTTCTCTCGGGCCTCACTTCCGAAGCTTGGATGCTTTAAATACTGTCATCTCCGGTGAACCAGCGCCGGATATAAGCTTAGCGCTGCTTTGCCTGTGATTGCTGGTTCCTGTAAGTGTGATCTTGATCTATCCCCTCTCTTTGTCCTCGGTCTATCTCTGTGTTCCGTCCCCTAGTCGTTCTGTCATTTCTTTGTCCCACCTCTTTCCTTCACACAATAGCCCCGGTTGTTCCCCCCTCTCCTACCTCCCAACTCGGTTTCTTCCTCTGGTACTGACCTCGGCCTGACCTCGACCCTGACTCTGCTCGCTCCTCCGGTCTTCCTTCTCCCTGTACTGTGTATGACCCGGCCTGCCCGACCATCCCTCGCTTCTGCTTTCCGGCTGATGCTGCGAGACACTACACCAGCACACACTGTGAGTTCCCCTCATTGCTTATTCAGCTCCGTGTAGTGTCTTTACCTGCAGGACTCCAGCTCCCCCTAGTGGCAGCTTGACAGGATGTCTTATTTTTACATTAACAATAATCTACATTTATTCTTGAACAAAAAAAAAAAATCAACATTTATTCAAATATAGTCAGGTCCAAAGCCAAACCAAAGCCATGGATCTTCTGTCGAGACACAAAACAGTATGAGTTGGCAAGTGCCGGGTTGTCACACACAGATGGGGTAGTCCTGCTGGTGTTACTCCCATCACAGGTGCGCTAGGTGCCGTCAGGTTCTTGGCGTTCCAGCTGCTTTCTTCCACGTTCCACTGAAGCGAAGTAAAGCGGTTGGTTCCCCCTGGTGAACAAAAAAAGCCACAACGCTCTAATATAACGGGCTAGGGAGTGCAGGGATGCTAGCCAGACCAGACTACCCGATCTGTGTGTGAGAGCTTGCCACTTGCCAACACTTATTGTTTTTAATCTTGTGGGGACCTTTTGAGAGCCATTCTTTCGAGGGTGTCTGCTTTCCTTGGTGAAGGGTCTATCTGTCCGGCTGCATTTTATTGCCAATTTGTTTTTACTTTTTTACATGTATAGCTGCCTGGACACTAAATATATTTTTTATGAACTGTAACTAGGGCTTATTTTTGGAGTAGGTCTTAGATTTCCTCAAAAATACTGAACAAGTACAAGTGCACATAACACAGGTTTAAAGCCTAGGTTCTTGAACATTTCTCTTGGAACAACTGCACTGAAAAAGCAGTAATATCTGTTCTAAAAAAAACATCCACAATCTGTCCATATACATTACTAGTAGTTTGGGAAGCATGGGGTTCTATGCATTTATGAAGCATCGGGGGGGGGGGGGGGAAGGATTGATGACCTTGAACTCCATCTTTCTTCATGAATTAGGGGAGTTATTACTTGTCATCTTCTCTTGTTCCCTGATATCCAAACTACATTTACTAATTTTGACTTCATAATAAAAGGTCAGAAGAAAAGCTACCCTTAGTCATCAATGCCAAAATGTATAATTGGTGGAGGAAGGTTGAATTAGATGGACCTAGGTCAGTCATGGCGAACCTTTTACAGGCCGAGTGCCCAAACTGTAGCCCTAAACCCAATTTTTTTTCCGAAGTACCAACCAATCCTATTATGTAAATAATTGATTGTAACCTTACCTTTGCAGTCTTCTCTTCAGCAGGGGGCATCACGCTCATGCTTACCACACATTGAAGCTGAGCCCCTGCCCTTTCCAGACACAGCAGTTGGATTGATCTTTCTGGAAAAAATTGCAGCATATTAGATAGAGATTTTAGCCTGGAATGCAATCAGATTTCACCCTGCAATCCACATCTACATTTCAAAGTCTGAACGACCTGAAATCACATAAAGATGTACGAGTTGCTCCCCTCCCCTTTATTATGTAGTTCTGTCCCCCTTCCTGGCCACTTCCTGGTAAACATGTCCCCCATCCTGATATATTTCCTACATTCTGGTATATTTGTCCCCGTCATGGCCCCATCCTGGTAAATATACCTCATTCTGGTAAATGTCCTCCATCCTGGTAAATGTACCCCATTCTGGCATGTTCTCCCATGCTGGTAAATGTACCCCATCCTGACATATTGCCCATCCTTGTAAATGTTCCCCCATCCCGGCATGTACCCCATTCCTGGTAAATGTCCTCCATCCTGGTAAATGTTCCCAATCCTGGTTAATTTACCCCCATTCAGGTAAATGTACCCCCATCCAGGTAAATGTCCCCCTTCCTAGCATGTACCCCTTCCTGGTAAATGTTCCCCTTCCTGGTAAATGTACCCTATCGTGGCATGTTTCCCCCATCCTGGCATGCATGTTTCCCCCATCCTGGCATGCATGTTTCCCCCATCCTGGCATGCATGTTTCCTCCATCCTGGCATGTATGTTTTCCCCATCCTGGCATGCATGTTTCCACATCCTGGCATGCATGTTTCCCCATCCTGCCATGTATGTTTCCACATCCTGGCATGCATGTCATCCCCCCCATGCTGGCATGTGCATTCCCCCTCCCCCATGCTGGCATGTGCGTTTCCCCACCCCCACCCCACGCTGGCATGTGCGTTCCCCCACCCCCACCCCTCGCTGGCATGTGTGTTCCCCCACCCTCACCCCACGCTGGCATGTGCGTTCCCCCACCCCACGCTGGCATGTGCGTTCCCCGACCCCCACCCCACGCCACGCTGGCATGTGCGTTCCCCCACCGCCACCCCACGCTGGCATGTGCGTTCCCCCACCGCCACCCCACGCTGGCATGTGTGTTCCCCCACCGCCACCCCACGCTGGCATGTGCGTTCCCCCACCCCACGCTGGCATGTGCGTTCCCCCACCGCCACCCCACGCTAGCATGTGCGTTCCCCCACCCCACGCTGGCATATGCGTTCCCCCACCCCACGCTGGCATGTGCGTTCCCCCACCGCCACCCCACGCTGGCATGTGCGTTCCCCCACCGCTACCCCACGCTGGCATGTGCGTTTCCCCACCGGCACCCCACGGTGGCATGTGCGTTTCCCCACCCCACGCTGGCATGTGCGTTCCCCCACCGCAACCCCACGCTGGCATGTGCGTTCCCTCACCGCTACCCCACGCTGGCATGTGCATTCCCCCACCCCCACCATGGCACAGCCGCACACGAGTTATAAAAAAAAAAAAAAGCAACACACAACTCACCTTCCTGCACATGCTCCCCCGCTGCGCGCCACTGAGTCCTCAGTTATAACGCATCCAGAAGACGTTATTACGCCGCTGCTCACTGATGCTCCTTTGTCTCCTAGGCAACACACCTGCAGCCAGGGGGAGGAGGAGTGTCAGAGCGAGGAGAAATGTCTCCTCCGCTCCAACACAGTTTTGATCTGCCGGCGCGACTGCACTAGCAGATCAAAGCTGCAGGATCAGGCGACAGCACGCGTGCCATAGGTTCGCCATCACTGACCTAGGTCTTTTTTCAACCTAACTATGTTATCCTATCTCTTTGGAGCATGAATGAATTTGAGTGCACAAAGACTAAGTAGCATGATCATCTCTATGCACTCCAGACTTCAGTTCTTCCATATTTTTGTCATCATAGTCACAGCATTGAGGTGTCTTCTGGAGAAAGGTACAGGAGATAGGTTATTCCTTTCCCCTGCAACAGCCTTCGCCTTCTTTTAGATCAGGGGTGGGGAACCTCCGGCCAGCGGGCCGTATACGGCCCGTGACGACTTTTTATGCGGCCCCAGGCACATTCCCGGTGACCGCTGTGCTCTGGCAGCAGCCGCACTTTTCCCGGCTGCCGGCTCTTTAAATCTCACTGCCTGATGCCTTGAGGGTAGATGCTAGAATGTACGGGCTCTATCCAGATCCTGACTTACAGGACCTGACTGCAGCCCATACATTCTAGGCTTAACCCCGGCCTGTGCTAGTGTGCTCTGGTGGGCGGGGTAAGCAGCACACTGCGATATGTCACAGAAGAGCTGCAGCAGATTTACCAGCCTCCCGGACCTGCTGTGTGTGACTCCTCCTCCCCCTCAATGTGAGTACGCAACCCATCGCTGCCCCCCCCCCCGCTAAGTGCTGTGTACCCCTCAATGCTGTGTGTACCCCCCAGTGCTGTGTACCCTCTCGTGCTGTGTGTATCCCCTAATGCTGTGTGTATCCCCTAATGCTGTGTGTATCCCCTAATGCTGTGTGTATCCCCTAATGCTGTGTGTATCCCCTAATGCTGTGTGTATCCCCTAATGCTGTGTGTATCCCCTAATGCTGTGTGTATCCCCTAATGCTGTGTGTATCCCCTAATGCTGTGTGTATCCCCTAATGCTGTGTGTATCCCCTAATGCTGTGTGTATCCCCTAATGCTGTGTGTATCCCCTAATGCTGTGTGTATCCCCTAATGCTGTGTGTATCCCCTAATGCTGTGTGTATCCCCTAATGCTGTGTGTATCCCCTAATGCTGTGTGTATCCCCTAATGCTGTGTGTATCCCCTAATGCTGTGTGTATCCCCTAATGCTGTGTGTATCCCCTAATGCAGTGTGTACCCCCTAATGCAGTGTGTACCCCCTAATGTTGAGTACACCCCTAGTACAGTGTGTACCCACTAGTACTGTGTGTGCTCCCCTAGTGATGTCTGTACCCCTTGGGTGATGTCTATGCCCCCCAGTGCTGTCCGCACCACCTAATGCTGTCCATGCTGCCACCAGTGCTGTCCGTGGCGCCCCCTAGTGCTGTCCGTGCCACAGCCAAGGCTGTCCATGCCCCCCTACTGATGTATATGCCCCAGCCCCCTCCTGTGATGTGTACTCCCAGTGTCTCCTGTAATTTATGCACCCCAGCCCCTCCTGTGATCTATATGCCCCCAGCATCTCCAGACCGAGACAAACCTGGAAAAGCACCTGTGAGAAACAAGATGATCAATATCACCAAACATCACAGTCACACCAAACAGAAGCAGCTCCTGCCTCCACAGAACGGGTGAGTTAATTAATCGTTTGACCAAATATAGCTGGGTTATTTTTCAAGTTGATAAGGTTGTGCGGCCCCCAAAGTTTAGTAGGAAATTCCAAATGGCCCCCGGCAGTAAAAAGGTTCCCCACCCCTGTTTTAGATCAATCTGCACAGCAACACTCTAGGTTCCTAATAATGATATAAAGACACACTAGGAATGCTACTTTGCGCCTTATTTTGTGGAAAGAATAAATAAAGGCAACAGAGTTGTAGAAGTTGAAGAACACCATGGGTTGTCAGGAAGAGCTAGTCAATTATTTAGAGATCCTCCCATATTGACCAGGCAGTGCTATAAAATCTAATAATAAATAGTGATGAGCGAGCATGCTTGTAACTACTCGGTACTCGCACGAGTATCGCTGTACTCGGGCTGCTCGGCGGGGACCGAGTAATCTCGCGATACTCGTGCTGTACTCGTGGTCTTCATTTCTGCATGTTGGCGCTCTTTTGAGAGCCAGCCCTCATGCAGGGATTGGCTGGCAGACCACTGCAATGCCACAGCCCTGTTAGTTGTGGAATTGCAGTGATTGGCCGGCCTGCACAGCGTGACCGAGCCTTTATACCGGCCGGCGCGCTGTGCTCTGCTCACAACTATCCAGACAGTCAGTGCAGGGAGAGTGTCGCTGATTCAGGGAAAGCTTTGCGGCCCTTTATAGTTAGTTCCGGAGCAGGCCTGCAAACAGTGTGACCAGAAGTCCTTCTCAGGACTATTCTAGTTGTATACAGGCAGGCAGGGTATAGCCAGGTCGGAGTACAGTAGCAGAGTCCTTCTCAGGACTATTGTTGCTATATACAGGCAGGGTATAGCCAGGTCTGAATACAGGCTAGTGACCAGAAGAGTCCTTGTCAGGACTATTGTAGCAGTATACAGGCAGGCAGGCAGGGTATATAGCCATTCCTAGTCGTGACCGTATACCAGCCTTCATCATATCTGGGGCTGGTGTACACAGTCTAAAACAGTCCAGATAGTGTCAGACTTCTCAGTAATTGTCGCTCCTAAAAACCAGTTAGGTTCTTATTGCGTCCGTGCTTGCATTTAAAAACAGCACGTGTGTGTCTGTCGGTGGCAGCGTACAGGTGCGCGTTTTGCACAAACTATTATATAACGCTCAAGTCTAGTGTATAATACACGTCAGTCAGCAGTGTCTGATAGTCAGACTTCTCAGTAATTGTCGCTCCTAAAAACCAGTTAGGTTCTTATTGCGTCCGTGCTTGCATTTAAAAACAGCACGTGTGTGTCTGTCGGTGGCAGCGTACAGGTGCGCGTTTTGCACAAACTATTATATAACGCTCAAGTCTAGTGTATAAGACACGTCAGTCAGCAGTGTCTGATAGAGTCAGACTTCTCAGTAATTGTCGCTCCTAAAAACCAGTTAGGTTCTTATTGCGTCCGTGCTTGCATTTAAAAACAGCACGTGTGTGTCTGTCGGTGGCAGCGTACAGGTGCGCGTTTTGCACAAACTATTATATAACGCTCAAGTCTAGTGTATAATACACGTCAGTCAGCAGTGTCTGATAGAGTCAGACTTCTCAGTAATTGTCGCTCCTAAAAACCAGTTAGGTTCTTATTGCGTCCGTGCTTGCATTTAAAAACAGCACGTGTGTGTCTGTCGGTGGCAGCGTACAGGTGCGCGTTTTGCACAAACTATTACATAACGCACAAGTCTAGTGTATAATACACATCAGTCAGCAGTGTCTGATAGTGTCAGACTTCTCAGTAATTGTCGCTCCTAAAAACCAGTTAGGTTCTTATTGCGTCCGTGCTTGCATTTAAAAACAGCACGTGTGTGTCTGTCGGTGGCAGCGTACAGGTGCGCGTTTTGCACAAACTATTATATAACGCACAAGTCTAGTGTATAATACACGTCAGTCAGCAGTGTCTGATAGTGTCAGACTTCTCAGTAATTGTCGCTCCTAAAAACCAGTTAGGTTCTTATTGCGTCCGTGCTTGCATTTAAAAACAGCACGTTTGTGTCTGTCGGTGGCAGCGTCAGGCTCCATATTGTCCCTGGATAGAGACGTGCATGATGGCCTGTAAACATGAAGTGCCCATTGTAAGGAAGTGGGTCTATTGTAGTATAGCCCTTAGGCAGGGCAGCCAAAAATTTGGAGGCTCCACATTGTCCCTGGATAGAGATGTGCATGAGGGCCTCAAAACATTGTTCCCATTGCAAAGGAGCGGGTCTCCTGTCGTTGTAATGCCCATTCAGAAAGAATGGGCGAAAAAATTTACCACTGGGGGTATACCTGAAACAACGGCTTAACTATTGTAACGGTCACCATGATGGCGCATGAGGAGAAGGAGGAGCAGTCCAGCGATTAGCCAAAGTCCAGAAGTGTGTTACCATGGGTGAGTGGAGGTACATGGCAAATTGCCGTTACAAACTTTAAATTCCGCTGTCATTTGCTGTTGGTGTGTGGTTAAGTCTGGCCAAATCCAACCCTTGTTCATCTTGATCAGAGTCAGCCTGTCAGCATTTACAGTTGACAGGCGGGTGCGTTTATCTGTAATGATTCCACCTGCGGCACTAAAAACACGCTCTGACAAAACGCTAGCGGCAGGGCAGGCCAGGACTTCCAAGGCGTAGAGACTAAGAGCCAATTCATGCCACGTGTCCAGCTTGGATACACATTAATTGTAAGGCACAGAGGAATGTCGGAGTACAGTTGTTTGATCTGCAAGGTACTCCTTGAGCATCTGGCCAAACTTAGGATTTCTTGTGGCACTACCCCTCACCTCAGGGGCTGTGGTATGTGAGGGGCTGAGAAAACTGTCCCACATCTTAAAGACTGTTCCCCTACCTCTGGCGGATTGGACTTGTGCCCCTCTCGGCTGTACGCCTTGGTTGTCCACTGATTCCTGACCTATGCCGCTAGCGTTTTGTGAGGGGAATGCTTTGCCTACTTCCGTGACTATGGCCTTCTGGAACTGCTGCATTTTGCCTGACCTCTCCGCCTCGGGAATAAGAGACATAAAGTTCTCCTTTTAGCGTGGGTCTAACAGTGCTACCAACCAGTAATGATTGTCGGCCAAGATGTTCTTAACGCGAGGGTCACGAGACAGGCAGCTTACCATAAAGTCAGCCATGTGTGCCAGACTCTTAACAGCCATCACTTCAGTATCCTGACCAACACGATGACTGAACATGCTGTCCCCCTCCTCCTCATCATCTACCCTGTCCTCTGGCCAGCCACGCTGAACCGAGGATATGACTGCATGTCATATCCTCAATTTGGCCAGAGAGTTGCTCCATGTCTTCATCCTCCTCCTTGTCATAGTCCTCCACTGCACGTTGTGATGAGACGAGGCTGGGCTGTGTGTTATCACCCACACCCACTACTGTTTCTTGCTCAAACTCATCGCGCTCCGCCTGCAATGCATCATGGTTGTTTTTTGAGCAGAGACCATTTTAGAAGGCAGAGAAGCGGTATGGTGACGCTAATAATGTCGTCATCGCCGCTCACCATCTTGGTGGAGTCCTCAAAGTTTTGGCGGATGGTGCATAGGTCGGACATCCATCTCCACTCCTCAGGTGTTATGTGTGGAGTTTGACCCATTTCCCGACGGCTTAGGTGATGCAGGTACTCAACAACTGCCCTCTTCTGCTCACATATCCTGACCAACTTGTGCAGAGTTGAATTCCAACGCGTGGGGACATCACACACCAGTCTGTGTGCCGGAAGATGCAAACGGCGTCTTAAGCCGGCAAGGCCGGCTGAAGCAGTAGGTGACTTTCGAAAATGTGCAGACAGGCGGCGAACTTTTACCAGCAGATCAGACAGCTCTGAGTATGACTTTAGAAACCGCTGAACCACGAGGTTGAGCACATGGGCCAAGCATGGAACATGTGTCAGCTGGCCTCGCCTCAAAGCCGCCACCAGGTTCCGGCCATTGTCACACACGACCTTTCCTGGCTTTAGGTTCAGAGTTGTGAGCCAGTGATCTGCCTTCTGTTTCAGAGCTGTCCACACCTCTTCTGCATTGTGGGGTTTGTTGTCACCTATGCAGATTAGCTTCAGCACTGCCTGTTGCCGCTTCGCCGAGGCAGTGCTGCAGTGCTTCTGTGTCGCCCTGGACAAGCCAGGGGCCACAGAGCACAACACTTAAACACCCCACACTCCCTGCAGGCATATCATAGTCAAAACACAAAATCCTTGTTGCCTTCCCCAGGGGCTGTTGTCCACACCAGGGTGTGGAGCCAGGCGGTTGGTCTCCACCCACCGAGGAGGAGGGAAAACACAGGCAGTGAGAGTTAAGCTAAGGAAGTGGAAGGAGGAAAGTAGTAGAGAGGAGAAAAGTGACAGCAAAGAGCCTGAAGTTGGTCCGGGTGTGTGGCCCGGACAGGACAGCAAGGTTGGCAGGATGTGGTGACCGTCTGCAGTGGAGGCCGATTGGAGTCTGCCGTAAGGACCGTGGACGGGTGGTGACCCGGCCGTACCGGACCGGTATACAAAGAGAAGCCAGCACCATTGGCAGAGGACTTTCGGATCCCGGCAAGGCTTGGTGTCGCCGTGAATTTGCCAAATCCGTTAGTGAAGGGGACCTCAGGGTTTCCAAACAGCCAAGTCCAGATAGAAGGCAACCGTCCAACCGTGAAGGGGAGACACCGCCACCGCCAAGGGCAACCATCTCCCAGGGCCAGCGCCTGTGGGCAAAAGGGGCTCCTCCGGCCCATATCCAGGTCGGGGAGCGGGTTACCGTTGGGAAACCATCACTACCAACACTTAACTTAGGTGCAGGGAGAGACAGTCATCACTAACCTGCAGGGAGGAACAACCGCAGCCGTCCGAGTGACCCGTCCATCCAGCCACTTGTTTTACCGTGATCTGTGTCATCATCATTGGGCTGAGTGAGTACCTCCGTGCCGTGCGGCACAGCGCTGCCCCTGCGACCCTACACTTCATCAGGCCCCGCAACCCGCCTGTCATCCATCTCTACCCCATCACCAGGCCCCGGGACAACCAACCCCCCTACCCACGGAGGGGAGAAATAACAACAAAGCTGCTCCCTGTCACAGGCTCCTGGGATCCCCGTCCAGAGCAGCGGTGGTGTCCACACAATCACCACAACCGTGGGTGGCGTCACGGACAATATCCCCAAAACCCAAACCACCCCTTTTCACTCACGGGCGAGTAGCGCCGCTCGAGTCCCCGGGATCCGGCCATCGCTCGAGCCAACGAGCAGCAGCAGCCGTAGAGCTGCGTCAGCCGGACCCGAGCAGTGGGAGAGCGCACCGTCCCCTCCTCCGCCCGCGACACTTCCAGCTTGGGACTGGTGTGGAGGGTAAAGTGGATCAGGATGTGCAGGAGGAGGAGGAGGCTGAGGAGCATGACATTCCGGAGCTGTAGAGTGTGTGTGAAACCCTGACTGAGGTAGGGCCTGTAAAACTTGGTGTGTGAAGGACGTGTTCCGTCCCTCGCTCAGACTGGGTCCCAGCTTGCACAATATTAACCCAGTGTGACGTCAACGAGATGTAGCGGCCTTGCCCACATGCACTTGTCCACGTGTCTGTGGTTAGGTGGACTTTGGCTGAAACAGCGTTGTTCAGGGCACGTGTGATGTTTTGTGACACGTGGTTATGCAATGCGGGGACAGCACACCGGGAGAAATAGTGGCGGCTGTGGACCGAGTAACGTGGGACAGCTGCCACCATCAGGTCGCGGAATGCTTCTGTCTCAACCAGCCTAAAAGGCAACATTTCCAGCGCAAGCAGTCGCGAAATGTTAGCATTTAGAACTGTGGCATGTGGGGTGTTGGCAGTGTATTTGCGCCTGCGTTCAAAGGTTTGCTGAATGGATAACTGAACGCTGCGCTGGGACAAGGACGTGCTTGATGATGGTGTTCTTTCTGCGTAGGCAACTGCAGGTGCAGGAGTGGAGGAGGCTTGTTCGCAGGCAGCATGGACAGGGGATTGGCTCGCATGCACAACCAGCGAAGACGTAGCAGTGACATCAGCAAGCACTGCTCCTGGACTCTGTTGTACTTCCCACAAAGTCGGGTGCTTGGCTGACATGTGCCTGATCATGCTGGTGGTGGTCAGGCTGCTAGTTTTGGTACCCCTGCTGATGCTGGCATGGCAGGTGTTGCAAATGGCCTTTTTAGAATCATCTGGAGCCAACTTAAAAAACTGCCAGTGTCAGAGTTCCGGGTTTTCCAGTTTTCTTTTGAAAGAGCTTGCCCTTTGTTAACATGGAGTTTTCTGTTCTGTTGCCCTACTTCCTGTCCATCTGTTTAAAAGCCGCCCCTAAAGCTTAGTCCAGTGCCTGAGTATACTGCTTCCTGTGTGCTCCTGCCCTGCAGCTTTTGGTTCCTGATTGTTATTCGGATCCTCTTGGAAAACAACCGACACCGACTCTGGACTTCATCTGGTATCATCTAGCTGTGCCCGGACTCCGTTTGCCGTCTTTGGTCGGCACTTCTGCCCGGTTCCTTCCGTTTAATACCACTCTGGACTCACATCACGTACGGACATTTTTGGACTTACCTATTGCCCTTTTGTGTCCCGGCTGCTGCGCATTTAGGGCTTCTGGGGTGATTGCCAGACAGTCCCTGTATAGGGGTTCGCTCTTGGTGGTCTCCCTGGGGGAGTCCGGTGCGCGGTCCCGGGAATTCCCTTTCGCTCCGTCCCTGGAAGGTATTTCCTGTATTTATGTTCTACTGTGTTTTTGTTCCGTTTATGTACATATTTGCTGGTTGCATATTATAAACGTATTGCACCAAGAACTCGTCTCTGGTTGTCATTGCCCTAACGCAATCGAAATCCTCAATACATACAATAGTATTACAGCCAGACTCGGGAAGACCTAACATTTGTACAGGCACCTTGTGTCGTGTTGTTCCGGGGAACAGTTGCCTGACGTCTGCCTGGGGCCACCACTCTGCTTCTTACTGCCTGTTGGGATGCTACGCCTCCCTCCCCCTGTGCACTGCTGTCCTCGCTCTGCATATCCTCCTGCCAGGTTGGGTCAGTTACTGGATCATCCACCACGTCGTCTTCCTCTTCCGCACCCTGCTCCTCCTCCTGACTTCCTGACAATTGTGTCTCATCATCGTCCACCCCTTGTTGAGACACGTTGCCAACTTCGTGAGAACGTGGCTGCTCAAATATTTGGGCATCTGTACATACAATCTCGTCATGGCCCACTTCAACAGGAGCTGGCGAGAGGCCAGAATTTGTGAATGGAAACGTGAACGAACAGCTCTTCCGAGTGTCCAAGTGTGGGATCAGTAATGTCCGTGGACGTGTACTCGGCCTGGTGGTAGGAAGGAGGATCAGGTTCTGAAATGTGTGGTGCAGTATCACGGCTACTGACACTTGACCGTGTGGAAGACAGAGTGTTTGTGGTGGTGCCAATCTGACTGGAAGCATTATCCGCTATCCAACTAACAACCTGTTGACACTGGTCTTGGTTCAAGAGCGGTGTACTGCAGCGGTCCCCAAGAATTTGGGACAGGACGTGCGAGCGACTAGATGTGGCCCTTTGTTGTGGCGAAATTAGAGCTTGCACACAACCTCGGTCTCTGCCTGCACCACCATCACGTCCACTTCCTTGTTCGTTGACAACGCCCTTGCGCATTTTGCAATGCTGTGCTGATGTGTATTCACTAGACTTGTGCGTTATATCCAAGTTTTTGCAAAACTCACACAAATGCAGCGGAAAGCTGCCACCAACAGGCACACACGTGCGGTTTTTAAATGCAAGCACGTAGGCACTAAGAACCTAACAGGTCTCTATCCAGGGACAACGTGGAGCCTCCCAATTTTTGGCTGCCCTGCCTAAGGGCTATACTACAATAGACCCACTTCCTTCCAATGGGCACTTCAGGTTTACAGGCCCTCATGCACGTCTCTATCCAGGGACAACGTGGAGCCTCCCAATTTTTGGCTGCCCTGCCTAAGGGCTATACTACAATAGACCCACTTCCTTCCAATGGGCAATTCAGGTTTACAGGCCCTCATGCACGTCTCTATCCAGGGACAACGTGGAGCCTCCCAATTTTTGGCTGCCCTGCCTAAGGGCTATACTATAATACACCCACTTCCTGACAATGGACACTTAATGTTTTGAGGCCCTCATGCACGTCTCTACCCAGGGACAACGTGGAGCCTCCCAATTTTTGGCTGCCCTGCCTAAGGGCTATACTATAATACACCCACTTCCTTCCAATGGGCACTTCAGGTTTACAGGCCCTCATGCACGTCTCTATCCAGGGACAACGTGGAGCCTCCCAATTTTTGGCTGCCCTGCCTAAGGGCTATACTACAATAGACCCACTTCCTTCCAATGGGCACTTCAGGTTTACAGGCCCTCATGCACGTCTCTATCCAGGGACAACGTGGAGCCTCCCAATTTTTGGCTGCCCTGCCTAAGGGCTATACTACAATAGACCCACTTCCTTCCAATGGGCACTTCAGGTTTACAGGCCATCATGCACGTCTCTATCCAGGGACAATGTGGAGCCTCCCAATTTTTGGCTGCCCTGCCTAAGGGCTATACTATAATACACCCACTTCCTGACAATGGACACTTCAGGTTTACAGGCCATCATGCACGTCTCTATCCAGGGACAATGTGGAGCCTCCCAATTTTTGGCTGCCCTGCCTAAGGGCTATACTACAATAGACCCACTTCCTTACAATGGGCACTTCAGGTTTACAGGCCCTCATGCACGTCTGTATGCAGGGGCATTGGTGAACCTCACAATTTTGGACTGCCCTGGCAAAGGAAAATACTACAAAGACTCACTTCCTCAAAATGGGCACATTAGACTCAAGAGGCCTTCATGTACGTCTCTTCTCAGGGACATCGGAGTGCCACACAATGTTTTCACGTAAAATCTTTCATGTATTAATCTCAAAAAGTAACATACACCAGCTCTATCTCACTATTGCGTATGTGCCCTTAACATTTCTGCCATGAAAAATCATTTTGGGGTCATTTTGGAAGGTTTTCTGGTGAGTCCGTAAAAATGGCGTGAAACGCGGACAAAATTGTTCACAGCTGTGACTTTTGAGTGATAAATGCTTCAAGGGGTCTTCCCCATGCTGTTGCCATGTCATTTGAGCACTCTTCTGAGACTTTTGTGACATTTTTAGGGTTTCTCCATGCTGCCGGGGGGGTCATTTCACAAAAATACTCGGGTCTCCCATAGGATAACATTGGGCTCGTTGCTCGGCCCGAGTACACGAGTATCTTGGGAGGCTCGGCCCGAGCTTCGAGCACCCGAGCTTTTTAGTACTCGCTCATCACTAATAATAAAACTTCCTACCCTCTGTGTAAGACTTCCTGACGTGTTTCTGTAGGGGAAACATTTTGTCTGCATAAATGACAGCTTTTCCCCAATAATCTTCTTGGCTTTATGGTGGGAGTTGTAAATCTAGGTGCCATTTTCATTCTTCATCTACCCTAGAATAATGCTTAGCTAATAATCAGCTATGAACATCTGTGCTTCTAGGGACGTGATCATTAAAAACCCAAGACGCAGTACAATCTGCAAACAGCGACTCAAATAGGAAGTGCTATAAATAAAGTGAAGCAATGGAATGCTATGGCGTGACTCAGCAATAGACGGGAGCGTGCACGCATACACAATGGAACGGAAATTACTTTTACAAATGGTTTTTCCCCCAATATTTAAATATAATTTAGCTATTTTCAACCTGTCTTGCATTAGATAATGCTCACACCTAGAGGTGCATTAAAAATGTACTTGCTGCCTGTCACACAGCTGACATGCATCATATTACCATGTAAGCTGGACTATAAGGCCTATATTAGATTACTGTACAACGTATGCACAAGCAATGTCTGACCAAGAACTGTAAAGTAGAGCCACCCAGATATACGAGTGCATGCCGCCTGCCCGAAAACTAAAGGCAGACCCCACACATTATTCACATATCCTCCAGTTCTGGGTCAAAAACAAGTATGGCCACCCCACGCTATTCCCTATAATAATATTTTTGCATAACAGACAAACTACATTGCTTTAAATGAAAAATAAAAAAAGTCACAGAAGGACAACCCGGCGCATCTATATATATAATTGCCTTATTCTGTCTGTCTGTCTTGCTCCAAAATTGTGTCACGGTGACAGTGTCGTTACAGTGACAACTGTCGGATTGGCCGCTGGGCTCAGCCTGGCTCGGCCCCCCCGACGGATTGGCCGCTCGCCTCGGCCTGACCCCGCCCCCCGCATGGATTAGCCCCGTCCCTCCGCACGCATCGCCCGCTCCAGCGTACACCGGCTCCCGGTACACATGTGCAGGGAGCCGGCATACGCTGACGCATCGCCCCGCCACACGTTGGCACACTCGCCCCCGCCCGACATAACCTTGCGATGCTGGGATCGTGACGGAGCCGGTGTACGCTGGTAACCATGATACACATTGCGTAACTATAGGAAGCACTTCCCTTAGTTACCCGATGTGTATCGTGGTGACCAGCGTACACCGGCTCCCGGTACACATGTGCAGGGAGCCGGCATACGCTGACGCCTCGCCCACTCAGCCCCGACCCAGCACACGTTGGCACGCTCGGCCCCGCCCCCGGCGGCCCCAGCATGGGGGATGGAGCACGGTGGGGGGTGCGCAGCATGGAGGATGGAGCACGATGGGGGGTGTGCAGCATGGAGGATGGAGCACGATGGGGGGTGCGCAGCATGGGAGATGGAGCATGATGGGGGCTTCGCAGCATGGGGGATGGAGCAAGATGGGGGGTGCGCAGCATGGGGGATGGAGCACGATGGGGGGTGCGCAGCATGGGAGATGGAGCACGATGGGGGGTGCGCAGCATGGGGGATGGAGCACGATGGGGGGTGCGCAGCATGGGGGATGGAGCACGATGGGGGGTGCGCAGCATGTCGGATGGAGCACAATGGGGGGTGTGCAGCATGGAGGATGGAGCACGATGGGGGGTGCGCAGCATGGGGGATGGAGCACGATAGAGGGTGAGCAGCATGGGGGATGGAGCATGATGGGGGGTGCACAGCATGGGGGATGGAGCATGATGGGGGGTGCGCAGCATGGGGGATGGAGTACAATAGGGGGTGCGCAGCATGGGGGATAGAGCACGATGGGGGGTGCGCAGCATGGGGGATGAAGCACAATGGGGGGTGCGCAGCATGGGGAATGGAGCACGATGGGGGGTGCGCAGCATGGGGGATGGAACATGATGACATGATGGGAGGTGTGCAGCATGGGGGATGGAGCACGATGAGGAGTGCGCAGCATGGGGGATGGAGCACAATGAGGGGTGCGCGCAGCATGGGGGATGGAGCACAATGAGGGGTGCGCGCAGCATGGGGGATGGAGCACGATGGGGGGTGCGCAGCATGGGGGATGGAGCACGATGGGGGTGCGCAGCATGGGGGATTGAGCACGATGGGGGTTGCACAGCATGGGGGATGGAGCACGATGGGGATGCGCAGCATGGGGGAAGGAGCACGATGGGGGTGCACACCTCCCCCCCAAAACACACACCGCCACACGCGCACCGCACAACACACCACACACACACTGGGAACCACAAACACCGCCCTACACAGACACCCACACATACACAGACAACGCCGCACACACACAACACCCAACACACAAACACCGCGGCATACACAAATATACGCACATACCGCGCAACACACACACTGCACAAAACAAACCTCCCCCCATAACACACACACGCACTCCACACCCACACAAACCGCGCAACACACACAGCACCACACACACAGAACGCTGCAGACACACAGCGCTCCACAAACAACGCAACACACACAACGCAACACACATACAACACCGCTCTCACAACCCCCCCCGCACACCCAAACACCCAGAACATTTACAGCGCCCTACACAAACACTGGTAACTACACACAACAACATCTACCGTGTTTTTCCAAAAATAAGACCTCCCCCAAAAATAAGCCCTTGCAGGAATTTTCAGCATTTTCGGAGAAAGGCTTAAATATAAGCCCTCCCCCGAAAATAAGCCCTAGTCCCGGATCAATAATGAAGTGTCCGTGCAGCTAAAAAAGTTACAGATACTGTGACAGCGGCACCCGGCAACTACACTCACCAGACACTGAGCGGCAGGACCTGCAATGATCACACACCCGCACACATCAGCTCACACACACACACACACACACACACAATCAGATCACACACACACACCAGATCTCACACACAAACATCGGATCGCACGCAAACATCAAATCACACACACACTCACCTCATCCAGTGACACCGATCTCTTCTCGCCGGGAGAATCCTGACAGGCAGTGCAGTGCAGCGCGACGAACAGGACCTGCGGCCGTACCACGTGACTTGCTCTCATTCTCTGCTGTCGTAAGTGCTAGATGTGATGTGATGTGTGTGTGTGTGATCTGCTGTGTGTGTCTGCAATCGGCTGTGTGTGCCTGCGATCGGCTGTGTGTGCCTGCGATCGGCTGTGTGTGCCTGCGATCGGATGTGTGTATCTGTGATCGGCTGTGTGTGCCTGCGATCGGATGTGTGTATCTGTGATCGGGTGTGTGTGCCTGCGATCGGATGTGTCTATCTGTGATGGCTGTGTGTGACTGCGATCTGCTGTGTATATCTGCAATGTGCTGTGTGTGTGTGCATGTGATCGGATGTGTGTATCTGTGATCGGCTGTGTGTATCTGTGATCGGCTGTGTGTATCTGTGATCGGCTGTGTGTATCTGTGATCGGCTGTGTGTATCTGTGATCGGCTGTGTGTTCCTGCGATCTGCTGTGTATATCTGTGATCTGCCGTGTGTGTGTGTGTCTGGGATCTTCTGTGTGTGTCAGCGTGTCAGCTAGCAGCAGGGTAGGACGGCGTGCAGCACCGACCGGAGATCACAGGATGACCTGGGAACCACGCAGACGTCCGGGTCTGGTGAGTATGAGTCTCCTGGGAAGTGGGGGGGTCTGCTTTTTTGGGGGGTAAACTTACCCCCAACCGTGTTTCTCTATAAGACCTCCTCCAAAAATAAGCCCTAGTGCTTTTTTGGGGGACAAAAAAAGTATGACAGTCTTATCTTTGGAAAAACACGGGGTATATATATATATATATATATATATATATATATATATATATATATATATATATATATATATATGTATGTATATAACAAAAATCATACATTAACTACACAATACGTAAATTCTAGAATACCTGATGCGTTAGAATCGGGCCACCTTCTAGTCTATATATATAATTGCCTTATTCTGTCTGTCTGTCTGTCTTGCTCCAAAATTGTGTCCTTACGGTGACACAAAGCTGATTGGCCGTTGGGCTCGCCATGGCCCCGCCCCCCCGCACGGATTGGCCACTTGCCCAGGCAACTCGGCCACGCCCCGCCCCCTCACGCAATGCACGCTCGCTCTGGCCCCGCCCCCCCGCACGCATTCCCCGAACCGACCAACACGGAGCCACGACTCCCAGGTGAGTACTGTACCCCCGGGAGCCCACATCAGCGTACGCCGCCAACCCAGCCGACACATACCCTCGCATTGCTGGGGTTGCCGCCGTATGCTGGAGTGGGCTCCCGTGCGAGCGGGGGACGGGATACGCTGGTAACCATGGTAGCATAGTTACCAGCGCATCAAGGTCCTGCAGCGGCGGAACATACACACACGCACGCACACACACACACACACACATCAGATCACACTCACTCTCACACACACCTCACACACACATCACATCACATCCACACACTCACAACATCCTGGGATATCGCTTGCTTCTCGGCGGCGATACTGTGGAGTGAACTTCCAGGACCTGCCGGAGGATCACATGGCCAGAAGCATGTGGTATCTCCGGATGTTGTGAGTGTGAGCGCGTATGTGCAATATCGTCAACGTGTGTGTGCGTGAGTGTATGCGAGATCGGGTGTGTGTGAGTGTATGCGATCGGGTGTGTGTGAGTGTATGCGATCGGGTGTGTGTGTGTGTGCGATCGGATCTGTGTCGAAGGAGGAGCACGGCGTGCTGGAGGAGGCTGGGAGGAGAGAGGCTGAGAGAAGAGAGGCTGATGCGGGGGGAGGCTGAGGCTGGGGTAGGCTGGGAGGAGAGAGGCTGATGCTGGGGGGAGAGAGGCTGATGCTGGGAGGAGAGAGGCTGATGCTGGGAGGAGAGAGGCTGATGCTGGGAGGAGAGAGGCTGATGCTGGGAGGAGAGAGGCTGATGCTGGGAGGAGAGAGGCTGATGCTGGGAGGAGAGAGGCTGATGCTGCGGGCAGAGAGGCTGATGCTGCGGGCAGAGAGGCTGATGCTGCGGGCAGAGAGGCTGATGCTGCGGGCAGAGAGGCTGATGCTGCGGGCAGAGAGGCTGATGCTGCGGGCAGAGAGGCTGATGCTGCGGGCAGAGAGGCTGATGCTGGTGCAGTATGGGGGATGGAGCACGATGGGGGGTGCGCAGCATGGGGGATGGAGCACGATGGGGAGTGCGCAGCATGGGGGATGGAGCACGATGGGGAGTGCGCAGTATGGGGGATGGAGCACGTTTGGGTGTGCGCAGCATGGCGGATGGACCACGTTTGGGAGTGCGCAGCATGGCGGATGGAGCACGTTTGGGAGTGCGCAGCATGACGGATGGAGCACGTTTGGGAGTGCGCAGCATGACGGATGGAGCACGTTTGGGAGTGCGCAGCATGGCGGATGGAGCACGTTTGGGAGTGCGCAGTATGGCGGATGGACCACGTTTGGGAGTGCGCAGCATGGCGGATGGACCACGTTTGGGAGTGCGCAGCATGGCGGATGGAGCACGTTTGGGAGTGCGCAGCATGGCGGATGGAGCACGTTTGGGAGTGCGCAGCATGGCGGATGGTGCACGATGGGGAGTGCGCAGTATGGCGGATGGAGCACGTTTGGGAGTGCGCAGTATGGCGGATGGAGCACGTTTGGGAGCGCGCAGCATGGCGGATGGACCACGTTTGGGAGCGCGCAGCATGGCGGATGGAGCACGTTTGGGAGTGCGCAGCATGGCGGATGGAGCACGTTTGGGAGTGCGCAGCATGGCAGATGGAGCACGTTTGGGAGTGCGCAGCATGGCGGATGGAGCACGTTTGGGAGTGCGCAGCATGGCGGATGGAGCACGTTTGGGAGTGCGCAGCATAGCGGATGGAGCACGTTTGGGAGTGCGCAGCATGGCGGATGGAGCACGATGGGGGGTGCGCAGTATGGCGGATGGAGCACGTTTGGGAGTGCACAGCATGGCGGATGGAGCACGTTTGGGAGTGTGCAGCATGGCGGATGGAGCACGATGGGGAGTGCGCAGCATGGCGGATGGAGCACGTTTGGGAGTGCGCAGCATGGTGGATGGAGCACATTTGGGAGTGCGCCGCATGGGGATGCAGCACGATGGGGAGTGCGCAGTATGGCGGATGGAGCACGTTTGGGAGTGCGCAGCATGGCGGATGTACCATGTTTGGGAGTGCGCAGCATGGCGGATGGAGCACGTTTGGGAGTGCGCAGCATGGCGGATGGAGCACGTTTGGGAGTGCGCATCATGGCGGATGGAGCACGATGGGGGGTGTGCAGCATGGCGGATGGAGCAAGATGGGAGGTGCACACCTCCCCCCAACACACACACACACACACACACGCGCGCACTGCACAACACACACACACACACACACTGGGAACCACAAACACCGCCCTACACAGACACCCACACACACAGACAACGCTGCACACACACAACACCCAACACACAAACACCGCGGCATACATAAATATACGCACATACCGCACAACACACACATTGCACAAAACATACCTCCCCCCAAAACACCACACACACACAAACCGCGCAACACACACACACACAACGCTACAGACACACAGCGCTCCACAAACAACGCAACACACATACAACACCGCTCTCACCCCCCGCCACACCCAGAGAACACCCAGAACATGTACAGCGCCCTACACAAACACTTGGTAAGTACACACAACAACATCTATATATATAACAAAAATCATACATGAACTACACAATACGTAAATTGTAGAATACCCGATGCGTAGAATCGGGCTACCTTCTAGTATTCTATAAATATCTAACTTAGGAGAAGCCCTTTAAAGGGAATCTGTCAGCAGGTTGTTGTTATGTAATCTGAAGACTTACATGCTGCAAGGGTTAACATAGAGAATTTAGGGATGCCTGTTTAGCCAAGGTCAAATCTGTTGTTTGCTATGTTTGAGTAAGCAGCAGGACAAAGCAGGTTTTGTTTTTGTTTTAATCCAATATTTTTTTATTATGCATACAGATTTACATTACATGAAAACAAATAAAACATCAACGAAGAAAATACAAAAATCAACAAAAAGTTACACAGCAAAAATAAACCCAAAACATAAATTGAACCTAAAAGAAGAAAAGAGGTGGGATGGGCGAGGAGAAAGGAAATTCAAGGCTAGCTTGTAAGACCTTTGAGGGGAACACATTCAATAACATCCAATATATGATGTCGAAAAACTGGATAGTGTTATGAGATCGGCATGTGGTATGTGAAACCAGGAGTGGAAGGATAACTCAAGTACAGCAGGACTTATGATTGCATGGACTACAATGTCACACACGGTAGTCCAGCACACCCCCTCCCCTGATTGACATCACACTGTTAATCCAAGAAAACTTTGTTCCAGCACAAACGGAGTATAGGAGTATAAACTTCTTTTAGTAGAAAAATATAGTAAAAAACACACACGGATGGTAGGTGAAAAAACAGCAGCTGGCCCCAGAAACACCGGTTTACACATTTCGAGGCGTGCGCCTCTTAATCATAATGTCAATGTATAATCTCTATTGAGAGCCTGGTGTGGGCGGGGACAGCTCTCGCAACTCTGCTGCATTGCTAAATCTAAAAATTCTGATTATGTCAAAATAGTTGCACCCAGTAATCTAAGTGATACATCGTTGGATTCAGGATCTCCTTGTCTACATCATGCTGCTCTAAAATGAGGTAGCAAAAACCTGCTGACAGATTCCCTTTATGACCCTCTTTTCAACCACTCTTTATAATCCTTCTAGGGCAAAATCAAAGACGCTCTAGTCTAAAAAGAGACCCTGGGTTATACACAAATGAAATAGTGTAAAAGTACACTGTGTGCGTCGAGATCAGCTCTGCAGGCAGAATGGTAAAGAGCAGGAGGAGCTGATCAGATTAAGGCTAGTTTCACACTTGCGTTCAGCGGAGTCCGTCACTATGGAGAATAGCGCAGTCCGTTAACGCACTGCGCTATTCTCCATAGACTTGTATGGATGACGCACTGTAACGCAAGTAGCAGCGTTGCATCCGCCGGACGACGCAGCGTCGTTATTTTGACTCTGCGTCGGGCGGAAAGAACGCTGCATGTAACGTTTTTTTGAGCAGCGGAATTCTTTGGATTTCACTGCACATGCTCTCTCTGGCTCCCTCCACTCGTAACCAGGGTACACATCGGGTAACCAAGGAACCCTGGTTACGTGTGCCGGGAGCCCGACACTTCCCCGCTCGGCTCTGCTCCCTCCCTCACACACAAAACACATACACACACACACACACACTCTCACCTGTCCCCCAGCGATGCAGTCCCTGCGGCACTGACGTCCTCAGTCAAGGCCCCGCTCGGCTCCACCCACTTCGCACTCCGCCCCCCGCACACATTGTCGGCGACCGAACGATCAGCTGATCACCCGGCGGCCGGCTACTACTGGGAGTGATCGGCTGATCACCCGGCGGCCGGCTACTGGGAGTGATCGGCTGATCACCCGGCGGCCGGCTACTGGGAGTGATCGGCTGATCACCCGGCGGCCGGCTACTGGGAGTGATTGGCTGATCACCCGGCGGCCGGCTACTGGGAGTGATCGGCTGATCACCCGGCGGCCGGCTACTGTGAGTGATCGGCTGATCACCCGGCGGCCGGCTACTGTTAGCGATCAGCTGATCGTTCACAGTAGTCTGCCGACTGTAAAACTATAAGAAAACAAAACAAAACGAATTGCGTTGTTTTGCAGCATCCGTTGCATCCGTTGTGCCACTATATGCAACACATCCGTTGCATCCGTCACACAACGCAATGGATACCGTTCAACGCAAGTGTGAAACTAGCCTAACACACATTTTTGCTTGACAAGTTTCAGTAAAACTTCCAATTTATTTAGTGAAATCCCTGGTGATTGTACGCATATGCCCAGTCGGTGTCCCTAATCAGTGATTGACAGTCTTCCATGTATGACTGTGCATGCAGATACAGCTGTCAATCACTGAGTAGGACTATCCACTTGCTCATATACATTAAAAACATCACAGATTTCAATGAATAACATATAAGCTAGAGCTCATTCAGATGTCAGTTTTTTCACTTGAGAGAAAACGTACCAAGTCTTGTATGTGATTTTCATCCGACTTTCATCAGAGTTCAATCCAATTTTTATCATATGTGAAAAAAAAAAAATGCTCGCCCCCGTCTTCTATCTGACAGTCCGTGAAAATCAGACTGCACTTGCACTTGGATGGCATCCGAGTGCTGTATGATTTTTTGAGAGACCCATAGACTTGCATTGCTGATTTTGATCCAACACTTGGATCAATATTGTACATATCTCAGCATTTTTGTTTAAACCACTCAGTCCATGAGGAATCACAGACGAGAACAGCCACATTCCCTATTATATGTGCAAGTGCTATCAGTGGAAAAAAAGCAAACAACACATATGCAAACACTGAATGAGGCTTTATGAGGAATCTTTTACAAGAAAGATATTTCATTCTACTCCGCCTCTCCTTCTCTATTATCTGCGGTACACAGATCACATTGAATGTATATGACAAGTTCCCCTTTAAACTGTAGAATTTTGGCGCCGTAGAGGTAGGTCTGATAAAAAAAGGTACAACTAACAGCTCTCTTTCCCAACTCTGCCACACACAGGAGGTCTCCCATGAGAGGCCCACTGTCAGACTCCTGTGATGCTGGTTTATCTAAGCAGAACAATAGGATCTGCTCTTGAAACTTAAAGGGAATGTCAGCAGTGTTTTCCTACCTCACCTGAGAGCTGAAAAATGTAGTAAAAGAGATCCTGAATCCAACCATGTAACACTTAGGCAGGCTTTGCACGCTGCGACATCGGTAACAATGTGTTACCGATGCTGCAGCGATATTCCCGCCCCCGTCGCACGTGCGATATCTAGTGAAAGCTGCCGTAGCGATTATTATCGCTACGGCAGCTTCACACGCACATACCTGCCGTGCGACGTCCCTCTGGCCGGCGACCCGCCTCCTTCCTAAGGGGGTGGGTCGTGTGGCGTCAAGCGACGTCACACGGCAGGCGGCCAATAGAAGCGGAGGGGCGGAGATGAGCAGGATGTAAAAATCCCGCCCACCTCCGTCCTTCTCATTGCAGCCGGGAGGCAGGTAGGTGATGATCCTCGCTCCTGCGGCTTCACACACAGCGAAGTGTGCTGCCACAGGAGCGAGGAACAACATCGCACCTGTCGCGGCACCGGCATTATGGAAATGTCGGAGGCTGCAGCGATGATACGATAATGACGCTTTTGCGGTCGTTCATCGTATCAAAAAGGTTTTACACGTTGCGATATCGACTGCGACGCCGGATGTGCGTCACTTTCGATTTGACCCCATCGACATTGCACGTGCGATGTCGCAACGTGCAAAGCCGCCCTTCGATTACTGGGTGCAGCCGTTCTGACACAATCAGAATTTTTAGCCTTAGTCATGTAGCAGAGCCCAGGGAGCTGTCCTCGCCCACACTGGGCTCTCTATAGATTGTACACAGACAGTGAGGTGCCAATCACAGCAGGGGGTGCGCCGGACTGCCATGCATGTGACATTGTAGTCAGAGCAATGAGAAGTCCTGCTGCTTAAACAAACATAGCAAATAAACAACAAATCTGACTGACAAGACAGGCATCCCTGAATTTTCTGTGTTAACCCTTGCAGTATGCTGTCTTTAGATTATAAAACAAAAACCTGCTGAAAGATTCCCTTTAATACACTTGATCCTTCTCTCTCCTCATATCAGTATAGAAAGAGTCAGGGGGCCCCAAAACAAATTAGACAGTCATCCAATCTCACCATTATCAGTGGGTGCAGTCACACTTTAATGAATACTGTATAGATAAAGTCTGCGAGTCCCGTGCTCCCATGTAATGAGAAAGCTGGTGCTTTTCCTTTTTATTATCTAATCGTTAACCCCCTTCAACATTGGACGTAATGGTACATATTAATGTGAGGTCCCCATGTATAGAGCGAGCTTGGATACTGCGCCAACACCATATCCAGCTAATGCCGGCCATCGCTACCCGGCAATGAGCTTGCTGGATGCTAATAGGTAGCACTGGTAACAATGGGCCTGCTGAAAGCCTGTGCCTGCAGTGGCGGTACAGTCCTGTGGATGCATTACATAGAAGACTGTGATCTTCCCCATATACTGCAATACCGTGGTACGGCAGCATAGGGAAGAAGACTGTGATCTTCCTCATATACTGCAATACCGTGGTACGGCAGCATAGGGAAGAAGACTGTGATCTTCCTCATATACTGCAATACCGTGGTACGGCAGCATAGGGAAGAAGACTGTGATCTTCCTCATATACTGCAATACCGTGGTACGGCAGCATAGGGAGAAGACTGTGATCTTCCCCATATACTGCAATACCATGGTACGGCAGCATAGGGAAGAAGACTGTGATCTTCATCATATACTGCAATACCGTGGTACTGCAGCATAGGGAAGAAGACTGTGATCTTCCCTATATACGACAATACTGTGGTATGGCAGCATAGGAAGAAGACTGTGATCTTCCCTATATACGACAATACTGTGGTACTGCAGCATTGGGAACAAGTGGTCAAATTTGCAGACAGAGAGGGAAACGGAGAGAAAAGGAGACAGTTTCATTAAAAATGAAGAATTCTAAAAATCTTTTGCTTCTAAGGGCACCAATTATCTTCCAATTAACAGCACTATATCCACTTCTCAGCATTATTGCATCTCTATTCATCAATCTCCTCCATGCAGTTATAGAGGTTTTCCTGCAAGATTTCCAATTCATTGCTCTTTCTCTTTGCGCAAAAAAAAAGCTTTCAAGATCACAAACTTTGAAAGTCTCCAATTATCACTTCCCAATATACAATCTTTTATATCTAAAATGCACCAATATTTACAGTTAACAGCCAATATCATTTGAATATAACTCAAGTTAGGGTAATTGGCAAAATATGCAGTATGTATTACTGTAGCTTGCATATCCAAACAGTTTGGTTGAACAGTCATGTAAAAGTAGAAAGCAAGAGACCACCGGTTCCCGTGATTGTCTGCAATAGGAAATTCAAGGCATCAAAGATTCTCCTCCATGAAAAACTTTATTGATCCCAACATACACATCAGATGAAAGGCCTTTATCAAGCCATTAAAAAGTGTACATAAGTGATTGTCTGCAGAGGTCATGTCCTGTAGACGGGACATCGCCACTTCCACCCTGTCAACAAAAACTGTTAAGTATTGTCAGCAGTGGGACAGCAAGTGCAAATGTAGGAAAGAATTGGTTATTCTGAACATGTGCCAAAAATCAGCTGATAGCTGGTGTGTTGAGGAATCAGCGCTTGTGTGGACATCTGCCTGGATCCACAGACTTTCCAATACCAAGCTTAGAAAAAGTCCAACAAATGCAGAAATAATTCCACAGACTTATTCCAACATGGTTAGAACAAGGTAAAAAATACAGAACTCCTGCCAGAACATGTAGGGCCAGCTCATGGACACTTGTATATTTCGGGACCTTGTTTTCACCATGATGGAATAAATATTAAAGAGCACCAATCGCCAGGATGTTCCTACATAACCTAAAGCCAGTACTATACTGGCACTATCAGGCTGATTCTTTACATACCTTTAGTTGTCAGCTAGGATGTATAGGTTTTGAAACACAAGCAAGTAAAGTTTGTAAAATCAGTAGCTTTTTGAGTGGCAGCAGCTGCCGATCAGCTGGCTATTCAGTGATTCCCGCCACTCTGCCTATCCGTTCTCCCCCTGTTATTTATGCAAAGTTTTTACTAAATGACTAGAAGGACCTGTGCTGATGTCATACCCATGTGACCAGAAAGGGAGGGGCCTCAGCCAACATAGCTGATACCAGGAAGCAAAAATTAATTTTCTGTTGGCTGAGGCCCCATCTCATCTGGTCACATGGGTAAGACATCAGCAAAGATCCTTCTGGTAACTCAGTAAAATTCTATAATAGAATTAGCATAAATAACAGATAGGGGGAGGATGGACAGGCGGGGGGCGGGCATACCTACCCCAGCTATCAGCTATTATGGTAAAACAAAAGCATCCTTTATCACATTTTTAATACGAATGTACCACTTCTTTGTCAGATGTGGATATTTTACTCCAAATGTAAGATTTTTCTCTTTTCTTTTCTATAAAGGAAGAGCAGTCAATCATTTTGTGTGAATGGGCAAGGGGGTAGGACTTACAAGTGGAGGGAGTCATCCAGCTCAACTGTGGTGGAGTCCGGCATGCACAGATTGACACTCCGAATGTGCAGGAGAACGTAGAAACAAAGAAGGGAGGATCCAGCTTCCGAAGTATAATGATAAAATCTTCAAACTTTATTACAAAAGTCACATATAATTTCCAATAGTAACATCATAATGGACTGGGTCAGGGAGCCCAGGATACGGCAACGCATTTCGAACATTGCCTGCGTTCTTTGTCAAGCCTATGTGAGTAATCATTACCCATAAGCTATTTCAACTGGCTCTAGCCAATGGAGAGAGATCAGTTTAACTGATAGCAACACATGTGCTGATACCGGGTAATAATATATGAAAGTACAAAGGTAAATATACAAAAGTACAAAAAATATATACAAAAATACATACAATAAAAAACAATGCATAAATAAAAATATAATGCTCATGTAATCATTGTCTACTAATTTCAATAACCCGAACAGGACATCTTGTCTTATATTAAGACCATTTGGCGTTCTTGTTCCCAAGTGAAAAATCCAAAAAGTTTCATGTGTTAAGACCTGATGTTGGATGTCACCTCCACGAGGAGAGGTTTTAACCCTTTCCAAAACAAATATACGTAAGGACTCAATATTGCAATCATGCTTAAGGACAAAATGTGCATTGATGCAGCAGAAAGGTGTCTATGTGTAATAGCGGTACTTTGTGAATTGTAAATGTCCCTAATGTGTTCATTAATTTGTAGTTTAAGTTTACGTGTTGTGCAACCTATGTAAATCAGATGGCACCTAATTCACTTAGTACAATAAATAACATTAGTTGTATTACAATTAATATATCTGGGTATGGGATATGACATTGCTCCGATAACATTAGAAAAAGAAAAGCAAGGCATGGCAATTTCACATGTGCGGCAACGAGATGTTCCGCATTTGAAAAAACCTCTATGTTCAAGCCCAAGTGTGGGTAAATTTATTTTTGACAAAAAAAAACTGGGTGAAAGAATATTCCCTGACGAAGGGGCTCTTTTGGCAACTACAATACAGCTAGGTCTCAACAAGGATTTTTTGTATTTTTTTTGTACTTTTATATATTTACCTTTGGACTTTCATGTGTTTTTGACCCGGTATCAGCACATGTGTTTCTATCAATTAAACTGATCTCTCTCCATTGGTTAGAGCCACTTGAAATAGCTTATGGGTAATGATTACTCACATAGGCTTGACAAAGAACGCAGGCAGCGTTCGAAACGTGTTGCTGTATCCTGGGCTCCCTGACCCTGTCCATTATGATGTTACTATTGGAAATTATATGTGACTTTTGGACTAAAGGCAAATATAAACAATTTCGGCTCCTAATTGACCTAAAACGGGAAAGGTTTATTCTGATTTCATGTCAGATAGTGAGAAAAACATGTAGATGTGTCTTGTATAGTGTATGTAAACGTATGGTTTCAACTGTATATATAACAGAAAACTGGAAATCCCTTCAGGAAGCCCCTTGGATTTAATGCCTATTGTATCTCATCTTTATTGACTATGCAGTTGCCTAGTTGGGTAAGCCACTACATGCGTCATCCTAAGAAGATGGCCAAGTTTCCTTCACAGACCACTGTTGAACACTATGAGGAGCATTATTTTATTTCCCTTACAAAGTACAGTTTATTTCATTGCCTGCACAGAATGGTCCCATTATTGACCCCCAGGGATATTCTCCCTCTACCCAGGTTTGCACTAAGCTGCGTGGATCAGTTATATCTGGTAGGTGGCAGATAAAGAAGATAATCGTTTTAAGGGTCATGGAAGATTTGCATCCATTAAACTCTGGCAAAAGAAGCTTCATGTATCATTTTGCGAGAGCTTTGGAGAATAAAGGATTCATCAGACCACGCCAGTACCCCAACAACAGGAAGGGCTTTTTACAGGTCTTTAAATCCTCACACACTCTTCTGCAGACATATACTTGGTTTCTTCTTAACAATAAGATTATTTTCTGTTTGTCATGTACATAGTTATAAATTGTCCTACTCTTTATGGTCTCTTTCCTCTGGGTACCTAGAGGCCCAGTCACACACAATGACTTGCCAGCGATCCCGAAAACGATGTGACCTGATAGGGATCGCTGGTAAGTCGCTGGTGAGATGTCACAGTCAGACCTTACCAACGATGCAGGAACAATACAGGTCGCAGTAGCGACGTGTATAATGATCTCAGCAGTCACTGTGACCCTGTCACACAGTGTCAAACACAGCGATGTGTCCTGCCCAGCAGGACGTCGCCTTTGAAGAAAATGACCTGGACCATTCAGCAACGACTAGAGATCTCACAGCAGGGGCCTGATCGCTGGTAAGTGTCACACATAACAAGATCGCTAACGGGATTGCTACTGCGTCACGGAAACCGTGCCTCAGCAGCGATCTCGCTAGCGATCTCGTTATGTGTGACGGTACCTTAAACAGTATCTGTCACCATCAGCTCGTCTGTCTGTCTGTCTGTTCAGCTGCTATAATTGTAGTCTTCTAATATTAAAGTTATTTTTGCCAAAGGTTTTAACATTTATCTCCGATCCACAGGATAATTAACAAATGTGTCATCACTGAGAATCCGACCAACCTCTAGATCAGCGGCTGTAGAGTACCCTGCGTACATGGACTAATAGTGCACACTTGACCTATGCTCCATTCATTTCGTTGGGACCGATGGAACCACCAGAAAAAACAAAGCATAACACAGCACCGACTGACATACATGCAATGCATGGATCCTGTGGAGGATGTTAATAAGATTGCCATTTTATACATCAGACTTACTTATAAAAGATGTGATTGCTGAAAAATATATTTCTCACATCTTGGGACTGTGCTAGATTTTCACTATGATTTCTAAGTGATACAATATGAGTCAGGCTATACTTGCCCAAAACCCCCCTCAATAAGTCCCAAAAAAATGTAGTACAAGACTGAAAGTAGTTAAAAAAAAAACGTGTAAAATAAAAAATAGGCCAAAATATATGACTTTTCCTCCAAAATATTGGTACAAATCAAACTATTTAATAAGTCCCCACACCTTCACATCCTACATAGCAATACAAATATATACACACACACACACAAAAAAAAAATATATATTTTTTTGTAATAGACTTTCGCCTATGTCTACTATACCAGCTTTGGACTGGTTGGCTCTATTAGTTTTGAACTGGTAATTCATCCACTTTATTTACTTTGCTACTAAACAAAAATTGAAATATGGCTTCTCTCTCGTCCTAATGGGGTAAAGTTCACTCCCATCCAGTGCTCTTCGCTGATTGACATGGGGATTTCGGTCAGAATCCCCAATTGAGCCATTCACTTTGGCTACAGTCTTGCCCCAATCCTGGCAGTATTCGTCTTTTTCAGAGGCACAAACAAGACCAGAGTCCATGACTAAAGCCTTAAGGAGGCGGTTCACTACTCTGCAATAGTGGCCACATCTCTGGAAAACTGACAGGGAAGGTTTTTCCTAAATAGCTTGTTCAGCCAATTCTGCCTCTGAGCAGCGCTACTGTGGTCCACTCATCCCCATGAAGTGACCCCCGGGCTCCGTGACCTCTGAGATCTAGTGATCTCACGTCAACTTCAAGTTGACTCAACATCACTGAGCCCGGCCCCAGTTTTCCTGACTGAGATGTGGGCAGAGTTTCACCACTCGTCACAGCCCATTATTGCTTCTGCTTGCGGCGCTCTGTGGTGAAGGACGAGTTGACGTGACACCATTGGATATCAGAGGTTCTGGAGCCCAGGGGTCACTTTATGGGACGAATGGACCGCAATAGCGCCGCTCAGTGGCAGAATTGGCTGAACAAGGTATTTAGAAAAAGCTTTTCCTATCAGTTTTAGAGACGTAGCCACTATTGCACCCCTTTATTAGCACATTTCATACCCAAATGTATCAGCATATTGGCCTTCCACAAGAAATGAAAGTTCACATCGTGGCTTACCTAGCTTTACATGACCATTATCAGTCAGAAGAATATTTGCTCCCTAAAAAACAAAAACAATATGAATTTAGAAATGAACAGTCAGAGGAAAGATCCAAATCTTAAAATAAGGTTTCAGAATACAGAGAAGAGCACAGATCCATCTTACTTCAGGGAAAATTAGTCTGGTTACACTGACATAATAACGTGTCTGTTCACACCTATTAATCAGAGCTACATGCAAAAGCTTACAAGATTCTTGCCCTTATTCTTTCACTTCTAATCCAATCCCAAAACCAATATCCTTCCTTTTCATTCATTCTGCTTGGTTGCACTGTCATCATCCCCTGTACAAGCAAAAATGTGGTCGAGAAAACATTACGTATGAAAATGTCAGAATGACTGGCGGCGCGGCTCTACATGTATCTGCTGTAATTACACTTTTTTCCCCCAAGAATACAATATTTACTTTGTCTCATGAAAAGGAAATAATTATTTGGAGAAGTAACAAAGATTAAAAACCTGTCAAAAAAAAAAAAAAAATCAGAAATGCCGGAGAGGCTTAACGGACCCTTCACTGAACATTAAACGCAACCAGCAGAAAATCGTTTAATTGAAAATCAGCTCTGGTCATTAGCATTATGTGCCGTCAAAAAGGAGTTTATTGCCCTTTTTTTTGTTTTTTTTTGGGAAAGCAACTTCCCAACAAAACCTTACGGATCCAAGTGAGGTCCATCGGTCTGAGCTGGGGCACAATGTAGAGGCGGACACCGACCCCATAAATCTGTTATTCTCCCCCCTCCTCGGCACATATAGTTGTAAAGCTAATTGTAATTCCCTACTGCAACCACTAGGTGGCTAATAAGTGTGCAGCTCTGATAAAAACATCACAAGCGATATACTGCTGTAAAATGGACCAGGCCCAAGAATTTGTTCTGTTTGCATAAGGAGCAATAGCTTTTTTTCAATTAAAGAAACATAGGAACACAGTGTTCAAGAAAAAAGCTCCAGATCACTTATTCTACTATATACACCTTAAAGGGAATCTGTCAGGTGATTTTGTAGTACACTATTAATGTTATCTTTTCATAGGGCCTAAAGGCCACATCTCACTAAGCGACATCGTTAGCGACATCGCTGCTGAGTCACGATTTTGGTGACCCAACAGCGATCTTGCTAGCGATGTCGCTGTGTGTGACATCCAGCAATAATCTGACCCCTGCTGTGAGGTCACCGGTCGTTGCTGTCCTGGACCATTTTCTTCAAAGGCGATGTCCTGCTTGGCAGGACGCATCGCTATGTTTGACACTGTGTGACAGGGTCCGAATGACAGCAGAGATCGTTATACAGGTCGCTACTGTGACCTGTATCATTACTGAGTCGTTGGTAAGGTCTGACTGTGTGACATCTCACCAGCGACCTCCAAGCGACTTACCAGCGATCCTTATCAGGTCGCATCGTTTTCGGGATCGCTGGGAAGTCGCTAAATGTGACGGGGGCATAAGAAGACCTTTCATGATCAGTAAGTTTTATAGCTCTACCTTATCCTGTTATCTTGTTGTAAGCTCTGTAGAATTCAGTGTGATATAGTAAACAGTCAAGCATTCTCTCATCTACCTCTCAGCAGTGATAGTGAATGCAGTAAGCACCATAGAATCCAGTGTCTCTAATAAACTGTAAGTAAATACAATTTACATATTCACTGCCCCCCACCCACTCCCACCTTTCTGTGCATTTACTATAAAGGCTAAGGGGTAGGAGGGAGTATGGGTGGGGGCAGCAGTGCAAACTCAGTTTTCAGATTTACTATCACTGATGCCAGCACTGAGAGGTGGGAGGGAAGCAGTGAATATCCAGTTTGTATTCACATATGCTTGACTGTTTACTACATCACACTGAATTCTACAGCGCTTACAAGAAGATAACCGGAAGAGGGAGAGCTATAAAAGTTACTGATTCTGAAAAGTCTCCTTAAGCCCTATTTAAAGAGAATATTAGCATTGTAATAAAAAATTACCTGACAGATTCCCTTTAAATGCAGGCTGTTTATTGAGTTACATCCCTTCATGTGTAGGGACTGTGAGACAATAAAACCATCATGACATTGTGGATGCGATAAAGCATGTGGGTGCTCTGCTGTGACTTGCATCATGTGTGGTCCAAGACTGCTCTAAATCAGGGAAGCAATTGTCTGTGACCGGTTCTCAATACGGAGGTTAGGTCGACCCAAACTCTAACAGGGAATAATGTGCAAGGAGTCCCTAAAAAAACGCGACAGGTAAGAATCAGAAAGTGAATAAACTGCACAAAATAACCTTCAGAAGTCTACAATGACTGAGCCACACAAAGAAAAAGAGCATTTGGGTGACAGATGCTCTGTAGATGTAGTCAATAGGAGCAGTTATTATCACTTTATCACGTTTTTATGATGCATTGGCATAAAATCATTTCTAGAACAGATGACCTATAATTATTCAGATCTTAATTTGTTACGTTTCATGCCAAGTATAAGATGAGGTAGCTAGTTCTCAAATTTCTCATTTGGCTCAGGAAAAAAAACATCAATAAGATATCAATTAAAGGGATTGTCCACTACTAAGATAACCCCTAGTAATTCTACATGCTTCCCCCAGGTAAAATAATACAGCCTATACTCACCTCCCGTACCGGCTCTGTTCCTCAGGTGTCACAGTTTGCATTCCCGGGGCTCAGGTGACGTCACCAGAACCCCAATTCCAATCAGCGCTGGCTCCTGCCTTCTGACCAAACGAGCAATCAACAGAAAGTGAACGCTGTGGCTGCTGCTCACTTCTTGTTGAAGCCGGCGCAGATTGGATGTGGGGCTCGCCAGACGTCACACCCTCACGTAAGCCCTGAGAATGCGAACCGTGGCACCTGAGGAGCAGAGCCGGTACGGGAGGTGAGTATTGGCTTTATTATTTTACCTGGAGGTAACGTGTAATCATAAGGGGTTGTTCTAGTAATGGACAATGCCTTTAAGGCCCCCATGCACATTAAACTTATGTTTTAAGGGAATCTGTCACCAGGTTTTTGCTTCCCTATCTGAGAGCAGCATAATGTAGACACAGATACCCTGATTCCAGCGATGTGTCACTTACTGAGCTGTTTGCTGTCATTTTAATAAAATCAATGTTTTTTCTGCTGCAGATCTAGCAGTTATACAGAGCTCATGAATATGCTGGACTATCTGGCAGCACGCCAAGTAGTCCTCTAATGATAATCTACTGCTGATTAAACTGATTTTATCAAAACTATACTAAGCAGCCAATTAAGTGACACATGGCTGGAATCAGTATCTCTGCCCCTACAATATGATGCTCTCAGATTAGGTGGCAAAAATCTGGTGACAGATTCTCTTAAAGGATTCAAAACATGGGTTTTGTTTTTATTGCTTGTTTGTTTGTTTTTTTAACTGTAGTAGCGGTATGTCTTTATAAAAGGGATGCTGAGCAGACAAACAAATCACTTTGTCTACCCATATGTCACAGGGTAGTGCCACTTTTTTTCTGTGCTATTTTCAGCTGACTTATGACCACAGACCACATCAAAGTTGAATGTGTGGGGAATCACAGAGCCTGTAAAAACCAAAGTAGACAATGCCTTCAAGACCAAAATTCACTAGTAATAGGGTATATAACACTTTAACATAAAACCCTCTTAAAACTTAACATTTAATATTGATATTAAAAAGTACAATACCACACTATGTGATCAAAGTGATATAGTGCACAGGAGAGAGAGGGAAATATATCCCTACAATGTCCGCTCCCTCCTGAGTACTACCGAACCGTGGAGGTTGGCACCCTAAAGATACGTAGTGGCGCCCCCACTCCTCGATGGCTGTCCCTGCTAATGACCCTATGGGCCCCTATCCAAAAGATAAAGTGCAGTGCAAGTAAAAAAGTGCAGTGCGATCATATATATATATATAAAGTGATATTGTGCCAAAATAGAGCTCATAAAAAGCCTCAAATGATAAGAGGCCACGATCCTATCTCAAATGAGACACTCAATAATAGCAGGGACATATAGACTTAGCTTAAACTGCCTCAACGCGTTTCCCCATCTCATGGTTCATCAGGAGGCCGATGTCCATATGCTGTGGTATGATAAACCTGTGGCAGTAACCGTGCTGCCAGATTCACATGATGCTAAGGGGCCACCAGGTGATCAAACAACCTTATAACCCCTCAGGGGTCCTCCAAGCCAGGTACTGACCAATGAACAAGAGCGTCACCTTAATTATTGTCCGAGAAAGGCCCGTTCCCACTCCTCCACATGTTCTGGCAATGGTGCCCGTGCTCACTTCCGCGTTCCACAGTGGAACGCACGCGTGCACCGCCCCCATACACGTGGGGCCGCGTCAATGCGCGCGCTCCAGGGGGTGGAGACCTAAACGCACATAGGCATAACCACCACTGTGGTGTGTGGATGCACTGGCGGTGCCCATGCTCACTTCCGCATTCCAAGATGGAACGCACGTGCAACCCGCCCCCCCATAACCTGTAGGGCCGCGTCTATGCGCACGCTCCAGGGGGCGGATCGCAAATCGCATACAAGCACAGCGCAACCAACTCCTCCCCCAGGCCGGGTAGATCCATGGCGCATGTCAAAGGGACAAATCAACATGATACCCTCATTACTTCCGCGTTCCACAGTGGAACGCATGCCTATGACACTCCTGTAATATAGCTATCAGTATACAGATTATTTAACCGATCTCAAAGCATGAGTATTAACAAGGTAATGTATAGTGGTGTATAAAGGAAGTGCCAAAATTACTCATAACCCATCTTATAGATGTATTAGAAAGGAGTAACATTCCAACCGATCCCAGGCCGGGGGAGGGGGAGGGGTGGTTGAGGAGAATAATCCTAAACGGGCCTCCTGTGGAGTATTTTATTTAGGGGTATTACAATATACAGATACCTCCCTAATACACTCTGGGTCATGGAGGACCCCCGATTTGATACTTAAATAAGAAACTAATAAATGCTGTCCTACACCAGACAGCTACCGCCAAACTTTCCATCTTAGGACCCCTTATAGTATCACCCTGTTACAAGAAACACGTATAGGATATCTGCTCATTAATCCCCTTAGGAGTTAGGGAGTCCAGTCTAAAGGTCCATTCGCTCTCTTTCTGCAATATACACCTATCAAAATCACCCCCTCTTGGATTGGGCTTGACAACTTCCATGACACAGAAGGAAAGCTGGTGTGGATTTCCCCCATGTTTCTCATGTATCTTTAGGGTGCCAACCTCCACGGTTAGGTAGTACTCAGGAGGGAGCGGACATTGTAGGGATATATTTCCGTCTCTCTCCTGTGAACTATATCACTTTGATCACATAGTGTGGTATTGTACTTTTTAATATCAATATTAAATGTTAAGTTTTAAGAGGGTTTTATGTTAAAATGCCTTTAAGACCCCCAAGCACATTAAACTTATGTTTAAAGGGAATCTGTCACCAGGTTTTCTCTACATTATCTGAGAGCAGATAATGTGGAGACAGAGACCCTTATTCCAACGATGTGTCACTTACTGAGCTGTTTGCTGTCATTTTGATAAAATCAATGTTTTCTCTGCTGCAGATCTAACAGCTATTTGAACATGGAGCTCTATAACACCACCCATACCACTGATTGGCAGCTTTCTGCCCATATACAGTGTACATAGAAAACTTCAAATTAGTGGTGGGGGAGGGTTTATGCAGAGCTCAAGAATATGCTGGACTACCTGGCAGGGGGCCAAGTAGTCCTCTAATGATCATCTACTGCGGATTATTTCATTGTGATCAAAACCACACTAAGCAGCACCTATGCTGATGTGAACTGAGTGTTACTGGGAAGTAGCTCCAAACCTGTACACATTCTACATTATGTTTTACAATACAAATCCTTTAAAATACCAGGCAAAAATGTTTAATGAGTCAAGATCCCAAACACTCAGAATTAAAGAAAAAATCCAGCTCAAGAGGATGTTCAAAACACAATTCTGTATTATAAATCTAAAAGCAGTGACTAACTAGGGTTTATTTTTGGAGTAGCGCTTATATTTAAAGCCTACTCCAAAAATTCCTAAAAAATCAAGCTAGGGCTTATTTTTGGAAAAAATATCAGATGGGTGGGGGTCCGACACCCGCCAAACCCACCGATCAGCTGTTATCTGCTCCCGCTACTGAAGGGTACACAGCACAGCGCCGTACAAGGCAGAGTGGCCATTCCCTGGTACTGCAGCTACAAAAGATTTTTCAGAATGACATTACTTGTGAAATACTGACATGTTTCTTACCTTTATGTCCCTGTGCATCTTTCCTTTATTGTGCAGATAATATAGCCCCTGAAAGAAACATAAACGCATGATTTTCTAATTTCCAAAGTCAATATATGAGTGCACATATAAAACAGGTTGCAAAAGCTATTGCGGTGAAATTATCCTTTACTGCAGAAAACCTTATATCAATATTTCAGAGGAGGGTAAGCGGGGTAATGCTGAAAACAGCAGATCATCAGTCACGCTCGGCTGCCAGCACAGCGCTCAGTACGGCGAGATGTCAAGATTCACACGCAGTTGTGTACTAGATTATCACAGAACGCCGGGATCTAAACGGACTGTAATGTAAAACAGTAAGAGGCAGGGAATATTGTCTAAAGTGTAGGTTTATTTTTCATTGAAGGAACGGACCACCGTTGCAAATATTTATTTTCAAAATGCATCAAAATAAAGGAATGTAGCTGCAAATAGCGCTATTTAAAGAAAGAAAATAGTAAAATATTCATTTAACCCCTTTTTTGTTTATATTTATTTTACCACATTTCTCCCAAATTACTCCTTTCTTTTGCAGGAGGGATGGACAGCATTCATTTTGTCACATCATTTACTGGAAAATGAAAAAACAAAAAGCCCAAATGGGTTGAAATAGTGAAAAATATCACGGAGGTACTACAGATGGAATAGGGGCTCCTAGACTGACCTTAAAGGTCCATTTACATGCAATGACATCGCTAACAAGATGTCCTTTGGGGTCACGGAATTCGTGATGCACATCCGGCCTCGTTAGCGAAGTTGTTGCGTGTGACACCTACGAGCGAGTGTGTTAACGATCAAAAATACTCACCTAATCGTTGATCGTTGACACGTCGTTCATTTTCATAATATCGTTGTTCATCATGGACATCACTACGTGTGACACCCCAGGAACGACGAACAACACCGTACCTACGTCCTCCGGCAACGAGGTGGGCGTGTCTTTCCTTTGGCTGCTCTCCGCCCCTCCACTTCTATTGGCCGCCTGCCGTGTGACGTCGCAGGAACTGCCCCCTGAGAAAAGAGGCAGTTCGCCGGCCACAGCCACTTCACTAGGCAGGTAAGTATGTGTGACGGGGACTAACGATATTGTGCGCCACGGGCAGCAATTTGCCCGTCACGCACAAACGACGGGGGCAGGTGTGATCGGCAGCGACATCGCTAGCGATGTCGATGTGTGTAAAGCAGCCTTAACACTGGGGCCGCTGAGCTTTCCCTAATCTCCAAGGTAGACTTGATGATAGCCAGGTTCGAGCTTCCAACATGGCCCCGTCTCCTGTCCAAGCCCTAATACTACGTTCCCCAATCAAGGAAGTGGGCCGAGTTAACGAAAACTTGTGCACACTGCATTCAAACAAAAAAGGAGGGACAGTATGTGAACTGGGGAGTAACACAAAAAGTGGTAGGAAATAAATACACACCTGCAGAACTCACATACCATGCAGAACCGCAACTTGAAGATCACCATACAACGGATAACCACAGGAACCGAGGAAGCAAAGCTATATCTGGCACTCAGCCCCAGAATCCAGATCCCTATAAAGGGTGAAGGTAGCTAGTGGTGATCAGCATCCTGAGCTCCCAGCAAATGATCACAAGCCAGCATGGACTAACTCCTGCTGTACTGGAGAGCAGTGAAACCAGAATCAGCCTATATCCATGAGAGGCTGTGCAACTAAGTGATCACAAGCAATTTGTCAAACTCTGCAGTGTGAACTGAGTCCGACGCCACCATGACACCCAACGAGTGCAATGCTGAACACTGCATGACAGAAACAAAAAATGTGGCCATCATTTTTATAGCATTCAGAAGTGACCTGGCTGTTCAATGCTTCAGATCAGTACAATAACAGTGATACTGAACTTTCAATTCTATTCTAGCGGTTAAATAAAATTCAGAATTTCCTTTTAAAAAAAAAAAAAGAAAAAATTGTTGCCATTTTTAGAGATCCTTAACCTTTGACTTACTTTTTTACTTTTTTTTGCCTGCCAAGCTGACATTTTCACCGATACGCTTTGGGTACAGATGGCGTTTTGAACCTTTTTATTGGGATGTGCAGTGTTTAAAGAACCGCACATTTGACATTTAGATTTCTTTTTTTCTTTTCGGAGTTTAAATCACACAGTTTAAATACTTCTATATTTCAATAAATCAGAATTTTCTATTGTGATTATATTTTTTTTCTACTTAATTTTTGAATCCGGAAAAAGTAGAAGTAAATGGGGGGCTTAGGGGGACAAGATAAACGTAAAAAAAAAAATGGTCATTTTTAGAATTTTTTTTTGTCATTATTGCAGTTTATAGTTAAACTGAAGTTCTCTTTTGACTGGCCCTTATAGGAAAACCAAGATGGCAGCAAAAGGGGGCTTTCAGTAGCCCCATCATCTGCTTTGGGAACCAAATGGCTACCTGCAGTTGCATTGGGCTAATGGGCTCTGGTGCAAGCGTTCTCAAACCTTCCCCACCCAACCTCTTACAAGACCCGCTCTTCAACTACCAGCAGAAGGCGTCAGGTGATTAATGATCATCTTTGATCAGAATGGAAGAAACCATGTTCCCTGAGGCTCCCTTTTAAACCACCGCAAGATAAAAGAGGGTCCGGTAGTTTTTTTATTATTATTTTTGACCCACATTTGGACTATTAAAAAAGGGTTTACAAGTAGAGTTTAACTTCTTTATTGGCCCCATTTTTGTGCCAGTTGTATTTCAAGTAATGAGAGCTTCTCAGTTGAGAAGATCAATCACGGAAATGCACTGTGTGCATAGTGTGCATATACGTACACGCTTAATTATAAATCCGTAATTTTATTATGTATTTATAGTAACCGATCAGAATAATAATGCAATGCAATAAATTACAGAAAGAAAGCGTTTAGAAAATTAAAGTAAGCGGGCAGTGAGGAGGCATTAAATACTTATAGAAAATTAAATAAATTGTGTAAAAAGCAAATCAAGGCAGGAAAGATTGAGATGGAGAAAGTAAAAATAATACAAAACTCACAAATTATAGTGTAGGACCCGTAAAAAATAGTCTGGGTGAAATAATGGAAGAGGATGAAGGAAAGGCTAATCTACTAAACGCCTATTTCTCTACAGTATTTATACAAGAAGATCCCATGACAGATGACATACCGTATTTTTTGGACTATAAGACGCACTTTTTTCCCCCCAAAATGTTGAGGGAAAGTGGGGGGTGCATCTTCTAGTCTGAATGTGGCTGCGGGGAATGAGGGTGCTGAGGTGGAGTGGGTCATCGGGGGCATGAGCAGGCTGTAGCAGCGCCTGCCGTGACCACGTGGGCCCGCTCATTTCATATGCATCCCCATCCTCCCGCCTATCCTCTCTCAGCGCTGAAGCCGGCGCTGACAGGTGGGGCGGGATGATGGGCGGGGGGTGCGCGCATAATTAACAGCCGGCCCGCGTGATCACCCCTGGCAACTACAGCGTTGAGTGATCATGTGCGGCTATATTCACTGCTCCCCGCGCATCATCATCAGTGCGGGGTGCAGTGAATCAGTATACTCACCCGTCACCGTTCCCCTGCAGCATCGCAATCTCCTTCTGTCTGTGCCGGCCAGCTGATCTGTGTGCAGAGAGCGGTGAGCACAGCGATGACGTCATCGCTGTGCGCACCGCTAGTCTCCACACAGGTCAGCTGACAGGCAGACAGGAGAAGATTGCGATGCTGCAGACAATGGTGACGGCTCCACACAGGTTAGCGGCGCTGCTGCCGGCACTAACAGGAGGAGGAGCGATGCTGCATGGAGCGAGGAAATGTGAGCATAAACGTTTATTTTTTTGTGTGCTACAGGATACAGGCCATGGGGGTATATAGCAGGATGGATGGGGTTATATAGCAGGATGGATGGGGGGTATATATCAGGATGGATGGGGGTATATAGCAGGATGGGGGCATATTCCTGGGCGGCACGGTGGCTCAGTGGTTAGCACTGCAGTCTTGCAGCGCTGAGGTCCTGGGTTCAATTCCCACCAAGGACACCATCTGCAAGGAGTTTGTATGTTCTCCCCGTATTTGCGTGGGTTTCCTCTGGGTGCTCTGGTTTCCTCCCACACTCCAAAGACATACAGGTAGGGAATTTAGATTGTAAGCCCCAATGGGGACAGTGTTCCCAATGTATGTAAAGCGCTATGGAATTAATAGCGCTATATACATGAATAAATTATTATTATTCCAGGATGGCAGTATATAGCAGGATGAGGGCATATACCAGGATGGCGGTATATAGCAGGATGGGGGTTATACCAGGATGGCAGTATATAGCAGGATGGTAGTATATAGCAGGATGGCGGTATATAGCAAGATGGCAGCATATTCCAGGATGGCAGTATATAGCAGGATGGGGGTATATAGCAGGATGAGGGCATATACCAAGATGGCGGTATATAGCAGGATGGCAGTATATAGCAGGATGGGGTATATAGCAGGATGGCAGTATATAGCAGGATAAGGGCATATACCAAGATGGCGCTATGTAGCAGGATGGGGGCTACACCATGATGGCGGTATATAGCAGGATGGGAATGTATACCAGGATGGGGTACATATATACAAGGATAGGGATCACATACAAGGCAGGAGGATCATTACCAGGATAGGATGGGGTACCTTAGTAGAGAATTTGGGGACATTACCCCCATAATAGTGTCAGCAGCAGATCCTCGACCCATAATAGTGTGTCATGACCACGTTGTTTGCTTAAAATTTTATTTTCCTCCTCTAAAACCAGGGTGCGTCTTATGGTCCGGTGTGTCTTATAGTCCGAAAAATACGGTAATCAGGGAGACCATAAATTCCCCATTAAATGTCCCATGCTTAACCCAGCAGAAAGTACAGCACCACCTCAAGATCACTAAATTAGATAAATGCCCAGGCCTGGATGGCATACACCCCCGAATACTGTAAATATTAAGTACAGTGATAGACAGACAATTATTTTTCATTTTCAGAGTCCATAATAACAGGGTCTATACCACAGGATTAGCGCATTGCAAATGTGGCTCCAATAATATATAATCAAAAAGGGGAGAGAATCTGAGCCTGGAAATTATGAGCTGATAAGTTTACAGTCTACTGAGGCTAAAATCCTTGAGGGTGTCCTAAGAGATGCTATCCTGGAGTATCTCAAGAAAAATAATCTCATGACCCAGTATCAACATGGGTTTATGAGAGATTGGTCAAACTAATCTGATCAGCTTCTATATGGAGGTAAGTTCCATACTGGACCAGTGAAATGCAGTGGATGCTGTCTATATGGATTTTTCAAAGGCGTTTGATACAGTGCCATGATAATGAGAATAATGGGAATGTTTAACTGGGTTAAGAACTGGCTCAATGATATGACACAGAGTGGTTATTAATGGAACACACTCAGACTTTTTTTTCACAGTTAACAGTGGGTAACACAAGGGTTGGTATTGGGCCATCTTCTTTTTAACATATTTAATAATGACCCTGTAATGACCTTTTCACACATAGTTTGTGTGCAAAAAGGAACAGTTCAAATTAGCCTTTCTAGAAGCTGTAACATAATCAGTTTCCTTGGTATGAAAGCAGGAATGAGGACGTATAAGCTTGAGGTAGGATTTTGGAATTGCAGTGACAGCTCTGCTTCACAATGCACATGGGTTGGAAGTGTAATAACTACTTTAGGAAAGTCGAGGAACCTGTGGAGACGTATTGATTAAGTAATAAGGTACAAATAAGACATGAATATAAAGCACTGACAGAAACCAGTCACGCTGATTAACACTAGGAGGTTATGCATTTCACAAGCACTGTATCCAGCAGAAAAAAGTGAGTGTAGGGTAGAAAAAATAGTGCAGAAAATCTCCTGCTGAGCCACTCATACCGCTGTAAATTCTGTTACAGTAGAGGAGCGGTTTGTGTCCTGTACTTTGGGTCCTGGAATTAAGCCATGGTTTTCTAAGATAAGTACAGAAAATCTCTGGTACCTTCAAGGCCAGAAAAGTCTGATCTACCAAAATATAAAATTATTTAACCTGATTGGTAAAAGTCGTAAACAGAAAACAATTCAATGCTGCCAAATTGTGCTTATTTGGTCACCACGCCGCCACATAAACATGCATTAACAAGATATCAAAATGTAATATTTATCCTAAAATTCTAGTAAAAAGTTGACTCCCCTTACAAAAATTAGCCCTCAAACAGCTCCATCGATGGAAAAATGAAAACATTACAACTAACAAAAAATGGAGAATCAAATTTTTTTTCATTTTTTATAAATTTACAATTTTGTTTTGACCGCCAATATAATAATAATAATAAAAAAAAAAAGAACTGAACAAGTTGGGTAGTGTCAAAATCATACTGATATATTTCTTTACCACACAATGTATGCTGTAAAAAAAAAGTCCAAAAAACAGGGTAAAAATGTGGAATTCTGTTTTGCAATTTCAATGTACTTGGACTTTTCACCTTTTATAGTACACTATATGGTAAAACTAACCTTAATTTAGTATGAATGTATTTAATGAGAATGTGAAAAGGTCATTTGGAAGAAAGGGGCTGCAAAGTCAAAAATCATTATAAAAAAAAAAACAAAAAAACCCCAAAACTTGATTTAAACAATGGGCTATTTTCTGAAGATGGCTTCTCTTTACATATATAATAACGAATACTTAACATCATCCATCTCGGGACATGACGTGTAAAAGTGCTGTGACCACATCATAGAGCGGAAAGACGAATGTTTTCTTTTTGGCTGGCACAGATTACGGCTCCTTTCAGATGACAGCTCTTGTGGTTTCCAGTTCATAGAACACTTTCTCTTAGAATGATGTTACTGTATTGTTTGTATAGGCATCAGAAAATGCAAAAACAACATGCAAATATTTCTGAAGCCGAAAATGGCCTGACTTTGCTACAAGCCGCCTATTGTTCCACTAACGGCAGAGAAGTGCTACTGTGGCTCTACGGCTGTGTGTGGGTGCGGTGCCTCCAGGATGCTGCATTGTCATCGCTGTGAACGCTATGACAGCTTGCCCGGGTATGGAGACACGGCTATGAATATCAGGATGCAGCTGCATGAACAAAGCATGTAACACAAGAGTACCATGGGCTGAAAATATTTATTCCAAGAAAATGAGACAGAATACGAATATACAATAGGACATAGTACAATATAACACCTAAGTGACCAATATTTTCTTGCTCAATCATTATGCATATTAAAGAAACCCAATAATAGCATCAAATACTTCCCGACCTTCAGTTACGGATGCTATCCATGTAATCAACCTCACTGGGGTTATACGATCTATCAGAACTATGCACCCCCACTTTTTTTATATGGCCATAGAGTTCGTTGAAGGCAATAAGGCCAAATATACAGCTCTGAGAGATTTCTTGGCCATTATCACACAATTTCAATGTTTTGCTCACTGAGTTACTCAATTATCACTTTTGCCTTGTGAAATGGTGTATTTTGATTGGGACTGTGATGTTGGGATATGGGGGGGCGGTGTATCTTGCTGTACAAATTCCTATTTTAAGCTTGGTTTACTGTCCATTATTTGTACTGCTTCTGTGTACATTGTATTGTTTGTAAGTAATCACCCCCTATAGTGCAAGGTTATAGCCTCTTGAGGCGCTTCCGTCCCTGGGTGTGGGGGGAGGAGGGCCTACTGTAAACTCTCTGCTTACCTGGGAGATTCAGGCAGTCTGTTTAGAGAACTTGAAGTGAGAGGGATTGAACCTCTGGGAGAAGCTGAGACTTCTCAGAGAGAAACCTGGACATTTATCGCTTACCGGACTATATTTGTGTTACTGGACTAATATTACCCTCTGTTTTGTGGATTATGTTATGGACCATTCAATTTGCTTGGAATAAATGCTCTTTGGATTGTATAGCCATCTCTCGCTCTGTTTATCATGTGATATGGGAGAAGGACCCCGTCACAGGGACCCAACAAAAAGAGGTCACCTTGAGCTGTTGGGCTCATATAAACTGGCCATTTTTTGTATGCTACGTATCTCAATTTTTACATGTCTTCCATAGCAGTAATGCATGTCTATATTAATTGTTCCACATATCGTAGCACTGCAGAGAGCAACTTTCTCTTTTTTCTTACTACGTTTCATGTTCACTTTGCGCCTGTTCACATTAGAAAGGTAGGATGTGCCATCAGTCTTCTTGTTACATTACATGGTGTATCATCAATCTTGAAACGCTGTTACTTGATAGTTTGGAGAAGTTGCTATTGGAAGATGTTTAGGTCCCATCCATTTTTTCTGATGATGTCCACTTTAGAACTTTTGGGACATTGGAAGAATAAGGGTCATGCTAAGAGTGGAGCATCCTGAGACCATTCTTGTGTGAGGAGTGGGGTCACTCACAATTTTACACAATGTCATGAATAAAGAATGGGATCTAATCATCCTACAAGAGCAACTTCTCCCATCGATCCTGGAGCAGTTTGATGATGAACAATACTTTTTCCAGCATGATTGAGACCAAGTCACAGGTCAAATGTGATAACTAAGTGGCTCAGTGAGCAAAACATTGAAATATTGGGTCCAATGGCCAGGAAACTCCCCAGATCTCCAATGGGAACATGTGGTTAATCTTCAAAAATCAGGAGGACAAACAAAAACACAAATTGCGACAAAGGCCAAGCACAGACTATAAAAGAATAGATTGTCATCAGTGGCCCAGAAGCCGATATCCGGTTGCCAGGATGAACGGCAGAAGACTTGAAAAATAGGGGTCAACACTCAATTTTGAGCCCTTCCATAAACTAGATGAATTTGTCAGTAAAAGTGTATAAAATTCTTAGAATTGTATTTTAGTAACAATACAAACATCCGACTAAAACATCTAAAGACGCTGAAGTAGCAAATGTGAAAACCAAAATTTGTTTCGGCCTCAAATCTTTTTGCCACTATTGTAACCCGACGCCCCACTGTGCTGGCAGCCTGAGTTGCTTTGACCAGGACAAATTAGAGCTTTTGATGTATTTATTTATTTTAAAGTCAATGATGAACACAATAATCAAGATGAATGGGAAGAAGTGGCTCATAAGTGGAGAAAGAAGCAGATTTATCCTATTAGATATATTACAAAGTTTCTTATATTCGACTGTATTCCTGATTTATGCAAAGTTTGTTGAAGCCACCGCGACCATTTATAAGTGCCAAGACCAAGAAAAGCCTCCTGCCGCTTTCACCGCGTGTCCTTGGTAACCATTATAAAAGTAAATTGACGAAGTGCAGGGTACAAGAGGTGAGCGGTGGGATGTTATCTATGGTTACGCTGCCTCCTCACACAATGACAGGATGCAATTTGCCTTCAGTACATTGCTGTTAAACACTATGTACTTGCAGGATTGAAGTCTTAGGACAGCAAAACCTCAAAGGTTACTGGTGACTCACACAACCCATCACACAAGTGACAGCGCCGGTACCTGCAGCGTTTCCCGGGAAACATATGCGATCTGTTGTTCGGAGAGCGGCCCGGTGACTGTGGGGGAAGAGAAAAAATATTTACATTTTATTAATCCGGTAAATTATGGCAAGAGCGGTACAGTGTACCCAAATATCACACACGTCAGATGGTATCATGGCAAAAAAAGGGAAAATGATTCCACATTCCCGGAAACACAATTACTCTACTTTCCTCCAGATAAAACTTATCAAATAAGTAACAAATACATCAAGAATCTTTTGTGGGAACTATACAAATATTTATTTCATATGTTAAACCAATATACTGTAACAGGCACCAAAACCCAGCTCTGTAGACCCCAATAAACCCTCCTACCCGCACAAAAACACACACATTTCACTCTGATACTCTTTCCATATTATTGCTAGCTGGAAACAAAAACATTTTAGGAAAAAATATTATGGGATTACACCCTTTCGTTATGGTCATGTGGGATCTAAGTACGTAGAAGCCCTAATCATGTAACAGAGAAAGGTCAGGTCTGACTCCAGATACCAAGGGGTATATTTCATAGCCAATTCCAATCACTTTGAACATTATACAGTTATTGCCTAAGACACACGGCATGAAAATCGAGCGAGTGGAATGCGATAAAACATCGCAGTCCACTCGGACCAATATTAGCTTATGTGTCAGCACCCATGAGCCATTAGTTTCTCGGCCCCAATCGGACCAAGAAAACAATCGCCGCATGCTGTGATAGTAATACGAGACTCTTTCTCTCGCACCCATTCAAGTCTATGGGGTAAGAGAAAGATCACCCCTCCTCAGCACTCGGACCTCAGTCGCAGTGACACTCGCATGACACTCGGCTCCTGCTGTGCTGCCAGCGTGAACCGAGTGTCATGCAAGGATTGCATTAGTCCCCCGTGTGGCCCCAGCCTAAGGGCGGCTTTGCACGTTGCAACATTGCACATGCGATGTCGGTGGGGTCAAATCGAAAGTGACGCACTTCCGGCGTCACTTTCGAGATCGTAGTGTGTAAATGCTAGATGATACGATTAATGAGCGCAAAAGCGTCGTTATCGTATCATCGTTGCAGGCTCCGACTTTTTCATAATTATGCTGCAGCGACAGGTACGATGTAGTTCCTCGCTTCTGCGGCTGCACACATCGCTGTGTATGAAGCCGCAGGAGCGAGGAACATCAGCTTGCCTGCCGCCGCCGGCTATATGGAAGGAAGGAGGTGGGCGGGATGTTTACATCTCCGCCCCTCCGCCGCTATTGGCCGCCTGCCGTGTGACGTCGCTATGACGCCTCACGACTCGCCCCCTTAGGAAGGAGGCGGGTCGCCGGCCACAGCGACGGTCACAGGGCAGGTGAGTGCATGTGAAGCTGGCGTAGCGATAATTTTCGCTACGCCAGCTATCACAAGATATCGTACCTGCGACGGGGGCGGGGACTATCGCGTGCGACATCGCAGCATCGGCTTGCAATGTCGCAACGTGCAAAGCCCGCCTAAGGCTGAAAGTGTAGGCACCATTGAAATCTTTCCAGAACATGAAGTATTTCTCCCAGAAAATGATTTCAATAACACATTTTGTTACACGTTTATTTCATTTTGTCTATTGGAACACCACAAAAAAAAAAACAAAAACAAGGGCATACAAGGTTGATTGGACATAATGTCACACAAAACTCCTAAAATGGGCAGGACAAAATTGTTGGCACCTTTACAAAATTGAGAGTAAACAACTTTGTTTCAAGCATGTAATGCTCGTTCAAACTCACCTGTGGCAATTAACAGATGTGGGCAATATGAAAAACACACATGAAACTAGATAAAAAGGGGAGAAGTTGACTTAATCTTTAATTGGGTGCCTGTGTGAGCCACACTAAGCATGGAGAACAGAAAGAGAAGAGAACTGAGTACTTAAGAACCAAACTTGTTGAAAAATATCAACAATCTCAAAGTTACAAGTCCATCTCCAGAGATCATGATGTTCCTTTTCCATGGTGCGCAGCATAAACAAGAAGTTTACAACTCATGGCACTGTAGCTAATCTCTCTGTACGTGGATGGCAGAGAAAACTGATGATAGGTTACAACGTATGATAGTCGGGATAGTGGAACAGCAGCCCCAATCATGTTTCAAACAAATTTAAGCTGTCCAGCAGGCTTAGGGTGCATCAGTGTCAGCACAGAGACCCAGGAGGACCTCACTGTGGACACAGAGACATAAACAAGCTAGACTGCAGTTTGCCAAAATTGGAAAGTGTCTTGTGGACAGAAGCACATCATTCTACAGTTTATCAAAAACGGAATGAGGCCTACAAAGAAAAGAACACAGTACCTACAGTCACATATGGTGGAGTTTCAAAGATGTTTTGCTGCCTTTGGCATTGGGTGTCTTGATTGTGTGCAAGGCATCATGAAATCTGAAGGTTACCAAAGGATTTTGGTGCGCAATGTAGTGCTCAATGTCAAAAAGCTGGGTTTGTATCCTAGGTTATGGGTCTTCCAGCAGAACAATGACCTTAAACATACTTCAAGAACCCCCAGAAATGGATGGAAACAAAGCGCTGGAGAGTTCTTAAGTGGCAGTAAGGAGTCCAGGTCTAAATCCCACATATGAGGCACCAGGTGCAGATTGTAAAAAAAAAAGAGTGGTCCAAAGTTCCAGTGAAGAGGAGTAAGAAGCTTGTTGATTGTTATAGGAACCAATTGTTTGCAATTATTTATTCCAAAGGTTGTGCAACCAAATATTAATTTGGGGGTACCAACAATTTTCTCTGGCCCATTTTGTGTGAGATTGTCCAATTTGCATTTTTGTCCTTTATGGGGTTTTTTGTGTTGTTCTAGTAGACACAAAGAAGATAAACATGTGTATAACAAAAAATATGTAATTGGAATAATTTTCATGGGGTAAATACTGAATTTTCTGGAAAAATGGCAACACTTTGGGCCAAGACTATATTTCTTGGCAATGAATCTACCCAAACTCTAAAGCTTTGTTCACACGTTGCGTTTTTGCTTTGTTTTTTTTTCTGCAGCAAAACCTGATCTCTTGGCAGAAAAAAAGCTGATTTTTGCGTCTCATTTGTTTACAGAACATTTTTAAATAAACAGTTTCATTCACTACAAAAGCAGCAAAAAACGCAGCTGCATTATTTCACTCTTAGGCTATGTGCCCACGGGGACAGTGTCCTGCGGATATATCCGCAAGACATTCCGCAGGTGCTCCCAGAAAACCGCAACAGAACTTTCTCTGTTTCAATGCTGCGGATATACAGTGGAATGTCCTGTGGATATGGTGTATTCTGCATTGAGGATACAGTACCATGGCTTCGGCACTGCATCCTCAATGCAGAACAAGTGCTGCAGTGATCGGGGTACTCATACTTACCTCCATCATGCAGCACCTCGCTTTTCGGCGGCCGGGTCACTGTCAGCGTCTGGTGCACTGTGCTGGAGGTGGGCGGGCCTGAACTAGCTCCGGCTGTCACATGACCAGAGCTCGTGCAGGCCCCGCCCACCTCTTCCTTCCTGTACCTGGCTGGATCCACCGCGCTGCTGTACACCGGACGGAGAAAGTGACTCGGGTCTCTATCAAGGCAGGTCAGTATATGGGACCTTGCGGAGAAATCCGCAACAATAATTGACATGCTGCAGATTTTTCTGCACGAAAATCCGCACGATTTCCGCTGCGGAAAAATCCGCAGCGTGGGCACAGCATTTCCCAAATGCCATAGAAATGGCTGGGAGTAGCTGTGCTGCAGATTTCTGGAAAATCCGCGGCTTTTCCGTGAGAAATCCGCGGCAAAATACGCGCATTTTCCGCAGCGTGGGCACTTAGCCTTAGGCTAGTTTCAGACGTCCGTGTTTAATCAGGTACAAGCCACACACATGGTTATGGTCATACGTGTGTCACATGTGTGACATCTGTGTTTGCATACGTGTGACAGTTACCGGACAAAACACGGGTCTTTGATATAAAAAGATTTTCTATATTCACCTGTATCCAGCGCTGTTTTCTTCGGCTCTGCTGTCTCCTGCTACTGACCCCTGCTCATTATATTCATTGATTATTCACTGCAATGAGGAGCTGGAAACCGGAGCATCGCGAAGACAGCGCTGAGTACAGCACCGCCAAGAACACTTTAGTATTTAGCAAGAAGCGTGTGTGCAGTAACGTCCAGGATGTCATTGGAGTCCCCAATGAACCATGATGACATCCTGTCCTGATGACACGCGCGCTACAGCGTATGTCCGGACGGTGACTTCATGGGTTCATCAGAGTCAATTGGGAACTCTGATGAGTCCCAGATGCTGTCCCCGCGATGCTCCGGGTCCAAAGTCCTCACTGTGCGCACACAAACACACGTATACACTAAGCACATATACACACATATGTATACAAACATAGCAGACACACATGGATACATTGAGCACATACACACACATAGCGCACATGCATGTATACACTGAACAGACACACGCACACACACTCTGCTGGATACTCACCTGTCCCCCGCGATGCTCAGGCTTTCAGATCCTCAGTGGAGTGAATATTCAGAGAGTATAATGAGCGGGGGTCAGGAGCGGGACGCAGTAGAGCGAAGAAAATAGCGCTGGATACAGGTGAATATAGAACATCTGTTTATTTAAAAGACCGGTCTTTCCTCCGGTACGTGTCACACTGATGTCACACGGATCACATCAGTGTGCGATCCGTGTTACACTCGTGCTACCGGCGAAAAAAACGTACATGTCTCCGTGTGTGCATGCGGGGTCACACAGTCCGTGTGAAAACACGGACGTGTGAGTACAGAATAGAATAACATGGGTACATGTGACATGAGTGTTAAAAACGGATGTCACACATACCTAAAACACGGACGTCTGAAACTGGCCTTAATGCTTTCAATGGTTAAAAAAAGCAGCAAAAACCCTGCAAGGATTGACATGCTGCATCTTTAAAAAAAAAAAAAAAAAAAAAAAAAAAAAGCTGAAGTGTTCTATTTTAATCAGAAAAAAAAAAGCGTGTGTGTGTCTGTGTGTGCATGAGACTTCTGGAATTTCATAGGCTTTGCTGGTACTGTAAAACACAGCTTATTATTTGTATTTATTTGCATAAAACCAATAGAAGAAAAAAAATGCCAAAAAACCACCGCAAAAACGCAACATGTGAACATAGCTTTAAGGGTGCAGCGATATCGGTGGTGAAAGCACCCGCCCCCGTCGTTTGTGCGTCACGGGCAAATCGCTGCCCGTTGCGCACAAAATCGTTAGGAGCCGTCACACGGACTTACCTGCCTAGCGACATCGCTGTGTCCGGCGAACCACCTCCTTTCTAAGGGGGCGGTTCGTTCGGCGTCACTAAGCGGCCGCCCAATAGAAGCGGAGGGGCGGAGATGAGCGGGACATAACATCCCGCCCACCTCCTTCCTTCCGCATTGCCGGCGGCCGCAGGTAAGCTGTAGTTTGTCGCTCCTGAGGTGTTACACGTAGCGATGTGTGCTGCCTCGGGAACGACGTACAACCTGCGTCCTCAACAATCAACGATTTTTTGAAAAGGAACGACGTGTCAACGATGGATGATAAGGTGAGTATTTTCCATTGTTAACGGTCGTTCCTTGCTGTCACACGCAACGACGTAGCTATTGATGCCGGATGTGCGTCACGGAATCCGTGACCCCGGCGATACATCGTTAGATACGTCGTTGTGTGTAACGGGGCCTTTAATGGTCCACAACAATGTGAAAGAAGGCATTCACAGGGCAAACTTATAAAGTTCAATGACGATTGGATCGGTGATTTGAATGCACAACACAAAAGTTTCAGTCTAATCTGGAAGACAAGTGTCACACGTTTCCCATTAGTGTATTTCTATACTACACTGGTGGGAAACAAAGCCGGATATGTGAAGGTGGGGCCAGGAGTCTCTGTACAGTGGGCCATAAATACAGTAAATACGTCTGAGGAAAAGTGGCACAGATGGAGAGTGTAAAGTGACAGGGGGCGTTATCTCTGCCTTGGCCTGACCCTCCTAAGCATCCAGAGAAATCCTTCTTCCGAGCCCCCCACCAGCCCCCGTGTGTCAGGGGTGTGAACAATGCGGCCGGCTGTCAGGCACTGTGCTAAGCCAAACCAAGCCTACTTCTCCGACACTACTCTGTGCCTGACAGCCTGCCCATCACATCACCGCCACAGCGAGGGATAGGAGAACAGTCATGAGACAATATTGTGACAGGACTTCAAATTGATGTTTAATATAGTTAAAGTACATCAATGATTTTAATTTATTTTTGCAAAGCAATCACAGACTTTATGTAGTCAGACATCACTCGGACTTGTCAGGGAAAGCACAGGCCATGGGAGCATTGTCAACAATCAGTGCTTTGCTCACTTTCGGACAAACTATAGGCTACAAATGTCTGGGTGGTCTGCATCATACTCTGCATAGCAGCTGCATTAGATCATGGAGCCACGAAGGTGGAGAGGCGGCTGTCAGACACAGCCAAACTCCCTTAGGCTATGTGTCCACCGGAAATTCAACTGGCAGATTTATCTGCGGAAAATCTGCAGATTTTCTTGATTTTACAAATAAATCCGCAGGTTTCAGCATGTACAGACACTCCTCATGTTATCCTATGGGACATGGGGAGTGCTGTGTCCATGCTGCGGTATGTGCAGCTGTGGAATATGTTGTGGATGTCCCGCAGCCGCACATAACTGCATGTCAATTATTTCTGCGGCTTACCTGCGGAAACGCCAGCCCTTCACTATGGAGATAGGACCGGGACTTCCGCAGGTAAGCCGCATGAATGTCCGCAGGTTTACCGCAGCTATTTCGCTGGAATCCCACAGCTAAAAATAGCTGCGGATTCCGGCAAGCAGCTGCGGGAAACCTGCGGATGTACCAGCGGATATATCCGCAGGTACAAACTCCCATGGACACATAGCCTAAGAGAAGGCAGAGGCGGAGTATTACCATCTCTGCATTTCTGATTACTGACTGTATATACAGCACTGAACAGGCACTGTGTGTACTGTAAAGGAAGCGACATTAGCATTTCCTCTAAGGTCCCAATGATCCCTGGGTGTAAGGAGACAGCAAGGGCTGCTGGGTCCTAGGATACACAATCAGCTCTGCTATGCAGCCATGAGGCAGTTTGCCCTTCAACTGGGGCTAATATACCAGCCCTAATTACAGGGGTATTTCGATTGAGAAAGAAAAAAATATTTAAATGTTAAAATGCTCTCCTAAGATCTTTTATGACCTTATATATAAAAAAAAAAAAGAGCAGGAAAAAAATAAAATAAAAAAGCCACTGGTAATCCAAATCACTGTTACTAGCCCAACTTCCATGCAATAAAAAAATAAAATAAAAAACAGTCCAATATATAAAAAATAATTGTAATGGAAAATGGGAACAAATTTAGAAATGTATTTTATTGATCCTGTGGGATCATAAAAAGATATGTGAAAAACACATTCAGTTCCATTATTTATCCACTGATATAGGTAAACCAAAATTTAAAAATAAAGAAGAAAAAAAGTATGACAATGACAAAAAAATTATACTCCATTTATCACGAAATAAAGATACAAAAACAATTTCAATATCCAAAACAATAAAGAAAACCTACAGCTCTTCATACAATAAATGAAAAACAGGCATCTGTCTGATCAGGCCTGGACTTGAACTAGTTAATATCAAGATTTCTCTTTTGTGCAGTATTTTATCCATTGTTACAATGTGTTAGAAACAAAGCAAAGCAATAATTGCACATTGTAAATGACCAAAGACTTTCATGATGTCAGCAACAATAAGCACATTCACTATTAACACTGTGTTTATCTGAAAATAAGACGGGGTCTTATATTATTTTAGGCTCCAAAAGATGCGCTGGGGCTTATTTTCAGGGAATGTCTTCTTTTATTGGCGTCAGTGATTGGGCTGCCTGTTAATGGAAAATTAATATTAACCCCTTTCCCCCACTCCCCCTCTCTGCACCAGCGCCAGCAATCAGTCAGACGGCCGTATCACTGCCGGAGGATTGTATTGCAATGCTGGGCCGGTCGGCGGCTCTTCTGACCCGAGCATGTCAGCATGTATTTCTATGTCGTTGTCACGCTCAGATCAGGAGAGCCATAAGCCAGTATGAGGATTGAGATGCGATCCTCGAGCATTAATACGGCAGTCTGCCTGAATCACTGGAGCCGGCACAAAGGCGTGAGCGAGATTATGGGAAGGGAAAGGGGGCGAATATTCATTTGCCAATACCATACATTCCAATACCATACATTCCAATCACTATCACCAGCGCAGAGGAGTAGACAGGAAGGGGGTAAATATTCATTTTTCATTATCACGTTCCAATCACTGACACTGGTGTAGAAAGATGGCCGGATGAATATTCATTTTCCTTTAAAGGGAACCTGTCACCAGATTTGGATCCTATAAGCTGCGGCCACCACCACCACTGGTCTCTTATATACAGGATTCTAACATGCTGTGTATAAGAGCCCAGGCCGCTGTGTAGTACATAAAAATGACTTTAGAATACTTACCTAATCGGTCGCTGCAGTGGAGTTGGGTCATATGGGCGTCTCTCTCCATTTTCCGGGTCCAGCGCCTCCTCTTGCGGCCAACTTTGCCATCCTTCTTCTGAAACCGGGGTGCATGACGCGTCCTACGTCATCCACACTCGCCGGCATTGAGGTCCTGTGCAGGCGCACTTTAATCTGCCCTGAGCATGGCAGAAGGAAAATGAAGACGGCTGAAAGAGGAGGCACGAGCACCGGAGAACGGAGATGCTCATAAGACCCAACTCCACTGCAGCGACCGTTTAGGTGAGTATTATGAAGTGATTTTTAAGTTCTACACAGCGACCTAGGCTCTTGTATACAGCATGTTAGAATGCTGTATATAAGAGCCCACTGGTGGTATCCGCAGCTTATAGGCTCCAAATCTGCTGACAGGTTCCCTTTAACTAGCCGGCATGTGACTATAAACTTAGGGGGTTACAGCAACACAACGAGGCAATGTACAACAATACAACTTACATATCCTAAAAGGGCGGCCCAAGACCTACTTCAGGACACTATTCTTAGTATGGTAAGCAACTAGGGCTTATTTTTGGAGAAAGGTTTATATTATAACCATACTCCAAAAAGGTTGAAAAATCCTGCTAGGGCTTAATTTTAGGGAAACCCAGTATGTTCAAGATTTCTTACCATGGTAGATATCTTGTAGGGAGCCTCCACCACAAAATTCCATGCATATCCAAAGCTTATCACGCCTAAAACAAAAAACAAAAACAAAGCGTTCAAGAAAAATAACATGTTTTTAACATTTAATGCGTTTTAATGTGCAAAATCATAAGAAAATTAAGTGCAACAAATGTAGAAATAGCAAAAATTGTCAGATTTATACAATTAGCTCCCACCCAAGAAGTAAACTGGCACTAGTGAGATGGTTTTCATTCCTTCTAAACGAGAGCTAATTATGTGACTTTATTTCTCATAGTATGTTGAATATAAGCGTCCATACATGTTGTTTGCACAGAACATTCCTATTATTGCAATAAACAAGGGTTTTTTTATGTGATTATAGTACAAAATTAAAATAGAATCTGTCACCAGGTTTTTGCTATGTAACCTGAGAGTACCACGATGTAGTGATAGGAGTCACTGATTACAGGGATGTGTTAGGGTACCTTCACACTTAGCGATGCAGCAGCGATCCGACCAGCGATCTGACCTGGTCAGGATTGCTGCTGCATCGCTACATGGTCGCTGGTGAGCTGTCAAACAGGCAGATCTCACCAGCGACCAGTGAACAGCCCCCAGCCAGCAGCGACGTGCAAGCGACGCTGCGCTTGCACGGAGCCGGTGTCTGGAAGCTGCGGAGACTGGTAACTAAGGTAAACATCGGGTATGGTTACCCGATGTTTACATTAGTTACCAGCGCACACCGCTTAGCTGTGTGTGCAGGGAGCAGGGAGCCGCGCACACTGAGCGCTGGCTCCTTGCTCTCCTAGCTACAGTACACATCGGGTTAATTAACCCGATGTGTAATGCAGCTACATGTGCAGAGAGCAGGGAGCCGCGCACACTGCTTAGCGCTGGCTCCTTGCTCTCCTAGCTGCTGTACACATCGGGTTAATTAACCCGATGTGTACAGCAGCTACATGTGCAGCGAGCCGGAGCCGGCAGCACAGGCAGCGTGAGAGCTGCAGAGGCTGGTAACTAAGGTAAATATCGGGTAACCACCTTGGTTACCCGATGTTTATCTTGGTTACAAGCTTACCTCAGCTGTCAGACGCCGGCTCCTGCTCCCTGCTCGCTTCATTTGTCGCTCTCTCGCTGTCACACACAGCGATCTGTGTGTCACAGTGGGAGAGCGCCTTTGAAGAAAACGAACCAGGGCTGTGTGTAACGAGCAGCGATCTCGCAGCAGGGGCCAGATCGCTGCTCAGTGTCACACACAGCGAGATCGCTAATGAGGTCACTGCTGCGTCACAAAAAGCGTGACTCAGCAGCGATCTCGGCAGTGAGCTCGCTGTGTGTGAAGCACCCCTTACTTATTAGGTGTGTTTTATCAGAAGGACATTATCACTACGGGACTACTGGCCCTGTGCATTCTAGTTCAACCAGGCTCCCAGCACTGATTAGCAGCTCTCGATCACTATACAATGTACACAGAAAACCATAGTGTGGGTGGGTTATACACAGCTCAACAACTGAGCTCTGCTCAATCTGCAACAGACACAACTGTGACTCTATAATAAGTGCTGCAACCAGGAAACTAAGTAATACATCGCTGGAATTAGGGTTTCTATTGGGGTCTCATGCAACTGGCAGATTACATAGCAAAAACCTACTGACGGATTCACTTTAAAGGGCTTGTTTGACACCAAAGAAGACAATTTGATAAATGTCCCTCAATGTTTCTAAAATGATGTGCTTACATAATACATCTTTGCAGCTGGAGCGCTATTTCCCAGATATTGAGCTCAAAATCCGCTACGTACAGAGAGATCAATTATAAAAGGTTTATATAAAGTAAAAAACTATATAGTATACAGCATGCTCCTGAGCTCCCTCTATGGGTGGCTTCTCAGAATAAATTTACATTTAAGGTGATTGCCTGGGAATTAAAAAAAACAAACAAACCCCAAAAGCAACAAACAATAAAAGGTCTTGGAATGAGTTAGTTCTCTCTTTGGTGGTTCCCACCGGCCCTGCAGAAATGATATCAGTTACTTATCTGACCAGTGCAGGCGATCAGTAACATCGGTAATTATCTGCAAAAACCACACGAGCTTTAGACCTGATATCATCAATACTTGACTAGAGGGGAACAGCAGGGTGGAAGTGAAGAGTTAAAAGTAACCTGTCACCAGGAAAATGCAGTCCAACCTGTAGGCACCATGTTATAGGAGAGGGGGAGGGGAGCAGACTAACATGCAAATTTACGAGTAAGGCTAGGTTCACATTTCCGTTGTTTTGCATGCGTTGCTTGACGCTTGTGACTGATGCGTTGTACAACGGATGACAAGAATTGGAATTCATTGTCATGATAAAGCGGATTCCGTTGTAAAACGTGAGAGAGAGAATGATCAGCTGATCGCTCTCAAAAGCCGGAGGCCGGGAGATCAGTTGATCGCTCACAGAAGCCGGCCGCCGAGAGAGAGAGCGAGAGACATTCATTTGAATGATTAAACACAAGATTTGAGCATGCGCAGTGAAAACATAAGGATTCCGCTGCTCAAAAAACGTTACATGCTGCGTTCCTGCCGCTCCGACGGTCAGTCGTTCCACGACTGATCAGTCAGGCGGCGGATACAACGCAAGGGCATAAGTCGCAATCTGCCGCTCGTACAAGTCTTTGGGAAACAATGGAATCCGCCAAACGGATTGCGTTGTTTATCAAAGCGGCGGATTGTGACTTATAACAACGGAAATGTGAACCTAGCCTTAGGCCCTGTGCACAAGCTGCAGTTTTTGACGCAGTTTTTCAGAAATTTGCAGCAAAATCTGCATGCCTTGGATCCGATATGTAGCTAATGGTCGCTATATACGAGTAGCGGCGCCTACCCCTTGCGAGGGAGCTCTATGGGCACCCTTCCTCCTGTCTCCTAATCCTCCCTTTTCGCATACTCCTCTCTCTTATTCTTTTCTTTCTTGTCCCCCTTTATCTTTTTTCTCTGATTTAGGCCTAAGCCACACGGCGAGAAAAACAGTGTGAGTGGAGTGCGATAAAACATCACATTCCACTCGGACCAATATTAGCCTGTGTGCCACATGAGCGATTATTTTCTCAGCCCTAATCGGACCAAAAAAACAATCGCAGCATGCTGCAACTCTAATGCGAGACTCTTTTGTCTCGCACCCATTCAAGTGTATGGGGCGAGAGAAAAATCGCACTGAACTCGCGGGTACACCGGTGTACTGGGAGTGCAGGGAGAGAATGGCAATAGCCGGCTACGGAGGAGAGAGGGAGAGAAACACTTGCATGACACTCGGCTTCTGCTGTGCTGCCAGTGTGAGCCGAGTGTCATGCGAGCATCGCACTAGTGCCCAGTGTGGCCCCGGCCTTATAGTTAGTCTTTACAATTAATATTGGTATGCACAATGTTTTTATATTCTATACCAATGTCTTTGACAAATGTTATTTTCAAGTTGGTATACAATACGTTATCTATTTTATTTTTCTTGACAAGCATTGATGTCCCATCTTTGTATGTATATTCTCTTGATATGACACTTTCCTAAACGAACCGAATATTTGGCTATGTTTCAAAATCACTATTACTAATTAATTAATAATTAATATTATGTTCTTATGTTTGTGATAAACAATAATTTGTTTACCTCGCCTTTAAAGATTATTTACTGGAGGGAGAAAAAAAAAAAACCTTGCAGAAAAAAAATCTGCAAGCCTCTCCTGAATCCAGAAAAGTCTATGGGACTGTACATTTACCGTGCACACAGTGTGTTTTTTTATGTGCAGTTTTGGTGCAGATTTTGATGCAAAAAAAAATTGGAGCATGTCAATTGTTGGTCAGATTTAGCAGTGTTTTTTCATCCATTGACTTCAATTCACTGACTTTCTTGATGGCCTAAAAAAACTGAATCAAAACCTTGTCAAAACCTCGTCAAAACCACGTCCGGTTTTGAAGCATTTTTTTTTTTGCCACAGCGTGCAGATCTGCAGTGTGTGCACATAGCCTTTAAGATCCAGTATAACCTGTGTTTTCAACATTAAAACCTCTGCTCTTTGTGACTTCCGGTCCAGGGGGCGGTCCTATAGGTGATGGACCGCTTTCTATGATAGCTGTCAGTCACTGATAGCACCGCCCACTGGACCGAAATAGCAGAGGATTAAATGATTAAAACACAAGTTTTACTGAATATTTTCCCATGAAACTATATATCAAACTGCTCAGCTCCCCCTGCTCTTCAACATATTGCCTTAGGCTAAGTTCACATTTCCGTTGTTTTGTATCAGTCACATGCATCGCTTGACGCATGTGACTGATGCGCTGTTCAACGCTGTACAACGGATGACAAAGAACAGAATTCTTTGTCGGATTCCGTTGTGTGCGGGGGGCGGAGTTCGGGGGGGAGGGGAGCCGAGCGGGGCCGTGGCACTGAGGACGTCAGTGCCGCAGGGACTGCAGGACAGGTGAGTGAGTGAGAGAGTGTGTGTGTGTGTGTGTGTGTGTGTGTGTGTGTGTGTGTGTGTGTGTGTGTGTATACACACATGCTGAATGCGGGAGGGGGCGGAGCCGAGCGGGGGGGGCGGGGCCAGGCGCTGAGGATGTCAGTGGAAGTGCTGCGGTCTGCATGGCTGGGGACAGGTGAGTGTATGTGTGAGTGAGTGTGTGTATGTGCATGTATGTATGTATGTGTGTGTGTGCACATGCAAAGTGCGGGAGGGGGCGGAGCCGAGCGGGGGGCGGGGCCAGACGAGGGTGTCAGTGGCAGTGCTTGTCTGCATGGCTGGGGACAGAGGTGTGTGTGTGTGTGTGTGTACATACATGTGCGGAGTGCGGGAGGGGGCGGGGCCGAGCGGGGAAGTGTCGGCCTCCCTGCACACGTAACCAGCCTAAATATCGGGTAACAGCAAAGCACCCGATGTTTACCTTGGTTACCCGATATTTACCTTGGTTACGGGCCTACACCGCTTAGCGCTGGCTCCTTGCACCGTAACCAGGGTAAATATCGGGTAACCAACCAAAGCTGGTGACGTGTGCAGGGAGCCAGAGAGCATGCGCAGCGAAATCCGACGGATCTCGCTGCTCAAAAAACGTTACATGCTGCGTTCCTCCCGCCCGGCGGTCAGTCGTTCCACGACTGATCAGTCGGGCGGAGGGTGCAACGCAGCATCATCAGTCACAATCCGCTGCTCATACAAGTCTATGGGAGCAGCGGAATCCGCTAAACGGATTCCGTTGTTTACAGGAGCAGCGGATTGTGACTGATACATTTTAGCGGAAATGTGAACTTAGCCTTAAAGGGAACCCGTCAGGTGACATATGCTGCCCAAACCGCGGGCAGCATGTATCAGCCACTGGCTGTACGATAACAGTCAGGTATGTTTCAGAGAAAAATATACGGTACTTTTAATAGCCACATGTTGGCAGCAGGGACCTGTCAGTCACTGTCAGCGGGCAGGGAGAAGCCGCCTGGAACCCACCTGTATAACTAGTGCTAATAAAAGTATATCTTTCTCTGAAACACCGCAGCATTTCAGAGTGTAACCTACCTGGCTGAGATCGTACAGCCAGTGTGTGATACATGCTGCCCACCGTTTGGATAGCATGTATCAGATGTCAGCATCCCTTTAAGGGGAATCTGTCGCCAGGTTTTGTCACCTAATCTGAGAGCAGCATAACGTAGGGGCAGAGATCCTGATTCCAGTGATGTGTCAATTACTGGGCTGCTTAGTATAGTTTTGATAAAATAGCAGGATATTATAATTTGGGCGGCACAGTATCTCAGTGGTTAGCACTGCAGCCTTGCAGCGCTGGGGTCCTGAGTTCAAATCCCACCAAGGACACCATCTGCAAGGAGTTTGTATATTCTCCCTGTGTTTGCGTGGGTTTCCTCCGGGTTCTCCGGTTTCCTCCCACACTACAAAGACATACAGACAGGGACTCTAGATTGTGAGCTCCAATGGGGACAGTGTTGCCAATGTATGTAAAGCGCTGTGGAATCAATAGCGCTATATAAATGAATAAAATTATTATAATTAAAATTATAATTATTAGAGGAGTACTTGGCGTGCTGCCAGGTAGTTCAGTATATTCATGCGCTCTGTATAACTTCTAGATCTACAGTCAAGAAAACATTGATTGTATCAAAATGACAGCAAACAGCTCAGTAAGTGACACATCGCTGGAATCAGGATCTCTGTCTCTACATTATGCTGCTCTCAGATGGGGGAGACAAAACCTGGTGACAGATTCCCTTTAAGGTTAGATTGTATCTTCCTGGTGACAGGTTCCCCTTAAGTAATGCTTATTTTCAGCTGTTTTTGATCCCTTTGATGACACCTTTCATCATAGAAGTGTATCCTGGCCTCCTCCTAAGTAAGGTTTTGCTCCTCCAGGCTACCTGTTGTCTCTCCTTTAGGACAGTTCCTCTTTGTATAGAAACTGCTGTTTTTTCAGAATTTGAGGAACCCGCATGGCACAATGCTTCACAAAGCTGTTAGCGTTTTGCTGACCTTTAGCTGTGATTTTTCATGTATTGGAAGAAAACTGAACATCAATAAATGTTTTTGGAAATGCTGATGAAGCTGAAACCTCTCATAAATGTCAGATAGGAAAGACATAAGCCCTTTCAGGCTTACAAAGAAGAAACAAGGCTGCAATGGCTGAGATCAGTGATGCAGATGTGTCAGGGCAGAGCCTTTCATCCAGTCTGTACAATGGCGGCTATTTCCAGATTGTTACCCAGCGTGTTGTAGGTGCAGAATCCTCCTCGCTGCTGATACTATAGTCAGGCTATAGTTTGCCTTAAGCGATCACTTTACACTTCATTATAAATGGAGAAAAAGGCGATGGCGTTTTGCATATTTGGATTCGGTTACACCATCTGGAAACTAGATTGTTGTGATATATGGAATGTGAAATATTTCTTGTTGTCTCCAGCGAGTGCAGACACTCACACGGCAATACACACTGCTCACTAATAGATAGGGATATGCGGCTTTGGGGTGAAGTTTATGTAAAACATACCATTTTAATGCACTGTTGCGGTGACCCAAAAAACGTAATTCTGGCGTTTTGATTCTGTTCTGCCTATGCCGTGTACGATCAGACTGATTTTATATTTTGATAGATCGAGTATTTCTGAACACGGCGGTACCAAATATGTTTTTCTTTATCATTATTGTTTTATTTTCAATGGGGCAAAAGGGGGGTGATTTGATGTCTGGTTTTGTTTTTCTTCTTTATTTTTACATCTTTTAATGATTCTACTAGTCCTCCTCAGGGACATTATTCCTGTACTATCCGATCGTTTCTGCTGATCAGAGCAGTGCTTCGGTATTGCTTTGATCAGCAGAAATGCTGATCTCCTGTAATTGCCGATGCTCTGCCGGCATTCACAGGAAACAAGTCATGGCAGTGACAGGGGTCATAATCTGACCCCACGGTGCCATGGCAACCCATTGGCGCCCCATGATCGCATCATGGGGCCGCGGAAGACAACGGGGAACAGTTCCTGCCGGAGCAAGTTAGATCGCACTGTCAGAGTATGACAGCTCAATCTAAGGGGTTAACAGGCTCTGATCCACCAGCGCTTGTTAGGTTATGTGCGCACATTGCGTTTTGGCCCTGCAGAAATTTCTGCAGCGATTTGAACAGCACACGTGCGCTTCAAATCGCTGCAGAAAGTGTCCGTAATGAAAAAAAAAGCCGATTCCATGCGCTCTGAGTACAGGCCCTCCCATAGACAGAGCGGGAGCTGCATGTGTGGCGCCCCTGAGGCTTCCGTCGCCACAGGTCATTGCACCCCATCAGCGGTGTGATGCCCCATTCTGGGTGAGGAAGGGAGTGAACACCGGTCCCCTGGTAAATCCACACTACACCCATTGCTAGGAACACACTGCGACCAGGGATAGTGGCAGAAAACCTCCCATGCTGCATGCTGGGAGGGGCCATAAGACCCATCCCTGCTCCTATAGGGTAGAACAGAGCAACTGGGGAGGTGGGAGGAGCCACAAGAGTGCAGACACAGAGAGGAAAGTCTAGTGAGAGCAGATAGAAAGAGAGTGGGGAAGGAGGAGGAGGCCTGCAGGAGGCAGGCAAGGAGGAGAAGTGAAAGGAAAAGGAGCTCCAAGTCAGTCAGGAGCTGAGAAGAAGGAAGAGACGCTTCCTGGTGAAGATCCTGGGACTCAGAGGGTCCAGGTGACACCAAGCAGAGAACAGAAGGGATCCCAGGGCCACGGGTAGCTGTAGAGCTGCGGTGGCCTGTTCCACAGGAACATCGGTGGAGGGATCAAGCTGCAGCAGGGGACGGTCCCTAGAAACCGGAGGAGTGCAAAATCATCTCCAAACAGTAAAAACCGAGGCCCAGGGAATGTTGTAAACTTCCCGGGCCACAGCCCACAGCAGAACTTCTAGAAAAGGGATAATCAGCCGACAGGTGACCCCCCAGCCTGGAGGCTGTTGTGGAGGCCGAGCCAGGTTTATCCTACAAAGGCAAGGTTTAAGGAGACAGCTGAAGACAGAGACACTTAAGAGAAGGGTACCGGGTTTTGCTCCAAGAATCACCCAGAAACGGGGGAGGTCCCTGACAGTGGTCCCAGCAGTCCAAGGGTTCCTGCCGGCCTTGACAAGAACTGTGAGTAAAGAACTTGAAACTGCACCCTTGGAGTTGCCTCTGTTATTTCATCTGCATAGACACTCATAAGCACCAACTGTGCCCCGGGGCACTGCTCCACCTGTGGGGAGTAGTACCACCATTGCTGCCATATCATCCCCCGGAGGCCTCATACAGCAGCGGCGGCTTATTAGCCGCATACCACAGGTGGCGTCACGAACACAAACATTAATTCAAGCCACATATTCTACTGACACCCACCAGGGCCACGGAGTCGGGCCCAGCCACCACTGACTACCTCCGGACTAGTCCGGCCCGGCACCGGGTGTCCCATAGCCCTGGGGTGGGCGAGTCACATGCAGGGCGCACGAAAGAAGTGACATGTCACTTCTTAGAACGCGCGCTTCGGGCAGCAGCCGAAGCGCTGCACTCTAATACGCCACGTGCGCACGTCTCCTGCATAATCTTCATAGATTATGCAGGGGACGCAGGACGCATGCAGTTACGCTGCCGTGCAGATCGCAGCGTAACTGCATGTAAATACGCAACGTGCGCACATAGCCTTAGGCCCCTTTCACACATCGTTTTTTGCAGTCAGTCACAATCCATAGTATTTTTTAAAAAAAACAGATCCAGTGACTGTTGCCGCTGGATCAGTTTTTTTCTCATTGATTTGTATTAGCGACAGATGGCCTCACATTTTATCAGTCGATAAATGTTTGTCGGACGGAGATGACATTCACAGTAAAGTTTTTTGTGCATGTCAAAAAACGGACAGCAACAGATTTGTCGCCGTCCATCGTTTGTTAAAATGGAAACCTATGGGCACAGGATTCGTTGTAATCCATCAAATGACGGAATCCATCAATGGATCCGGTTTTTTTTTGTAACTGAGCATGCTCAGTTGGGGTGTAAATTCACTTCTGGTCAGAAAAAAAATCTACGTCTTTCTCTCTAAAACAGAAAGTTGCTAATCAGGCATGTGGGCAGGGTTAGCCTCCTGAGCTCTGCTACATTTCATTATGTCACAACTGTTACACCCAGCAAACTAAGAGGATACTTCACTGGAATAAGGGGAGTTTTCCTACATAATGCTGCTCTCATGTGAAGTAGCAAAAACCTGGTGACAGATTCCTTTTAATGGTGTCCTCAATGCTGACAAATACAAGCAGATACTTATCCATTATGCAAAATAAAAAGGGAGGCATCTGATTGGATCCAAATTTATTCTGCAAAAGAACAATGATCCCAAACACAAAGCCAAGGAGAAGAACAAGGAGTCCAAGAAGTGATCATATGATCCCATAGAGCCCTGATCTCGACATCATCACGTCTGTCTATGATTACACGAAGAGGCAGAAGGATTTGTCCAATCCAAGCCTCATGCACAGAAGATCAGTGGTTAGTTCACTAAGATGTTTGTAACAACCTCCCTGCTGAGTTCCTTCTAAAAATGTGTTTGTGTGTACCTAGAAGAATGTATGCTGTTTTTCAGGAAAAGGGTGGTTGCACCATGTAATGATTGGATTTAGATTTCTTACTTGTTCAAGCACTTTGCATTTCTTAAAGTCTAAAAATAAACTAACACTTGTTTTTTTATGCATTCTTACTTTGCAGGATTTTTTCCACACCTCACAAACTTTTGCACAGTACTGTATGTAATGATAAAGTTCTTTTTGACATCACATTTTGTGAATGTTTTAGCCTGTGTATTTTATTCAGAGATATTACTGTTTATTTTAATATAGACTGTGATGATAATGAGACTTCTAAAAAGGTTTGTGAAAAGAACATTACGTGCGAGTCTAAAATTATGGCCATTGTGAAAATGTCAAGCTTTTTTTTTTTTTTAATATAGATGATATGGAAAATAGGACAAAAAAAATCAAAAATGAAAAAAACAAAAATACATAGAACATGAAAACAAGAAGCTAATTTTCTATTGATACATTCCCTTTGAAGGGAACCAATTACCAGGATTTTCCTATATAAACTAAAGTTGGTGCTATACTGGCGCTATCATGCTGATTCTATACATACCTTTAGTTGTGAAATCGGATGTATAGTTTCTGAAATACAGGCAAGTAAAGTTTGTGAAATTCACTTATTTGATTGATAGCAGCTACAGAATATCTAATAGGTGGGTTGGGTTTTGGTAGTTATTCCCACCCCTGCCTGTTCGTTCTGCCGCCGTCTCAGTTATTACAGGGGGAGGAAGGACGCAAGAAGCACGGGAGTAAGGACAGGCAGACAGACAGGGGCGGTAAACTTTACTTGCCTGTATTTCAGAAACTATACATCCAATATCACAACTAGAGAGATATGTAGAATCTGCATGATAGTGTCAGTATAGCACTGGCTTTAGTTTAAATAGGAAAATCCTGGTGGTTGGTCCTCTTTAAGCTGCCCTTTCACAATTTTTTGCTAAAAATAATGCAGTGTTCATTGACCTTAATAAGCCATGGCCTGAAGAATATGAGCAAATTGTCGGTTTACAGCAGTAAACAATCTTGTGTCAATGAAATAATACATAAATATTAACCAAGCTAAAAGTAAAAGTACCTGGGATATTTGGGGCTTATACCTGTCAGTGGCACAATCACTATCCACAGTCACTGGTGATTTTTAGATGTTACTTATAGCAGACTTAAGGGAAACGTGTCAGCAGGTTTTGCCTACCCCACCTGAGAGTTGCAGGATGTAGGAATCTGTCAGCAGGTTTTGGCTACCCAATCTCAGAGCTGCAGGATGTAGGGGCCATGACCAGGATTCCAGCAATGTGTCACTTAATGGGGGCTGCATGCTGTAATTTTGAGACCAGTTCTCTGAATGCCGAGCCCTGTATAACCTTGTCCACACCACTGTGACAGCTTTTTGAGTGCACGGTGCATAGGCAGAGAACTGTTAATCAGCGGTATGAATATGGAGGACAACATGTCAGCAGGTTACCTAGATCTCTAGTGTTAAGGCCACGTCTCACTAAGCGACATCGCTGCTGAGTCACCGTTTTTGTGACGCAACAGCGATCTTGCTAGCGATGTTGCTGTGTGTGACATCCAGCAACGACCTGGCCCCTGCTGTGAGGTCGCCGGTCGTTGCTGAATGTCCTGGACCATTTTTTGGTCGTTGCCCGGCTTCTGCTGACGCTGGTAACCAAGGTAAATATCGGGTGACCAAGCAAGGTTACCCGATATTTACCTTGGTTACCAGCGTCCGCAGCTTCCAGAAGCCGGCTCCCTGCACACGTAGCCAAGGTACACATCGGGTAACTATAAGCAAGGCGCTTTGCTTAGTAACCCGATGTGTACTATGGTTACTAATGACAGCGTCGTTACACGGGTCGCTGGTGGCTGGTGGCTTATCTCTGTGGAGATCTGCCTGTTTGACAGCTCACCAACGACCATGTAGCGATGCTCCAGCGATCACTGCCAGGTCAGATCGCTGGTGGGATCGCTGGAGCGTCGCTAAGTGTGACGGTACCTTAACTCTTCTGCTGAATATACTTTGATTATTATTAAAACTATAGCAAGCATCCCAGTAAGTGACATCGCTGGAATCTCTGTCCTGACATTATGCTACTCTCAGATTAGGTAGCAAAGACCAGGTGACAGAATCCCTTGAAAGGAAACCTGTCACCAGGTTTTTCCCTTATGATCTGCAGCCACCACCTGTAAGCTCATATAGACATCATTTTAGAATACTGTATATAAGAGTCCAGGCCGACCTGTATAACGCAAAAATCATCTCAAGGCCCTGTGCGCACACTGCATTTTTTGCCGCGGATTTGCCGCTTTTTTTTGCTGCAGAAAAGGTGCGATTTGTCCTTCTGTAGCAAAATCTAGCAGAAATCCAAAATGCTATGGGCACACTGCGTTTTTTTTCCCTAAAGGTTTTGTTGAAAAAGGTTTTCAGCAAAAAGAAGCATGTTCTCACTACTTTTCCATAGGTACCTGCGGTTTTGCCATTGATTAATGGTTAAAAGCCGCAGGGACAAAATCGCGGCAAATACGCACCAACACTGCAACAAACCGCAGTAAAATCGCATGCTGATTTTGGGTGCGTTTTTTGCCGCAGGTGTGGAATTCTGCCAGAGGGTGTGGATTTTGCTTACCAAACATCTACCCAGTGCGCACAGACCCTTGCAATACTCCCTTAGGGGGGTGGTCCGGTCCGATGGGCGTTACTGGTCTCGGTGCAGCACCTCCTCCATCTTGTGCAGTCTCCGTCCCCTGCCCAGCCCCATGTGCAGGACGCATCCTGTGTCATTCTCAGAGAGGTCTCCATTGAGCTCCTGCGCATGCGCACTTTGATCTGCCCTGCTGACAGCACAGCAAAGTACTGTGGCTCGCACATGCAGTCAGTGTTTGACCTTTTCTCGCGCCTGCCCATTACAGTACTCTGCTCTGCCCTCAGCAGAGGCCTCTCTGTGAATAAAACATGAAGTGTAATGCACATGGGGCTGAGCAAGATGGAGGAGGCGCTGGACTGAGAGCAGCGACGTCCATCGGTCCAGACCGACCCCTCGGTGAGTATCATAAAGGCCTTTATTTCGTTCTACAGAGCAGTCTGGGCTCTTATATACAGTATTCTGGAAGGCTGTATATGAGGGCTCACTGGTGGTGGCTACAGCTCATAAGGGAAAAACCTGGGGACAGGTTCCCTTTAAAAAGGCATAAACGTGATCAACCAAGCTCGGCTAGGACATGCACAAACCGATATTAGAGATGACTTGCCCGTCCTCTATGACAGCAGCCGTATACAATATATTTCTTGCTATGAACAATTTAAAAAACAAACTATAAATGAAACGTCAGAATCGACATTTATCAGGTCCTATCAAAGAACAAATGTATCACACGCTTCACCTCAGATAACTGCCAAAGTAAGCCACGATGTTCGTATGTTTGCAGTCCTTCATCATGATGATCTCCTGCTGCACCACCGCAAAGTCTTCTCCTGTAAAGGGTTAAACACAAGGAAATATTGTAACTTAATGAAGCACATGGGATAAATAACATTTCTTTGGTTTCAAGTCTTATGTGAAGGGGAATAAAAAATTGATAAATTAAATACATATATGAATGTTCACATTAGGACAATGGTCTACGTAGAGCACTGTGTCGGGGGTTTTATCTTTGTACTAATGAACAGTATTCAGACATGGCCCCCTGAGGTGCCCATTCATTGCATGAGTCTAAAGGTCCAGTCACACTAAGCAACTTACCAGCGATCCCAACAACGATAGGGATCGCTGGTAAGTTGCTAGGAGGTTGCTGGTGAGCTGTCACACTGCGACGCTCCAGCGATCCCACCAGCAACCTGACCTGGCAGGGATCGCTGGAGCGTGGCTACACGAGTTGCTGGTGAGCTCACCAGCAACCAGTGACCAGCCCCCAGTCTCCTAGTTACAGCACACATCAGGTTAATTAACCCGATGTGTGCTGCAGCTAAATGTGCACAGAGCAGGGAGCAGCGCACACTGAGCGCTGGCTCCTTGCTCTCCTAGTTACAGCACACATCGGGTTAATTGCCTGATGTGTGCTGCAGCTATCTGTGCACAGAGCAGGAGCCGGCAGCACAGGCAGTGAGAGCGGAGGAGGCTGGTATCAAAGGTAAATATCGGGTAACCAAGGACAGGGCTTCTTGGTTACCCGATGTTTACATTAGTTACCAGCCTCAGCAGAAGCCGGCTCCCTGCTCACTGCACATTTAGTTGTTGCTGTCTCGCTGTCACACACAGCGATCTGTGCTTCACAGCAGGACAGCAACAACTAAAAAATGGCCCAGGACATTCAGCAACAACCAACGACCTCACAGCAGGGGCCAGGTTGTTGCTGGATGTCACACACAGCAACATCGCTAGCAACGTCACAAAAGTTGTTCGTTACCAGCGATGTTGCTAGCGATGTTGCTTAGTGTGACGGGGCCTTAAGGCTCCAGGACGAGGGATCATGTCGGAGTAAGGCTGCGTGCCCATGATCAGGCTTTGCAGCGTTTTATATGCAGAGTGTTAACGCTGCTTTGTACAGTACAAGCACAGTGGTTGGGATTTCTAGAAACCTCCTGCCCACTGTGCTTGTTTATACGACAGCAAAATCTGACCTGTGGTGTGGCTTCACGAGCTACAGCATGTGAATTGTTTGCTGCAGAGACGCAAGCGTTCTCCGCAGGGAGAATACAGCGAGACTGCAACTGCCCAAGCCCGGATCATAAGCATGAGCAGCTGTGGTCTCCTGCGGAGGAGACTCGCGGCCCCACAGCTAAGGACCCGCCGCGTCCAGGACGTAGCGGGTCCTGATCTTGGGCACATACCATAAGACACACCTTAGGAGGTGTGCGCCATGCCACAAATGTTAGTCTAATTTGGAGTAAGATTTTGGGCGTAAATCCTCTTCCTGAATTAGACGAGCTGTGGCATCACGCCCCAGGAGCTGCCATAGCTGGGGAAATCCAACCAACAGTTCTTACACCGACCAGCTAACTTTATCAAGTATGCAACAATACGTTTCTAGTATCAAATCTACAGCAAACGATTCACCCACGGCATAACTGCCAGCAGCAGACCACAGAGATTGGATTTGGTATGGCTCACTTCAAGAAGGCAGACTTATTCCTGAAAAGAGCCCAGCATATGCCACAGAATATGTTCTCCTCCTCTCCACTGTTGCGCGCAATCGGCTTCAGAGCTCTTCTTTGCATGGACCTGACAAGCACATGCTTTTATTTTCCCATATTGTCAAAACACATTGTGCATGTTTGATGGGAGGGATACTTCGCGTGTCTGGAGCGCCTCGGAGTTTGAAGCCCCGTGATGCCTGCATCTGTAAGACGTATGGTGCGTCAGTCTGAGATGGGGCTTCACAAATTACAGGAGAATCAACCTCACTTTTTCTAGGTCGTTTTCAATTAGGACCTGATCATTTCTTCCCATTTCTAGTCCCCATGTACGCCAGAGAAGCCTCCACCTAACACTGTACACCGCAGCCATTCGGTGCGTAAGCAAAAACAGATCATTTTAAAATAAAGAAAAGCGGCTGGCTAATTATCAGATCCGTTATCTATAGACTTCAATGTTAAAAAGACGGATCCAGCTGAAATCGGACAAAAAAAAGTTGTGTCTGTAGACGCCAATGGATTGCTGCAGGATCCGTTCTAACGGAGGATTACTGGACGTGTGAACTTAGCCCTACCTGTTAACCTACAGCTCTGATGACCGCCAAGGTCTTGCTTTACTGTACTGCAGCAAAGAAGTCAAATCAAAAATGCATGATAACTGTAACCAATAGCAATCATACTGCTGTTCCCAGTGATGGCTGCAGTAGTCATTATTACATCGCTGCAGCACAGAAACTAGCATTGACAGAGTACATCAGATCTGTAGTGGCAGGGGATTTATGAGGTATATAATGCTTAGTTCTTTATGCTTTTTATGGCATTTCCCCCTTGGCTCGTTTTGCTGATCCCAGACAACTCCCTTACCCAAGGGCGGAATGATCACGGTCGCAGGGATCGCAACCAGGCCCGGGGGTACAGAGGGCCCGCTGGCCCCAGCTCTTGCTTCAGCTTGATGTGCGTCCAAGGCCACACATCCAGCTGAAATGCATTGCGGTGCAGAGACCTGTTAGGTCCCTGCACTGCAATACACGCTGCCAGCCAAACAGAAGCCATCCCCGCATGACAATGACGTCATACATTGTCATAGAACGGACATCGATGAAAGTAGAGGAGGATGCTGTGCGATATACGAGCCGGGGAGGTGGTGAGTACAATATATACCAAAGGGGGACAGTATATACCAGGAGGGGCCCAGGAGAGGAACATATCGTGCTGGCCAAAAGTATTGGCACCCCTGCAATTCTGTCAGATAAATACTCAGTTTCTTCGTGAAAATGATTGCAATCACAAATTCTTTGGTATTATTATCTTCATTTAATTTGTCTTCAATGAAGAAAAAAAAAATTGTCATAAAGCCAAATTGGATATAATTCCACACCAAACATAAAAAGAGGTGGACAAAAGTATTGGCACTGTTTGAAAAATCATGTGATGCTTCTCTAATTTGTGTAATTAACAGCACCTGTAACTTACCTGTGGCACCTAACAGGTGTTGGCAATAACTAAATCACATTTGCAGCCAGTTGACATGGATTAAAGTTGACTCAACCTCTGTCCTGTGTCCTTGTGTGTACCACATTGAGCATGGAGAAAAGAAAGAAGACCAAAGAACTGTCTGAGGACTTGAGAATCCAAATTGTGAGGACGCATGAGCAATCTCAAGGCTACAAGTCCATCTCCAAAGACCTGAAAGTTCCTGTGTCTACGGTGCGCAGTGTCATCAAGAAGTTTAAAGCCCATGCCACTGTGGCTAACCTCCCTAGATGTGGAAGGAAAAGAAAAATTGACAAGAGATTTCAACGCAAGATTGTGCGGATGGTGGATAAAGAACCTCGACTAACATCCAAACATGTTCAAGCTGCCCTGCAGTCTGAGGCTGTGTGCACACGTTGCGTTTTTTACCGCGGAAACGCTGCGTTTAGAACCGCAGCATTTCAGTGGCAAATTGCATGCATTCAGCTTTCCCAGCAAAGTGTATGAGAAAGCCGAAAAATCAGTGCACACGCTGCGTTTCTAAACGCAGCATTTTGGATGCCAAAAATCGGTGCGGAAAGAAAAGCAGCATGTCACTTCTTTTGTGCGTTGTGGCTGCGTTCTCCCCCCCATTGAAATCAATGAAGAGGGTCAGAACGCAGCTACACCGCAGTTCGCTGCATTTTTGTTGCGGTCCGCGGGCTTTATCGGCATGCCAGAACGCAGGCATTTACCTAGAAGTGAGGTCAAGAGGTTTCCTGTTGACCTCACTTCCTGGCAAAGTTCAGGAAAGCCGGTGTCTCCAAAGTGCCCGCCCCGACCCCCGACCCCCCCTCCCGAAAATCCAACATGGCCACGCGCACAGCAGCGCACCGGCCGTCCTACTCCTCTGTTTCTGTCGCATGTGCAATAACACATGCAACAGAAAACTGCTCCCCAGGCCCTGCCAGGTCACCCCCTATTCCCCCCGGTGTCCTCCGGTGTCCCCCGGTAACCCCCGTACCTGTCACAGCGCTGATCCCCCGCGGCCTCCTACTTCACAGTGCGCGCCGGTCACATGTGCCGAGCAGCTGACGGCTTCCTGTGTTCAGTGTGAGCTGCGCTGGCTGCTGCTGCTCGGCACTGTGCAGCTGTGACCCCGGGAGAGTGGGTGCAGATTCTTTGCACCCACTCTCCCCAAATGGAGGGTCTGCACTACTAGAAAATGGGGGACACATTCCCTGAGCGTGCCCCCATATTCTAGAAGGTCCAGAGGCGACGTGGGACGTCAAAAATGGATTCTGCGGACCCAATTTTTTTTCTTTTCAATAAATTGGTCAAAGAGGGAATGTTTTTGGGGAGTTTTTTTTCAAATAAATTTTTTTTGGTTGTCAATTTTTTTTGCTATTACTGTCAATTAGTTATGTCTGGTATCAAATAGACGCCGTGACATCACTAATTGCTGGGCTTGATGCCAGGTGACATTACACATCTGGTATCAACCCCATTTATTACCCCGTTTACTACCGCACCAGGGCGCGGGATGAGCTGGGGCGAAGCGCCAGGATTGGCGCATCTAATGGATGCGCCACTTTTGGGGCGGCTGTGGCCTGCTATTTTTAGGCTGGGAAGAGTCCAATAACCATGGCTCTTCCCACCCTGAGAATACCAGACCCCAGCTGTCAGCTTCACCTTGGCTGGTGATCTAATTTGGGGGGGACCCCACGTTTTTTGTTTTTTTTTTAAATTATTTATAAATTAAAAAAAAAGCAGCTTGGGGAGCCCTTCAAATTGATCACCAGACAAGATGAAGTTGTCAGCTGTGGTTTGCAGGCTACAGCTGTCTGCTTTACCCTGACTGGCTATCAAAAATAGGGGGGGACCCCACGTCATTTATTTTAATTATTTTTTTTTTGGGGCTAAATACAAGACTAGGCACCCTTTAGTGCCAAATGAAAGGCACTAAAGGGCGCCAGCTTAGAATATGCAGGGGGGGTGGGACGGTATATATATGTTTGACATCCATTGACACATTTTAGGCTGTGTGCCCACAATCAGGGTTTGCAGCGTTATGGGCGCAGAGTGTTTTCCCTGCGTCCATAACGCTGCGTTGTGCAGTAGAAGCACAGTGGAAGGATTTTTAGAAATCCCGTGCCCACTGGGCTTCTCTTCTCCGCAGCATAAACTGACCTGTGGCGCAGCTTCCCGAGCCTTAGGCATGACAATTTATGCTGCGGAGACAAGAGTGTTCTCTGCAGGTAGCATAGAGCTCCACAGCAGCCTGAACCCAAATCGTGGGCATGGGCAGCTGCGTTCTCCCGTGGACAACACTCACATCTCTGTAGGAAGGCTGGCACTGTGTACTGGATGTACTGTGGCACTGTCACTGGATCATGTGGTCAAAAACGCACCTGAAGAAAACGTATGGAAAACGCACGAAAAACACATGCATTTTTGATGCGTTTTTTCCCAAAACGCATTGTTTACAATTCTCCCTTCTGCCAGAGGGTGCGTTTTTTTCCGCGCTAAAAAAAACGCAACGTGTGCACATAGCCTGAGGGTACAACAGTGTCAACCCGTACTATCCGTCGGCGTCTGAATGAAAAGGGACTATGGTAGGATACCCAGGAAGACCCCACTTCTTACCACGAGACATAAAAAAGCCAGGCTGGAGTTTGCCAAAACTTACCTGAGAAAGCCTAAAACGTTTTGGAAGAATGTTCTCTGGTCAGATGAGACAAAAGCAGAGCTTTTTGGGAAAAGCCATCAACATAGAGTTTACAGGAAAAAAAAAGGCATTCAAAGAAAAGAACACTGTCCCTACAGTCAAACATGGCGGAGGTTCCCTGATGTTTTGGGGTTGCTTTGCTGCCTCTGGCACTGGACTGCTTGACCGTGTGCATGGCATTATGAAGTCTGAAGACTACCAACAAATTTTGCAGCATAATGTAGGGCCCAGTATGAGAAAGCTGGGTCTTCCTCAGAGGTCATGGGTCTTCCAGCAGGACAATGACCCAAAATACACTTCAAAAAGCACTAGAAAATTATTTGAGAGAAAGCACTAGAGACTACTAAAGTGGCCAGCAATGAGTCCAGACCTGAATCCCATAGAACACCTGTGGAGAGATCTCAAAATAGCAGTTTGGAGAAGGCACCCTTCAAATCTCAGGGACCTGGAGCAGTTTGCCAAAGAAGAATGGTCTAAAATTCTAGCAGAGCATTGTAAGAAACTCATTGATGGTTACCGGAAGCGGTTGTTCTCAGTTATTTTGGCAAAAGGTTGTGCAACCAAGTATTAGGCTAAGGGTGCCAATACTTTTGTCTGGCCCATTTTTGGAGTTTTGTGTGAAATGATCAATGATTTGATTTTTGTTTCATTCTCTTTTGTGTTTTTTCATTGCAAACAAAATTAATGAAGATAAAAATACCAAAGAATGTGTGAGTGCAATAATTTTCAAGAAGAAACTGAGTATTATCTAACAGAATTGCAGGGGTGCAAATACTTTTGGCCAGCACTGTATATACCAGGAGATGGACAGTATAAAGCAGGCGGTGTCCAAGAGAGGAACATATATACCAGCTGGGGGACAGTATATACCAGGAGGGGGACAGTATAAACCAGGAGAGGGACAGTATAAACCAGGTGGGGCCCAGGATACCGAATAGGGGACATATTTAACAGGATGGGGAACATACCGGTATATACCAGGATGGGGGACATATTTACCAGGAAGTAGCCTAGGATGGGGTACATTAGAACAGGATAGGGACATAACTACATAATGGTGGGAGGACAACTCTTATGTCTTTAAAGGATTTAGAACGCTAAATGTATAGATACAGTGCCTACAAGTAGTATTCAGCCCCCTGCAGATTTAGCAGGTTTGATAAGATGCAAATAAGTTAGAGCCTGCAAACTTCAAACAAGAGCAGGATTTATTAACAGATGCATAAATCTTACAAACCAACAAGTTATGTTGCTCAGTTAAATTTTAATACATTTTCAACATAAAAGTGTGGGTCAATAATTATTCAACCCCTAGGTTTAATATTTTGTGGAATAACCCTTGTTTGCAATTACAGCTAATAATCGTCTTTATAAGACCTGATCAGGCCGGCACAGGTCTCTGGAGTTATCTTGGCCCACTCCTCCATGCAGATCTTCTCCAAGTTATCTAGGTTCTTTGGGTGTCTCATGTGGACTTTAATCTTGAGCTCCTTCCACAAGTTTTCAATTGGGTTAAGGTCAGGAGACTGACTAGGCCACTGCAACACCTTGATTTTTTCCCTCTTGAACCAGGCCTTGGTTTTCTTGGCTGTGTGCTTTGGGTCATTGTCTTGTTGGAAGATGAAATGACAACCCATCTTAAGATCCTTGATGGAGGAGCGGAGGTTCTTGGCCAAAATCTCCAGGTAGGCCGTGCTATCCATCTTCTCATGGATGCGGACCAGATGGCCAGGCCCCTTGGCTGAGAAACAGCCCCACAGCATGATGCTGCCACCACCATGCTTGACTGTAGGGATGGTATTCTTGGGGTCGTATGCAGTGCCATCCAGTCTCCAAACGTCACGTGTGTGGTTGGCACCAAAGATCTCGATCTTGGTCTCATCAGACCAGAGAACTTTGAACCAGTCTGTCTCAGAGTCCTCCAAGTGATCATGAGCAAACTATAGACAAGCCTTGACATGACGCTTTGAAAGTAAAGGTACCTTACGGGCTCGTCTGGAACGGAGACCATTGCGGTGAAGTTCGTTACTTATGGTATTGACTGAAACCAATGTCCCCACTGCCATGAGATCTTCCCGGAGCTCCTTCCTTGTTGTCCTTGGGTTAGCCTTGACTCTTCGGACAAGCCTGGCCTCGGCACGGGTGGAAACTTTCAAAGGCTGTCCAGGCCGTGGAAGGCTAACAGTAGTTCCATAAGCATTCCACTTCCGGATGATGCTCCCAACAGTGGAGACAGGTAGGCCCAACTCTTTGGAAAGGGTTTTGTACCCCTTGCCAGCCTTGTGACCCTCCACTATCTTGTCTCTGATGGCCTTGGAATGCTCCTTTGTCTTTCCCATGTTGACCAAGTATGAGTGCTGTTCACAAGTTTGGGGAGGGTCTTAATTAGTCAGAAAAGGCTGGAAAAAGAGATAATTAATCCAAACATGTGAAGCTCATTGTTCTTTGTGCCTGAAATACTTCTTAATACTTTAGGGGAACCAAACAGAATTCTGGTGGTTTGAGGGGTTGAATAATAAATGACCCTCTGAAAAAACTTTTCACAATTTAAAAAAAAAAAAAAAAAAAAGAAATAACATTCTTTTTTGCTGCAGTGCATTTCACACTTCCAGGCTGATCTACAGTCCAAATGTCACAATGCCAAGTTAATTCCGAATGTGTAACCCTGCTAAATCTGCAGGGGGTTGAATACTACTTGTAGGCACTGTACATATGCATACATCTAACCAACATGCGAAGATCAGGGAGGGCCCAGGTCCAAATTTTGTACCAGGGCCCACCGAACACTAGTATGACACTGCTCTTACCACATATACACATAGAGGTAATTAGCCATTCAGTAACAATACTTTTGTAAACATAAATATGAATTGTTATTCTAACTCTTTATTTGCCAAATAAAGAATGAATAAGCCGGTGAGGTCTCAGGGCTGACGGATCCTACAAATGATCTTACTTGTGTGCATCTGGCCATTCTGAGCTCTGTGTGACCTGACATTAACCACTCAATCCAGAGACATGTGTGCGCAGCAAATCAGCACAACTCCCCTGGGCCAGCGGCCATCTACTCCTGTAAAATGCCACTCACATTGCTGCACGCTACACAGGAACAGAAAAGACGAGGGTACAGAAAGGCCATGCAGGAATAGAGTGCTCATGTCATGTACAATTGTGTCAAACAAGCTGCTTTATTTATCCCTTATAAGATTGTACATTATTTCCTTATTTCCTTCCGTAAACAAATCACTAACATTTATCCATCTTCAAATACAAGAAATGAGACTTTCTGGTTTAGGATTTAATCCAGGACATCCAGAATCTCACACCCAGGGAGGTAACAGGAATGCAACATTTGGGTCTATACAGTTTTTTCAAATCCAATGACTGATTCTAATGTTTTCTTCTGCCCTGATTTAAAAAAAAAAACAAAACACACTTCTTATTTTAACCATCAAGTATGGGCTTTGCACAAAACTTGCAGGAAATTATTGTATTTTCGAGCGTATAAGAAAACTTTTTAACCCCTGAAAATCTTCTCAAAAGTCGGGGATCGTCTTATATGCCAGGTGTCGTCTTATACGGCGGTGCACGGTGCTGCATGAGCCCATTGTTTAGTAATGCCCTCCTACCGGTCCCAGTCTTACACACAAACATTATTCTCACCTGTCCTCCATTCCCACGGTGCCTTCAGCTTCTTCAGGCAGACCGCAGGCCCATAGACCCCTCCGCCATAGAATCCTTTACACGGGGCCGCTGCCGTCATTACTTTAATGCAGTGGAATGCTTTGTGGTGCCGTAAAGCAGTCAACTGCAGTAAAGCGTTGACAGCAACTGCAGCGGCCCCGTGCACAGGACGCAATCGTGGAGGGGTCTATGGGCCTGCGGTCTGCAAAAAGCATTCCTTCATGATCGCATCCCATACACTGGGCCACTGCTGTCAGCGTTTTACTGCAGTTGAATGCTTTATGGCACCGCAAACCATTCAACTGCAGTAAAGCCATGACGGCAGACAACAGCCCCGTGCATCGGACGCTATTACGGAGGGGCCTATGTGCCTTGCGGTCTACAAGAAGCAGCTGAGGTCACCGCAGGAAACGGAAGACATAATAGGGGACAAGAATGAGCTCAATACTACAATGGGGGGACAAAGATGGGCACATTAGTAAACAATGGGCTCATTACTGCAGGGGAGATTACTAAACAATGGGCACATTACTGCAGGGGACATTACTATGGGCACATTACTTGGGTCGGTTTATACTCGATTATATACAGTATATCCCAGACTCTATATTTTAACTGGAAAAGTTGGGGGTCGTCTTATATGCCCAGTCATCTTTTACGCCAGAAAATACGGTACATACAAGTGAGATGAACAAGAAACATTTATTATTTATTGTAGGCAAAAATGTGCACAATATTATATTTAAAAAAGTATTGAACATTCATTCTGCAACTATTAGAAATTAATTCTTATGAATTTTCCTTTTCTCTCCAAAGCTTCTCTTGATCCCTTTTCTCTTATAGAAAGCCCGCGGATCTTCTCTGTGAAGCCTGCGGCAGTCATCTCCCATCGTGTTCACCTTCCATCTACCTTGGTATCATGTTCCATCTCCTTGATATCCTGATTAAATCTGTTTTTTCCCCTTGCTAAGAGCACCAAGGTTTTCAGGACAGTAGTCCAAAGGGGAGTGTAAAATATGTAACTTTAAAATTCATCAGACAACCCAAGACTTTGAAACGTTTCATCATGTGCTCCATGATGGACTTAAACGTTGGATCTTTGTTGTTATCTATAAATTTATGGTCAACCTATTTAAAAGAACAGCTTTCATTTGGCTTTCAAACACATCATCCTTCAGGAGTTTCTGACTATCCGGACCCACAAATATGCCTTTCGTCAGTTTTCCTTTGGACAGACCCTGAAACTTGGTACAAAGATACTTAAATGTCTCTCCTTCTTTTGGTAGAGCTTTCACAAACTGCTTGACCAGTCCAAGCTTAATGTGGAGTGGTGGAAGGAGAACTTTAGTGGGATCAACAACACTTTCCGCAACTATCTTCTGGAGCCTAGGTGTCAAAGATGCTCTCGTTGGCCAACTTTCTTGGCTCCAGTGAGGAGTCCTACCCCAGCTGTTCCATTCACACACAAAGCATGGGTACTTTGTGTAACCTCCTTACTGCCCAAGTAATAGAATAAAAAGAGAGCTTTCAGATCACCACATATTGATCATCCGTGATCCTCGTTGTAAAATGTCTTGAGAATAAACTCTAAATTCTCATAGCTTTCCATCACGTGCATAGAATGCCCTACAGGCACTGAGCTTACTTGCTGCCATTGTGTTGTAGCAGCTTTCAGACTTTTTATTTTTTGGACGAATCAATAGTCTACACTCACTCATATTTTGCGCAATATTAAATTTTTCTCTCAGCCCAGGAACATCAATGCAATACAAAGAGTACAGTCTTAAGAAACGTATGGAAGGCATTCCTTTTCTCTGCTTCTGTACGATGAAAAACAGGTACAAGGAGCTAGCAGGTTCTTTTCAGTGTCTAAAGGAAAGTCACAATGCGAGCTGTGAAAAATCTGTAGCTCGTTGGGCCTATGGAGTCAGTGTTTGTAAAAATACTGTACGTGATGGAATTTTTTTCAAGATTTTTACTGAATTCAGCGATTGTAAAGCGGGCTTTACACGCTACGATATCGTTAACGATTTATCGTCGGGGTCACGTGTTTGTGATGCACATCCGGCGTCATTAACGATATCGCAGTGTTTAAAACTTATGAGCAATCTGAAACGATCGCAAAAGAGGGCAAAATCGTTTGCCACGGAGAGGTCGTCCTAAAATAAAAAATTGTTTTCTGCTTTTCAGCGATGTTGTTTGTCGTTCCTGCGGCAGCACACATCAGCGAGGAACATCTCCTTACCTGCCTCCACTGGCAATGCGGAAGGAAGGAGGGGGGCGGGATGTTTATATCCCGCTCATCTCCGCCCCTCCGCTTCTATTGGACGGCTGCCATGTGACGTCGCTGTGTGTTCGCCGGCCAGAGCGATGTCGCAGAGCAGGTATGTGCGTGTGACGCTGCGGTAGCGATATTGTGCGCTACGGCAGCGATCACCACATATTGGCGGGGGCGGGTGCTATCGCACTCGACATCGCTAGCCGATGCTAGCGATGTCGCAGCGTGTAACCCCCGCTTTAGTCTATAAAAATCACCTCTAACTTTCAAACAATCTGACCCTTGCAGACCTGTGTAATCAACCAGGGACTGCCCCAACCAGATCTGTCACTTCTGCACTAGGAATGACAACTGATCTCAGCTGGTGCGGTGTATGGGGGCAGACAGCGCAGTTCTCAGACACAATATGGGGCGGCGTGGAATTCTAGAATACTTTTCTTACACCAAACTTATTTGAGGTAGAGCTGAAATTTTAATTATTTTGTAAGAGGTTTCCCATAATAATATTGTTAGATATTGCAGACAAATTTTTAAAAACAGGGGGTTACCAGTCTCATTTCCACTTTCCCATGTGCATATTCATTAACTACCTAATGCAGTGGAATTGGAGCAGCAGAATCTGCAGCAGAATTAAAAGGATTGCCCTGTTTATCTTTATTTCAACACCACACTTATTATATAGGTATGGCAGGCTCTTCTCTTGCACTTGTTGGTGCAGCTGTCCTCACTGACGGCACAGCTCTCCTGTCCATACAATGGCTCCTGGTGGAGGGTCATGTGACCAGACCTGTCCATTTGTTCCTCCAATTGTAAGACACCTCACACGGGAAAGCGGCTTTTGTATTGGTGGAGCTGATGGACAGGTCACTGGAAATAGAGAACCCAGCAGTGGTCACTAAACAGAGGCAGACATTTAGATCTACCCATCACCGGATTGAATAACGGCTGATAAGTGGGGGTTCCACATCCAGCACCACCACCAATCTGATATTGATAGGTCATCAATGCCATGATGAAATACCATTTTAAAGGCAACATGTCATGTAAAAAATGTACCGTAATTAACCTGCAGATACAGTCATGCTTGTAAGAGTTGGCGCCCTTGAAACTGTTATAGAAATTTAAGTATTTCTCCCATAAAAAAAATTGCAATTACACGTTTTGTTATACACATGTTTATTTCCTTTGTGTGTATTGGAAAAACACAAAAAATTGAGAAAAGAAAGACAAATTGGACATATCACAGAAAACTCCAAGAATGGACCAGACAAAATTGTTGGCATATTTCCAAAATTGTGGGTAAACAACTTTGTTTCAAGCATGTGATGCTCATTCAAACCTGTGGCAAGTAACAGGTGTAGATACAAACAAAATCACACCTGAAACCAGATAAATGGGGAGGAGTTGACTTAATCTTTGTATTTTGTGTCTGTGTGTGCCACACTAAGCATGGAGAAGAGAAAGAAGAGAACTGTGTGAGGACTTGAGAAACAAAATTGTTGAAAAATATCAACAATCTGCTGAGATCTTGATGTTCCTTTGTCCTCAGGGCACCACATAATCAAAAAGTTTACAACTTATGGCACTTTAGCTAATCTTACATGGAGGTGGAAAATTTGATGAAAGGTTGCAATGCTGGATAGTCCGGATGGTGAATAAGAAGCCCTAATCAAGTTCCAAAGAAATTCAAGCTGTCCTGCAGGCTCAGGGTGCATCAGTGCCACCGCAAACCGTCGACATTTGAATGAAATAAAATGCTATGGCAGGAGACAAACCACATAGAACTACCGGTATATATAAAAAAAAACCTCGCCAAAAGAAGCCAAGACAGATGATGTATGCACACACAGAATATGGTAAGCCTTCCTCATAAAGATGGCCGCAGCCCAAGTGCAAGATGCTGATGAACAGCCACTCAAACCTCCACACTAGAGGGGAGGGACGGCTGCTTAGCATAAGACATGCACACTCATAATGCTTGCACTGGGAGCCCATCATATAATGAGTCAAATGCACAGTGTCTGACCTGTAACCTACAAATGACGTCAAACATCTGAAAGGTAGTCACAGTGCAGAGGGAACCATCCTATTCTCATTAGCACAAGGAAGTACAAGAAGCAATGGGATGAAACTAAAAGGAAGGAAATTCAGATTACACATTAGGAAAAACTGACAGTGAGGGCAGTCAGGGAGTGGAACAGGCTACCACGGGAGGTAGTGGGCTCTCCATCACTAAAAATCTTCAAGCGGAATCTGGATAAACATATATAGCTGGAATGATTTAGGAAAGCCTGCACTCACAGGGGGTTGCACCCGATGGCCCTTGAGGTCCCTTTCAACTCTACCATTCTATGATTCCATGAACTATTGTAGAGGTTCAAAGACGTTTTGGGGCTGTTCTGCTGCAGCCTCTGACACTGGGCACCTTGACTGTGTTCAAGGCATGAGGTAATCTGACGATTACCAAAGGATTCTGGGTCGCAATGTAGTGCCCAGTGTGAGGAAGATGGGTTTGTGTCCTAGATCATGGGTCTACCAGCAGGACAGTGACCTCAAACATACTTCAAGAAGCCCCCTTAAATGGCTGGATACAAAGCGCTGTAGCGTTCTAAAGTGCCAGCAATAAGTCCAGGTCTAAATCCCATTGGACACCTGTGTAGAGATCTTAAAATTGCTGTTGGAAGGCACCATTCAAATATGAGACCTGGAGCAGTTTGCAAAAGAAGAGTGGTCCACAATTGCAGTTTAGAGGTGTAAGAAACTTGTTGATGGTTATAGGAAGAAACGATTGCCGTTATTTATGCCAAAGGTTATTTATTTAAACCTAATATTAAGTTTAAGGTGTCAACAATTTTGTCCGGTCCATTTTTCGAGTTTTGTGTAAATTATGTCCAATTTGACTTTTTTCCCTCAGTTTCTGTTGTTCCAACACACAAAAAAATAAAAAAATTTGTATAAGAAAACTTGTAATTGCAATAACTTTCTGGGAGAAATACTTAATTCTCTGGAACAATTTCAAAGGTGCCAACACTCTCGGCCATGACTGCATGGGGTTAATCTGCAGGTAAATAGCGTTCTAAACTGTGCAGCCGCCATTCTGAAAGCCCTGCTGCCAGGAGGAAATTAACTGTATTCCTCTAGGCAGCCTTCTGCTTTTAGTCACACAGGCACCATGCATTTTGAAAAAATGCATGTCTACCAAGGAAATGAACAAAGTAATGGTGGCTACAGTGAATCATGGTGGTGGGTGGTGGCAGTGTCATTATGTGGGACTCCATGAATGCCACTGGTATAGGGGAGATACATCTCACTGATGGTATCATGAATTCATAGATGTACTGCTTAATATCAAAAGAAAAAAATACTATAATCACTCTGTGTCCTTGGTAGACGTGCACTTTTCCAACATGACAATTATCCAAATCACACATCTAAGGCCAATGTTGCATTTCTGAAGAGCATGATGAAAGTTATTCAGTTGCCAAGTATCTCCTGATCTGAACCCAACCAAAACACTTATGGGGAATTCTAAAGAGACAAGTTGTCAGCACTCCCCATCCAGCATCTAGGCTCTAAAATAGGTTGTTCTTGAGAAATGGAAAAAGATAGTTGTAAGATATCGTCAACTTGTTCATTACAAGCTTAAAAGACTTGGTGATGTCCTTAAAAATCATGTAGATTATACAAAATACTAGATGAAGTAGTTTATGATGTGGGGGCGATTTCATTTTTGCATCAAGTAATTTGAGTAAAACTGAAGATTTTGTAATGAAAGTTATATTATGAACATTACTTTAAGTTATGGGTTAAAAAAAATGTTCTATGAAACTCAGTCTTGTCAAACATTTGCAAACTGTTCTTGTGTTCAGTTAAATATTGATTAAAATCTAACTTTTCCAAGGGTGTGTACTCATTTATGCTGATCGGTGTACGTATCATTATACTGATACTGAGTAATGAGGAAAATGCAATGAAAGTACATTACTTAAAAAACAAGAAGAAACAGTACAAGCTGTAGTTTATAATGATACTATTTTAGGGCGCATAAACATAGTATGTACTCTGAATTACAGTGGAATGGTACTTTAAAGGGGTGGATCACTACTCTGCAGTAGTGGCCACATCCCTGTAAAACTGATAGGGAAGGCTTTTTCTAAATACCTTGTTCAGCCAATTCTGCCTGTGAACGGCGCTATTGCGGGACCGCTCATCCCCATAAAGTACCCCCCCCTCCGCCCCCTGGGCTCCGTGACCTCTGAGATCCAGTGATGAAACGTTAACTGCCAGTTGACCCAACGTGACCGCGGCCGACCCCAGTCTCCCTGAGTGACTGGGCTGTGGGCGGCGTTTCACTGTTCATCACAGCCCAGCATCGCGCTCTGCAGCGAAGGAGAGAGCGTGTGAGATGCTGCGCTGTGACGCTGGGCTGTGATGTGCAGTGAAACTCTGCCCACAGCCCAGTCACTCAGGGAGACTGGGGCCGAGCCCGGTCAGGTTGGGTCAACTGGTAATTGACGTTACATCACCAGATCTCAGAGGTCACGGAGCCTGAGGAAAGGGGAGGGGGGTCCCTTCATGTGGATGAGCGGCTCAGAAGCAGAATTGGTTAAACAAGGTATTCGATAAAATCCCTCCCTATCAGTTTTAAAGGGATGTGGTCACAATAGCAGGGTAGTGAAACACCCTTTTAAATAATGTACCTTCATTGCATTCTCATAATTTGTATTGCATTTTTTGTGGTTGGTGCGGTGACCTAAAAACTTGACATTTAGATTCGTTTTCTTTGATTCTTGAAATACTTGTTACATAATTTTATATTTGAATAGATTGGACTTTTAGTAGTGCAGTGATGCCAAATATGTTTCTTTTTTGCATGTGGAGTACCAACATGGCAGTAAGGACAACCCATCGGCATGAGAAGCTTAAACCTGAGAGAACAACGTTATCAGTATCACAAAGCACCATCTCTCTGAGATGTATGTACTGCTTCCACAAGTGTCTTTCGGCAGGTTAATGCGGCTTTGCCATCTCTTTTGTAAAAGAGACATCTTCGTGCCATACTCTGGGGAGCCCCTGACAAAGCTGGGAAACCCTGCTCTACAGGCATTTAGACTGCGCATTGATGTCTGATCTTATAGTTGATCAGTTTACGCTATACAACTCCTTCAGAGAATGTCTTGTAAACCAATACCTGACTTGAGTAGTGTGTAAAAGCTAATATTTGCTCTGTACATTTTTCCATTTCAAATCAAAACTTCCATTGTAAATTGTTTTCTCAAAGTTTTGTGTCAATTTGTTTTTCAAAGATAATTTTTTTTTCCAGACATAGAACTAAAGAGTAAAAAAGTGTCTTGCTCTTGAGATCTGCTCCCTTTACATTGTCCGGCTCATTGGCTTCATTTAGAGACGTTTAGCAGAAGATGCAATGGAGTCATTTTACACGGTAGAGCAGCTCGCCGATTTATGTCAGCTTTATTCCAATCGGGAAAAATCCATTTTGCGTTCTATTATTTTACTTCCACTGCTAAATATATTGTACATGCAACAAGCAATGATTCCTGGGGTTCAGAGAGACTGGATTTACTAGATCAGTTTATCACAACTCCAGTCCTCAAAGAGGTGAATAAGCATTCCCTTCCCTCATCGTGCCACGAGTAAATCTAAAAAATGGTATTTTAAATTATATTTTAATTTTTTTCATTCAATTTGAGAAAACCACAAGATATCAGAGCAAAATACAAGACTAATAAGGTCTGAATCTCTACTTTATGCTGAAGTGGGAAAGAGATTTTGACATATTGTAAAAATAAAAACTGGACAGAGACGTTTAGGACACACGATTAGGGATGAACGGACCAGTGGATGTTCGGGTTAACGGGGTTCGGCCCAACATTAGTTTAAAAATTCGGTTCGGTACCTGGACAAGACCCCGGACCCCATATAAGTCGATGGGGACCCGAACTTTGGTGCTGTAAAATAGTTGAAGTAAAAAAGCAAAATGGGGGTAAAGGCAGGACACTTGCCCTGCAAACAAATGTGGATAGGGAATAAATAAATTAAAAAAAAAACTAAACTAATGTGGGGTCCCCTCTATTTTTGATAACCAGGCAAGATAAAGCAGAAAGCTGGGGGGTTTGATGCAATTTTTTGCCAGGAGATGCAGATTTGGTGCTGACATTTCTGAACCAAATCCGCATTGTCTAGCAAAAAAAAATGCATCTACATCACAATAAAATTACATTGTTTTTTTTGCCAGGAGATGCAGATTTGGTGTATAATGCTGTCACACAGGGTGGGGGCGCGGTCTGACTGCAACCAATCACAAACGCCGGGCCTGCTGGTGGGCGAAGGAAGCAGTGAATATGTATTAGGGTTAATGAGCAGCCATGAAAGTAGTGTTACAGGAGAGCATGAGACTCCGTAAGTATAATGCTCCTGCTTTATTCCTTATTTTCTTTAGTTTTCCTTTAAATTTTTTTTTTTTAATTTTACAGGTGGCCTAATCCCAACAGTTACACGGCGATCCCTGAGATTCCATGTTCAGGGTCCATGCACAGATACTAGATATTCGGTATGGACCTTGACCTTAAGGCTATGTGTTCACGGAGAAAGTGTGCTCTGGATATATCCGCAGGACATTCCACAGGAGCTCCCAGAAAACCGCAGCACAATTTTGTCTGTGTTAATGCTGCGGTTTATTTGCGGAATGTCCTGCGGATATGCTGTGGTGTCCTGCATTGAGGATACAGTACCATGGCTTCAGCACTGCATCCTCAATGCAGAACAAGTGCTGGAGTGATCGGGGCGTTCATACCGCCATCACGCAGAACTTCACTTTTCGGCCCTGTCTATCTGCACTCTGTAGGAGAAGGTTGGCGGGCCTGAACTAGCTTTGGCTGTCACATGACCAGAGCTCGTGTAGGCCCCGCCCATCTCCTGCTCCTGGCTCCACCGCGCTCCTCTGCACTGGAGGAAGTGACTCCGGTGTCTTCTATCAAGGCAGGTAAGTATAGGATCGCGCGGAAAAAATCCGCAGGAATAATTGACATGCTGCACATTTTTCCGCAGGGAAGTCTGCACTATTTCCGCTGCGGAAAAAAACGCATCATGGGCACAACACTTCCAAAATGCCATAGAAATGGATGGGAACTCGCTGTACTGCGTATTTTTGAGAAGTCCGCTGCAATTACGCGGAAAAAAAATTGCGGCAAATTCCGCAGCGTGGGCACAGGGCCTTACAGTTCGGGTTTGTCCATCACTAATTGCATCCATTTTTCCCCAGAGACTCATTTCAGGGGCTCAAAAGTAATTAGACAAATTCAATTCACCATAAATGTTCATTTTTAATACTTTGTTGAGAAGCCTTTGCTGGCAATGACTGCCTGGAAGTCTGGAAGCCATGGATGTCACCAAATGCTCCTTTGTGATGCTTTACCGGGTATACTGCAGATTACTTCCATTGCGGCTTGTTTGTGGGTCTTTCTGTCTTACGTTTTGTCTTCAGCATGTGAAATGCAGCTCAATGGGGATGAGATCTGGTGATTGACTTGGCTACTGCAGAAAATTCCAATTCTTCGCCTTGTACTTAGTCAGGGGGGCCGAGGCTTGGGAAGAGCTTTGACACTCAGCGCACCCAGCGCGCCTCATTTGCATTTCAATTAAAACAGCGATTTTTCAGTTAGGGAGCAACAGATTAAAAAATAAAGTTATCTTTAATGATGCAGAGAGCAACATGACCATATAAAAAGTTTGGATGAGGGGGAGGGGCGGATCATTCTGACACATATACTTTAAGGTTACACTGCTCTGTGTGTTCATATGGGGCCCTTCCAATTAGTTATCTAAAGTTGAAGATTTGCTATGATGCAAACAGCAGAATCTTAATGAACAACAGCACAGCAAGGATCCAGTGACAATCCGTGCCACAAGCCGCTCAGGCGAGCATCAGCCCCCTGCTGTGAAGGTATATGGCAACGCGATCCTTCATTATTTTGCATCTCCCTTTTACTAGGAGCACTGATCTGAGATTAATAAGACAGCACGCAGAATGGGAGCAAAAACGGCACAAATGAAACCATTCCCAAAGATACAGCCAGCCTCAATACTCTACATGGCTTCATAGTTTCATAGTTTTTAAGGTTGAAGGGAGACTCTAAGGGCGGCTTTGCACGTTGCGACATTGCACGTGCGATGTCGATGGGGTCAAATCGAAAGTGACGCACATCCGGCGTCACTTGCGATATCGCAACGTGTAAAACCTTTTTGATACGATGAACGAGCGCAAAAGCGTCGTTATCGTATCATCGCTGCAGCCTCCGACATTTCCATAATGCCGGTGCAGCGACAGGTGCGATGTTGTTTCTTGTTCCTGCGGCAGCACACATCGCTGTGTATGAAGCCGCGGGAGCGAGGAACTTCACCTTACCTGCCGCCGGCTGCAATGAGAAGGACGGAGGTGGGCGGGATGTTTAAATCCTGCTCATCTCCGCCCCTCCACTTCAATTGTCCGCCTGCCGTGTGACGTCGCTGTGACGCTGCACGACCCGCTCCCTTAGGAAGGAGGCGGGTCGCCGGCCAGAGGGACGTCGCACGGCAGGTGAGTGCATGTGAAACTGCCGTAGCGATAATAATCGCTACGGCAGCTTTCACTAGATATTGCACGTGCGACGGGGGCGGGACTATCGCTGCAGCATCGGTAACACATTGTTACTGATGTCGCAGCGTGCAAAGCCCGCCTTAGTCCATCTAGTTCAACCCGTAGCCTAACATGTTGATCCAGAGGAAGGCAAAAAAAACCCCAATGTGTCACATAAGCTCCAATGGGGAAAAAAAATCCTTCCTGACTCCACATACGGCAATCAGACTAGTTCCCTGGATCAACACCCTGATGATCAATTTATCAACAACTTCTTCTGAATACAAGTTTGTGACCGATTCGAGGTTTCCATTGAATTACTTGTTCTAAAATATTGGAAGCCTGTAATAAACAAGCACCAAATAAAAACAGTCGTCTCCCCTGTATTCTGGCGTCTAACAGCAGTATGACAAGCTGAGGATGAAAATTGGATGCGCATCTAGAAGCTATTAAAAGAATGAGAAGTTGCCATGAGAACACCAATGCGGCTGATAAGGCACATTAAAAAATAATACACCGAGCTAATAGAAGGACAGGCTTTGTCCCCAGTTGTAAGGCTGAAAGAAACTGCGCAAAGCTTATCGAGCACTTACCACCAGTCTGGACCTGCCCTTCATATTTAATACAACAGTGGGTGCCCCATAATGGAAATTGGTTTTCTTGATCTGTTACTGACAAAAGTGCACAGAAAAGTGAGCAAAAAAGAGTGCAGGAAAAAGTACACAGAAAAGTGTGCAGAAAAGTATGCAGAAAAGAGTGCAGAAAAGTATGCAGAAAAGAGTGCAGAAAAGTATGCAGAAAAGAGTGCACAGAAAAGTGAGCAGAAAAGAGTGCAGAAAAGTACGCAGAAAAGAGTAGAATGCAGAAAAATGTGCACAGAAAAGTGTGCAGAAAAAAGTGCAGAAAAGTGGGCGCATAAAAGAGTGAAAAAAAAGTGGGCGCATAAAAGAGTGCAGAAAAGGGAACAAAGAAAAGTGGGTGCATAAAAGAGTGCAAAAAAGTGGACGCATAAAAAAGTGCAGAAAAGTGCACAGAAAATGGAGCAGAAAAGAGTGCAGAAAAGTGGGTGCATAAGAGAGTGCAGAAAAGTGCACAGAAAAGGGAATAGAAAAGTGAACAGAAAAGTGGGTGTAGAAAAGAGTGGAGAAAAGTGCGCAGAAAAGGGAGTAGAAAAGTGGGCAGCAAATTAAGCAGAAAAGTACTCATGCAGAGGAATCCCACAACCCTGCACAGCCCTTCTCACAGTCAAACTGTGAGATCTCATTCATTCTGCTGACCCAGCACTTCCACATGGTTTACTAAGGCATTACTGAACAGTAACATCATTATAGCGGGCACTGTTCGGTGACCATTAAAGAGGATGACCACTACTTTTATACTGATGGCAGCCCCAGATTGGTGATTTTTCTAAATTGGACTGGGCCGATCAGACATTGATTACCTATCTTAAAGGTAGGTCATCAATGTAAAGGTAGTGGCCAACCTCATTAAGTAAAGGATGTGGCAGCGCTGGATTAGTGCAAAAAGAGAGACATCACGCTTTCAATGTGAGAGGGTCTACGGAGGGTAATTCGGGGATATTTGCACCTTCTGGACTTTAGATTGTTTTTTTTCTCATTACACCGTTTACCGCTCCAGATAATTACTTTTATATTTCGTTGAATCGAACTATTACGAACATAAAAATACCACATATGTGAGAGCTTTTTGTATGTTTGTTTTTTAATGAAAAGAAATGGGAGTGATATAAACTTTTAGATTTTTTTTTCACTTTTCCATGCATATTTGTTATTCCTCTTAGGAGAATTGAACCTGAAATCATCGGATCACTTGTACTATACACTGCAATAGAGTACAGCTGTATATAGCAAAAATCACAGTCTCCTACGAACATCAGCGAGAAGCAGGCAGTCACATGGTTACCATCATGACAGACGTCAGGGGACCGCAGCAAACCCCCGGTTGTCATGACAACTCATTGGTTTCCCAGGTTCAAATCACTGAGGGTGCCAATGAGTTCATAGAATAATAGACCTCCTGGTCTAAATGCTGCTGCAAAATGATGGCTGAATAAGGCTAAGTTCACATTTCCGTTGATTTGTATCAGTCACATGCGTCGCTTGACGCATGTGACTGATGCGCTGTTCAACGCTGTACAACGGATGACAAAGAACAGAATTCTTTGTCGGATTCCGTTGTGTGCGGGGGGCGGAGTTCGGGGGCAGAGCCGAGCTGGGGGCGGGGCCAAGTGCTGAGGATGTCAGTGGAAGTGCTGCGGTCTGCATGGCTGGGGACAGGTGAGTGTATCTGTGAGTGAGTGAGTGTGTGTATGTGCATGTATGTATGTATGTATGTATGTATGTATGTATGTATGTGTGTGCACATGCAAAGTGCGGGAGGGGGCGGAGCCGAGCGGGGGGCGGGGCCAGGCGCTGAGGATGTCAGTAGAAGTGCTGCGGTCTGCATGGCTGGGGACAGGTGAGTGTATGTATGAGTGAGTGTGTGTATGTGCATGTATGTATGTATGTGTGTGTGTGCACATGCAAAGTGCGGGAGGGGGCGGAGCCGAGCAGGGGGCGGGGCCAGACGAAGGTGTCAGTGCTTGTCTGCATGGCTGGGGACAGGTGTGTGTGTGTGTGTGTGTGTGTACATACATGTGCGGAGTGTGGGAGGGGGCGGGGCCGAGCGGGGAAGTGTCGGCCTCCCTGCACACGTAACCAGCCTAAATATCGGGTAACAGCAAAGCACCCGATGTTTACCTTGGTTACCCGATATTTACCTTGGTTACGGGCCTACACCGCTTAGCGCTGGCTCCTTGCACCGTAACCAGGGTAAATATCGGGTAACCAACCAAAGCTGGTGACGTGTGCAGGGAGCCAGAGAGCATGCGCAGCGAAATCCGACGGATCTCGCTGCTCAAAAAACGTTACATGCTGCGTTCCTCCCGCCCGGCGGTCAGTCGTTCCACGACTGATCAGTCGGGCGGAGGGTGCAACGCAGCATCATCAGTCACAATCCGCTGCTCATACAAGTCTATGGGAGCAGCGGATTGTGACTGATAGATTTTAGCGGAAATGTGAACTTAGCCTAACACAGCCATCATCTGTCTTCAAAGATGTGGGCTCAGTTTTTGAGCATGCATTAAAGTCAGGAAGCCAGCATATGACGTACCAGTACATCATATGTCAGAAAAGGGTTTAATCATATACATGTCATTTCAAGTGTCCTTTAAGAAAAAAAAAGCTGTGTCCATGAGAAATAACATTATTTGTGGCCATTATTGCTTTCACCCGCAGGCGATTTTCCATTTTTCATTTTTTCCTCCCCTGAGTGACTGGGCTGTGGGCAGAGTTTCACCGCTCATCACAGCACAACATCTCGAGCGCTCTCTCCTTCGCTGCAGAGCGCTGCAAGCAGGAGCGACGCTGGGCTGGGATAAGCGGTGAAACTCCGCCCACAGCCCAGTCCCTCAGGGCAGCCTCGGTGATCCCGGCTCAAATGGAAGTTGATGTGACGTCACTGGATCTCAGAGGCCATGGAGCCCGGGGGTCACTTGATTGGGATGAGCGGACCAGAATAGCGCCGCTCAGAGGCACTACACAAGGTATTTGACAAAAGCCTTCTCTATGAGTTTTACACCCATGTGGCCACAAATGCTGAATAGTGAACCACCTCTTTAAGGAAAAGCCTCATGATTATGGAATTGTGCAGGTCCTACATTATCACTGGTCAGAAAAACTTCAAGCATAAAAAAAAAAACAAAAAAAACACCTTAAAAGGGTTGTCCACTACTAGGACAACGCCTTCTGATTCCACATTTTTCCACAGGTAAAAAGAAAAAGCCTATACTCACCTCCCATACCGTTGCCGTACCAGAGGCAGTGCCGCCTTCTGCCACTCCGCTTTTGGAACAACAAGCAATCCACAGAAAGTGAGCAGAAGCCGTGAGGGCTCAACTCCTGTTAATGATCTCGTTTGGTCCGAAAACGTGGAGGCAGAAATTGGGTCTCATTGGAAGTGGGGCTCACGTCACGTGACATGAGCCACTGGAACAGGGTCGCTACAGAAGGCGAATGTAGGCTTTTGTAATTTACTTGAGGGAAACAAGGAATCAGGAGGGGTTGTTCTAGTAGTGGATAACCCCTTTAAAGCTTTGAAAATATTTTACAGCTGCTTCTTGGTGACATCTATCCACCTGTGTTGTGAATACATTTGAATTAGATTCCAGTTTGGGGTTCCCTCTTGTGGTCAGTGCTGGTAGTGCAGTTGACTTGCTGAATGGGAAACAGACAGCTGAGGAGGATTGGCAATCAGGCCATTCGGATTGGGCCAATATAACTGAGTAGTTTCCTCCTGTTCCTTGCCGGTGCTCAATGTATCTCCTGTGTGCTAAGGACATTCTGAAACCAGCCCTTTTCTCTGTGTCTACCAAAACTCCTTTCAGATAAGTTGGTCTTTGTACCTCTGCTTATGGTTTTCACTTTCTTGTTATTTTGCCTGTGTGGAGTTCTTGGTGGAGTTGGATCATTCCCTGCTGAGAGTATCTGTGTACCTTGCTCCATGTTCTTCTATGTATTGTGTTTTGTCATGCTTGGTAGTAAATTCAGTCCCTCCTCTACAGTATATCAGTGTTTTTCTTGGATCCCAGTAACACCAGAGTACTGATATAATGGGGGAGAGCCTATGTAGGCTCAGTATTTTTCCATATCAGGTGTGCTGGTATTTACTAGGGTTTTTATGGATGCAGTCAGTGCTCTTTCCTATGCAGATAGTTTGGGCCTCTTCTTTGCTGAATCTATATCACCGTAGTCTTTACATGTGGGGGGGCTATCTATATCTTTGGGGACTGCTTCGAGGCAGATTAGCTTTTCTAATATCTCTCTCTGTAAGAATATTTAGTTCTTCGGCTGTGTCGAAGAGACCAGGTCATCGTAGGCACGCCCCACGGCTACTTCTAGTTGTGTGTCAGTATTAGGTCTGCAGTCCGTTAAGGTTCCAGCCACTCTGGTTATTTTTTGGGTTTCCAAGTTTTTGTCCTTTTTCTGATCCTCCTCGGTCACTGAATCATAACATACCTGTCTTTACAGATGACTTCATTTCATTAGCCCCATCTCAAGTTGATGCCTTTGCAACAGATAGCAGATGAAGGAGATGTCAGATATGCAATGAAGCCTATATTACGAGGGGTTGCCAATGTGAATGCAGGGCCCAAGAAATGCCCAGTGGACACTTAAAAAGTAATTATATATAGCACATTAGTTATTAAAGGGGTTTCCCACTACTCAGATAACCCCTCCTCCATCTCTGTTTCTCCCAACAAAATTACAACACCTACACTAACCCCCGATGCCAGTGCCATTGGCACTGCATCTCCTGGAGATGTGACATTGTTATGTCACATAACCCCTGTAGCCAGTCAGCACTAGTTTCACTCTCCCCTCTTTTGGACAAATCAAGACATCAGGAGGAATTGATGTGAGAGCTGCCCACTTACTTCCTTTGGATGTTTGATTACATCTGTAAGAGAGGAGAGCAAAGCCAGCACTGACTGGCTACAGGGATCCTGTGAAATAATGTCATGAGATCCCCAGGAGAAGCAGTGCGGCCACCTCTAGAATGGCTCCGGAGTGGAGTATAGGTGCTATTTTGATGGGGAGGAAACACATGGCTGGAGAAGGGGTTGTCTGAGTAGTGGACAACCCTTTTAAAGCTTTTTATGACTGACAGCCGATATGGATATAGTCTTAAACATCTTTCTAGACCTCATACACTACTAAAACCAATTTATGGGGACCAGTTGATTGTGGATCCCTTTTACAGAAAATCTGCCTATTGAACTAGTGACCAGTTCTGTTATTAATATTCAATAGCGCTCTAGAAGGAAAATGATCAGGGTGGACCTGGCACTAGATATCTCTGACCTAGGGACCGTCATCCTCTGATCTGCGGCAGTAAAGCTGGGTGTACTGTATATGCCATACAGAATTTTCTGGATAACTCAATAATCATAAGAGCTTCTTTTCTTAAAGGTTGGTCTATATATATATAAACCTCTTTTCCATGATCAATAAGCTATATGCAATATGTCCTCTAATCCTCCTGAACACATTGCTGTAGATCTGATCATACTGCATAGTTTTGATGTTACGCCTGTTCCATGCATCATATCACTAGTGACTTGCAAAGGTCTGGCAGATGTGTCTGCATAAAAGCAGCTTTATGTCGCTTCCATGTGAATTCCTACCTTTCTTGTCCTATTGAGCAGCCCTGAGATTCTGCGCCAGGCATCAAAGCTCGAAATAACCTTCCTTGTTGCCTGACGACCATTAAGACGCAGACTCTACTGAACGCTTTCTACAATACAAACATATGCTTTTCAAGATGCAAGAAATCTCTCGGCACAACGGCACTTTTCAAGGGCACCATCAATAAAAGATAAAGATCAGCACATTCCCATCACTGGCTCCATTCCCTCCTGTATTCATTAGGAAGAAGGCTTTCTAAATGCTGTATCAAAGGCCTGCAGTCACATATCTGAGCATCTCCAGCAGACCCCGGAGAAGGATCTATTCTAATGCCTTCTGTGTACAGGACTATTATATACTGGAAAACAGGAGCTGGAAAGAAACCAGTGCAAAGGCCCAGGACAGAGCAGGAACGCCAGAATAACGGAGATTACACAGGATCCGCAGTCATCCGGATTACACATTGAGGCTTACCAAGCTGCAAATGCAGGAGAGGATCAGTAGTCGGCCATACACGTAAAGGGTTTTGTTCACCAGGTCTTGTTTTTTGTTTGTTGTTTTTTTTTAACCAAAAAAGACCCATGATGACCTGATTTACAAAAAACAAACAAACAAACAAGAAAGACAAAACAAAAACATAACAGACCTACTGGATCCCCCACAAGGCTTCAACTGTTGCAGAGATCACATGACTCCATTGCCCTCTCCTCCGGCTCAGGCGTCATGTGATGGCTCCCACCACCGATTTGCTGTCGCAGTCACAAGACATCCTCTGAAGAAGGAGCAAGGAAACTGTCAGGACCGTGAGCTACGCTACCGATGAATGTCAGGGGCCAATGGTTACATTTTTTTTTTTTATCAGATCACTAGGAGGCCATTTTTTAAAGAAAAAATTACTCATAACCCCTTTATAAATAAATATAAAAATATATATATATATATATTTATTTATATATATATATATATATATATATTATATATATATATATACCGTATATATAACAATAATTAATAATTTTATCCCTTTAATAGAAACAGTATGGTATGAAAATTTATCCCTTTAAGGGTGCTTTCACACATCTGTTTTTTGCCGCCAGGCACAATCCGGTGAAATGCGGATAAAATGCATCTGGCGCCGGATCCGTTTTATTCCCCATTGACTTGTATTAGCGCCATATTGTACCTGTGACCTTGCATTGCATGCAGCGTCTGCCAGATCCAGCGACATTTTTTCATCCGGCTTCCGGAAAGGCCGCATCATGCAGCGTTTTTTGTCTTCGGCAACAAAACGGACCACGCCGGATCCGGTGCTGTCTGGCACGTTGTATAATAGAAGCCTATGGGCGCCAGATCCGTCGTCATCCAGCATATGACGGAATTCAACGACGGATCCATTTTTTTGAACTGAGCATGCTCAGTATCACAACAGAAACTTCAAAAAAATGGGAAGAATGCATGGAAAAAACTGATGCGATGGATCAGTTTTTTTGCCGGATTTGTCGCATCAGTTTTTTAGCCGGATCGTGCCTGACGCCGAAAAACAGATGTGTGAAACCAGCCTAATAGAAACAAACTACGGTATCCAACTTCACATGACAACAACAATATATATAGATTGCTGCTATCATGTAAATTTGGATACTGTACCTCGTTAGTATTAAGGGATTAAGTAGCCCAATTTGAGAGACACGAACATATATATATATATATCACACACACGCACGTACATGGAGTGCCCAGCACAAATGAGTACACCGTGTAAGATATGCTGGAAAACATTTAGTTTTCTTTCAGAATAGACATTTTCTATGGGACACCACATACCCAAATATATACATATTTTTAACTAATTCATTCAAAACTATGTTGCAAATATCAATACACCCCAATAAAATCTTAGCAAAACTACAGTTTAGGCTACAAACTTCTAATTAACATGAATTAAATCACAGGTAAGTCTAATCATTTATTAAACACACGTCCTGAAGACAAAGGACTATAAAAAGACATTACTGAACATATAAAACCCTGTCAGCAATGGCACCACATGGAAGAGAAATGTCACTACAAATGAGAAAGAAAATAGTTTCTTTACACAAGAAAGGTGAATGCTAAAGGAAGATCAGCAAAGCTTTAGTGATCAGTTAGAATACTGTAGCAAAAGTGATGCAAAAATTTAACAAAAACAGAACTGCAACCATCTCACTGAGACGTCCAGGCCGAGCACAGGCGTTACCACCTAAATATGGGCATCTTCTGATGAGAAAAATTGAAGAAAGTCAACATGAAAGATCATTGCAGTTAGCTAAATTAGAAAGTCAAACCAGGGTGTTTTTTTGCCATGATACAACAATCATACACTGCAGTGGAATGGCATGTATGGGTGTCATCCATGCAGGAAGCCTCTTATGAAGTTCAACAAAGCCTGCCTACAATTTGCCAGGTTCCATGCTGAAGAATATAAAGACTACTGGGACTCTATACTCTGGAGTGATAAGAACTGAAGACTTTAAAAACTGAATGGCTTCACTATAATGAGGAATACAAAGAAAAATACATTTTTGCATATATAGTGAAACATGCTGGTGGCAGAGTCCTTTTTGGGGCTGCATGAGAGCTGCTGGTGTCAAGGAGATACATTTCATTGATGGTATCATGAATTTACTGATGTACTGCTCTATATAGAATGAGAAGCTGTCACCACCACTCTGTGCCTTTGGTAGACGTGCATTTTTCCAACATGAAAATGGTCCAAAACATACATCTAAGGCCTCTTTTAAATTTCTGAAGAAGAACAGGGTGAAAGTGATTCAGTGAACAAATATGTCTCCTGATCTGCACCCAACCTAACACCTGTGGGGAATTCTGAAGAAGTTGTCATGACTCTCCATCCAGCATCCAGAGTCTAAAACAGGTCGTTCATTGAAAAAGATAGATGTTCCAATATGTCACCAACTTGCTCATTCCAGGCCTGGAAGACTTGGTGCGGTCCTTAAAAGTCATAGAAAAATTAAATGTTGTTTATTTTAATGTGGGGTGTATTCATTTTTTCATCAACTAATTTTGTAAAACTGAAGATTTTGTAATGAAAGTTATATTATTACTCTTTCATGTTAAGAGTTAAAAAAAAGTTCTATGAAACTCAGTCAAAATGTTGGAAACTGCTCGTGCTCAGTGACAAATTGATTAAAAAAAAAAATCTTACTTTTCACAGGGGTGTATACAGTTATGGTGATCTCGCTCTCTCAATATATATATATACACACACACATATATATATATATATGTACACACACACATATATTTATTATATATGTACACACACACACACACACACACCACACACACACACACACGCACAAACACACACACACACACAGTGCCTTGCAAAAGTATTCGGCCCCTTTGAATTATGTTTAGGATCATTGTCTTGTTGGAAGACAAATCTCCGTCCCAGTCTCAGGTCTTTTGCAGACTCAAACAGGTTGTCTTCAAGAATAGTCCTGTATTTGGCTCCATCCATCTTTCCATCAATCTTAACCATCTTTCCTGTCCCTGCTGAAGAAAAGCAGGCCCAAACCATGATGCTGCCACCACCATGTTTGACAGTGGGGATGGTGTGTTCAGGGTGATGAGCTGTGTTGCTTTTACGCCAAACATATCGTTTTGCATTGTGCCCAAAAAGTTCGATTTTGGTTTCATCTGACCAGAGCAACTTCTTCCACATGTTTGGTGTCTCCCATGTGGCTTGTGGCAAACTTTAAACAACACTTTTTATGGATATCTTTGAGAAATGGCTTTCTCCTTGACAATCTTCTATAAAGGCCAGATTTGTGCAGTGTACGACTGATTGTTGTCCTATGGACAGACTCTCCCACCTCAGCTGTAGATTTCTGCAGTTCATCCACAGTGATCATGGGCCTCTTGGCTGCATCTCTGATCAGTCTTCTCCTTGTTTGAGTTGAAATTTTTGATGGACGGCCGGATCTTGGTAGATTTGCAGTGCTATGATACTCCTTCCATTTCAAAATGATTGCTAGCACAATGCTTCTTGGGATGTTTAAAGTTGTGGAAATCTTTTTGTAACCAAATCTGGCTTCAAACTTCTCCACAACAGCATCACAGACCTGCCTGTTGTGTTCCTTGGTCTTCATAACGCTCTCTGTGCTTTAAACAGAACAGTGACTATCACAAAGCAGGTGCTTTTATACGGAGACTAGATTAAACAGAGGTGGTTTATATTTATCATCATCAGTCATTTAGGACAACATTGGATCATTCAGAGATCCTCAATGAACTTCTGGAGTGAGTTTGCTGCACTGAAAATAAAGGGGACAAATAATTTTCAATAATTTCCAATTTTCAGTTTATTCTTTTTAACAAAAGTTCAAAATAAGGAATAAATTTCGTTCACCTTCACAATTGTGTCCCACTTGTTGTTGATTCTTCACCATAACATTAAAATTTTTATCTTTATGTTTGAAGCCTGAAATGTGGGAAAAGGTTGAAAAATTCAAGGGGGCCAAATACTTTCGCAAGGCACTGAATATTATATCCCATTAGACTTTCAGATCTCAATAATGAGCAAAACGTTTTCACCACAAACTGTAAAACGTAAAAGCAAATTAAAAAAAAAAAAAAAGAAGTCACGGGCAGAGGAAATACAGTGAGTGCGTATGTAAGAGCCGCAGAGCGCCGCGCTAACCTGGGAGTGATTAATGCTTCTAGATGTGGCCAGGCAGATAACATAATGGGGCACCGCAGAACTTACTGTTCCAGACTGTAATAAGGCTTTGCTATACAATACGCTCATTTTCTACGACACGAACAATGACCGATATTTTCAATGTTTTGTGAAGACAAAGCTGAATCTCAAAGAATAAAAACGCTTAACAAGTCAAATATATTTTGTACTAAGTAAACAAGAAATCCAAAGAAACATTACTAAAAAGTATAAGCGCCCAATTTATGCTTCTGTTCTGGTATTTCGGGAAGATGCGTGCAGTCATTTATAAGGTTTACAAGTGGATTAAAGCGAGAAGAAATAACTGGATTGATGTATATTCTTTGTCAAATGAGCAACATGTTTCCTTTTTCTTCTGCAACTGTAAAAACTGCAACTTTTTTTTTTTTTTTTTGTACAGACATTATCCCACATACCACAATAGCCACCATTTAATTAACGAGGTTGTCTGGGCTAAGAAAAAAAGATTGCAGGAGCTTTAAGTCAGACTGCTGAATCGTGACAGTGAGCAACATGCACGCAGTCAGGATTAGGCTGGAATCACACTTATGAGTGTAAAATCAGACCGAGTCTCATGCTAGAAAGTAGCATGAGCTCTGTTCAAGCCTTCATCAATGTGCAATGCAACAGCAATGCGATTCTGTGATTTTTCAATTGATTGTAGTCCGTGTCAAATCCGTGTTTGATGCGTATGGGATCCGTTTTAATTCTCAGCAGCTATGTCATCTGCCATTCAGCTCTGCTACATGATCGCTGACAGCAGACACAGACAGAGCCGCGGGATCAGAATGAAGTCGGATGAACTTCACCCGACTTCATTGTCATCCCGCAGCTCTGTCTGTGTGTCATGGCCTGATTTGCGGTCACTGGTGAAGGTCTCACCGGTGACCGCAAATCTCCTGAGTGACTGAAGTGATCTCAGCTATCAGCTGTGCAGTCACTGAGGTTACCCGCGGCCACAGCTAAAGTCCTTCCGCTGAGATCTGTGGCCGCGGGTAACCTGAGTGACGTTATCGCTGATAGCGCGACTCACTTCAGTTGCTGCGGGGAGCTCACAGAGAGCGGTCGTGGTCTGTGACCGCTTTCTGTCAGCTTCTGATGTAGCAGAGCTGAAAGCGTCGTGGGACCTCTGTGGATTACGTCGGACCTGGAGGGGTATTTGGGGACTTGAATAAAGTGGTGAAAGAGGGTGTTTTTTTGTCATTTATTTCAAATAAAGGAATTTTCGGTGTATGTCTTTAATTTCTTTAACTTACAGGTTAATCATGGAAGGTATTTCGGGGAGACACCTGCCATGATCAACCTAGGATTTAATGGCAGCTATAGGTTGCTGCCATTAACTCCTTATTACCCCGATTGCCACATCACTAGGGCAAATCGGGATGAGCCAGGTACAGTCCCGGGACTGTCGCATCTAATGTGTGCGGCAATTCCGGGCGGCTGCTGGCTGATATTTTTAGGGTGGGGGGCTCCCCATAACGTGGTGCTCCCCATCCTGACAATACCAGCCTCCAGCCGTATGGCTTTACCCTGGCTGGTATGAAAATTGGGGGGAACCGCACGCATTTTTTTTTTAATTACATATTTAATTTACTGCTTGATATAGACCCGCCCACCGGCGGCTGTGATTGGTTGCAGTGAAACAGCTGTCACTCAACGTGGGGGCATGTCTAACTGCAACCAATCATAGGCGCCAGTGGGCGGGGAGAGCAGTGAATACTAGATGGAATAATGAGCGGCTGGCTTTTTCAAAAGAGGAAAAGCCGCTGGAGCTTTGTGACAGCCGTGCAGCGCCGCACTGGTGATCGGGGATCGGTGAGTATGAGAGAGGGGGGAGAGGGATAGACCGACAGATAGAGACCGACAACAGGGAGACAGAGAGACTACCGACATCGACAGACCTCACTCATTTCCAGTGTTTTCTGCAACATGCGATAAATGTATTTAGAAAAACGCATGTCACTAGGATGGTGTGTGTTCCGTCCGTATGCCATCCAATTTTTTTACATGGACCCATAGAGTTTAATTGAAGTGACTCGTGTGATAAACTCACCAAAATGCAGCATGCTGCGATTTTTTTCTTAGTCCGATTTGGACAGACAAAAATAGCAGATGGGAGCTGCCTCATTGATTAACATGGGTCCGAGTGCAATGCGAGATTCTCACATTGCACTCGTGCGAGTTAATCGCCGGCCTTACCTGTGTGGTCACATAACCACATGTGTGATTTGCATATTTGTGGTCATGTGCTAGTCTTACACAGCTTCTCCCAATAAAAGAAAACCAAGAAGTGCAGGAGTCTAGTGGCAAATAACTGCAAGAATGCAAATCGCATACATGCGGTCACAAGACCACACGGGGGAACTACAGGGGAATCATGACAGTGTGCGCATCATACACGGTTACGATTCAACAGTCATATAGTGTGAGTGCAGACTTTTTTCTGAGACTGGACAACCCCTTTAATGTTTTATGTATAATGAAGTTCTACCTTGGACTAATTTACAATATTGAAGATAAGTTACGGTATATTCTTCAGGACATTGTCACATTTTTTTTTAATATTTCATTGAACGTCCTATAAGTAAATATAATGGCTTTTTATGATCAACCACAAAAAAAAAAAAAAACAAAAATCAAAACAAGACAAAACGCATTTATTGGTGGGACAACCCCTTTACCGGAAACTGTCCTGCTTACTGATGGTTTCCATGCAACTGCAGATTTTTTTTTCAGTACCAGATGTATTAAAAACACAGTGAAATGAAAGTACACTATTAGGATGCTAGATATGAATTATATCTTAGGCTAGGGATATTTAGGCAAGCAATATACAATCAAATTATACAAATCAAGCCAAGAACTGGCCCATGTCATTGGGAAATCAACTGATAGAGGCAAAAATAGCTGAGAAAATAGACACCAATTGAGATTAAGGCTACTTTCACTCATCCAGTTTGAGCTGTGCGGCTCAATCCGGCTGTGAAACCTATGCAACGGATGCGGCGAAAACACTGCATCTTTTGCATAAGTTTTTACATGCAGCCCGTCCGTTTTACTTCCGGTTGCGGCACGCTACTGAGCATGCGCAGTAGAAGAAACTGCATGCGGCGGCCGGATGCGTTTTTTGCCGCATCGCACCACATCCGGCGTCCATAGGCATGCATTGAAAAATGCGCCGCAGCGGCGCGATGCGGGTTTTTTTGCCGGAGCCTAAAAAACGTGCCAGGGAACATTCCATCCGGCCACCGCATCGGCTAAATCTGCCGGACGGTACACAAGCCCGTGCGGCCCAATGCAAGTCAATGCTGAAAAAAACGAAACCGGCGTTTTTGTTTTTTCAGCAGAGCGCCGGATTGTGCCGCACTGCTACAGCCGGATGTGTGAAAGTAGCCTAAGTTTAACTGCCACAATGAATTGATGGGATTCGCGATATCATACATCACACACCTATGGGAGCCTTTATGACCTCATAGTCTAAATCCATCTAAAACCAGAGTATTAGCAACAAAACCGCCATTTAAAATACTTGCGTTTTTCTTACATGTTTGTGATACTTTTTGTTGCATTTTCAGTTGCTTTTTTTTTCCTTTTAATTTAAATGGGTGAAAAATACTGCAAAAATGCTGAAAGAATCGATATGCTGCAAAACAGAAAAAAAAATGCTTTAAATCTGCAAAGAAAAAATAAGCAGCACGTGGAAGAGATTTCACAAATCTCACTTTACTGGTAAAGAAAAACGCTGTATGTTTGGGGCGGAAAAAAACCATGGCAAAAACGCAAAGTGGGAGTAATGCCTGCTTTACACGAGACGACCGATCGTGCGATTTCACAAGCGATCGTACCCGCCCCCGTTGTTTGTGCGTCATGGGCAAATCGCTGCCCGTGTCGCACAAAGTCGTTAAACCGCCGTCTCACGTACTTACGTGCTGAGCGACCTCGCTGTGGGCGGCGAACATCCTCTTCCTAAAGGGGGAGGGACGTTCGGCGTCACAGCGACGTCAAACAGCCGCCGGCCAATAGAAGCGGAGGGGCGGAGATGAGCGGGACGTAAACATCCCGCCTACCTCCTTCCTTCCGCATTGCTGGCGGGAGCCGAGGGACACAGGTAAGCTCCGGGGTGTCACACGGAGCGATGTGTACTACCCAGAGTACGATGAACAACCGGCACCATTTTAATTAAACAATTTTTTGAAACTGAGCAACGAGTACACGACTCACGATTTGTGAATGATACTGCGTCGCTCGGAGGTGTCACACAAGACGACGTCGTGAACGATGCCGGATGTGCGTCCCGAAAACCGTGACCCCGACGATGCATCGCACAATAGCTCATCTCGTGTAAAGCCCGCTTTAGTCTTAATGGGAAAGCATTCCGCAAGATTTTGGAATTATACTAGATTTGCATTTGTGAGGTCAAACACTGATGTTGGATGTGAAGTCCTGGCTTGCAATCTCCATTTTAGTTAAAGGGGCTGTCCGCTCTAAAATGATAAGCCCTTCAGTCCCTCTATGTGTCCCTCTGTGTGACTGCAGACCCATGAATCCTCCCAGCGCACGTTCTGCGTCGATTTGCTGGTTTCAGAGCTGAGAACAGGGGTTACGTGACCACAATTGTGCGATATGCATGTTTCCAGCCAAAACCCAATTAGTGAGCACGGCCTTGTGCAAATATTGATTTGATTATTTTCATGTATACTATTGATTTATGAAATACAAAATTTATTTAACAGTAATCACGGTTTTTCATTAATCTCAGTTCCATATACATTAAATCACAAAAGTTAATACAAACCTTACATATTTGTCAATATTTTTCATGGATTAACACTGAAGATATGACACCGTTCCACTCCTCCATGACGACATCACAGAGTTGGTAGATGTTAGAGACCCTGCACTCCTCCTCCACCTTCCATTTGAGGATGCCCCACAGATGCTTAATAGAGCTTGGGCTGGAGACATGAATTCATGGTTCACTCTATGAACTGTAGCTCCCCACAGTCAGCAGCACTCATGCAGCCCCAAACCATGACACTCCCACCACTATGCTTGACTGTAGGCAACACACTCTTATCTTTGAACTCCATCTGCTTGCCACTACACGCGCTTAACACCACCTGAACAAAATAAGTTTATTTTGGACTTATCAAACCACAGGACATGGCTCCAGAAATCCATACCCTTAGTCTGTTTGTCTTCAGCAAACTGTCTGCGAACTTTCTTGTACATCATCTTTAGAAGACGCTTCCTTCTGGGACAACAGCCATGCAGACCATGTAGTGTGTGGCGTATGGTCTGAGTACTGACAGGCGGACCCTCCACCTCTTTACCCTCTGCAGCAATGCTGGCAGCACTCCTACATCTATTTTGAAAAGACAACCTCTGGATGTTAAGATGAGAACTCAACTTCTTTGGTCGACCATAGCGATTCCTGTTCTGAGTGGAACCTGTCTAGCTGTCTAGTTAAACCACTGTATAGTCTTGGCCATCGTGATGCAGCCCAGTTTCAGAGTGTTGTCAATTTTATAATAGCTTAGGCCATCTTTATGTAGAGCAATAATTCTTTTCACATCCTCAGAGAATTCTTTGCCATGAGGAGTCATGTTGAACTTTCCAGTGACCAATATGAGAGAGTGTGTGAGTGATAACACCAAATGTAACACACCTGCTCCCCATTACACTAATGAGTCACATGACACGGGGGAGGGAAAATGGCTAATTGGGCACAATTTGGCCATATTCACTTAGGGGAGTACTCACTTTTGTTGTCAGCGATTTAGACATTAATGGCTGCATGTTGAGTTATTTAAAAAGCACCAAATTTACACTGTTAGACAAGCTGTGCACTGAATTCTTAACATCGTACCACAGTGTCATATCTTCAGTGCTGTCCCATGAAAAGATATAATAAAATATTTACTAAAATGAGAGGGGTGTACTCACTTTTATGAAATACTATATATTGTTGGTGTGTCTATCTGTCTGAAATGCCCATTTGAAATGAATGAAACCTCAAGTTTATGTACAACCCCAGTGCGCAGGATCAAGTTAGATTATAACATTTTGATTGTTCAACGTGCCTGTCATTTATGGGAATGTGGTGGACGGGTAACATAGTAGTAATAATAATTAGCATTCCAACATGCAGAAAAGCGTTCAGTCATATGCTGGGCAATCACAGAATATGGGGACATCTAATTAAGGTGTTTATGCCAGAATTCAATGTTTTTGAGCAACTCTGAAGTTGGGCAAAAATATTGGGACATTTGGAGTGTAGGCGCCAATCCCGGCTAGCTATGCCAATATGCGCTGGACATGGCTATGCCCAAATTCATGGTATGATACGTTACTACCGTATAGTAGGGTAACTTTCACTCCAGTCCCCAACTGGACTACATTTCTGGGGGTGGCAGAAGCCGAGTAACATGCACCTAATAAATTAAGCGGCACACGCCTCGTCATAAATTAGGTGCACTGTATTCCAGAGACCCCCTTCTTTAAGACTGGAGAGTCTTCCAGAGTCGGCCCTAAAGTCTTTCCTTTCACATAACCTGTGCAGCTACAGATATAAACCTTGAGGATATGAGGGGCTGCTAAGTCTTTGGCTTTGTGATCTTATTTGTTTCTATGGTAACGAATGTTACATCAGATGAAAGCCTTACAAGTGTAATATTCCCATTCCCTGTAGACTGTGAGCCCTCGCGGGCAGGGTCCTGTCTCTTCCTATACCAGTCTGTTTTGTACTGTTAATGATTGTTGTATGTATACCCTTTCACTTGTAAAGCGCCCTGGACTAAATGGCGCTATAATAATAAAATAATAATAATATATGTGTTCAACATTTTGTGTTTGTTGCTTATGGCAACAGTGTTCTACACACGCGGGAAAGCAAAATGGCGGAGTCTAATGCGATATTCCCAGCAACTGAGAGCAGAGGAGGGATAAAATTCTTGTTTCTGCAAGGAAAGACCACAAAGGATATTCATGGTGATATGTCGCAGACATTGGGGGATCAATGCCCTTCATATTCCACAGTTAAGAACTGGGTTGCCAAATTTAAAACGGGCCACTTCAGCACCAATGATGAGGAACATCCTGGACGAGCGAGAGCAGTTGTTGTTCAGGAGATCGTCGATGCTGTGCACAACCTCATACTGGAGAATCGACGAATTTCAGCTAAAGCAATAGCAGACATCATGGGGATTTCCTGTGAACGTGTTTGTGTCATTATCCATGAACATTTGGATATAAGGAAGCTATCGGCAAAGTGGGTCCCCAAATGTTTGAAAACAGATCAGAGAAGCATGCGAGTGAAAACGTCCTGGTCCATTTGTCAGCGTTTCCGGACTGATAAAAACTTCCTGGATCGACTGGTCACTATGGATGAGACCTGGATTTATTTGTATGACCCTAAAAACAAGGAGCAGTCAAAAGAGTGTAGGCACAGTGGTTCCCCTCGTCCAAAGGAGTTCAAGTGCAGAAATCAGCCACTAAGGTGATGGCATCTGTGTTCTGGGATAAGGAGGGCGTGCTGCTAGTGGACTACCTTCAAAAGGGTTCCCCCATCAACGCACGGTATTACATTGAACTTTTGGACCAATTGAAGGCAGCTCTGAAGGCCAAAAGGCGCAGCAAGCTGTCCAAAGGAATCTTGCTCCTGCAAGACAATGCCTCCGCTCACACTGCGCAAGCGACCACGGCAAAACTGGCAGAGCTGGGCTTCCAGCTGGTTGCCACCCACCTTATTCACCAGATCTAGCTCCCTCCGACTATCATCTGTTTCCAAACCTGAAGAAACACCTCAAGGGTATCAAATTTCACACCATTTCTGATGCCATGGCTGCTACGGATGCCTGGTTTGAGGCACAACTAAAATCCTTCTTTTTGGTACGCTTACAGAACTTGGAATACTGATGTAGGATGTGTGTTGTCACCAGTGGTGAGTATGTGGGATAAGTGTAAAGTTTCATCATCCTATCTGGTTTCTTTCTGGGTAAAGCCAAAGACTTATCAGCAGCCCCTCGTATAACTACACAAAGACTAAATTTGCTGTTACTGATGACCCTTTTAGCAACGCTGTCACTTTTTCTCTTAAGTGAAATCAATTTCTCCTTATGTGAACATTTTTTCCACAGAATAATGGGCTTAAGTGTCTCGAAGAAAAAAATCCGACTTGCTCGCTGGCACATTGAGTACCTAATGCAGTTCACATGAACCGGGCCATGGGTGACTCATCACAAGGCAAATCAAAGACACTCCAGGAGACCCAGCTCCATTTACAGTGTAATGCTGGGGTTGGAGTCCTACAGCCTTAATGAAGAGCAACAGACACCTGTAAATCAAGTCAGCGGAGGCCGATGTGCTCATGCCGTGACTATAACCGGCACAGCCCCAGAAGTCACAACTACAAGTAGTCACAACAGGTTTACATGGGGCAAAAATGATCACACAATATGTGCTTCAATTAGATCTGCGTAATGACATCTGAAAGGAAAATAGAGGATTTCCAGCCTCAGGAAGTGAGTGTTCATGAAATGAGGTCATTGTAGTATAGAAATAGCACAAAAAACAACTAACACATAAGAAGACACATGGATACAGATGTAACAAAGAAGGAGGTAAAGGGACAAGTGCGCATTATCTTGTTTAGGTTTACTGTGCAGTTCTCAGCCACATGATGGCAATGGCTATGTGCACACGGTGAGTTTTTAGGCTATGTGCACACGGTGAGTTTTTAGGCTATGTGCACACGGTGAGTTTTTAGGCTATGTGCACACGGTGAGTTTTTAGGCTATGTGCACACGGTGAGTTTTTAGGCTATGTGCACACGGTGAGTTTTTAGGCTATGTGCACACGGTGAGTTTTTAGGCTATATGCACACGGTGAGTTTTTAGGCTATGTGCACACGGTGAGTTTTTAGGCTATGTGCACACGGTGAGATTTTAGGCTATGTGCACACGGTGAGTTTTTAGCCTATGTGCACACGGTGAGTTTTTAGGCTATGTTCACACGGTGTGTTTTTAGGCTATGTTCACACGGTGTGTTTTTAGGCTATATGCACACGGTGAGTTTTTAGGCTATATGCACACGGTGAGTTTTTAGGCTATATGCACACGGTGAGTTTTTAGGCTATATGCACACGGTGAGTTTTTAGGCTATATGCACACAGTGAGTTTTTAGGCTATATGCACACAGTGAGTTTTTAGGCTATATGCACACAGTGAGTTTTTAGGCTATATGCACACAGTGAGTTTTTAGGCTATGTGCACATGGTGAGTTTTTAGTCTATGTGCACACAGTGAGTTTTTAGGCTATGTTCACACGGTGAGTTTTTAGGCTATATATAGAAGAAAACCCTTTTAAACTGTTATTTATACAACCAATGTGATAGTTTGATTCAGACAACAATGTTTCTATTTTGTGCCTTAGGTTTGTTTTTTGCATCTTAGACATTCACTTTTAATGGTTTTAATATGTATATCCCTTTGAATTGATATACCAATAAAGGATTTTTACATTAATGATTGCAGAAGAGTTCCTATTTCAGTCGAATCTATAGAGATAGATAATAGAAATAGATAGAGAGAGCGACAGACATAAAATAAAATTGTACCCTGTGGAGCTTATTGGATAGCTTTTTATGATTAAATAACTAAATAAATGAAAAAAAACAAAGTGGGGTGCCCCCTATATTTGATAACCAGGAATAGTAAAGCAGACAGCTGGGAGCCGATATTATCAGGCTGGGAAAGTCCATGGTTATTGGGTCCTTCCCAATCTAAAAATACCAGACCGCTGCCACTCCAGAATAGACCGAGGACACACATGCAGCTGAAATACATTGTGGCACAGAGACCTGTCGGGTTGTTTTGCAGCCTCTGGCACTGGGTCCCTTGACTGTATGCAAAGCATCATGAAATCTGCATATTATCAAGGATTTTGAGTCGCAATATAGTGCCCAGTGTCAGAAAGCTGGGACAGATAGAGATGTAAATAGAAAAAGAGGTACAAAGAAGAAATGACATGTTTGGCTGTGTCTGTATATTAACAATAAGTATTTAATCTTAGAACATGATCACTAGTATTCTTAAGGCCACAAATGTCAAACTGACCGCAGAGTATTTCCACAGCAGATGTAAAAGCCATTGTGCAATGATTTTGCGGCACATTTGCCCTTATAGACTTTCCAATAAAAGCCAAAAATACATAAATAAAACTAAAAGGTTTCATAATAAGGAAAAGCTTTGGGAAGAAAATTGGCAGCTGAATGTGATAGCAGAAAAGTGACACGAACAAACGTCATCTCCATGCAGTGTAAATCTTCATCATGGCAATGAACCTGGAGTGCGCATTTTTAAATACCCAGTAAATACAAAGGCGAAAAAATATTGAGGACTTTCCCTGTTATCGTCAATGAGGAAGTGAAAATCTGCAATCAAATCCCTGGGTTGTAGATTTTACTGCAGATTAAGGCTATATTCACATGTCCAGTTGGCATCCATTTCTAACAGACACAGTATCAACAACCCTAAAAAATAAATACGTTACAAATGGAGAAAAAACAAGTGAAAAGTGGAAACCGATCGTTATGATCTTTTCCCCATATATTTCAATGTTTTAAAAACAAAAAAAAAAATGTTAAATGCTGGAAAAACAAAAATGTGCTGATATGGTCTTATCCAAGTGGGACTGGATAAGTAAACAAATAAGGAGTTGCTCACCTAAGAAGTCACAACTCCTATAAAAGGTATACGGTGGTAACGGCTGCTGCAGTCCCCCATAGGCAAATATCAGATGGGAGGAGGAAGGAAGGGGTTAAAAATGCTGGGCTGCAGTATAAGAATTAGGGCTGGAGGTTGAACGAACAGTGATTTTATTTCTACGCGTTTCGCAGTCACAGCTCCTTCATCAGGAGCAATCTGATCTTATAATCCTCAAGAAGGAGCTGCCACTCCGAAACAAGTAGAAATAAAATCACTGTTCATTCAACCTCCGGCCTTCATTCTTAGGCTACATGCGCACGCTGCTTTTTTTCCTGCTTTTTTGGCTGCAGTTTTGTCAGCAGAACTTTCTGACATTTGACTTCCCAGCAAAGTCTATGAGAAGTCAGATTTGTCATGCGCACATTGCAGTTTATTTGTCAGCGTTTTTTTTGTCAAAAGTTTGTGACAAAAAAAATGCAGCATGTTCATTCTTCCTGCGTTTTTGTCAACATTTGTCACCCATTGAAATCAATGAGGGCATCAAAAACGCAGGAAAAATGCATGCTAATCAAAAGTGGTGCATTTTACCTGCGTTTTTGGTACCAAAAACGCAGGTGATTTGTCAGGAAGTGAGGTCAGGCAAGTGGTCCCGTCCCGTCCTCCATGTGTTCCCCGAAGTACCGCTGTCCCCAGGGGAGATGATGTGGAGGACGGGACTATCAGCAGCGGCGGCAGCGAGATGGAAAAATCAATGTTTTCAGCTGCCAATGTCCATCCCCCTCTAGCTGCCGCCGCTGATAGTCCCGTCCTCCACGTGTTCCCCGAAGTACCACTGTCCCCAGCGTGCACGCACAGGGGAGATGATGTGGAGGACGGGACTATCAGCGGCGGCGGCAGCGAGAGGGGGATGGACATTGGCAGCTGAAAACATTGATTTTTCCCTCTCGCTGCCGCTGCTGATAGTCCCGTCCTTCACGTGTTCCCCGAAGTACCACTGTCCCCAGCGTGCACGCACAGGGGAGATGATGTGGAGGACGGGACTATCAGCGGCGGCAGCGAGAGGGAAAAATCAATGTTTTTAGCTGCCAATGTCCATCCCCCTCTCGCTGCCGCCGCTGATAGTCCCGTCCTCCACGAGTTCCCCGAAGTACCGCTGTCCCCAGCATGCACGCACAGGGGAGATGATGGACCCCTCTCGCTGCCACCGCCACCGATGAAAGTCCTGTCCTCCACGCTCCTGTCAGCTCCACGCAGTAGCGCGATCAGCTGAGCTGTCACTGAGGTTACTCTCGGCCACCGCTGGATTCAGCGGTGGCCGCGGGTAACCTCGGTGACAGCTCAGCTGATCGCGCGGCTGCCTTCATTAGCTGCATGGAGGTGACCGGAGCGGCGGTGTCTGCTGCTTCTCCGGTCACCTCCATGCAGCAGAGCTGGATGCGGCGCTGGACCATCCTGGATTACGCCGGACATGGAGGGCTTTGTCGGGGTTAATAAATTGGTGATGAGGGAATGTGTTTGTGTTTTTTATTTCTAATAAAGGATTTTTCGGGTGTGTGTGTTTATTTACTGTCACTTACAGATTAATCATGGAAGGTGTCTCATAGACGCCTGACATGATTAATCTAGGACTTATTGGCAGCTATGGGCTGCCAATAACTCCTTATTACCCCGATTTGCCAACGCACCCGGGCAAATCTGGAAGAGCCAGGTACTGTCCCAGAACAGCCGCATCTAATGTATGCAGCCATTCTGGGCGGCTGCTGACTGATATTGTTAGGCTGGGGGGCTCCCCATAACGTGGGGCTCCCCATCCTGAGAATACCAGCCTTCAGCCGTATGGCTTTATCTGGCTGGCATTAAAATTGGGGGGGACCGCACGCCAGTTTTTTTTATTTATTTATTTCTAATTTTTTTTTTTTTCAATTCAACAAGCTTTATGGGCTTGTTTGAACTGAAAAATACATGAAACAATTGTTGACAAAACTGCAGCCAAAAACGCACCAAAAAAGCAGCAAAAACGCACCAAAAAAGCACCTACATTTTTTGTGACATTTCCAGGCTCTCTCTGACACGGTGCAGTTTTGGCTGCAGTTTGTGAACACGAAAAAGCAGCAGCGTGCGCATGTAGCCTTATGCGGTATTGCTCACCCCTTTCTTCCTCCTATGCAACGTTGAAGAAAAAAAAAAAATTGATGCAGATGCGATCGGGTGTTTTTTTTTTTGTCTGGACAAGAAAGCAGCACAGACTAAAAAATATATAGCAGCTAGACAGGAGGCAAAAGGAAGTCTTTACCGAATGACACTACCGTATTTGTATTTCCTTTTTTAAAGATCCAATTAGGGAAATCGGTATATAAACAAAGCCATAACAAAAAAAAAATAAAAGTATACTCCCTTTCCAATTGTTCTCCTGCTTCCATAGGATTCCTTGTTCCCAGCTGGTCACAGCTTACTGGCCAGTTTCAATGACATGTGACCACTGCAGCCAATCAAAACTGCATTGATGGAGCTGCATGTACAGCAACCGCCTGGCATCCTAGTGGTAAATGGTGACTATACTGATTGTTCTTTACATTAATTGATGGAAAAATCAGCAACAAAATCATCATGATCTGGTGCAAATTCTCTGGTTAATTTTCCCTAAGGATTCTGTGTTGAGTTCGCTGCTGAACTATTTGCAGCAAATTCAGCTTTAGCTGCATTAGTCATAAAATCCACATTTCCTTTGTTGAGCAGAGACCAGGAATTTGAGGACAGTGTGGCCTGGGTAGGCGTCAGGGCAGGAGCTGCCGGGGATTGCCGAGGACCAGTGTCACGTCTATTATTTTATTTTTTTTTTTTTAAAACCCAACAATTTGGAAAACAACATTTCTCTGATGCACAAAAAGGCTGATGGCCAAGTGTTGATCATGGGGAAGCGCAGCTATGCGTCTCACAGCATGGAAATATCTGCTCAGCAGCGTGTTTGGGAGGCACAGCCATGTCTGCCCATTTCCAATGTAAGCCTATATAACACGGGGGTAAACGGCAGTAGAAACAAGTGACATGACAAAGTCAGGGCCGGACCCCAGGAATTCCATCCAGGAAGCACCTGACATTGTACAGCAAACCTGCCAGAGCCAAGATAATGCAGAAAATAACGAGAAGGAAAAGGAAATGCACAGCGGTTACAGGATATTAGCACATACGTGTCACCAGGCCGGACAGGTTTTATATGACTATATATACAGTACATGCTAATTAGAATGTTTATCTCTGGCGGCAGCTTTTCAGACGGAGTGCCTTTAAGTGCTCTGGGCATGATATAGCACATTCACCGATGTCTCCTGAGGTTCCCCTGCCCAGTACCAGCCTCTTTAGCTTGACTGATAGCTCACCATCTGTGTGATGGCAGGTGTCATGCAAGAAACTGCGACAGTGAGCTATTAATCAAGGTAAAGAGATTGGTGACATCCAGCGAAACCACTTTGGGAGGTAGAGACTTGGAAGTGCTGTGACATCAGGAGCATTTAATGTCGCATTTGCATAGGAATTAAAACTGTATTTTCGGGAATGCAGCAACAGATAGACAATATAAAAGGTGTTGATAGATTTACATTTCAGAGATCTGTATGCCTATATATACAGCTTTAGTGGGGGTGAGAGGGGGTCATCATACTGAGAGATTCTCTTCAAGCACAATAGTGTGACAGATGTGGCACCCATCACTGACATTCATGTTATGCAGTGTTCACCATCTCCGGTCCTCAAGGCCTGCATGTTTTCAGTCTTTCCTTACTATTGCATAAGTGAAAATGTAATTACCTGCATGGGGGATCATTCCAACAGCAGTGCAATGCTGAGGAAACCCTGAAAACATGCACTGTTGATGGGCATTGAGGACCACTGATTTAATGGATACGATGTGATCATGACAGATCTATTAAACAGCTGTATTGAGAGTCCATGGGTGATCAATGCCTATGAGAGATGCCTAAACATGACATCCACTACCCATAGGATAAACGTTGTATGATAGATACATAATGGGATGACATACAGGGTTCATGAAACGCATTCTAGTTCATGGGTCGCAGACGTCCTCGTTAGGCATCCATCAAAGCCCTGGTTTTAACATATACATATGAGCTTTTCATGGCCCCTGATGGAAAAAAAATAATAAAATGGGCAGAAAGACATCCTGCTTATACATCGCAGCCTTCACTGGTATCTACACTATCTATTATATGTGCTGCTGGTGAATAGGCCTTACAAGACCAATGAACTGCACTACTATTTTATTATACTTACTAACAGTATATGGCACCCACATATTCTGCAGCAGTTTATAGCCATTATCATTGAATGTCCCCATTGGGGCTCACAATCTACATTCCCCACTGGAGTATGGAAGAAAAGTGGAGAATCCAGAAGAAGCCCATGCAGACACGAGGAACATGCAGACTCCATGATGTTCTCCTGTTTCCTCTCCCATGCCAAAAACATACTGACAGGGAATTGAGATTGTGAGCCCCAATGGGTCAGTGCAGCACTGTGGAATAAATATATGGATGGATTTGGCCCCAGGACTGAAGTCCCATAAAGCAGCTACCTCCACCGTGTGTCTGGTGGGAGTCACGGGCTTTAGAAGTCACAGGCTTTAGTATTAGGCGGCTTTCACGCTACGTTTTTTAGCATGCGTCATGAACGTTGTTTTGCTGCAAAAGCGGATCCTGTTTTTGCAAAGAAAAACGCATGAAAACGCCTGTGTTATTTTGCAGGATCCTGTCACTTTAAGTTTATGGGCGGGCATTGGAGTCATGTGATTGGGAGTGAGGGGAACTGAACATGAAAGACTGGGAGCCGACATCTGACAGCTGCGGAGGCTTGTAACCAAGGTAAACATCGGGTAACTAAGCCCGCTGTTACCCGATATTTACCTTGGTTATGAGCGTCCTCCGATCTCAGGCGGGGGACAGAGGAGAGAGAGGGAGGGGGAGGGAGAGGGAGGGGAGGGAGAGACTGATCACGGAGGCTGGTTTCTGGGCATGCTCAGTAGAGCAAGCAGGATCCTGTCTATCAGCACGCCAGCGTTCACCTGCGTTTGCGTGCTGTTTAGTCAGGATCCAGCAATTTGCAATATTTGGACGCAGCTCAAAAACGCTACAAGTAGGGTTTTTGAAAAAAGTTAAAAAACTGCAACTCGCTGGATCCGCACTATAACGCACGCAAACGCAGGTGAACGCATGTTGACGCGAGTCCATTGCAAATGCATTGAAATGAAAACGCAATTGCAGTTTGTGCTACCGTATTTTTGTGCAGAACGGATTTGTCTACAATCGGTAATAACCACAAAAAAAGAAATAAAACAATCCTATAGTAAACAAGTTAAAAAAAAGGCCAATGATTGACTGTGGCACTCTCGTTACAGTGCTGGATGTAGACTCTTCTCTGCAGGGCTGCCAGGGACCATCGGAGGGTCGGAGGGGTGGCTCTGGATTTAACGGGCACATAATGCTTATTTGATCATTGTAACACCTTCCCTGCACCTAGCCATTTTTATAAAACTCCTAAAAACTCCTAAACCTCTTAAATTACTAAGATTTCTATAGGAGCAGTCCTGAGCACGGAAGCGAGCGGCACAGAGCGATACATTCATTTCCCAGTGTAGGAGCAGTGAGGAGCAGCCATATGCACAGAGATGCTCTTCAGCCGATACTGGTAATTAGACGACCACCTGTCTCCATGGAAACCAAGAATCCTGCGCTGCTTGGATCCAACTGAAGGAAACGTGTGATCTGCAGCTTCTTCTTAGCAGTGATATCACCCAGAGGCGCTGCACACATCGTGCTGTATCCAGTCTTGAGATTTATTGTGTACATTCATGAAATGGAATAAACACAACATAACAGCAGTGTTACATCTGCCGCACCACGCGCTCATCGCCCATCACCATTTTAAAGGGTTGACGAGCGGCCATAAAGAATGTCTCACATTACCAGAGGATCACATAGTAAGACGAACGCTATATAGACACTAAATCACACTGGTAAAAGAGATGAAGAGACAACAATAGGAAAGCCAACAGCACCGGCACCATAGTGTGTAACAGAGAAGGATCATCCGGATCCAAACTGAACGGATATAGGAAGAAGTCCACAATTATCGCCTAGAACAGTAGCCAGTAACTCCACTCCAAGAGCCGGGTTTATTATCAACCAACAAGAACTTTAGAGAAATAAATTAAACACGACACGCTCGGTGCAGACATAACATTTCTTGATATTTTGGCTTCTGAAATTTGAACAGTAGAAGCAGGAGACTAAAGGCCAAAAATCAGCCAAACCCAAAGATCGGGGCCTCCCGACAGATTGAGTAGGCCGTTATAGTACATTCCCACGATCAGTGTCCGCAGAGTATTTTCCCTGTGTTAAAAACGGTGCGTTTTGAAGTACAAGCACAGTAGATGGGTTTTATAGAAATCTCCTGCCCACTGTGGTTCTTTTCTACATAGCGTAAATGACGTGCTGCACAGCATCCCGAGCCGCGACCTGTCACTTTATGCTTGCGGAGACATAAGTGTTCTCCAAAGGAAGAACAAAGTGAAAGTCTGCAGCGGCCTGAACCTTGATATTGGGCACGGACACTGTGGAGATCACTAGCGTCTCTGCAAGAGGAATGACACTGCGTCTAGAATGTAGATCTCCTGATCGTGAGCATGAACCCATAGAAGCATTGGGCAGTTAAACGTCAAGTTGCTGATCCTTTTGTTAGGAGGGGAGACAGGCGGGAGACTTTTGCTGAGCATTCCTATTTACAGAAGAGTTGGGAAAGATAGGTTCATCATGACGGGTGATTGTCTTGCCGGTCTTGATGAGGTGACATGTTGGGAGTTATGCAGGCTTTACACATTACGAGCTATCGTGCGATTGCATGTGCGATCATACCCGCCCCCGTCGTTTGTGTGTCACGGGCAAATCGCTGCCCGTGTCGCACAAAGTCGTTAAACCCCCGTCACACGCACTTACCTGCTGTGCGACCTCGCTGTGGGCGGCGAACATCCTCTTCCTGAAGGGGGAGGGACATTCGGCGTCATAGCGACGTCACACAGCGGCTGCCCAATAGAAGCGGAGGGGCGGAGATGAGCGGGACGTAAACATCCTGGCCACCTCCTTCCTTCCGCATAGTCGGCGGGTGCCGCGGGACGCAGGTAAGCTGTGTTCATCGTCCCTGGGGTGTCACACGGATCAATGTGTGCTACCCCGGGTCCGATGAACAACCGACGCCATGATAAATAAACAATATTTTAAAACTCAGCGACAAGTACACGACTCACGATTTGTGAGCGATTCTGCGTGGCTTAGAGGTGTCACACGAGACGACGTCGTGAACGATGCTGGATGTGCGTCACGAAAACTGTGACCCCGACGATGCATCGCACAATAGCTCATCTCGTGTAAAGCCCGGATTAGGCCTGGGAAATCAATCCACTTGCAATCAGACACTGGATCACACTAGGACCAATGTTACTCTATGAGGCCAAGCAGGTCAGATTTTTTTCTATGACAGTCAACTGAGAGAATTGAAGCGCACTATGCTGGCATTGGGATCACAGTCTGATCAGAGATTGATCAAAGTGTCATTTGCATAACCGGCCCGATTCTCTCAGAGCGCAGAGCTTACAGCCGTCTGCCCCCGCCCCTAGAGTCCTGTCTGGAGTTACAATTCTACCATAGGAATCACCACAGCTCATCGTGAATTAGAGGACCTGTGGTATCTCGCCCCCGTCGCGCCCTCCTCCTGCCCCAGCTCTGGCCAGTTAGGCGGGAGATAGGAGAAACTGGCGCACATTGCTTTTATAAGTTGCAACCTTTTTGGCACCACTCCAAAATTTTACAACTTTTCAAAGCAATCTGATAAAAATGCTTTAAGACTATGTGCACACAGTGTGCTTTTCGCGGCATTTTTGCCTGTTTTTCGGGTGCGTTTTTGGGCTCAAAACTGAATATCTTTACTTCCCCAGCAAAGCCTATGAGTTTTCATTTTTGCTGTCCGCACACAACTTTTTTTTTTTTTTTTTAATCTGCATTTTTGAGCTGAAAAAAAATGGTCATGTCAATTCTTTTCTGCGTTTTACTGCGTTTTCCCCCCATGCAATGCATTGGGAAAACACATCAAAACGCAGAGATCAAAAATGCGGCAAAAATGCATGCGTTTTTACGGATGCGTTTTTAGTGGCCAAACACGCTGCATCTTTGTAGTCACAAAAAATGGCAAGGTGCGCACATAGCCTAAAGGGTCATAGTGTTTAGGCAACAGCTCACTAATGTGTACGGCCAGCTTTAGGGCCTGTTTTTCAAACTATGCCTCCCTCTTCCAAGACAACATCAGTTGCATGTTCACTTATCACATTTCATTGTAGCAAGGTCTTTTCAGGGTGTGCTTTGTTTGTAGGCACTAAGGGTGGAATTAGTATGGTCATCAACCCCAGGCAACTTGGCTGCTTTTCTAGGAAAGTCAAAGTTAAAGGGTTATTCCCATATCCAAGATCCTACCCCAATATGTAGTAGGAAGAATAATAATAATAATAATAATAATAATAATAATAATAATAATAGAAATACCTACAATTAAAAATGTAGTATAGCCATGTCTCTTACCTCATGTGCAGGGTATTGCAACTTAAGTATCCATGGTTACGGCCACGGGCAACTAACTGTCACTATATGAGTAGTCATAACCATGGATACCTAAGCTGCAATGCCCTGCACATGAGGTAAGAGACATGAATACATCAGGAGAACCTCACTACATATCTAATTGGAGGTATTTGCTAATATTATTATTACTATACCTACTACATATTGGGATAGGATCTTGGAGATGGGAATACCCCTTTAAACATGGAGCATAAATGCAGGCGACTAGCTGCGACGATGGGAAGCCACTGGTCCTCGCCCCTTGCTAACCACTCTGCCGTCCTTAGGAACAGGTTGCTGGGGATTAGTGCACACAGATGCAGGCTTTCGGTGTGGTATTATAGACTATTTTTGTGCAAACTTGAAAAGAAGAAAAAAAGAGCAGCAAATCTGAATAATTTACAGATTATGATGGTTTTCCTTATCCCATATGGGCTCCTTTTAAAAGCAAATCTGGTCCTGCAAGACGTTATGTTAGCGATCTATGGTTGTGATGTACTTGATAATTAAAGTAAAGCCTAAAAAAAACCATTGACCCTTGTATAGGACGTTTTAAAAATGTCAACGAAATACCATGTCCCACCAGTGACGACAATGAAGCGTGATTCACTGACCTATTGCAATGGTGAGATGTGTAAGGCTGGCATCACACGACGTCTGCGCACAGTTTGCTTCTTCCATCTGAGTCAGAAGAAATGTTCAGACTTTTTACTCCGTTGGCCTCGTTATTCTCTATGGTTCTGCTGGGGTTCTGTGTGGATCACAATTTTGTGATCTTCAGACAAAAGCCCACAACGGAGACAAAGCGGCCTAAATGCAGTGTGAATATACCCTGAGATATCCTTCTGTACCAGCCACATCTGATGCAACCATACGTCAATCGCTGAATCATCACATTCTTCTAAATGACCCAATACCTGCAGAAGCAATGGGGAATAGTGATGGCTGTGTACACCCCAGGCGGATAGTCCGGCGGACAGATCACACACATCGTTCTCAGAAAGATGAATTTCCGTGCAGAGATTTGAAATAGGAAATTTATTACTCGGAGGTCATATCCTGTAACCACATTCCATTCAGAGGATGGAGCGAGACCCTGCAAGAATCCAGAAATATCCCACTCCTCCACCTTCCATCTGGAGACCTCGCACTTCCCAAACATTGACTTTGTGCTGAACGTTCCTGTCTGCTTAAAACGGGTTCATAGAAAATATTATCAGACCACTGCATGCTTTTCTACATAGCTGAGAAAAAGATTTTACTAGTCCAGTTCACGCTTTATGATACATTTTTAGGGCCATGTTTCACATTACATTGACCCTGGTGTTTCTGGGCATTTTTAGAACATTTCTTTCATTCTTGCTTTTGAAGTCAGTAAGGAAACCCCCAGCTGCGGGAACTGCACAAAATGAGGTCCGGCCCCGGGCTGAGGTCCGGCCCCGGGCTGAGGTCCGGCCCCGGGCTGAGGTCCGGCCCCGGGCTGAGGTCCGGCCCCGGGCTGAGGTCCGGCCCCGGGCTGAGGTCCGGCCCCGGGCTGAGGTCCGGCCCCGGGCTGAGGTCCGGCCCCGGGCTGAGGTCCGGCCCCGGGCTGAGGTCCGGCCCCGGGCTGAGGTCCGGCCCCGGGCTGAGGTCCGGCCCCGGGCTGAGGTCCGGCCCCGGGCTGAGGTCCGGCCCCGGGCTGAGGTCCGGCCCCGGGCTGAGGTCCGGCCCCGGGCTGAGGTCCGGCCCCGGGCTGAGGTCCGGCCCCGGGCTGAGGTCCGGCCCCGGGCTGAGGTCCGGCCCCGGGCTGAGGTCCGGCCCCGAGGTAACGTCCGGCCCCGAGGTAACGTCCGGCCCCGAGGTAACGTCCGGCCCCGAGGTAACGTCCGGCCCCGAGGTAACGTCCGGCCCCGAGGTAACGTCCGGCCCCGAGGTAACGTCCGGCCCCGAGGTAACGTCCGGCCCCGAGGTAACGTCCGGCCCCGAGGTAAGATCCGGCCCCGAGGTAAGATCCGGCCCCGAGGTAAGATCCGGCCCCGAGGTAAGATCCAGCCTCCTAGTCAGACTCGTCCATACATGCCGTCTACCAACTTTCAGACACAAGTGAAAATTTTTAGCCTCAAAAATGTTTCAGCTTCTTGATTGTTACAAAACTGATAATGAAAATCGTCTCTATAAATCTAAGCAGGACTGCTCCACAGCACGGTAAATTCCTGCAAACCCAATTTACTACCATAAATGACAGGGTTTTTTTGTTGTGACCAAACAATAATTCTGCATAATAATGTATTGGAATTAAAGAGCACAATTGGGAGCATTTTAGAAAAGATACTTCATTTTTAAAGAGAAAATATAAAAAACCTCTAAGGACATCTACAACAGGAGTGCAATGTATATCTAACTTTAAAAGGAATCTGTCAGCAGCTTTTTGCTATGCAATCAGAGGGCAGAATGAAGTAGGAGCTGAGAATCTGATTCCAGCGATGTGTCACTTAAGGCCACATCTCACTAAGCGACATCGTTGCTGATTCACAGTTTTGGTGACGCAACAGTGATCTTGCTAGCGATGTCGCTGTGTGTGACATCCAGCAACGACCTGGACCCTGCTGTGAGATCTCTAGTCGTTGCAGAATGTTCTGGACCATTTCCTTCAAAGGCGATGTATTGCTGGACAGGACGCATCGCTGTGTTTGACGCTGTGTGACAGGGTCCCAATGACAGCAGAGATTGTTATACAGGTCGCTGATCGTTACTGTGTCGTTGGTAAGGTCTGACTGTGTGACATCTCATAACCCAAAATGATATAAAGTAGGAGTAATAGTGCAGAAAACCAAAAGAAAAAACTCCTAATATTCAATATTAAAATCTATAATCATAAAAACCAAGTTGCTTTTACATAGTCATTATATAGACTGGTCACATATGGTGGGTGTAAAGGGGTGATAGACACGATTAGTGAGGATAGTGTTAGTTATTTACTATTCTCAAGGTAGGGGTAGCTTTAATAGTTGTATTTTTTAGTCAGGTAATTTATCAGTAGATTCTAGGGGGGAAGGGACGAACTTTCTATCCCTCCCTTTCACCTACCTACCAGCGGAGGTGCACCATAAATTGTTGGATACCCCCCGCTCCTCGTCGTCTCTCCCTATTTTCTCCCTACAACTCGTCAGTTGCAACCGGGAGACCCACCACCAAGAAAATTAGAGTGTGCAGTTAGTCATAGTCAATACTCATTAGTCAGCCGTACAAAAATATGTTCCAGCAATGTTACAGAGATGATATAAATCTCAGACCAATGTAAAATAGTAGAATCCCAGCAGGGATGACTTATCCCTATATTTTCCTTAGGGGTTCATCAGGGGACCTACCTAGTAGCCGGCACCGTGGGACCTGCAGTACCTGTAGTGCAACCAGCTATTGCATATTGGACGACTGGCCTTATTATGGGCTACTGACGTCACACTTTGGTTGCTGGTATCCCTGGACATTTAAGAAAGAAACCCCAGATCAGACATTCCCCTGATGAACCCCTAAGAAAAATATAGGGGGGAAACGCGTCGGGATATGCTACTGGATGGTCCCAGCAGATAAGTCATCCCTGCTGGGATTCTACTATTTTACATTGGTCTGAGATTTATATCATCTCTGGAACATATTTTTGTACGGCTGACTAATGAGTATTGACTATGACTAACTGCACACTCTAATTTTCTTGGTGGTGGGTCTCCCGGTTGCAACTGACGAGTTGTAGGGAGAAAATAGGGAGAGACGACGAGGAGCGGGGGGTACCCAACAATTTATGGTGCACCTCCGCTGGTAGGTAGGTGAAAGGGAGGGATAGAAAGTTCGTCTCTTCCCCCCTAGAATCTACTGATACATTACCTAAGAAATACAAAGCTACCCCTACCTTGAGAATAGTAAATAACTAACACTATCCTCACTAATCGTGTCTATCACCCCTTTACACCCACCATATGTGACCAGTCTATATAATGACTATGTAAAAGCAACTTGGTTTTTATGATTATAGATTTTAATATTGAATATTAGGAGTTTTTTCTTTTGGTTTTCTGTGTGACATCTCACCAGCGACCTTCCAGCGATCCTTATCAGGTCGCATCGTTTTCGGGATCGCTGGTAAGTCGCTAAATGTGACGGGGCTTTACTTGTCTGCTGGGTGAAGTTTGGATAAAATCGGTTTCTGTGCTATAGATGTAGCAGTGATCGGAATGCTGAGCCCTGTATAACCCCGTCCACACCACTGATTGGCAGCTTCCTGTGTACACTTTTTGTCAGCAATCTGCCAATCAGTGGTGGGGGCAGGGTTACAGATTGGCTCATCTGACTTGCATGTGACACCTAGTCCTTCAGTGATAATCTTCTGCTGATAAAACACTGATTGTATTGAAACTACAATACACTGCCCAATAAATGATACATCCCTGCAATCAGGATCTCTGCCCCTATATTATGCAACAACCTGCTTACAAGATTCCCTTAAGGAATATTCTTTTTTTAACCTATTTAAAGTTTGGTTACGTTCATATGAATTTTAGGTCTATTCTTGGTGTTTACACCAAACTTATCCATAAGGAAACAAAAGTGTATACTTTTTCCTGTATATTACAGGTATAAATTGGAATACATTTATTTAAGGTATAGAATATTGTAGAAAACAGCGCTATTTCATACATAAATATAAATCGCGGTATGCGTTGCTGTACAATGGTAGCTTACTAACAACCAATCCCACAATACATTGAAGCTTGAATGAACTATTAATAATATTTATTCATTTATATAGCGCTATTAATTCCACGGCGCTTTACATACATTGGCAACACTGCCCCCATTGGGGCTCACAATCTAGAGTCCCTGTCTGTATGTCTTTGGAGTGTGAGAGGAAACCGGAGACCCCAGAGGAAACCCACGCAAACGTGGGGAGAACATACAAACTCCTTGCAGATGGTGTCCTTGGTGGGATTTGAACCCAGGACCCCAGCGCTGCGAGACTGCAGTGCTAACCACTGAGCCACCGTGCTGCACAATTAACACTTGTTCTGTGCTCATCAATCTATACAGGCGATATAGTGACCACTGATCTGCAAGCATGTAGTTGATCAGCGTTCGTTTTCAGTTACAATTCGCGTAGCATAAACACATTATTAACCATGCTTTTTTCAGCACTTAGTTACCAGAACACATTTTTTCACTATAAACATTTATGGCATATTAATATAAAAACCCACCACAAATCCTGACTGCTGGACGTGTCTAATATTACTACTACATTTATTCCTCCTGAGACTGCCCAAATGTAACAAACTTAGTGGCCAATTCATTAAAACTAGCGTTACTTACGCCAGTCTTTATCCCTTCACCTCTGGGTGATTTTCCGGTTTTTATTTTCATTTTTTTCCTCCCCCTTCTTCCAATAGCAAAAAAATGTTATACTTTTCCAGCCATATAGCAATATGAGGGCTTGTTTTTTGTTGTACTTTTAAATGACACCATTCATTCTGCTGCACATTATATTGGAAAACGTGAACAAATTCCAAGTGCAATGAAATTGCAAAAGAAAAATGAAATTCCACAAAGGTTTGGGGGGTTTTTTTTTTTTGTTTTTTTTTTTTTGTATGTGCAATATATGGTAAATCTGACCTGGCAGAATGATTCCCCAGGTCACTACGAGTATGTAGATACCAAACATGGGTAGTTTTGTTCTTTTTTATATAAATGTCAAAAAACTAATTTAATTTATTTTATATTTTGATAGATTGGACATTTCTGAATGTAGGGCTGGCATTCACAGGAGGATCGTGATGACAGGCACAGGAGTCATCAGCTGATCCCCGGGTTGTCATTAAAACCCATTGGCGCTCCACGATCATGTGACGGGAGCACTGATGGCCAGGTCAATGACGCGCTTCCTGTCTGTGCATGTTAAATGTCGCCATCAGTGATTGACAGCGGCATTAAACTGGATAACAGCCGCAGGTGGATTGGAGATGGACCCACGTCTGTTAGAGTGAACTCACAAGGCCGTATGACTCAATCCAGGATCACATCTCAATGCTCGGACCGACCGGGGATCTCCTGATCCAAGCGTGATGGCATGTATTTCTATTCAGCCATCACAGCCAGGAGAGCCGACGACCAGTCCGAGCATTGTGATGCGTTCCTTGGACCAGTCTTATGGCCGTGTGAATATGCCCTTAGAATCACTTGATGGCTGATTAAATCAGGAAAGAGAAGGGAAAGATGCATGTGAGCCCGAATCAAAGGCAGGGACATGTGATGGGGTAATAAAGGTGGTGTCCCTTCAGTATAATGCATCAAATTCATTAATAAGCGCACACCACTTAATGAATTTGGAGCATCTTCTCAGTGGCTTCCTCATCTGTGCTCAGGAACTGGAGTAACATTTCTGGTATAAGAAATGTAGGCACTTTTGTTGAATTTGATGGCTTGGCTTATCTCCGATACATCCCGCTCCTCACCAGTCTCCCATACATCCCACTCTTCACCAGTCTCCGATACATCCCGCTCTTCACCAGTCTCCGATACATCCCGCTCTTCACCAGTCTCCGATACATCCCGCTCTTCACCAGTCTCCGATACATCCCACTCTTCACCAGTCTCCCATACATCCCACTCTTTACCAGTCTCCCATACATCCCACTCTTCACCAGTCTCCGATACATCCCGCTCTTCACCAGTCTCCCATACATCCCGCTCTTCACCAGTCTCCGATACATCCCGCTCTTCACCAGTCTCCGATACATCCCGCTCTTCACCAGTCTCCGATACATCCCGCTCTTCACCAGTCTCCCATACATCCCACTCTTTACCAGTCTCCCATACATCCCGCTCTTCACCAGTCTCCCATACATCCCGCTCTTCACCAGTCTCCCATACATCCCGCTCTTCACCAGTCTCCCATACATCCCGCTCTTCACCAGTCTCCGATACATCCCACTCTTCACCAGTCTCCCATACATCCCGCTCCTCACCAGTCTCCCATACATCCCGCTCTTCACCAGTCTCCGATACATCCCGCTCTTCACCAGTCTCCCATACATCCCGCTCCTCACCAGTCTCCCATACATCCCGCTCTTCACCAGTCTCCCATACATCCCGCTCTTCACCAGTCTCCCATACATCCCGCTCTTCACCAGTCTCCCATACATCCCGCTCCTCACCAGTCTCCCGTACATCCCGCTCTTCACCAGTCTCCGATACATCCCGCTCTTCACCAGTCTCCCATACATCCCGCTCTTCACCAGTCTCCCATACATCCCGCTCCTCACCAGTCTCCCATACATCCCGCTCCTCACCAGTCTCCCATACATCCCGCTCTTCACCAGTCTCCGATACATCCCGCTCTTCACCAGTCTCCCATACATCCCGCTCTTCACCAGTCTCCCATACATCCCGCTCCTCACCAGTCTCCCGTACATCCCGCTCTTCACCAGTCTCCGATACATCCCGCTCTTCACCAGTCTCCCATACATCCCACTCTTCACCAGTCTCCCATACATCCCACTCTTCACCAGTCTCCCATACATCCCGCTCTTCACCAGTCTCCCATACATCCCGCTCTTCACCAGTCTCCGATACATCCCACTCTTCACCAGTCTCCCATACATCCCACTCTTCACCAGTCTCCCATACATCCCACTCTTCACCAGTCTCCCATACATCCCGCTCTTCACCAGTCTCCGATACATCCCGCTCTTCACCAGTCTCCGATACATCCCACTCTTCACCAGTCTCCCATACATCCCGCTCTTCACCAGTCTCCAATACATCCCGCTCTTCACCAGTCTCCCATACATCCCACTCTTCACCAGTCTCCCATACATGCCACTCTTCACCAGTCTCCCATACATCCCGCTCTTCACCAGTCTCCCATACATGCCACTCTTCACCAGTCTCCCATACATCCCGCTCTTCACCAGTCTCCCATACATCCCGCTCCTCACCAGTCTCCCGTACATCCCGCTCTTCACCAGTCTCCGATACATCCCGCTCTTCACCAGTCTCCCATACATCCCACTCTTCACCAGTCTCCCATACATCCCGCTCTTCACCAGTCTCCCATACATCCCGCTCTTCACCAGTCTCCCATACATCCCGCTCTTCACCAGTCTCCGATACATCCCACTCTTCACCAGTCTCCCATACATCCCACTCTTCACCAGTCTCCCATACATCCCACTCTTCACCAGTCTCCCATACATCCCACTCTTCACCAGTCTCCGATACATCCCGCTCTTCACCAGTCTCCGATACATCCCACTCTTCACCAGTCTCCCATACATCCCGCTCTTCACCAGTCTCCCATACATGCCACTCTTCACCAGTCTCCCATACATCCCGCTCTTCACCAGTTCACACAAGAGTATGAAAAAAATCGGACGAGTTTAATTGAGGAAAATCCTGACCATTTTTTTCTCGTCTGTCATCAGTGTGCAGTTTGTTTATATAAAGCAGCAGTTATTAAAAATGTATGAGACTAAATACAGTTTAGGATTTGAAAGAAATGCGATGTATTCGTAAAAATCGGATGCTATACAGTGGCCCAGAATGGATACAACATTTTTTTTAGCACACCTATGGATTTCAATGACCAAGTCTCATCAATTATATGGAAGAAACTAGAGCACACTGATTTTTTTTTAATGGGCAAATTCAGTCTGTGGAAAAAAAAAAAGATTAAAAAAAATCGTACACCTGCACTGTCCCATAGAACAACATTGGTCTAAAGGGGGCTTTACACGCTACGATATCGTTAACGTTTTATCGTCGGGGTCACGTTGTTAGTGACGCACATCCAGCGTCATTAACGATATCGCAGCGTGTGACACTGACCAGCGACCTTAAAAATGGTGAAAATCGTTCACCATGGAGAGGTCGTCCCAAACTCAAAAATCGGTAAGGGTTGTTTATCCAGGTGGTTCGTTGCTCCTGCAGCAGCACACATCGCTGTGTGTGACACCGCAGCAGCGAGGAACGTCTCCTTACCTGCCGCCGGCCCCAATGCGGAAGGAAGGAGGTGGGCGGGATGTTACGTCCTGCTCATCTCCGCCCCTCCGCTTTGATTGGCCGGCCGCTTAATGACGCTGCGGTGACGTCGCTGTGATGCCGAACGTCCCTCCCCCTTGAAGGAGGGATTGTTCGGCAGTCACAGCGACGCCGCCAACCAGTGCGTGTGACGCTGCCGCAGCGATAATGTTCGCTACGGCAGCGATCACAAACAATCGCATGCACGACGGGGGCGGGTACTTACACGCTCGATATCGCTAGAAATTGCGGTATCGCTACCGTGTAAAGCCCCCTTAAGTGCGGTCTGTGCGCCAAGACACGTTTACACTGGATGATTTCAGTCCGCTTTCAAGCACTGATCCACTAGGTACAAACTGAACTGCACTTGATAATTGGGTCATTAATATGGACCGACACACACTGTATGGGGAAGAAAGCTAATTAGTGTGATCATTCTGCCACTATAGAGCATCATGTTGTCAGCAGCACATCCCACATTCACATGGGCAATACGCTGCAGATAACAATGATTTTCATGCTGGCATGGAAGATCTGATCCCCAGACATGCAAGCCTTTTGCTCGCTAGCAGGGTGACTGGTGGCATGTTATGGATGCTTGTTTGATGATTCTCATACGAGAAAGCAAAGATGATGATTTAACATGACGACTACATTGTATACATAAAAGTTTTGCAAAGTATGAAGAAGGCAACGTTTCAGAAATCACTTTATACTGAGCTCATAATGTATTCGTACTTTGATTTGTCTTTCCACTATACGCACAAATGCCCAATCAGAAAAACACACTGAAAATAAACCCATCATAAGCCTCTTACCTGGTTCCAGTTTAATAACTTTAATTGCTGCCAGTTCTCCGGTGTTGACATTGCGAGCCTGCAAAACAAAAAGCAAACAAAACCTTTAAGACAAGTTCTAAACCCTTCAAACAAAAAGACTAAACCGCTCTGTAATGAGGAAAAAGTCACGAAAACGTGCAAAGTATGAGACACAATTCAATTGTCAAGGAGGTCAATGAATCCAGAGTATGACATTTTCCACTGTGAATTCCACACAGATTCCTAAAATATGGCGTATAAGGTGGAAGGTTATGGATGTAGCGTCTGCAGTGTTTTTGGCTTTTTCTTGTAAAGCAGATTTTTTTTTTTAGTTGTTGCACCCCCATGAACTTTTTTATATAGTGTCATTGTGTTAACCTTCTGCCATCTTCTCCAGTTTCCAGCGGTGTTCTGCTCCTCTTCTCTGTGACGTCACCGCATACGAGACAATCCGCCTCAAGTTACACTCTAGGCGTGAACATAAAGTCTCTTTTACAATATAAGTCTATGGGGCCTCGTTCTGACGCTCCATAACTTACATTGAAGACCTAATTCTGGGTCACGCATAGCGCAGAGGGTCCCTGAGGAGTCTGCAGAAGGGTGACGTCACCGAGAAGAGGAGCAGAACAGTGCTGGACACCAGAGAAGTAGGCGGTAGGGAAGTAAATTAAGACAATGGCAGTAAACTACATCAACGTATACAAAGATATTGAGAGAAAAAAGTTCATGGGAGGACAACTTTAAACCAAGAAGAGCTACATTCACACGGGCAATATATCTTCATGTAGGAACTATAGATTTATGGTGGTTATACATAGGGGAAGGTCAGATGATTTGGCTGTTTTCGACAGGATCACCCAACTATACCTCATATGTATAGAGATGTCCCAACTCTACATCAATGATGGAAGTCAGGATCAAGAAAGGTTTGGCATTCATGGCTTCCACCTGCCCAATTCTTTGTTTTCATGCCCAAACGTTGCCTACTACCTTTTCACCACTGAAATGGCTTGCATGGTTGGTTGACAGCTATTAAAATAGAATGAGTACCTTTAGGGTATGTGCCCACAATCAGGAGACGCAGAGTTCTAGACAGTCATTCCTCTTGCGGAGACGCGACTGTCCATGCCCACGATCATGATTCTCGGGGCGCAGCGTAACTTCGCAGTGTTTTTCTGGTGTGAACACTCACGTCTCCACAAAAATAAATGCATGCTGCGGCTCAGAAAGATGCTGCAGATGTCAGTTTACGCTGGGTAGAAAAGAAGCCAACTGGGCACGGGATCTCTATAAATTCCTTCCACTGTGCTTGTATAACGAAGCGTTTTGGATGCAGTGAAAATACGGAAACGCTACTAATCCTCAGCAAGTACCTTTCGGGGACATCCATGTCGGTTTAAAAAAAGTCAGTAAAATCTGTTGCAAAATCTACAGTAAATCAAATAGAAAATGAAAATCTGCAACAAAGACTAATGCTGCAATCCGCATTGTGCTCAGATCTCATCCACACCGTTGGTGCCATAATGCGCTACAAATTTGCACTGAAATCTCCAACTTTTCTTCCCGTGTGGATATACCATAGATATGATATGTTAAATGGCATGTAAGGAGAACATGATGCTTGGGAACAGGACAGATTAGGTGATTTACACTTACTAACCACATGAAAGAAACGTCATTAATTGCCCTGAGGCTCCTCTTTTTCTGTTCGGCTGCCCAGACCTGGATAGCCATGTTTTCATCCCGGAGCTACACCCTGATCACAACACAAGGGGCACGGCATTTCTTCATCTCCATAAGAGGACTTTGATGCCCACCACAATTTATACCTAAGCACAACTCACAGAGAATCCTAACACATGCCCCCCTGTACCAATCTCATGCCCCCTTTGGTAAGAGGCTTCTTGCCTGCGAGTAAACACGGTGCAGTGAAATGAATGTAATACGTTAAGCATCTTAGCTGACCTTACTTGATATGCTATGACAAAACTGTCTGTTCTGGTAATGTCATACTAAGGCGTTCAGTCTCCAACAAGCCAGCTTCTATTTATACACAAACCGAGCCTTCATTTTATGTAATTACCTACAGGAATCACTGATAGGAACAGATACGAGGTACAGGAACCTTTTCTCTTGGTGCGAGGACTGCCAGATCAAAACGGTGTGTGCAATTCTGAGACTCCTCCAAGGTCTTCATGTCACTTACCGGCACTTTAATTCTACAGTTTTTTTTAACCCATGGGAAAAGAAATGTCCTGATTGCTAATGGGAGAAAAATGTAAATCTGACTGCAAACTGGGAAAACAGACAGCTCCTATAGACGAGCACACCATATAGCGTCATTCATTCTGGAGCCTGACAAGCTCCGCGTCCGAGGAAGAGATCTCACACTAACACTGCAGCTCAAAGACTCCTGTGATGTGTAGAGAAGACGGTGACTTATTTTCTTACTAGTGCCATGTTCAAGGTACAAAGCTTGTTGAATGCATTACTTTAGCTGTGTCATAAAGAGAATCTTTAAGAAGGATCAGAAGGATCAACCCTCCAAAAGGGTGTCAATGTGCCATACATCTCACTAAAATCTCAGCTCCAATAATTTTAGCTCCACAGCACCTTTAAGCCGGCCTAACTGTGCCTCCAGGCTGGCCCCACGAAGCCTCCAGGCCGGCCCAACTGCGCCTCCAGGCTGGCCCCACGACGCCTCCAGGCCGGCCCAACTGCACCTCCAGGCCGGCCCCACGACGCCTCTCCAGGTCAGCCCCACAGCGCCTCTCCAGGTCAGCCCCACAGCGCCTCTCCAGGTCAGCCCCACAACGCCTCTCCAGGTCAGCCCCACAGCGCCTCTCCAGGTCAGCCCCACAGCGCCTCTCCAGGTCAGCCCCACAGCGCCTCTCCAGGTCAGCCCCACAGCGCCTCTCCAGGTCAGCCCCACAGCGCCTCTCCAGGTCAGCCCCACAGCGCCTCTCCAGGTCAGCCCCACAGCGCCTCTCCAGGTCAGCCCCACAGCGCCTCTCCAGGTCAGCCCCACAGCGCCTCTCCAGGTCAGCCCCACAGCGCCTCTCCAGGTCAGCCCCACAGCGCCTCTCCAAGTCAGCCCCACAGCGCCTCTCCGGGTCAGCCCCACAGCGCCTCTCCGGGTCAGCCCCACAGCGCCTCTCCAGGTCAGCCCCACAACGCCTCTTTAGGTCAGCCCCACAGCGCCTCTCCAGGTCAGCCCCACAGCGCCTCTCCAGGTCAGCCCCACAGCGCCTCTCCAGGTCAGCCCCACAGCGCCTCTCCAGGTCAGCCCCACAGCGCCTCTCCAGGTCAGCCCCACAGCGCCTCTCCAGGTCAGCCCCACAGCGCCTCTCCAGGTCAGCCCCACAGCGCCTCTCCAGGTCAGCCCCACAGCGCCTCTCCAGGTCAGCCCCACAGCGCCTCTCCAGGTCAGCCCCACAGCGCCTCTCCAGGTCAGCCCCACAGCGCCTCTCCAGGTCAGCCCCACAGCGCCTCTCCAGGTCAGCCCCACAGCGCCTCTCCAGGTCAGCCCCACAGCGCCTCTCCAGGTCAGCCCCACAGCGCCTCTCCAGGTCAGCCCCACAGCGCCTCTCCAGGTCAGCCCCACAGCGCCTCTCCAGGTCAGCCCCACAGCGCCTCTCCAGGTCAGCCCCACAGCGCCTCTCCAGGTCAGCCCCACAGCGCCTCTCCAGGTCAGCCCCACAGCGCCTCTCCAGGTCAGCCCCACAGCGCCTCTCCAGGTCAGCCCCACAACGCCTCTCCAGGTCAGCCCCACAACGCCTCTTTAGGTCAGCCCCACAGCGCCTCTCCAGGTCAGCCCCACAGCGCCTCTCCAGGTCAGCCCCACAGCGCCTCTCCAGGTCAGCCCCACAGCGCCTCTCCAGGTCAGCCCCACAGCGCCTCTCCAGGTCAGCCCCACAGCGCCTCTCCAGGTCAGCCCCACAGCGCCTCTCCAGGTCAGCCCCACAGCGCCTCTCCAGGTCAGCCCCACAGCGCCTCTCCAGGTCAGCCCCACAGCGCCTCTCCAGGTCAGCCCCACAGCGCCTCTCCAGGTCAGCCCCACAGCGCCTCTCCAGGTCAGCCCCACAGTGCCTCTCCAGGTCAGGCCCATAGTGCCTCTCCAGGTCAGCCCCATAGTGCCTCTCCAAGTCAGCTCCACATGCTTTTAAAACAACTCAGCTCACCATCTTGAACTAATGCCACTTTATAAACTTCAGAGAACATGTTGAAAGACAACCTTGACATCTGAGACATTCTGTCCAATCCGTACATCATGCATCAGACACCGGCTGTATGAACTCTGCCAGGTATATTTGACTCTGAAAAACTGCAGCGTTTCAGAAAAACAAACAAAAAAAACAAACAAACACATACAGACAGAGCAACACGGGAGACTAGTCAGAAAAGTAGGTTTCCGGTAGCTTCTCCCCACCTGCTGCCAGTGACTGAAAGGTCTGTACCTAGATGCGCACCTAAACATATAACTGTCAATCAAGGGCAGCGGGTGGAAAGAAGCCGCAGCGGAACCGCTAGTCTGACTAGTGCACAGTCCCAGCGTTTCAGAGTCAAACATACATAGCTGTGTTCATGCCACATACATGACACCCATGGATTCGAATCCTGAAGAACAGAGCAAAAACAAAACAAAAAAAAAAAACTGCTGAAATGCAAAAAAAGCAGCAAAGACAAAGCAAAACCTACATTTTGGCTGCAGCTTTTTTACTGCCATAAAAATCAGGCTTTGGCTGTAGCAAAAAAACATGTGAACATTGCCTAACATGTATTACAGTTCATAGCAATGATATGTTTATCCAATCTCAATTATCTTTTAATTTTGCTTTTTGTAACATTTCAGAGTCTTTATATTGATGTGGATCAATGCACCCAAAGGAATATTAGTCACTGCACAAATTAACTAAAATATATTCTCACATCTCTAAATAAGAGCCTGAGGAATACAAACATGTGAGAATTAGACTTCAAAGATCCTGCGCCTCCCTCCCGTCCCCTGAAGCTGGCTCGGAGTAATCCTTCATTTCACCTTTTGACAGAGGACAACGTGGGCTTCAATTATATCTTCTCACAATCTTTTAGGGCAGAAATCAAATTTACACTTATTCACAACTGAGAATTTATACTACTTTCAAATATTTTTATTTTAGTTCTTGATATTAAAATTTAGCACAATGTTCAAGAGGTTTTCCCTCATTTTTTAAGGCGCTGACTATAGGGTTCTCATTTAGAGCTCATTAGATCATAGTTCCCCTCACCCTCTGTACATTGTACGGCACACCTATACGCTGTATATGTACAGGTATCCTCGATGCAGCTCCACTGTGGGATATGCCATCATTTTGTGTGTTGTATTGGTCCATTGCCACCACTTTGTTGTAGGTTCACCCCATGTAACTTCTTAAGACGCAAAAAATCCACTTATGAAGACATTTTTCTAGCCACACATTCATAGAAAAAGTACGATTAAAAAAACCCAAAAACATACTTTCTTTCATAATGTTAAAAAGATCCATCTTGGAAAAAAAAGTCAAATAGATTTTGAGATTTTTCAACCTGAGATATCGGTATTAGTTCCCTGCACTATCTGGAATGTGGAGTCCATGATGCACATTGCTTTCCGTGAGCTGAAAAAAACTTTTCCCTGTTGTACTTTTTAAAGGATTATTCCCAAATGTTTAAATCATGTCATATTGTAGGATATCATCACCCTATAATAAGTGGAAAATCAATCTATCCTTGGAATAAAGGTGTCACAGGTCCCAATCTTATCTCCAGCTATGCGACCCCTTCATAATGGTGAGGTTACCGGAAGTGAGATCCTCATCGATCCTACTGTCTCCTGAGTGCCACCAAAATCATACCTTTCATGTCAGTAACAGAGGAACAGAGCTGGAGTGACAGAGGCTTCAGATCTAAAAAAATAGTTCTTAAGCCTGATTTGTATATAAATTCAAACACTGATTTCTCAGTAATGGAGGAACACTGGTCATGTAAAGGTATTGCTGGACTTGTCTTTGAAAGTGACATGAGCAAATAAATAGATTGGGGTGTGTAATCCTGGCTGAGTTTATACAGCCGGTGTTTGATGCATGATGTACGGATTAGACAGGATGTCTCAGATGTCAAGGTTGTCTTTCAACATGTCCTCTGAAGTATATAAAGCGGCATTAGTTCAAGATGGTTCTGTGGGGCTGACCTGGAGGTGAGGTGGGGCTGACCTGGAAGGGGCTGTGGGGGCTGACCTGGAAGGGGCTGTGGGGGCTGACCTGAAAGGGGCTGTGGGGGCTGACCTGAAATCGGCTGTGGGGGCTGACCTGGAAGGGGCTGTGCGGGCTGACCTGGAGGTGAGGTGGGGCTAACCTGGAAGGGGCTGTGGGGGCTGACCTGGGGCTGTGGGGGCTGTACTCGAAGGGGCCGCGGAGGCTGTCCTGGAAGGGGCTGTGGGGGCTGACCTGGAAGGGGCTGTGGGGGCTGACCTGGAAGGGGCAGTGGGGGCTGAACTGGAAGGGGCAGTGGGGGTTGACCTGGAAGGGGCTGTGGGGGCTAACCTGGAAGGGGCTGTGGGGGCTGACCTGGAAGGGGCTGTGGGGGCTGACCTGGAAGGGGCAGTGGGGGCTGAACTGGAAGGGGCAGTGGGGGTTGACCTGGAAGGGGCAGTGGGGGCTGTACTGGAAGGGGCTGTGGGGGCTGTACTGGAAGGGGCTGTGGGGGCTGACCTGGAAGGGGCTGTGGGGGCTGACCTGGAAGGGGCTGTGGGGGCTGACCTGGAAGGGGCTGTGGGGGCTGACCTGGAAGGGGCTGTGGGGGCTGACCTGGAAGGGGCTGTGGGGGCTGACCTGGAAGGGGCTGTGGGGGCTGACCTGGAAGGGGCTGTGGGGGCTGACCTGGAAGGGGCTGTGGGGGCTGACCTGGAAGGGGCTGTGGGGGCTGACCTGGAAGGGGCTGTGGGGGCTGACCTGGAAGGGGCTGTGGGGGCTGACCTGGAAGGGGCTGTGGGGGCTGACCTGGAAGGGGCTGTGGGGGCTGACCTGGAAGGGGCTGTGGGGGCTGACCTGGAAGGGGCTGTGGGGGCTGACCTGGAAGGGGCTGTGGGGGCTGACCTGAAAGGGGCTGTGGGGGCTGACCTGAAAGGGGCTGTGGGGGCTGACCTGAAAGGGGCTGTGGGGGCTGACCTGAAAGGGGCTGTGGGGGCTGACCTGAAAGGGGCTGTGGGGGCTGACCTGGAATCGGCTGTGGGGGCTGACCTGGAGGCGAGGTGGGGCTGACCTGGAAGGGGCTGTGGGGGCTGACCTGGAGGCGAGGTGGGGCTGACCTGGAAGGGGCTGTGGGGACTAACCTGGAAGGGGCTGTGGGGACTAACCTGGAAGGGGCTGTGGGGGCTGACCTGGAAGGGGCTGTGGGGGCTGACCTGGAAGGGGCTGTGGGGGCTGACCTGGAAGGGGCTGTGGGGGCTGACCTGGAAGGGGCTGTGGGGGCTGACCTGGAAGGGGCTGTGGGGGCTGACCTGAAAGGGGCTGTGGGGGCTGACCTGAAAGGGGCTGTGGGGGCTGACCTGAAAGGGGCTGTGGGGGCTGACCTGAAAGGGGCTGTGGGGGCTGACCTGAAAGGGGCTGTGGGGGCTGACCTGAAAGGGGCTGTGGGGGCTGACCTGAAAGGGGCTGTGGGGGCTGACCTGAAAGGGGCTGTGGGGGCTGACCTGAAAGGGGCTGTGGGGGCTGACCTGAAAGGGGCTGTGGGGGCTGACCTGAAAGGGGCTGTGGGGGCTGACCTGGAATCGGCTGTAGGGGCTGACCTAGATGCGAGGTGGGGCTGACCTGGAAGGGGCTGTGGGGGCTGACCTGGAGGTGAGGTGGGGCTAACCTGGAAGGGGCTGTGGGGGCTGACTTGGGGCTGTGGGGGCTGTACTGGAAAGGGGCTGTGGGGGCTGACCTGGAAGGGGCTGTGGGGGCTGACCTGGAAGGGGCTGTGGGGGCTGACCTGGAAGGGGCTGTGGGGGCTGACCTGGAAGGGGCTGTGGGGGCTGACCTGGAAGGGGCTGTGGGGGCTGACCTGGAAGGGGCTGTGGGGGCTGACCTGGAAGGGGCTGTGGGGGCTGACCTGAAAGGGGCTGTGGGGGCTGACCTGAAAGGGACTGTGGGGGCTGACCTGGAGGCGAGGTGGGGCTGACCTGGAAGGGGCTGTGGGGGCTGACCTGGAGGTGAGGTGGGGATGACCTGGAAGGGGCTGTGGGGGCTGACCTGGAAGGGGCTGTGGGGGCTGACCTGGAGGTGAGGTGGGGCTGACCTGGAAGGGGCTGTGGGGGCTGACCTGGAAGGGGCTGTGGGGGCTGACCTGAAAGGGGCTGTGGGGGCTGACCTGAAAGGGGCTGTGGGGGCTGACCTGAAAGGGGCTGTGGGGGCTGACCTGAAAGGGGCTGTGGGGGCTGACCTGAAAGGGGCTGTGGGGGCTGAACTGAAAGGGGCTGTGGGGGCTGACCTGAAAGGGGCTGTGGGGGCTGACCTGAAAGGGGCTGTGGGGGCTGACCTGAAAGGGGCTGACCTGAAAGGGGCTGTGGGGGCTGACCTGAAAGGGGCTGTGGGGGCTGACCTGAAAGGGGCTGTGGGGGCTGACCTGAAAGGGGCTGTGGGGGCTGACCTGAAAGGGGCTGTGGGGGCTGACCTGAAAGGGGCTGTGGGGGCTGACCTGGAATCGGCTGTAGGGGCTGACCTGGAGGCGAGGTGGGGCTGACCTGGAAGGGGCTGTGGGGGCTGACCTGGAGGTGAGGTGGGGCTAACCTGGAAGGGGCTGTGGGGGCTGACCTGGGGCTGTGGGGGCTGACCTGGAAGGGGCTGTGGGGGCTGACCTGGAAGGGGCTGTGGGGGCTGACCTGAAAGGGGCTGTGGGGGCTGACCTGGAAGGGGCTGTGGGGGCTGACCTGAAAGGGGCTGTGGGGGCTGACCTGAAAGGGGCTGTGGGGGCTGACCTGAAAGGGGCTGTGGGGGCTGACCTGAAAGGGGCTGTGGGGGCTGACCTGAAAGGGGCTGTGGGGGCTGACCTGGAATCGGCTGTAGGGGCTGACCTGGAGGCGAGGTGGGGCTGACCTGGAAGGGGCTGTGGGGGCTGACCTGGAGGTGAGGTGGGGCTAACCTGGAAGGGGCTGTGGGGGCTGACTTGGGGCTGTGGGGGCTGTACTGGAAAGGGGCTGTGGGGGCTGACCTGGAAGGGGCTGTGGGGGCTGACCTGAAAGGGGCTGTGGGGGCTGACCTGGAAGGGGCTGTGGGGGCTGACCTGAAAGGGGCTGTGGGGGATGACCTGAAAGGGGCTGTGGGGGCTGACCTGAAAGGGGCTGTGGGGGCTGACCTGAAAGGGGCTGTGGGGGCTGACCTGAAAGGGGCCGTGGGGGCTGACCTGAAAGGGGCCGTGGGGGCTGACCTGAAAGGGGCCGTGGGGGCTGACCTGAAAGGGGCTGTGGGGGCTGACCTGAAAGGGGCTGTGGGGGCTGACCTGAAAGGGACTGTGGGGGCTGACCTGGAGGCGAGGTGGGGCTGACCTGGAAGGGGCTGTGGGGGCTGACCTGGAGGTGAGGTGGGGCTGACCTGGAAGGGGCTGTGGGGGCTGACCTGGAAGGGGCTGTGGGGGCTGACCTGGAGGTGAGGTGGGGCTGACCTGGAAGGGGCTGTGGGGGCTGACCTGGAAGGGGCTGTGGGGGCTGACCTGGAAGGGGCTGTGGGGGCTGACCTGAAAGGGGCTGTGGGGGCTGACCTGGAAGGGGCTGTGGGGGCTGACCTGGAAGGGGCTGTGGGGGCTGACCTGGAAGGGGCTGTGGGGGCTGACCTGGAAGGGGCTGTGGGGGCTGACCTGGGGCTGTGGGGCTGTACTGGAAGGGGCTGTGGGGGCTGACCTGGAAGGGGCTGTGGGGGCTGACCTGGAAGGGGCTGTGGGGGCTGACCTGGAAGGGGCTGTGGGGGCTGACCTGGAAGGGGCTGTGGGGGCTGACCTGGAAGGGGCTGTGGGGGCTGACCTGGAAGGGGCTGTGGGGGCTGACCTGGAAGGGGCTGTGGGGGCTGACCTGGAATCGGCTGTGGGGGCTGACCTGGAGGCGAGGTGGGGCTGACCTGGAAGGGGCTGTGGGGGCTGACCTGGAGGTGAGGTGGGGCTGACCTGGAAGGGGCTGTGGGGGCTGACCTGGAAGGGGCTGTGGGGGCTGACCTGGAAGGGGCTGTGGGGGCTGACCTGGAAGGGGCTGTGGGGGCTGACCTGAAAGAGGCTGTGGGGGCTGACCTGAAAGGGGCTGTGGGGGCTGACCTGAAAGGGGCTGTGGGGGCTGACCTGGAGGCGAGGTGGGGCTAACCTGGAAGGAGCTGTGGGGGCTGACCTGGAAGGGGCTGTGGGGGCTGACCTGGAAGGGGCTGTGGGGGCTGACCTGGAAGGGGCTGTGGGGGCTGACCTGGAAGGGGCTGTGGGGGCTGACCTGGAAGGGGCTGTGGGGGCTGACCTGGAAGGGGCTGTGGGGGCTGACCTGGAAGGGGCTGTGGGGGCTGACCTGGAGGTGAGGTGGGGGCTGACCTGGGGCTGTGGGGGCTGTACTGGAAGGGGCCGTGGGGGCTGACCTGGAAGGGGCCGTGGGGGCTGACCTGGAAGGGGCCGTGGGGGCTGACCTGGAAGGGGCCGTGGGGGCTGACCTGGAAGGGGCCGTGGGGGCTGACCTGGAAGGGGCCGTGGGGGCTGACCTGGAAGGGGCCGTGGGGGCTGACCTGGAAGGGGCCGTGGGGGCTGACCTGGAAGGGGCCGTGGGGGCTGACCTGGAAGGGGCCGTGGGGGCTGACCTGGAAGGGGCTGTGGGGGCTGTAATGGAAGGGGCTGTGGGGGCTGTACTGGAAGGGGCTGTGGGGGCTGACCTGGAAAGGGCTGTGGGGGCTGACCTGGAAAGGGCTGTGGGGGCTGACCTGGAAGGGGCTGTGGGGGCTGACCTGGAAGGGGCTGTGGGGGCTGACCTGGAAGGGGCTGTGGGGGCTGACCTGGAAGGGGCTGTGGGGGCTGACCTGGAAGGGGCTGTGGGGGCTGACCTGGAAGGGGCTGTGGGGGCTGACCTGGAAGGGGCTGTGGGGGCTGACCTGGAAGGGACTGTGGGGGCTGACCTGGAAGGGACTGTGGGGGCTGACCTGGAAGGGACTGTGGGGGCTGACTTGGAAGGGACTGTGGGGGCTGACCTGGAAGGGACTGTGGGGGCTGACCTGGAAGGGGCTGTGGGGGCTGACCTGGAAGGGGCTGTGGGGGCTGTCCTGGATGGGGCTGTGGGGGCTGACCTGGAAGGGGCTGTTGAGATTCTCTTTGAAGTTGTCAATCCCACCAATTTCAGCTGACCATCTGATGTGTATGAGTCTCCACCAAAAGATAATGCCTGGGAGGTTCAGTAAGTATCAGCAAGTTTAAAAATCTGATCTTTTTTTTTCCCTCAAGGGACATAAGCTGGCAAAAGAGAAGATGAGCATGCGTGTGTATGGGGGAGTCCAGAGAAATAGATCTATCTTAGATGAATTGGCACATTAAATGAATTCTAACAACTTGAAAACTTGATGGCTCCTACAGGATTGGGATAGATAAACTGCAATTTAGACAGCATAAAGCTATATGCGCACGCTGCGTTGTTTTTTTGGCGTGTTTTTGGTACAGTTTTGTTAGAAAGTTCTCACTTTTGACTTCCCAGCAAAGTCTATGAGAATTCAGATTTGCTGTGCACACGTTGCAGTTTTTTTGTCTGCAGTTTGTCACAAACTATGAACTGCGTGACGTCATGTCATTGCTGCCAGCCGGCTCCCGCTTGTCAGTGTTTCCCAGAGCCTGGAGAGATCGGACATGTTTTCGGTCTCCAGGCTCGGATGTAGCAGAGCTGAATTGTCGTTGGACCTCGTGTGGATTACATCGGACCTGCAGGGAAGTTTTTGGGGTCAATAAAGGGGTGAAAGAGGGTCTTTCTTTGTATTATATTTCAAATAATGGATTCTTTCGGTATTTGTGTTTATTTCTTTTCCCTTACAGATTAGTGATGGAGGTGTCTCATAGACGCCTGCCATTACCAATCTAGGGCTTCATGTCAGCTGTGAGCTGAGATTAACCCCTTATTACCCCAATTGCTGCCACACTAGGGCAATTGGGAAGAGCGGGGTAAAGTACTGGGGTTGTCACATCTAATGGATGCGACAATCCTGGAACCATGCAGGCTGATATTTTTAGGCTATGGGGCTCCCAATGACGTGGGTCTCCCCAACCTCAGAATACCAGCCCCAGCTGTTTGGCTTTATCTTGGCTGGCTATGAATATTGGGGGGGACCACATGCCGTTTTTTTAATTTATTTATTTTTACTGTACGCTATAGAGCCGCAGATCTAGTCTGTGATTGGAAGCGTCAGACAGACTGTCACATAGGCTGGGGGCGCTGTCTGACTGCAACCAATCACAGACGCTGGTGGGCGGGGAAGCAATGAATATGCATGAGCCTAATGAGCGGCCCCGGAAGAAGAATGAGCGGCTGTGGGAGCAGTGTACAGCTGGGCAGGTGACTCTGTAAGTAAATTGCACTAGCTTTATTATTTTTTTTCTTTAGTTTTACTTTACTTTTTTTTTTATTTCCCGAGTGTCCATCCCACGTGGTTGCCTTTGAACCTGTGGGGGGTCGGACTTCACAGTCCGGTCCACCAAACACTATTTTTTCTCAACAAAAATGCATCAAACTCAGAATTAACAAAACGCACTAAAAAGTGCAAAAAACGCGCCAAAAATTCACCATCATTAAAAGTTTTTTTTTTTTTTTTACATTTCCAGATACTCTGGGAGAAGGTGCATTTTTTGTTGCAGTTTGGGGGCAGTTAAAACTGCTGTGTGCGCATATACCATAACATAGTAAAAATGTAGTTTTGACATTATATGGAGGGTACTGCACACACTCAGGTGGGGGGGGGAACTGTATAATCTTTTTGCGCCCTACGTCGGTCTTGGAGCTACACCAGTCATCCATTGTGCTTCTCAGCACGGTTATAAATCTATTCCAATACATTACACCAACCATCAACCTTCTCTGAAATGGCTCATTACTACAAAGTATATCTCTCTTTTAGCTGCAGGGGGTATAACTATCAGATCGTGCTGGTTTCCAACAGCACAACCCTTACAGGGTAATTCTTCTAGCAAAATTAATGACTTGGCGGGGGGGGGACTTCAATTTTACAAAAATTGGTATAGTAACAAAAAATATATACTGTATATGAGTAAAGATCCACCGCGGACTAAAATGAGCTATAAAAAACACTAATATATTTTTATGGCTTTTAGAGTAGTGTTTTTTTTTTCCTTTTTAGCTAATGTAATTTTAGTAATGCGGGAAAGTGGTGACAATTGTACAAATCTGTTACGTCACCACCACAGTCCGCTGCAGCGACTTCTGCTCCAATCGCCAGGCGATGCAGTGTTCCTGCCGTGGATGGTGCTGGTGATGGGAGAGGAGTTGATGCCGGCGGCATCGGTGGGCGCAGGCTCCGCTCATCCACTGCGCTGGGTTTCCTTGGGATCTGCAGTGCCACTGACTGACTATAAGTGGCGTGTGTCTTCCAGCTGAAGTTACCATGATTCAGCTACAACCAATGGGAAGACACCACACCCTTCTTAATTCCCCTCCTGTCTGCTGACCTCTGCCAGAGATAGTTCTGATATTCTGGTTCCTGTTCCGCCCTGTTCTGTTTACTCATTCTGGTGTTCTGACTTCTGCTTGTTTCCCGACTACCCTCCTGCCTACTGTTTATGTACCTCGCTGCCCGATCCGGATTTGACCTCTGCTACGTTTTCTGATTACATCCTTGCCTGACGATTCTGTCCCTGTTCTGCTATTCCTGGTTTGACCCTGCCTGACGACTACTCTCTCGGACTGCAGCCTTCCACAGCTAGTGATCACCTTGGGCCCTGTGTAATTCCAAATCCCTGTATAGGGGTTAAAGGGTTTTGGGGGTCCTGCTTGGTGAGTGGCTTCCCTATAGCTTTGGGTCCGCCACGTCTCTCCCTATTGTGGGTACCTCCTTGTGTCTGTAGCTCCCTTCACTGGTTGGGAGCTTGATATATCTTTTCACTTGGGCACCTGATTGTGAGCCATCTGTGGGATCGCTGGACAAGGGTTGCTATGTTTTTTCTTTTTTGCATGATTCATGCTTGGTTTATTGTAATTACTGTATGACTTGTATGCTCTTGTTCTGTCATATATTGATAGTCGCTATCCCATTGGATTTACTACCAGTATAGCTCACAGGTGTGGTCCCTACGTTATAGACCTATTGGTTAAGAGTGATTATATTTATGGATTGATCTAGTACATGTCATTCTAGGGATCAGATTTATATATTGTTGTACATTGAACACAGGGCGGTATCCCATATTTCACATCTTGGAGATGTAAGGGTTCTCTATCTATATGTATTTTAAGTGATTTTAATTGTATGTCTCATGTGTCACCTTGATTGTTTCAATAAAATTCTATATCAATCTTTACTTTTCTGAGGATCACTGTGATATATATATATTTATACATGGGTTTGCGCGTCTCCTACGCATGAGCTTTTTCTCTCTGGTTGGTCCCTATAGCTTGTCCATTACAGCCCGTCTGAGTCTGTGGATCCAGGCAGGAGTTACAAAATCTCATTCCCAAACACATTATAAGGTCTTTCCGTAGCAAAACAACAACAGAAAAAAAACAGTGCAAAATGCAAAAGTATGACCAGTGCCTAGAAGAAAGCTACGGTAGTAATCACTCCACTATTTTGCAGCTGATGGATTGGTACTGTGCTGGCACTGACAGCAGAAAAGGAGAACAGCAGCTGTGCAGAAGCCAAGCTGTGCCAATGTCCAGCTCAGATTGCAGAAATAGGCGGCACTCAGATACTCGTAACGTGGCATTAAGTAACAGGGATAAAGCCAGATCCTGGAAGGACAAAACATGGAAGCCTTTCCCAAAGGTTTTGTTTTGAAAATGAATCTCTGCTTTGTCCTGAGTGTTCCTGGAATTGAACATACGGCCCCTATAGAGCCCAACTATCGGAGGCACAATTGTGCAAAAATGCAATAAAGAAGAACTGCTGTAAATGTCTCTATATTAGAGACATGTGGATAACATTATGTCAGATGCCTAAAAATTATCTCTTTAGAAAAAAAGCATCCACGGCCGAGTTTACCCAAGTACAGAAAACAAAGTGCCAGTCTTCATTACCGGGCGCAAACAACATCTGTAATGAATGTATTTAAGGATGAGCAGCGAGCAAAGCGGCTTGTGTCTGAGGGCCGGGCTGGAATTCCCAGGGATTATTTCAGTCTTTAACCACATTACATCTCCCTGCATTGTAAATGGATTTGCGATCAGTGGATTAGGAGGACTGTACACAGCCTTGTTAGGCTCACAACATTATAAAAGACAACATAAATAAGCCTCAGAACAGCAATAAATGTACATGATGAAGCGGACGGGAACGAGGGTCTTCTCTATAACCCTGCAATGACTAACGGCACAGCGTTCACTCAACGGCATGTAAAGAAGGGAGAGAGGAAAAACATTCCTGAATGCCAGCATTACCGTGGTCAGGACTGGGACGGAAAGCTAGGGAAATGCCTCTCTGTAGCCAAAAAAAGAAAAACAAGAAAAGAAAAATATAAAAAACAATAAATTGATACATTCTCTATTGTAAATACATAAACAGTAATAGTACATGTAAATAACAGAGTACCATACTTAGTGAACGCTGTATTGATAAAAAAAAAAGGATAAAATCCATCTCACTGGGACAAGGTATACCCAATCAGGATGGTCCAAGCCGGTCTCTAATATAAAAACCTTACCTTGTGTCAGCAATGTGCAGTGTCAGAGGATGGTCGATCTCACCTCTCCGCTGCCATTGCGTCCGACGCTGGTCTTCGGCTCAGTGTGCATGATTCCAGACTTTCAGTCATGTGCACTACACCAGCTTGAAGCCAGAACACATACACCCGGCTTCATCGTGCACATGACAAAAAGTACGGGATCATGTGCACTAAGCCGAAATTCAGGAGTCGGACGCAATGGCAGCAGAGGTGAGCGCGACCATTCTGACACTGCGCATTCATTAGCATGTTAGCACATCCACAGGGGCATGCTTACATGCTAAGGGGGCCGACTAGCCAAGAGAACTAACACCCTTGTGACTAGTTCCTGGCCTCATTAGCATATCATATGGGATCTTTAGAAATACGTTTTCTATAGATCCCTTTATCTATGCTACTATTGTCTGGGACAATTAGACAGGGATTAGCACCTGAAACTGCTCATGGTTCTGGGTGCATATTGCACTTGACAGGTTCTCATTTTTTTTTTTATATATATATATATATATATATATATATATATATATATATATATATATATCACAGTACAGACCAAACATTTGAACACACCTTCTCATCTCTAGAACAACTGTTAAGAGGAGACTTTGTGCAGCAGGCCTTCATGGTAAAATAGCTGCTAGGAAACTACTGCTAAGGACAAGCAACAAGCAGAAGAGACTTGTTTGGGCTAAAGAACACAAGGAATGGACATTAGACCAGAGGAAATCTGTGCTTTGCTCTGAGGAGTCCAAATTTGAGATCTTTGGATCCAACCACCGTGTCTTTGTAGAAAAGGTGAACGGATGGACTCTACATGGCTGGTTCCCACCGTGAAGCATGGAGGAGGAGGTGTGATGATGTGGGGGTGCTTTGCTGGTGACACTGTTGGGGATTTATTCACAATTGAAAGCATACTGAACCAGCATGGCTACCACAGCATTTTGCAGCGGCGTGCTATTCCATCCAGTTTGCGTTTAGTTGGACCATCATTTATTTTTCAACAGGACAATGACCCCAAACACACCTCCAGGCTGTGTAAGGGCTATTTGACTAAGAAGGAGAGTGATGGGGTGCTACGCCAGATGACCTGGTCTCCACAGTCACCAGACCTGAACCCAATCAAGATGGTTTGGGGTGAGCTGGACCGCAGAGTGAAGGCAAAAGGGCCAACAAGTGCTAAGCATCTCTGGGAACTCCTTCAAGACTGTTGGAAAACCATTTCCGGTGACTACCTCTTGAAGCTCATCAAGAGAATGCCAAGAGTGTGCAAAGCAGTAATGAAAGCAAAAGGTGGCTACTTTGAAGAACCTAGAATATAAGACATATTTTCAGTTGTTTCACACTTTAAGTATTTCATTCCACATGTTTTAATTCATAGTTTTGATGCCTTCAATGTGCATCTACAATTTGCAGAGTCCTGAAAATAAAGAAAACTCTTTGAATGAGGTATGTCCAAACTTTTGGTCTGTAATTATATATATATATATATATATATATATATATATATATATATATATATATATATATATATGTGTATGTAGACGCTTTAATATTCAAGACAGGTTAACAGCGTCTCAATTGGGGCACACTTGTTGTGGTGGGATGGCTTTTAGACTTCTTTTTTTCTCATCAAATAGTGTTAGCTAAGCACCCTATGTTATCTACATGTACTCCTACTGTTTAAAAATGTACTTACTTATTATAGTGTATGCTCAATTTATTTTGTTTTTTTCCTTGGGTTTAGTCTGTGAAATGGCCACAGTGTGAACGTGCTTTTACGCAGTGTATACCAGTATATACCAACTTATGCTCGGGCTCATCTCTTTGCTTTTGACGCTCTGTAGTATTTAAGGGGTCTCTTGTTTTAGAGCATTTTTGGGACACCTTCATTCTGCTGACCCTCTCCTATTGTAAAAAGAATGAGGGGCTCTGTATATAATGCCTCTCAAAAGCAAAAGCGGCCCGTTCACCACAGTGTGGGGCCTCCTTCAAGTGAATGGGTGGTGGGGTGGGGGATGAGGTGGCTTTATTTCACTGTTTTATCAGCTTCCTGGACCGCAAAAGCCAAACATGATATGAAAACAGCTTAGCTATGTCGGTACTCCCCATTTATAGCACATGACATTAACCTCCACCACTGACTATTACAACACCATTCTTCGTCTCTTTGGACCCCCGACCGATCCAGAGCTCCAATCCCACCCTTGAGGACTGCATGGCACGTCATTGCTGCAGTAGTGGAAGCAGAGCATGACAAGGTACTAATGAAGCAATTTAAGAGAATGGTATAATCTGCTTGTTTTGTTTTTAAAGCCCATAAGTGTGTATTAACATTTTATTTTAAAGCTGAAAAATCCCTTTAATTGTCGTGCAGGAGAACTCCCAGATGTATCACATAGATTATATACTGTACATAGCATTCCTTATCCCTCGCTGATCACTGATAATACTCCGGGACTATACACCCCTAGAACGGCCCTCACTCTTCTGCTGGCTGCTAGTCGAATTACTCAGAAATGTGCCGACTACTGGGCTCCAGCTTTAGCAGATCTTCATTCCTAGGATGGATAGCTGGACAGTATCTGGTGGAGTCCCGTATATACAATGTTGTGCAAGCTTGGTAGAAAACAGAATTGTGATGAAGCAATATACAGTAAGGTGCTAAAACTGCTATGTCTGCAATGTATCACAAGGTTTTCCAATTTAAAGGGGTTTCCCAGTCCTGTTTATAGCCATTCCTTGCTCCAGCAGTGGGAAAGAATACATGTGTAAAAACCCCCGATATCTGCCCTCTACTCAGGCGCAGCCAGACAGATGAGCTGATGTCTCAATCACCAGTCGCCTGACCCTACAGATTTCTTGTTAAAGTAAGTCTGAAAATTAGTGATGAGCGGGCACTGCCATGCTCGGGTGCTCTGTACTCGTAACTAGTGATGAGCGGGCACTACCATGCTCGGGTGCTCTGTACTCGTAACTAGTGATGAGCGGGCACTACCATGCTCGGGTGCTCTGTACTCGTAACTAGTGATGAGCGGGCACTACCATGCTCGGGTGCTCTGTACTCGTTACTAGTGATGAGCGGGCACTGCCGTGCTCGGGTGCTCTGTACTCGTAACTAGTGATGAGCGGGCACTGCCATGCTCGGGTGCTCTGTACTCGTAACTAGTGATGAGCGGGCACTGCCATGCTCGGGTGCTCTGTACTTGTAACTAGTGATGAGCGGGCACTGCCATGCTCGGGTGCTCTGTACTCGTAACTAGTGATGAGCGGGCACTACCATGCTCGGGTGCTCTGTAATCGTAACTAGTGATGAGCGAGCACTACCATGCTCGGGTGCTCTGTACTCGTAACTAGTGATGAGCGGGCACTACCATGCTCGGGTGCTCTGTACTCGTAACTAGTGATGAGCGGGCACTACCATGCTCGGGTGCTCTGTAATCGTAACTAGTGATGAGCGAGCACTACCATGCTCGGGTGCTCTGTACTCGTAACTAGTGATGAGCGGGCACTACCATGCTCGGGTGCTCTGTACTCGTAACTAGTGATGAGCGAGCACTACCATGCTCGGGTGCTCTGTACTCGTAACTAGTGATGAGCGGGCACTGCCGTGCTCGGGTGCTCTGTATTCGTAACTAGTGATGAGCGGGCACTACCATGCTCAAATGCACGGTGCTCATTAAAGGGAACCAATCACCATTCTTTTGGCTATAAGCTGCGGCCACCACCACCGGGCTCTTATATACAGCATTCTAACATGCTGTATATAAGAGCCGAGGCCAGGGGAATAACATAAAAAACACTTTATAATACTTACCTAACGGTCGTGCTATGTGCCTTATGGGCGTCTCCGTTGTCCGGTGCCGCCTCTCTTGACCATCTTTGTTCTCATTCTTCTCTAGCCGCGGTGCACGACGGGTCCAACATCATATAGGTAAGGATGGTTGACCTCGCGGAGATCAACATCCAACACCGCGGAGACACCATCACATGTTTCTCAACGCAGTGACATTAGAACAAGGCCTCCTGGGAAAATATGCAAAACAAGAATGCCGCGGAGACACCATCACATGTTTCTCTATGCTGGCAGAAAACTCGCCAGATCCTTCACCGGGAAGGAACAACCACGGGAAGGGCAGTCTCCAGTCAAAGAAACCGCCTATACTAAAACATGGCATCCATCCACAGACAGCTGTTTCGGGGTATTTGCCCCTCATCAGTGTGGATTAAGAAACTGGCTAGTGGGAGCAATGCCTAGTAGAAGACTATATAGGTGAAGATGGTTGACCTTGGGTAGATCAACATCCAACACCGTGGACACACCATCACGTCTTTCTCAACGCAGTGAAACTAGAACAAGGCCCCCTGGAAAAATATGCAAAACAAGAATGCCGCGGAGACACCATCACATGTTTCAGGATCCAACATCATACACACTCGTCATCATTCAGGTCCTGCGCAGGCGCACTTTGATCTACCCTGAGCAGGGCGCATCAACTGTTCTTAACGAGTACCGAGCATGGTAGTGCCCGCTCATCACTACTGAAAACTCTCTCAAAGAAAGGTATCACCAGCAAGCGAAAATGTAAATTTTAATAAAAAAATACCATAAGCAGCAAGAAGAAAACCTGTCCCATTTTTCACAAGATCTCTTCCTTTTTTAATTTTTTATGTAGGGACATGGTGAAGTCATCCGCAAGTGATAGTTATTGAGCGTTTACCCCGAGACTTTGACGGACAGCTTACTCAGCATAGAAGCACTGCAGATCCAGCTGTCAACCGAGGGAGTGCTTACAGTATAGCAAGGAAGTCCTGGGAGCTTCTGTCACGAGTGTGTCACGGCCTGATGTGATCTCCCCTCCTCGGGGGGGGGTGGGGAGGACCCGTCTAGGGATGTTGTATGGTTCAGCTTCAGGTGACTGCTAAGGTGTGACCCTGTTCCCCCCTCTCTAGCGCGAGGGCTTACCGTTGTATTTTTTACCTGGTGTACCCTTTTTGTTGAGTCATTTGCCGCGGTTCTCTTCTCCCCTGGCATGACATTACCCTGGTGTACTCGTTGGGCCGCGCCGCTCATTGGGAGTCTTCCCATAACCAGGTGTGACACCTGCAGTCACATCGAGACAGGTCTGCTCTTCCCATGACTGGAAGCTGGTGATTCCCAGAAGGAAGTTATTTTCTCCCGATAGCTGCACTTTCAGTATAGCATCCAGCCAGCATTGGGACGCTATTTTTCTGTTGATTAACCCTATATCCACAGGTAAATAGCATTTTCCAAGGTGACAAGTTCCCTTTAAAACCCATTACCACTAGCCAATTTCAACCCATTAACAAGTGTAGATCTATTACGAGGTGCATTACAATAATACAATTGTTATTTGTAGAACATTCCCCTTTTACACAGGACAATGTGCCATCATAAATCAGTTTTCACAGCTTTTTTAATGTCTATAAACCGCAAAATGGCTCATTTTATGTATATAATAATGATCACTGATGGACTAACCTCAAGAAAAAGATCATCATTAGGGCTATAACATTTTTAATTTTAAAAAGAAAGTAATATCCCCATGGGCTACAATATTTAAGCCGTACCTGCTCACGTCATCTTCTGTCTGGACAGTATAGTATGTTGTGTGTAAGGCTAGGTTCACACTTCCGTTGTTTTGCATCAGTCACAATCCGTCGCCTTGAGGAATTACGGTATCCTGCAATATATTTTGCAGGAATCCAGTTTTTCCCCATAGACTTCTATTAGCGACGGATTGTGACTGATGGCCTTGCGTTGCATCCGCTGCGTAACGGATCAGTCGTTTACTGACTGACCGTCAGGCGTGAGCAACGCTGAATGTAACGTTTTTTTGGAGCGGCAAAAAAAACGGACTCCGCAGGTGTCCGTCAGAATCCGTCACAAGCTATAATGAATGTCTATGGTGCTGGATTCAGTCATGCTCTACTGAGCATGCCCAGCATGTTTGGCTCACCCAGTGGGCTGTCCCAAACACAAACGGATCATGATGGATCTGTCAAAGAACGGATGCACAACGGATGTAACGGACGCGACGGATCAGTTTTTTCACAGGATTCCTGTGAACGGAATCCTGTGAAATTACACATCCGTTGCGTCAGTTGACATTCAGAAATGACGGATCCATCATTGCGTCGTAACAATGGACCTGATGGAAGCAAAACAACGGAAGTGTGAACCTAGCCTAAGTTGTGGAAAAAGCATTTAATAAAAAGTGTTGGAGTTCAGCCTTGGTCCCCAGAATAACATGGTTACGGTATACAGGGCCTTGTGTGTGTATATTGTGAATGGTGTTGCTATCCTGACCCAGTTAGGCCTCAAGATGTACAATAAAGCCATCATTAAATCTCCCACACTCTGCTAACCCTGTCCCAATCTACACAACAAAGCTGCAGTAGCCAGGGAATGTCAGCCTATTGTGTGTGATACATGACTGGAGGGAAAACGGGAATATTTCAAGATTCTCACTAACATATTTTGTCACAAGAAAAAATAAAGATTAAAAAAAAACAACAAAATATCAAAAATCAAAAGGCTTATAATAAAAATATGATTCACACAGGGATTTATTTTATGATTATGCATTTCCGCTCAGATATGGGCTAATAACAGTTGGGCACATAACTACAGGAAGAGTATAGAAGATTACATTCCTGCAGGAATTCTGCATATCAAAGCACTGTATATAACGCAGATAAAGAGCGCTCGGAAATAAGTGATCACATAATGACCACCGTTACCATGGCAATTATGGCATATCACAGCACATTCTCACAACGTAACTTCTGAGGCAAGATTGCTTTGAACACAACATTTATGTCCTTTCATCCTAGTCTGCCTCATATTGTAATTAAAACTGTACAAAGTATGGGAAGAATCCTACATATGTGTCCCTGGGGTTCATCAGAAAAACTTAGATAAGTTCTCTCTCTGGCTGTTAGGCAACTGGCTGCAGCAGAATCCCTATCCCATAGTGTCTCAGGGGAAAACCTTTCTCCTTGCGGAGACTGACAAACCAGCTATATGACTCCTCACCACTGACAGCCAGATTGGTTTGTTAGTCTCCGCAAGGAGAAAAGTTTTCCCCTGAGACCCAAGTAGAGCTTCTCATTCAGCCAGATCAGATCTCATACTTTGCACCGACGAGGGACAAGAACCCTGAAACAACGTGTCTGCAAATTGAGGTTCTGATCTGGCATAAATCCTAGGTCATATGAAAAGGCTCGTTGGAGGGTTACTTTTGACTTTTAGGATTGCTACTTCCAATAGGTGGCGCTAGAGTTTGTCTCTTTCCCCCCGAAGAGACAATTTGAATATACCAGAGTGGTCAGTTATAGGAGACAAAGGAAAGGCCACAAATATAGAAGATTGACAAGAATTGTGCTATTTTTTTATGTGTACTGTGCGTGATACCTTGTGCTGTGTTAGATTTCAGCATAAATTTCATGTCGTAATCCAGATAAAATTTGTAAATAATCTGATTGAGAATATGGTTTACGTACCAATAATTTCCACATGGATTTTCATCTACACTGTGGAAATATGCAGGGCTGTGGAGTCAGAGTCAGGGAAATTGTGGAGTCGGAGGTTTGGCTTAGGCCGGTTTCACACATCCGGCTTTTCGCCGTTTGCCGGATTCGGCGCATGCCAATATAGTGTATACAGTACAATGGCAGCGTCGCAACTTCCGGGTCACATGCTCCGGTCACATGACAGCATGTGACAGGCGCTTGTCGCGCTGCCACTGTACTGTATACACTGTACTGGCGTGCGCCGAATCCGGCAAACCGGCGAAAAGCCGGATGTGTGAAACTAGCCTTAGGCTGCTTTTCACACATCAGTTTTTTGCCATTAGGCACGATCCGGCGAAAAAAACTGATATGACGGATCCAGCGAAAAAACAGTTGCATCAGTTTTTTCCATCAGTTCTTTCAGTTTTTTGACGGATCCATTGTGATACTGAGCATGCTCAGTTAAAAAAAAAGAGACCCGGCGGCCGTATCCTTTTTTTACCGCATTACGCTGGAACTGGAGTCTATAGGCTTCCATTATAAAAAACACACCGTACGGTGCCGGATCCGGCGCAATACGGTTTTTTCGCCGGAGACCAAAAACATTTCCCTCAGCATTACATCCAGCCACCGGACAAGCAAATTTTGCTGGACCGTAAGGCCATTCGGCGCTAATAGAAGTCTATGGGGGGAAAAAACAGATCCGGCGGCAACAGACGCTGGATCCATTTTTTCAGGTTTTTGCCGGATTGTGCCTGATGGCAAAAAACTGATGTGTGAAAGCAACCTTACAGACTCCACAGCCCTGGAAATATGCAGCATGCACTTATTTTCCTGAATTCCACGCGCCCTTTCCAGCACCTCACTCTAGTGAATGATAATGGGGCCAATCCTCATGCGGTTTTGCTGCCACATCTGCGTCAGAAATCAAGATTTATTCCATGGATGTACAATATGCAAAAGACTAATGTGTGAACCTATCCTTATACTATGAAAAAGGAGAAAAAGAGTCGGTGGAGCTTCATTAATACGATGTTTGTGCGCAGCGCCATTTTTTAAGGACTGATAAATCTCTGTCTGCGCGTCTTAGAGGGGAGCAACGTAACAAAGCATTGAGCAGAACTTACGGAGACATTATTCATTGAGTAAGAAAAGATGTTTGAACTAAAAAGCAATTCAATTACCTAACGGCAAAGCTTAAATTATATTCACAATGGTGTCTGCTGCACGCTCTTATTAAAGGTTGGAACAAATCAACTGATTAACGGAAGTTTTATTGCAGAAGTACAAATACACCCTGGTAAATTGAATACGGAGAGGAATGCACTTCTCTACTCCCGCTTTAATGGCTTCATGAAATTGAGATCCATGTAAATTTTAATGTAATAGTAAAAGTGGGCAGCAAATTAGAGAAATATATCTAAGGCTATGTTCCCAGGATGGGCTTTTGATGTTTCAGATTTTCTACAGCATTTTTGCACCTATTAAAAAGGTTGTCCACAACTTTAACATTCATGGGTAGGTCATCAATGTCTGATTGTCCTGGGTCTGACACCCTATCAATCAACCGTTCCCAGTGCCAGTGGAGTCAGACCGCCAGAAATGCTCAGTTCCGAAGCTGCCCCATTAACTGATAGTGGCTGCGGCCAGGAACTGCAAGTCCGCCTCCTCACCCGGATTCAGCCGCTATCAGAAGACGAGGTAGCGCTGTGTCTGAGCATTTCCGGCCCAATTCTGCTGCCACTGCTGGCACATAGAATGGCTGATCAGTGGGGGCTGGACAATGATGACCTATCTTAAGGATAAGCCATCAATGTAAAACTAGTGGCCAACCTTTTTAAGTAAAATAGGTTACATGCTTTTTTTTCAAAAATACGCAGTGTAAAAAAACTCACTAAAAACAAATTGTGGGAACGCAGCCTAATACAAATTCAATACAAATATTTTGTTTGGTGAACCATGATGAGATGGACAATGCTGGTCAAATATGAAGCGATGTGACTAATGGGTGGAAAGCTCCTGCTACAACCAGCGCTATACAATGTATAACTGAATAAGTATGTGGGTTGGGTAACACAAGTGCCCAAAAGAAAAATCACAGATCGCAATTTTCCCTGGTTTCTACTGCCTTTTCGTTTCACTTCTCACTTTTGTGGCCGAAATTCCAACTCGCTGGATCACAGTGCTTATGTGCGAGCCTGAAGTTGCTTTTACAATGTAAGTCTAAGGAGATGTCAGCCAGGGATGATCACACAGGCCAGCTGTTTAGTATGAGCGCACCCCCCGCCCATCATCCCGCCCACCTCTCAGAGCCGGCTTCAGGGCTGGGAGAATATGAGCGTCAGGACGCAGTGCATATGAAATGAGGCTAATGAGCGGGCCCACGTGGCCACGGTAGGCGCTGCTACAGCCTGCTCCTGCCTCTGATGACCCGCTCCACCACCACCGCAACCCCTTCCCTGCAGCTATTGGACTATAAGACGCACCCCCCACTTTCCTCCAAAAATTTTTGGGTAAAAAGTGCATCTTATAGTCTGAAAAATACGGTATATATTGGCAGTGCAGATAGCCTCTTATTTTGACTACTCTCCTCCCATCAGCTTGAGGGTGGTTTTAATTAATGTCAGATCCTACTTGCCCGTTTATTTGTAGACTTAAGGTGGTGTCACACACAGCGACAACGACGTCGCTGCTACGTCACCATTTTCTGTGACGTTGCAGCGACGTCCCGTCGCTGTCGCTGTGTGTGACATCCAGCAACGAGCTGGCCCCTGCTGTGAGGTCGTTGCTCGTTGCTGAATGTCCTGCTTCATTTTTTTGTCGTCGCTCTCCCGCTGTGAAGCACACATCGCTGTGTGTGACAGCGAGAGAGCAACGAAATGAAGCGAGCAGAGAGCAGGAGCCGGCGTCTGGCAGCTGCGGAAAGCTGTAACCACTGTAAACATCGGGTAACCAAGGGAAGACCTTTCCCTGGTTACCCGATATTTACCTTCGTTACCAGCCTCCGCCGCTCTTGCTGCTAGCGCCGGCTCCTGCTCTCTGCACATGTAGCTGCAGTACGCATCGGGTAATTAACCCTATGTGTACTGTAGCTAGAAGAGCAAGGAGCCAGCGCTAAGCAGTGTGCGCGGCTCCCTGCTATTTGCACTGTGACATGTAGCTGCAGGACACATCGTGTAATTAACCCGATGTGTACTGTAGCTAGGAGAGCAAGGAGCCAGCGCTAAGCAGTGTGCGCGGCTCCCTGCTCTCTGCACATGTAGCGACGTTATGATCGCTGCTGCGTCGCTGTGTTTGACAGATAAGCAGCGATCATAACAGCGACTTACAAGGTCGCTGTTACGTCACAGAAAATGGTGACGTAACAGCGATGTCATTGTCGCTGTCGCTATGTGTGAACCCAGCTTTAGTCCAGGAGAGGCATGAGATTAAGATAAAATCCCATCAAAGAAAGTTCACCTTGGAGTGGTTGATGGGCTCACATGAACTGGCCAATTTATGCACTGACTACATTCAGTATACCTCATGTAACATTAAAGCATTTTAAACTTCATATACTCTATGTTTTCATTTATCTTCAAGCTTACAGAGTGCTGCTGTATTTTTTTTTGTTTGTGTAGTTATAGCAGCTGGCACCTGTTCACACTTGCTATGTTCTATTAAAAGATGCAGGGTTTTTTTTGTTTTTTTTTCTGTGGTCTACATCAGTAGAGATATGTTACATCTGAACACACAAAGAAAAGGATTGAAACATGTCCTTGTCCTTATTGTAGAGACTGAAAAGAACGCTCTTACTGTTATTTGAAGTTGCGCAATGGATCATATGATTCCTCCCAACCTGTGAGCAATTCTGAAAAGCATCATGGAAGCAGTCAGTGACGTCCTGAGAAGTCGTGGGGTGTCACAGGACCGATTAGCTGGGAGGGATTCTGTGATGCACCATAAGGCCCCATGTAAGTAACTGTATCACAGGTACCACCACTGTTTGTGCCACTTGGCACAGCCCACCATTAGCTGTACACTTGAAGTAGATATAATAGAATCAAAAGACACCGACACTCCTCTTGTTTAGAAAAAAAAATCTTTATTGGTCCCACCCTACACAGGAAAAAAAAAGTAAAATATGCAACGTTTCAGCCAACAGAGTCTTTATCAAGCCATTAAAAAGTCACCGACAAGCAAACCTCTTTATAAAAGCACTGTTTGTTATGTATGATTTTTAAAGGCTTGATAAAAGCCTTTACATTTCAGTCACTGTATGGTGGGACCAATAAAGATTTATTTTTCTGAAGAAGAGAAGATGCCTTGGATTCTTTGATATCTACATTATAAGGCCTCATTCACGCGTCAGTATTTTTTCATCAGTGTTTGTATGCCACGCGGCATGAAAATCGGAAGCGAGTGGAATGCGATAAAACATCATATTCCAGTGGGACCAATACTCTATGAATCCGCTCCCATGAGCGATTATTTTCTCAGCCCTAATTGGACCGAGAATACAATCGCGGCATGCTACAGGTGTAATGCGATCCTAGATTCTCTCGCACCCATTTAAGTCTATGGGGCGAGAGAATAATTGCACTGCACTCGCAGTACACCGGTGTACTGCGAGTGCAGGGCGAGAATGGCAATAGCTGGCTACGGAGGAGAGAGGGAGATAAATCCCTCCCCTCCACAGCGTCGGCCCGCCCCCCGCAGCTGAGGTCAGATCGCACCTCAGTCGCACTGACACTCGCATGACACTTGGCTCCCGCTGTGCTGCCAGCGTGAGCCGAGTGTCATGCGAGGATTGCAGTAGTCCCTCGTGGGGCCCCGGCCTAATAGAAAGATTGACAACTTTTCTGTGTTTTGGAGACACTCCTGGTTTTAGCATAAAAATACTGATGTGTGAATGAGGCCTAATACAGTCACACTATCCCCCAGGTCTGGCACTTGAGAGTTGGGGATAGTTCCAGCTCTATTAGGTTATCACACTACTATTGTACGATGGAGATTTTGTAGTGGTTTAATATACTTCTTTGTATGAACGTCTCAATTTTTCAGTGGTGTGTGGCCAGTGCTTTGCATCACCAGGTAGAACACTTGATGAAACCTGGTTCTGATCACAATGAAGCGGTAGATTTGATCCTAAGTGAGGTACATACACTGGCAGCACAAAGATCCCCATGTCCTAATAGCTACAATGTATCAATGTACAATGTCTACTAAATTAATCAACTTGCAGTCCCATTAGGTTTAGCTCAAAGAGAATCCTAGACTGGATACAATTATGTCCACGTTTCAGCAGCATGCAGGTCTACCGTACGTCTATATGAGGATTTACCATTCATGGAGCACAAAAAGATCTGGAAAACGTGACAAATTGAAACACAAAGCACATAAGAAACATTTTATTTTATTCTACACTGATTAAATGCCCCCTCCTCGTAAAGAGATTGGCAGTGTAACAATTTCTGATCCCTGGTTAGAAACCACAGCCCACCCTAATGTTGTAGCCATATTGTTCCTCTTGATAGTAGAGGTCACAGGGTGTAAATCCTGTCAATATGTTACCGAAAAGTCTGGAAAAAACCCACTAAGGTTAGCTCGCACTATTATATATCTAGCGTATAACTCGAACCTGATGTTTTATTGGATAGCACTCGCTCCAATGTTATACTATGGGGCCTTGCTGACTAGTCACGTGGCATAATGTCATTAATGGAGGACAATGAGATCCCATGTGTGGATTTTGCTGCAGATCTACGTTTAAAGGCCCCGTCACACTAAACAACATCGCTAGCAACATCGCTGCTAACAAACAACTTTTGTGACGTAGCAGCGATGTTGCTAGTGATGTCGCTGTGTGTGACATCCAGCAACAACCCGGCCCCTGCTGTGAGGTCGTTGGTTGTTGCTGAATGTCCTGGGCCATTTTTTAGTTGTTGCTGTCCTGCTGTGAAGCACAGATCGCTGTGTGTGACAGCGAGACAGCAACAACTAAATGTGCAGGGAGCAGGAGCCGGCTTCTGCGGAGGCTGGTAACCACAGTAAACATCGGGTAACCAAGAAGCCCTTACTTTGGTTACCCGATATTTACCTTCGTTACCAGCCTCCGCCGCTCTCAGCTGTCAGTGCCGGCTCCTGCTCTGTGCACATGTAGCTGGAGTACACATGGGGTAATTAACCCCATGTGTACTGTAGCTAGGAGAGCAGGGAGCCAGCACTAAGCGGTGTGCGCTGGTTACCAAGGTAAATATCGGGTTGGTTACCAGATATTTACCTTAGTTACCAAGCGCAGCATTGCTTCCACGCGGCGCTGCTGGCTGGGGGCTGGTCACTGGTTGCTGGTGAGCTCACCAGCAACTCGTGTAGCCACGCTCCAGCGATCCCTGCCAGGTCAGGTTGCTGGTGGAATCGTTGGAGCGTCGCAGTGTGACATCTCACCAGCAACCTCCTAGCAACTTACCAGCGATCCCTATCAGGTTGGATCGTTGTTGGGATCGCTGGTAAGTTGTTTAGTGTGACTGGGCCTTAAGGCCAGAGTCACACTTGTGAGAGACTCATGCAAGTCTTGCATCACATCACCCGACATGGCCTGCAGCTCTCCAGACAGGAGCATCTCAGCTGCAAAGAAATACATGCAGCTGACCCACTCCTGTCAGGTGAGTGTGTGGCCACGCCGGGTGATGCGATGTGAGACTAGTGCGAGTCTCTCGCAAGTGTGACTCTGGCCTAAGAAGCTGATTGTGTTTACCCATTGAAGTCACTATTAACACGCTGTTGATTTAAATATCAGCACTGCAGACTGATTTCTGCATGGAAAATGTCTACTAGGGATAAGATTTATTCACTTCTTATTCACTTTACTGGAGCAGTACTGCAGAATTTATACCTGAAAATACTCAGGCGTTAGCAGCGTTGTGTGAACATAACCCGAGACGGCACATCCCTGCAGCTCAGGAATCAAACTGCTTCACTTATGAATTACACTGGGTTTCTAAATGTTGATCTCGACTGGTAAAGATTAGAGATGAGCGGACCCCTGGACGTTTGGTTCTGCGGGTTCAGCCGGACATTAGATAAAGTTCGGTTTGGGACCCAGACTTGACCTAAATCCCATTGGAAGTCACTGATTGGTCAGTTCAGGTCTCTGCTCACATGCAGCCAGCCATAAACAGATCATTTCCGGGGTCAGTAGTGCAGAGTTTTTCCATTATTGCGGGGTGCACACTACATCAGTTGTTACCCCCAGCTCAGAAATGGTTGAGCACTGAGTGTACCCGAGCACAGCAATGCTCAAGCCAGTGGTTTGCATATGGAAAGCGCCCGAACTCAGAGCTCAAACTCTAGGGTTTTGGGTTTTTTTTGTAAAGTCTGTGTTCAGTACAAACACCGAAGCTCGGGTTCGCTCATCTGTAGTAAGGAACCATCGACTGGCTACATGCATGCTAATCAGAAGTTGTTTAATGTCCTTTTTAAAGGGAACCTGTAGCAGATTTGGGTCTATAATCTGCAGCCACCACCAGTGGGCTCTTATATACAGCATTCTAACATGCTGTATACAAGAGCCCAGGCCGGGGGTATAACACAAAAATCACTTTATAATAATTACCTATACTGTCGCTTCGGTAGAGTTGGGTCACATGGCGTCTCCCTTCTTCGGTGTCGCCACCTCCTCTTTCGGCCATCTTCGTTCCTGAAGCCTGTGTGCATGACGCGTCTACATCATACACACTCGCTGGTCCCGCCCAGGCGGCACATCAAAGTGCGCAGGACCTCAATGCCGGCGAGTGTGGATGACGTAGGACGTGTCATGCACCCCGGCTTCAGAAGAAAAACGACAAAGATGACCGAAACAGGAGGCGCCGGCACCAAAGAACGGAGACGCCCATATGACCCAACTCCACCACAGCGACCGTTTAGGTAATTATTATAAAGTGATTTTTATGTTCTACACAGCGGCCTGGGCTCTTATATACAGCATGTTAGAATACTATATATAAGAGCCCGATGGTGGTGGCCGCAGCTTATAGTCACCAAATCTGGTGACAGGTTCCCTTAAAACAGTCTGAACAGAATTCTATGTGCACAGAACAATTGCCGATATGACTGTTCTGTGCACATAGAATATCAATGTTCTCGGCAGCGCATGTCCTGTTACACAGGATGATCGGCTGCCATATGTACTATCATTTATAAGCAGTATATAAAAACATGCACCAGATGATTGAGATTTCACTTGTGCACCGGGTGATTAGCAGTCAGTCTAAACGATGAGACAGTCCTAGGAAATCTCATTCACAAATTAAATCCCCTTCCTCCCTGTAATCGGGGTATATGCTCCTTTTGGGTTTTTCTCTTGGATGTTCTCCTTGTGATCATGTAACCTTCTCCCCACAGCCATAACTTTTTTATTTTTCTGTCCACAGACAAACAAGGACTTCTTGTTTTTTGTTGAACCAGTAGTTCTTTAGAATGGCCTCATTAATTTTGTCACACAGAGTACAGTAGTACTGGAAAAAGGTAAAATAAATAAATAAATCCAAATGTGGTAAAAGTGTGAGAAAAAATTTAAGCCATTGTTTTTTGGGAATTGTTTTTACGACACACATTGTGTGGTACAAATGACCTGGCAATGTGATTCTCCTCATCAGTACGATTACGGCGATATCAAACATGACCAGCTGTTTTTTTTATTATTTTAGTGGTGAAAATACTTTGGGGGGGGTTGTGTCGCTATTTCCCGAGACCTGCAACGTTTTCATTGTTAGGTAGATGGAGCTGTGTGAGGGATTATTTATTGTGAGGCAAGACAACGTTTTTGTTGATACCATTTTGGGGTAGATATGATGCTTTGATCACTTGTTACAGAATACATTGTGGTATTGCAGCGACCAAAAAACGGAATGTCTTGAATTTTTTTTTTTAACAGACCCCCGATGTCTCCGCAACCCATCGGCGACCCGCGATCATGCCACGGGCACACCCATGGGCAAATAGAATCACACGCCCTCATGCTAGCACACTATTAATGCATTTAACAGGTTAACATCCGCCTGCGATCCCTAAAGGCAGGTCCTAACAGTAACACACAGCCATTACCTGACAAGTATGGAGCTCCATACACGCGCTATCGACATGCGCTGTACGTGTACAACAGATGTCGGTAACGGATTAAAGAAAGCAGCATATACGGCCATGGCAGAAAGTGTAGGCACCCTTAAAATTGTACAAGAAACTGAAGTATTTCTCCCAGAAAATTACTGTTATTGCACATTTTGTCATACAAATCTTTAATTCCTAAGTGTGTATTGGAACAACTCCCCCCCCCCACAAAAAAAACAAAAAAACAGGGAAAAAAAAAAAGGAAAATTAGCCATAATTTCACCCATATCCCCAAAAACAGGCCGGACAAAATTGTTGGCACCCTCAACTTAATATTTGGTTGCATGCCCTTTCAAGCAAATAACTGCAATCAATCACTTCCTATATCCATCAACAAGCTTCTTACACCTCTCAATTTCGGACCACTCTTCTTTTGCAAACTGCTCCAAGTCTGTGGTGTGCGGCATACAGTGGAATATGGTATACAGTGGTGCGCGGCAAATAGTGGAGCACTATGCCAGCTGTCCTTGGTGACACTTTAGACATATTAGGATCACTTTGCGGTCACCAACAAAATGGCTCTGTACTGTGATCCTAAACTTCATCTTCCCTTATCCTTTTGGAAACACCCAGAACAGGAGGGGGAGGGGAAGGTGACATCACACACAGGAGAGCAGATTCTGCCCACTTTTACAGCAGTTATAATGTAAGCTATTTGTACAGTAGGATTTAAGCAGTTGCTCCCCCTAGTGTTTAAGAGTGGAAAATATCCAACTTTACATTTTTTTTTTATCTATTTTGCTCAATAAAAACACATATTTAAACAAAACATTAATACTTTACATTTTTTTCAGTTATTGATTTTTTTTTTTTTTTTTTTTTTTTACAACACCTTCCCTTTAAGATCTCTCCACAGGTTTTCAATAGGATTTAAATCTGGACAAATTTCTGCCACTTCAGAACTCTCCAGCGCTTTTCCATCCATTTCAGGGGGCTTCTTGAAATATGTTTAGGGTCACTGTCTTGCTGGAAGACCCATGACTTAGAACGCAAATCTTTCTAAGGCTACTTTCACACATCCGGTTTTTGCTCTATACGGCACTCTGCAGAAAAACCGCAACCGTTTTTTTTTGCCGCCGGTTGCGTTTTTTTTGCATAGACTTACATTAGTGCCGTATTGTGCCGCATGGTCTTGCGTTCGGTCTGGTTTTTGCCGCATGCGGCAGATTTAGTCGATGCCGCGGCCGGATGGAACGTTGCCTGCAACGTTATTTGCTCCGGCAAAAAAAACCGCATCACGCCGCATCCGGCCGCTGCGGCGCATTTTCAATGCATGCCTATTGACGCCGGATGCGGCGCGATGCGGAAAAAAACGCATCCGGCCGCCGCATGCCGTTTCTTCCACTGCGCATGCTCAGTAGCGTGCCGCAACCGGAAAAAACTGATCCGGCCGCATGTAAAAACTTATGCAAAGGATGCGGTGTTTTTGCCGCATCCGTTGCATAGGTTTCACAGCCGGATTGAGCCGCAGTGCTCAAACCGGATGTGTGAAAGTACCCTAACACCGGGCACAACATTGCAACCCAAAATCCTTTGGTAACCTTCAGATTTCATGATGTCTTGCACACAGATAAGGCACTCAGTGCCAGAGGCAGCAAAACAACCCCAAAAAATCTTTGAACCTCCACCATATTTGACTGTAGGTACTGTGTTCTTTTCTTTGTAGGTCCCACTGTTTTCAGTAAACAGTAGAATGATGTACGTTGCCTGAAAGCTTTAATTTTGGTCTCATCTGTCCATAAGATGCTTGTGGATTTTGGCTTACTCAAATACAGAAATAAACACTTGAAATAGATCACTGTGTGTAATGACTATATAATATATGCATTTCCTTTTTTGTATTGAATTACTTAAATAAATTAACTTTTTGCTGATATTCTAATTTATTGAGATGAACCTTTACATTTTGTCAAACTGCAGTCTAGCTGTTCATGTTTCTGTGTCAGCAGTGGAGCCCTCCTGGGTCTCCTACAATAGCGTTTCATTTAATTTAAATTTGGAAGGATAGTCTGTCCTGACACTGATGCACCCTGAGCCGCCAGGACAGCTTGAATTTCTTTGGAACTTGATTGGGGCTGCTTACCCACCACCCAGACAATCCTGCAGTGCAAACTTTTATCAATTTTTCCTTCCCGTTCACGTCCAGGGAGATTAGGTACAGTGCCCTGGGTTGTAAACGTCTGGATTATGTTGTGCACCATGGACAAAGAAACATCAAGTTCTCTGGAGAAAGACTTGTGACCTTGAAATGGTTGAGGTTTTTCCACTATTTTGCTTGTACAGTCCCTAGACAGTTATCTTCTCCTCTTTCTGTTCTCCATGCTCAGTGTGGCACACACAGATACACAATGCAAAGATTGAGTCAACTTCTCCCCTTTTTTATCTAATTTCAGGTGTGATTTTTATATTACCCACACCTTTTACTTGCCACAGGTGAGTTTGAAAGGAGCATCACATGCCTGAAACAAAGCTGTTTACCCACAATTTTGGAAAGGTGCCAACAATTTTGTCAGTCGCATTTTTGATATTGTATGTCAAATTATCTCTAATTTGCCTTTTTTTCCTGTTATTTTTTTCTGTTGTTCCAATACACACTAAATAAAAACGTGTATAATGAAACGTGCAATTGAAATAATTTTATGAGAGAAATACTTCATTTTCTGGAACAATTTCAAGAGTGCGTACACTTTCAATCATGACTGTACACGTTGTGTTACCATGGAGGTAGCATGAGATTATTGATGAAGACACATTTTTAAAATCCATTTATAATGCAGCCAACCAATGTAATTGTTTACATACGGCCGCCAGCATACTGATCCAACAATGACGAGTATAGCATTGCACACCAGCAATTTAACATATGGAGGGTGAAATGAATCACAGCATGCACTACTCTTGACCATACAGACCAGTACATCTAAATGCTGGTAGCTCCAGCACTTATCCTCCACTATGTAAACAAGCTAACACAGCCAGTCAAGTCTGCAATTCGCATATGTCTCTGACCCTCCGCCCCCCCCACAGCCAGTCAAGTCTGCAATTCGCATATGTGGCTGACCCTTTCCCTTCCCCCCCCCCCCACAGCCAGTCAAGTCTGCAATTCGCATATGTCTCTGACCCTCCGCCCCCCCCACAGCCAGTCAAGTCTGCAATTCGCATATGTGGCTGACCCTTTCCCTCCCCCCCCACAGCCAGTCAAGTCTGCAATTCGCATATGTGGCTGACCCTTTCCCTTCCCCTCCCCCCACACGGCCACCTGAATCCATCCTTATTCACATAGAATGTGACAACTAAAGGGTTATGCTCATCTTCACAGACAGATATCGTCAGATACTGCTTGTACATATATGCACTTTTTCAATTTACAGCTTATCAAAATTTACAGCTCGTTGCATAGGAGGCCGACCACCACTGCTATCCATCTTGTAAGCACTGAGCTGAAATCAGCCAGCATTAGGAGGTAATAGTGCTCCAAAGGTCCTCACCAGCTTCAAAACAGTGCTTACAAGCTCAATAAAAAAGAGCTTGCAAACACTGCACATGTTCTGCTGTCTATTAGTCTGTCTCCAAGGAAACGAACTATAAACAAGAAGGAAAAAAAAGTGTTAATATCTCAAGAACGGCTGAAACATTTAATAAGACATAAATAGTAAAATTGCTTGTATTTATTGACAATTCAGTTTATGAAGATGGGAGTAACCCTTTAATGATTTCTCCTAGAAGCTCCATGGTTAGATCCTTTACCACATAGTCTAGCATTAAGCCGTCTATCATTTATGACCACATGTAATTGTTATTACCAGTGTAGGTGGCCACAGGCATTCATTTTAGTGATCTCAATCCAATTTAGTCATCTGAGTGATTAGCAATGGAAGCCTGCAGCAACATCTTACTGTATCAGCCGTGGTTAAACATTATTTTTGGCCACTAAACAATTATATTAAATGATACAGTTTTATCAAACTATATGAGAATTTGCAATGTTGGCCAAAGCAGAGAACAAACATTACCATTGTTATAATATATTAGCCATGAACTAAAAATATATGCGTCCTTCCATGGAAGGACATAGCAGTGGAATATTAATATAGGAAATAAGCCGAATAACTTTGCGTCTTGAAACCAGAGGTAAAGTGTTGGCTGGGAGATCAATCCCAGGCAAAGGCAGCAGCATGACCCTGGAGAGGGTGGTAAGTACCGGAGCAGGGGACGGTCCATCCTTCTGCTTATAACTAACTTTGTCCCATATATGAGACTGGTAAATTGGACGTGAATGTATGCGTCCTTCAGTTACATAGGATCTCTTGTCCTGCCTTCCCCTTGTTCTTGTGGATGGTCGTTTTACAAAATTGTTTTCTGCAGGAGAAAACCCCCCTAGGGCTTCTACAGCCATCTGCAACACTGGGAAAAAAGACATCTTTCTTTTCCAGCTCAGTTAACAGCCAGATGATGATCAGAACATATTACACATCCGAGACCTGAGATAAAGGTAAGACTCTCTCAGTAAAGGCCCCGTCACACGCAGCGACGTATCTAACAATATACCGCCGGGGTCACGGATTCCGTGACGCACATCCGGCGCCGTTAGCGACGTCGTTGCGTGTGACAGCAAGGAACAACCGTTAACGATGGAAAATACTCACCTTATCGTCCATCGTTGACACGTCGTTCCTTTTCAAAAAATCGTTGACTGTTGAGCACGCTGGTTGTTCATCGTTCTCGAGGCAGCACACATCGCTACGTGTGACATCTCGGGAACGACGAACTACAGCTTACCTGCGGCCGGACGCAATGAGGAAGGAAGGTGGTGGGCGGGATGTTACGTCCCGCTCATCTCCACCCCTCCGCTTCTATTGGAGCGGCCGCATAGTGACGCCGCTGTGACGCCGAACGAACCGCCCCCTTAGAAAGGAGGTGGTTCGCCGGCCACAGCAACGTCGCTAGGCAGGTAAGTAGTGTGACAGCTCCGAACGATTCTGTGCGCCATGGGCAGCGATTTACCCGTGACGCACAAACGACGGGGGCAGGTGCGCTCGCTAGCGATAACGCAAACGATATTGCTGCGTGTAACAACCCCTTAAGGCTCGGGCCAAACTTGAGCAACTTATCGTAAGTCTTCAACTTGAAATTTGGTATATCACTAATTTTGAAAAACTATTACTAACTTCTGTCCATACAATTTGGAAGAATGTAAAGACATTTCCTGGGATTATACCAGTCAAACAGACCTTGTAATGTGAAGAGCTCTGCAACTTTCCAATACACTTTGTCCCTTTGTCTCCTATCTATCGCAATAATCTCAAAAGTTTTATTGCCAAGAAAAAAAAAAGGGATCAGATTCCCAAAGGGCCTCGAAATAATGATTTGCTACGGTTAGGATAATTTTCTGATGAGACTCGCCATTTTCTAGATGTTATCATTCCTGTTTATAGTTATAGAATTAAAAAATTATTCGTTTTATTCACACAGTGAAGATTTTAGGTATTTTTTTTATGTATTTTGAAGTCGAAACAAGAAGTAGATGTTCAATTCATACAATTATAAATGTATCAGAAAGATGAATAATTCTGCTCATTTTTTGCATCGACTCTCAATTTTGGCTTATAAAATACTGGTGCAGTATATTTCCTAAATCTACAATTTATGAATAAAACCAATTTAGTGTCACGAGGTCCTGCGGTACAGGCCAGGGAAACACACTTCCAATGATAACCTCAGAAAAACTATCTGGTGCGTTACAATTCTTATTTTAGTCAAATGCAAACTGGGCTGACAAGTGCGCGTGCCGTCTTCAGCTATTCTTCACTATTTTAATCTTATTGACAAGATTGGGTCACTGCTCTGTTGAGGACGTCGCTTATTTCATGGTGCGTTGATGATCTATACAAAATCTGTTAGTGTCTGGACCCCTCTGGCAACAACTTAAGGGTTGGAGTAGAAGACAAGTTTATTCTAGATGCCATACTACAGAGCTGTGCCTGGTTAGTACAACCACCTTTGGGGAGCAGAATCATTGCTGCCTTTATAGGGAACATGTGAGCAACAACTAGAAGTGCTAATCTGCAGGTATAGTTTTAAAGGTTTACAGTCTAATTAGAAGTGCGGACGCAAGGTGCAAATTAAGTTGTTTTGCCCTGCAGCTGCTCGCTTACAGTCACAGGGAGGTGCCAGGGCTGTAAACAGTCAGCGCACTGTAGTCACTCCCTGGGCTCCTGTACGTCCCGCTCCCTGGGCTCCTCTGCGTCCCGCTCCCTGGGCTCCTCTGCGTCCCGCTCCCTGGGCTCCTCTGCGTCCCGCTCCCTGGGCTCCTCTGCGTCCCGCTCCCTGGGCTCCTCTGCGTCCCGCTCCCTGGGCTCCTCTGCGTCCCGCTCCCTGGGCTCCTCTGCGTCCCGCTCCCTGGGCTCCTCTGCGTCCCGCTCCCTGGGCTCCTCTGCGTCCCGCTCCCTGGGCTCCTCTGCGTCCCGCTCCCTGGGCTCCTCTACATCCCGCTCCCTGGGCTCCTCTACATCCCGCTCCCTGGGCTCCTCTACATCCCGCTCCCTGAGCTCCTCTACATCCCGCTGCCTGGGCGCCTCTACATCCCGCTCCCTAGGCGCCTCTACATCCCGCTCCCTGGGCGCCTCTACATCCCGCTCCCTGGGCGCCTCTACATCCCGCTCCCTGGGCTCCTCTACATCCCGCTCCCTGGGCGCCTCTACATCCCGCTCCCTGTGTGCCTCTACATCCCGCCCCCTGGACTCCTCTACATCCCGCTCCCTGGGCTCCTCTACATCCCGCTCCCTGGGCTCCTCTACATCCCGCTCCCTGGGCTCCTCTACATCCCGCTCCCTGGGCTCCTCTACATCCCGCTCCCTGGGCTCCTCTACATCCCGCTCCCTGGGCTCCTCTACATCCCGCTCCCTGGGCGCCTCTACATCCCGCTCCCTGGGCTCCTCTACATCCCGCTCCCTGGGCGCCTCTACATCCCGCTCCCTGTGTGCCTCTACATCCCGCCCCCTGGACTCCTCTACATCCCGCTCCCTGGGCTCCTCTACATCCCGCTCCCTGGGCTCCTCTACATCCCGCTCCCTGGGCTCCTCTACATCCCGCTCCCTGGGCTCCTCTACATCCCGCTCCCTGGGCTCCTCTACATCCCGCTCCCTGGGCTCCTCTACATCCCGCTCCCTGGGCGCCTCTACATCCCGCTCCCTGGGCTCCTCTACATCCCGCTCCCTGGGCGCCTCTACATCCCGCTCCCTGTGTGCCTCTACATCCCGCCCCCTGGACTCCTCTACATCCCGCTCCCTGGGCTCCTCTACATCCCGCTCCCTGGGCTCCTCTACATCCCGCTCCCTGGGCTCCTCTACATCCCGCTCCCTGGGCTCCTCTACATCCCGCTCCCTGGGCTCCTCTACATCCCGCTCCCTGGGCTCCTCTACAGTCTATGAGCGTCTCTTTCTGGCCTCATAAAGATGTATTGAGAGCTTGTGACGTAACTTCTTACTTTCAGCCAGAAAGAAATTGTACTCACAAGATGGCACTGGATCGACACCAATAAAATGTGAAAACGCTGGAGGGTGAGAATAATACTGAGGGCATAGACCTTCGACTAGAAGACCCACACTAGTGGTGAAAAACAAACAAACGCTGGAGTGGTGTTTTAATAAAGATTGTCGTGTTTTGTAAAAAAAAAAAAAACCTTGTATGTGCAATGTTCTCTTTTTCTTTATGATGACTGCCTTGCTTTTTTGTACCTTGATCCGATTTGTTCACACAAGTGGCATTCCCTAGACTTTGACGTTTCGCTGAGCCCGTTTCCTCCGTTCCACTGATTGTCTACAGGATTGCGTAACTCTGCCAATGGCGAACCATATTTTTGTGCACGTCTGAAAAACATGAACACTATCAGGACAGAAGTCAGAAAGTGTTCTCACCGATTTATAAAGGTGAGTGGCTACGTCAGAATCCTGTTTTTTTGAGGAATCAGACCATAACCCCGATCAAGTGCTCAGAGGACAGCACTGAATGTGTGTGAGCCTAGCATTAAAGGGAATTTGTCACCAGGTTTTTGCTATGTAATATGACAGCAAAAAAACTGCAGAGACCCATATTCCAGCGATGTGTCACTTAATGGGCTGTGTTTTGCTATTTCAATACAATTACCACAGTTTTATCAGTAGGCGTTTACCAATGGAGGATGATATAACTGGCTTCATAGTCCCACCTTGCCCCCACCTCTGATTACAACGAACACAAAAAGCTGTGGGGTAGGTAAGTGATACACAGCTCAACATCTCAGCTCTGCTAGATCTACAGCAGAGAAAATTGTGACTATCATGACTGCTGCACCCAGTAAACTAAATGCTACATCACTGGAATAAGGGTCTCGGTCTCTTCCTCATTCTACAGACAGAATACATAGCAAAAACCTGCTGACACATTCTTTATAAGAATGAAAATAATTAAGACTGCTCCTTATTTAGCATTAACAAAACTACATCTTAAAACCAGAAAAAGTTCAGCTGTATATTGTTGAAACATATTTAAAAAAAAATAGCTGTAAAACAGCATGTCGCAGGCTTGGAACATATGCTTTGACTACAAAAATACTTTGGTCCTTATGCTAATATATTTATCCTACCGCTATGTTTGACAATAAATAACTATCACAGGAGGAATCAGAAAAACCACAATACCCGTGGTGTCCTGCCTGTGAGGCCTTAGTATCTGCAGGAGTGGGGTGCATACTGCAGAACGGCAGGGGAAGAATGGCAGGCAGGGGCACCGCTAACACTGCTGGAGAAACCAATGTGATTGACAAAAAAGAAAAGAGAGGACATCATAAAAGGGAACCTGACAGCTAACACATGCTGCCCAAACGTGCGCCTGTCGACAGACCCTGTCAATCCAGGGCAGTGGGCGGGGAGAAGATGCTGCGGACCCGCCTCTCTGACTAGTCCACATAGCGGTTATTAAGTATATTTTTCTGAAATTATGCAGCGTTTCAGAGTATAACAAACCTGTAAAATGATTTGGGCACCATGTATCAGCTGTCAGGTTTCCTTTAAAGGGAATCAACCAGCAGGATTTTCATATACGAAATAAAGCCAGTGCTATACTGGTGCTAGGATGCTGAATGTAAGCATAGCTTTTGTTCAGAGATTGGATGTTCAGAAATAAGTGCAAGTAAACTTCCAGCAATTTGATTGACAGGTGCAACAGGAAGGGAATGTGTGGGTTGGGTCTTGAAATCTATTCCCACTCTTGTCTGTCTGCCTACACCACAAGTAACGTCTATGATGAAGACAGGGGGAGGAATAGATAAGAAAAGGAAAAGGAGAAGACCCAATCCACATATTCCCTTACTGTTGCACCTGTCAATCAAATAGCAGTGCTTTGCTGGATCTTTACTTGCACATATTTCTAAAATAAAACATCCACTCTATGAACAAAAAGTATACTTAGATTCAGTATCCTAGCGCCAGTATAGCACTGGCTTTACTTTATATATGGAAATCCTGCTGGTTGGTTCCCTTTAAGGGTCAGTTCAGCTTTTACGGTGCCTTGAGACATATAACTGCATTCACAAAGCTACATTTTATTAGAAATATAGTCCATCATTTTTGCTAACAGGACTACATTGGATAAAATAAAGCAGCAAACCTCAAGGAAAGTGACTTGTGATCCCCATGCATGCACTGAGCACTGATCCATTTACACCCATTTTTAGCCTCCTCTTTCTTTCCAGCAAGAAGCGTCTCAAGCTGTGAACAAGTCTTTGATGGTAATATCCAACATTTATTTTCATTATCAGAGAACAGACTAATTACCGTACTTCTGTCCCTGCCGCTCTGACATCATTGTCAGCTATGTATAGCAATGACACCAATGTGCACTCAAGTTATGGCTATATCTGACAGCTTTTTACACAAGTATTCACACCCCTCAAACTCAATTATCACCCTTTGAAGACAACATATCGCCTTCAAGAAATATTTCCACCATTAACATTAGTGATGAGCGAGCACTACTAGGCTTTGGTGATCGGTACTCGTATTGAGCAGGTAATGCTCGGATGGACGCGACTCGAGTACCCGAGTATAATGGAAGTCAATGGGGAACTGGAGCATTTTTCATGAAGATTTCCCATTATAATTGGATACTTGAGTCGCGGCCATCCGAGCATCAACTGCTGGTTACGAGTACCTAGCACCTGAGCATGGTAGTGCCCGCTCATCGATCATTAACACATTAATAGATATTTAATGCACTGTATACATCTCCGTTACAGAATGGGAATTGCCATATACCATAATGTAGGAGACCACACCAGAAGGAAACAAGATGAAAGATGTGCAGGCCTGGAAGCCTTTGGAGAGTCATCCTCCTCAATGTGTGTGGATGATACCGGATAAGCACTGGAGGTTAAAAGGGGTTGTCCAGGGTTAGAAAAATATGGTGGCTGGAAATAGGAAATGCTTAGAGCACCATTGATTCCATGGTGTTGTACATATACAAACAAATTGCAGGAACCAATGGCGAAACTAACAATGACAGACTGGTTACAGCCACGGCTCACTATACACTGAGCGGTGACAGGACCGTAGCGGCACCACCGATAACTGGAAGGGCACTTTCCCTCCTGTTATTTTCCATCTATCTCAGCCCCTCTATGAAGCCAGACCTGTCAATCAAAGAAGGGGGGGTTGGGAGACCCTTTATCAATTCATAGTGATTGCACCACCACAGACATCCAGCCACCATTACACGTAAAGCCCTCAAATCTGCCAATTGTGTATGACTAAAAGTTGTATGTCAGTTTTAAACATCGCGGGTCCAGATGAAACCTTTCTTAACTGTTCCTTACCACAGGGCCTAAAGAATGTTTTTATAATTCTGTGTTATAATGAATTGAATGAATAAAAACAAGCTGAGGATTTAACTCCTGGGATTTTCATAAGGGAGTGGAAGAACTTGCTATTTTGCCTGTCCCAAAGAGGAGGTTTTATCGTAGATGGCATTTCTGCTTCAATGAAACGGAGAGAGACACTGCTTCTGGAAAATAACATTCTTCTGGCAGCTGTTTATGTGGACCCAAGTCATCGTATACTGCTTGATGATCAACAGCTTACTAAAGGAAAAGAAGCTCTGAGTGAGGTAGGAGTTAGGATGAGTGGCTACAGGACTGCCAGGCGCAAGAGGACTTGGGTCCTGACAGTGCTACTGCTGCCATATCTTCATCCTCATTAGATGAAAAGTTTAACTTTGACAAGTTTTTGGATGACTTGGAGCAGGCAAAATGTTGCCGCAAGGAAAAATATTTCCCTCCGTCTCCTATAGCAGCAGATTGACCAGATTTCAGTAAAATTTTTACTTGCTCTCAAAAAATAGAAAAATTCAATCATCAAAACTGACTGTGCATTAGGCAATTCCTTTATACCCGGAAATTGTTAGAGATGTTGCCCATGTGGTTACAGCTTTGCCTCCAACCCAAGTTACTGTAGAGAGGTTGTTATCTAGCCTTAACATTATTAGGTCAGATTTGAGGTCATCTGCGAAGGAGGATCTGATGGAAGCAATTCTATTACTTACAACAAATTCATAGACTGCACAAATGTTATTTACTATGTTTTTGTTGAAAGCTGTTTTTTGCCACTTACGGTACATAGTTTATTACAGTGTTATATATATATATACACACACACATATACATATATGAAATCAATATTACTTACTGTATTACATGTTTACAATTTATTAGTTTTTTGTGTTCTAAAGTTGCATTCAAATACATATTTTATGTTCTATCTAAATATCTTGATTATTGTATCATAAAAATTATTAAATGTCTGATGTTCACATTGTACTACAATAAATGTTTCACTTAAATATAAGCAATATACACAGTTAGGTCCAGAAATATTTGGACAGTGACACAATTTTCGCGAGTTGGGCTCTGCATGCCACCACACTGGATTTGAAATGAAACCTCTACAACAGAATTCAAGTGCAGATTGTAACGTTTAATTTGAAGGTTTGAACAAAAATATCTGATAGAAATTGGAGGAATTGTTCACATTTCTTTACAAACACTCCACATTTTAGGAGGTCAAAAGTAATTGGACAAATAAACCAAACCCAAACAAAATATTTTTATTTTCAATATTTTGTTGCGAATCCTTTGGAGGCAATCACTGCCTTAAGTCTGGAACCCATGGACATCACCAAACGCTGGGTTTCCTCCTTCTTAATGCTTTGCCAGGCCTTTACAGCCGCAGCCTTCAGGTCTTGCTTGTTTGTGGGTCTTTCCGTCTTAAGTCTGGATTTGAGCAAGTGAAATGCATGCTCAATTGGGTTAAGATCTGGTGATTGACTTGGCCATTGCAGAATGTTCCACTTTTTTGCACTCATGAACTCCTGGGTAGCTTTGGCTGTATGCTTGGGGTCATTGTCCATCTGTACTATGAAGCGCCGTCCGATCAACTTTGCGGCATTTGGCTGAATCTGGGCTGAAAGTATATCCCGGTACACTTCAGAATTCATCCGGCTACTCTTGTCTGCTGTTATGTCATCAATTAACACAAGTGACCCAGTGTCATTGAAAGCCATGCATGCCCATGCCATCACGTTGCCTCCACCATGTTTTACAGAGGATGTGGTATGCCTTGGATTATGTGCCGTTCCCTTTCTTCTCCAAACTTTTCTTCCCATCATTCTGGTACAGGTTGATCTTTGTCTCATCTGTCCATAGAATACTTTTCCAGAACTGAGCTGGCTTCATGAGGTGTTTTTCAGCAAATTTAACTCTGGCCTGTCTATATTTGGAATTGATGAATGGTTTGCATCTAGATGTGAACCCTTTGTATTTACTTTCATGGAGTCTTCTCTTTACTGTTGACTTAGAGGCAGATACACCTACTTCACTGAGAGTGTTCTGGACTTCAGTTGATGTTGTGAACGGGTTCTTCTTCACCAAAGAAAGTATGCGGCGATCATCCACTACTGTTGTCATCCGTGGACGCCCAGGCCTTTTTGAGTTCCCAAGCTCACCAGTCAATTCCTTTTTTCTCAGAATGTACCCGACTGTTGATTTTGCTACTCCAAGCATGTCTGCTATCTCTCTGATGGATTTTTTCTTTTTTTTCAGCCTCAGGATGTTCTGCTTCACCTCAATTGAGAGTTCCTTAGACCGCATGTTGTCTGGTCACAGCAACAACTTCCAAATGCAGAACCACACACCTGTAATCAACCCCAGACCTTTTAACTACTTCATTGATTACAGGTTAACGAGGGAGACGCCTTCAGAGTCCCTTGTCCAATTACTTTTGGTCCCTTGAAAAAGAGGAGGCTATGCATTACAGAGCTATGATTCCTAAACCCTTTCTCCGATTTGGATGTGAAAACTCTCATATTGCAGCTGGGAGTGTGCACTTTCAGCCCATATTATATATATAATTGTATTTCTGAACATGTTTTTGTAAACAGCTAAAATAACAAAACTTGTGTCACTGTCCAAATATATCTGGCCCTGACTGTATATGGGAGTCGGAGTCGTGGAGTCGGAGCGAGGGAAATTGAGGAGTCGGAGTCGCAGGCTTGGCTTACCGACTCCACAGCCCTGGTGCAAATAATAACTACACAGGATCCAGCAAAAAAAAAAAAAAAAAAATGGACCTTAAAAAGTCCCTTCATGATGAACTGTCCACCATGTGACTCAACATGGTGCCATTAAAAACAAACAAAAACAAGCCCTCCAGAATTAAGGTGGCTTTACACACTGCAACATCGCAAACGACATCGCTGTAACGTCACCGGTTTTGTAATAGCGACCTCCCCAGCGACATTGCAGTGTGTGAAACACATCAGCGACCTGGCCCCTGCTGTGAAGTTGCTGATCACTATACATCTCTCAGGACCATTCTTTGGTCCTTTGTTTCCCGCTGTGCAGCATGATCTCTAGAAAGTCTGTGTGTAAAGGGGACTTTACAGCGACTTCGTTAGCGACTTCCCTTTCAAAAAGCTGCTTTACAACGTCCCCAATGACTAGCGAGGTCGTTCTGCAGGTTCGGATCGCTGTTGCGTCGTTGGCCAGGTCTGCCTGTTTGACAGCTCACCAGAGACTTTGTAGCGATCCCGGCCAGGTTGGGATCGCTGGTGGGATCGCTAGAAAGTCTGTGTGTAAAGGGGCCTTTAGAGGGGACATGTCCAAGATAGTATTGAGTGAGCAAACATTTCATCTACTATCAATGTGTTGAGGATAGGACATGAGGCACAGACGAGGGGGAAGGACTGGGTGAGGGTCAGCATTCATTCTTTTACCATTTCTAACCAGTCTAATTACTTAAGGCAATGATTAACCACCCTTTAGGTATTACAAAGCAGGTTATCCGATGTCTGCATTCACGAGGACCTCGAGGACTATAACCTACAGCAAACATACGGCTATAATGTACAGATGAAGCCGACTGTTTTCCAAGAAGAATACAAACCATGCAGAGCCCATATATCTATCCCAGACAACGTGCCAGCATTATTATCTATCCCATCCAGCCTCACAAGCATTCTACAGCGGAGGCGCATACAACTGCTATACACACTCTACTGAGCCATTTCTAGTGACGTAAGAGTATTCAATGATTTTTTAGCTCCCTAATATTGTAAATGACTTGTCCCAAATTGAACATTACATTGTCCAAATAAGCTACAAACCTCCAAAACAAGACCGCGGCCCTCTGCACTGGCGTACAAAAGCTCGGTGACAGCCTCGGCTAAAGCCACACTTGTTTCGCTGCCAAGCATGAAGCGCGCTGAACGAAGCCTATGTTTAATGATTCTATGACTAATTCCAGGCAATTTCTTTGTATTGCACTCGTGAGTGAATAAGGACAATAGGGGCACTGTGAAATAATGGGTTTGTCTGACAGAAAACCAATGCTCCTTAGCTTGAAGAAACAGTGTCCTGCTGTAAGTCACCGGCTTTGTCATTCAGTCATCTAATAACAAGATTCGGGTTAAAGGGGACCTGTCAGCAAACAAAAAACCTCAAAAACTATCTGCATACCTCGGTCCAGCTTCATTAACCTAGCCATCATTAAAGGGGTTAAGTAAACCTTCCCACCTGCTTGTTTTCCATCTCTCTCAACCCATCTCTGGTTCAATGAAGCCAAAGCTGTCAATTAAAGAAGAGGAGAGGTAGAGGGGAAAACAAGCAGGTGGGAAGGTGGCTGTTTTAGTTCGCCATGATGCACTGAGCACCTGTGCTTGGTTTGAACAGTCATTCTGAGCTGACACAGTCTTTTAATAAGTGGAAAGCAGTTACAAGATGCGAAAAATGCATTATCAGTGGTGTGCAGGACTTACTCAAGACTGAAGTAATGTACAGTGGGTATAGAAAGTATTCAGACCCCTTTAAATTTTTCACTCTTGTTCCACTACAGCCATTTCAAAAATTCAAAAAAGGTAATTTTAGTCTCATTAATGTAAACTCTGCACCCCACCTTGTCAGAAAAAAAACAGAAATGTAGAATTTTTGTACATTTATTAAACAAGAAAAACTGAAATATCACATAGTCATAAGTATTCAGAGCCTTTGCTCAGACACTCATATTTCAGTCACATGCTGTCCATTTCCTTGTGATCCTCCTTGAGATGGTTCTACTCCTTCATTGGAGTCCAGCTGTGTTTAATTAAACTGATAGGACTTGATTTGAAAGGCACACACCTGTCTATATAAGAGCTCACAGCGCAAGTCAGACCAAATGAGAATCATGAGGTCAAAAGGAACTGCCCAAGGAGCTCAGAGACAGAATTGTGGCAAGGTACAGATCTGGCCAAGGTTACAGAAGAATTTCTGCAGTACTCAAGGTTCCTAAGAACACAGTGGCCACCATAATCCTTAAATGGAAGAAGTTTGGGACCACCAGAACCTTTCCTAGACCTGGCTTTCCAGCCAAACTGAGCAATTGTAGGAGAAGAGCCTTGGTGAGATAGGTAAAGAAGAACCTTAAGATCACTGTGGTTGAGCAAGTTCCACAAAGTCAACTATCACTTCAGCCCTCCACCAGGGCCTTTATGGACTTTTTTTGAATTTAGCAAATGGCTGCAATGAAACAAAGAATGAAAAATTTAAAAAGGGGGCTGAATACTTAACATGCCCGCTTTATCTGGCTTAAGAACGTCGCTGTTAACGAATTTCAAGAGTGGGTGTAGCCACACGATGTCTCAACTCCCCCACAGGTCTGCCTATTTTGACTGAGGTACACAAACCTAACATGAGAATGACAAGAGATGCTAAATTAGGCCATAGTACTAATCTGCTGCCGTAGTGCTAATCTAATTTTATGTGCAGTTGCAGGGAGAAAATAGTTATATTCTCTCTGAAGCTGCTCACTTCAAGCCACTGAAATGGTGCAGGGGGAAGTGAACAGTCAGCACTCACTACACAGTAATCACTGCTGACTGATCGTCTGCTGTGCTGCGTGTGTGCTGAGCAGGATGGAGGTAAAGGAGGTGATGGAGAGATTACAGAACGCTCACAGTGTAGAGTGCAGACCACCGCCCCGACACCCCCCAATAACTGGATGTATGGTGGTCAGGGAGGAGCTGGAGAGATTACAGAACGATCACAGTGTACAAAGTGCAGACCACTGCCCCAGCACCCACCAATAAATGGATGTATGGAGGTCAGGGAGGAGCTGGAGAGATTACAGAACACTCACAGTGTAGAGTGCAGACCACTGCCCGGGCACCCCCCAATAACTGGATGTATGGTGGTCAGGGAGGAGCTGGAAAGATTACAGAATGCTCACAGTGTAGAGTGCAGACCACTGCCCCGGCACCCCCCAATAACTGGATGTATGGTGGTCAGGGAGGAGCTGGAGAGATTACAGAATGCTCACAGTGTAGAGTGCAGACCACTGCCCCGGCACCCCCCAATAACTGGATGTATGGTGGTCAGGGAGGAGCTGGAGAGATTACAGAATGCTCACAGTGTAGAGTGCAGACCACTGCCCCAGCACCCCCCAATAACTGGATGTATGGTGGTCAGGGAGGAGCTGGAGAGATTACAGAATCCTCACAGTGTAGAGTGCAGACTACTGCCCCGGCACCAACAAATAAATGGATGTATGGTGGTCAGGGAGGAGCTGGAAAGATTACAGAATGCTCACAGTGTAGAGTGCAGACCACTGCCCCGGCACCCCCCAATAACTGGATGTATGGTGGTCAGGGAGGAGCTGGAGAGATTACAGAATGCTCACAGTGTAGAGTGCAGACCACTGCCCCGGCACCCCCCAATAACTGGATGTATGGTGGTCAGGGAGGAGCTGGAGAGATTACAGAATGCTCACAGTGTAGAGTGCAGACCACTGCCCCAGCACCCCCCAATAACTGGATGTATGGTGGTCAGGGAGGAGCTGGAGAGATTACAGAATCCTCACAGTGTAGAGTGCAGACTACTGCCCCGGCACCAACAAATAAATGGATGTATGGTGGTCAGGGAGGAGCTGGAGAGATTACAGAACGCTCACAGTGCATAGAGTGCAGACCACTGCCCCGGCACCCACCAATAAATGGATGTATGAAGGTCAGGGAGGAGCTGGAGAGATTTTAGAACATTTACAGTGTACTGAGTACAGACCACTGCCCCGGCACCCCCCAATAACTGAACGTAAGTTGCTGCAGGGAGGAAATTACTTAATTTTCTCCCTGCAGTAAAAGAATAGAAAATTTAGTTTTTCACGAACAAGAAAAACTAATTACGCTTAAACAAAACTCTGAGTGAAAACATTTGTAGGCTTTTCTCATACATGAAAAAAAAACAGATATCTTAAGCCACGTTTTGACACAGAAGAATGTAGAACTGCACGGGTACAGGGCCTTAACCTGAGCAGGATGACCTGATCCAATCTTCTACTTTCATTAAATCCATAATATCGCAGTTTTCACAACTTGAAATAAACATTTATATGCAGATATACAAGTTAGAAAAAAAGTAAAGCCTTTTCCTTATAAAACTGCCCAAGGGAGAAATAATTAAAATCACAAAGTGAAGGAGTGGGAAGCGGCCCACGAGAAATGACAGACTTGGATGCAGAACACCATTTTTAACTTTCTTAAATACCTGTGTAGCTTTGTCCAAACAACTCACTGCAGCAGAATGACTATAATTATCTTAGCACGCCTGGAAATGCCGCCTTTTCTTCCAGACTAGCAAGCCTGTATTCTGGCACAACTGCAGCTAAGGAAACTAGATTTCGAGCAAGTGCCACCATTAAATGAGGAGCACGATTTCAACTTTTTTTTTTCCTACCAATAACAACCACTGAGTTTTGAGAACAAGAACATGGAGGCCCACAAAAAATATACATTATTGAGGCTGTGTGCCTAGGATGAGCTTTGGGTGAGTTTTAAATGCTACATATTTACTGCTTCTATAAACCCATTCCCGCCTACTTGTGTTGGCTGATCTGAAGTCCCGGCACTTCTGGTCATGCGCAATATGAAGCCGGGTGAACGTGTCCTGGCTTCAGAGAGGTCTAGTGCACATGACCGGAAGTGCCAGGACTTCAGATCAGAAGTGACAGCGGACACAGGTACACGTCAGCGCTGGTAGGCTGCATTGAATAGCATGTTAGCATGCCCCTGTGGGTGTGTTACCTTTCTAGGAGAGCGGAATGAGTGCAGGAACTAACTCCCTTGTGACTAGTCCCTGCGCTCATTAGCATATCATAAAAGATCTTTAGAAAAACCTTTTCTAAGGCTGGGGCCACACAGGGATTACTACGATCCCCTCGCATGACACTTGGCTCACACTGGCAGTACAGCAGAGCCGAGTGTCATGCGAGTGTCCCTGCGACTAAGGTCCGACAGTGCGAGCGGACCTCAGCTGCAAGGGGTGGGCCGGCACTGAGGAGGGGAGGGAGGGATTTCTCTACCTCTATCCTCCGTAGCCGGCTATTGCCATTCTTGCACTGTACGGGCAGTACACCGGTGTACCGCGAGTGCAGTGCGATTTTTTTTCTCGCCCCATACACTTGAATGGGTGCGAGAGAAAGTCTCGCATTTCAGTCGCAGCATGCTGTGATTGTTTTCTCAGTCCGATTAGGGCTGAGAAAATAATCGCTCATGTGCGCTGACACACAGGCTAGAATTGGTCTGAGGGGAAGGCAATGTATTATCGCACTCCACTCGCACCGTTTTTCTCGCCGTGTGGCTTAGGCCTAAAGATCTCTTTATCTATGCTACTAGATGCAGGGGACGGATGGGCAGGGATTACCAATGTGCACCCAGAACTGCTTGTGGTTCTGGGTGTACATTGCACCTGACAGGTTCACGTTACCATTGAAGTCTATGGCAAACAGATCCGTTAACTGATTGATTGCTATTTAGCCATCCATTCTTCTTGCATTTGTAAAGGATGTGATTATTTTTTCTTACTGAATCAGTTTCAAATGGAAGATGAATAGGAATCAGCTATTGGATCAGTTTTCCATAGACTCCAATGTTAAAAAAAAATAAATAAACAGATGAAACCAGTTATTTAAAAACATTTTAAATTAAACTTCTTTGTTTTTGATACTTTCTGGTATTTGACTTTCACAACATTTTATTGAAATACTTTTGCCTGGATTATATGCATTTTTGATGCGATTCTGCAGTGGAAACGAACTAAAAATACATGGGCTGGTTTTTACCTGTGAGTTTTCCCACATCTAATGTAAGTCTATGGAGAAAATCTGCAAATAAACAGTGCCCGCAAGACAAATTAAAATGTTGAAGATTTGAAACATGCACCACAGGTCAGCTTCACAAAGTAAAATAAAAAATTGATGCAGTCATGTGCAGATTAAATGCGTTTTAGCATGTATCAACATCTAATGCAAGTCTACGGGGAAAATCTGCAAAGAAAACTGACATTGACATGATGCGGATTTGAAACACGCACCGCAGGTCAGTTTATGAGGAGTACAAAGCAGCACAGGGGCAGGGGGGGTTTCTATAAATCCCATCTAGTTTGCCGGAACTGTAAGATGCTGTGTGTCTTATGTTGCGAACATACACAGCAGCAAAAATTCATCATGTGCACACAGCCTTAGGCTACTTTCACACATCCGGTTTTTGCTCTGCGGCACAATACGGCGCTCTGCAGAAAAACTGCAACCTTTTTTTTGCCGCCGGTTGCGGGTTTTTTTGCATAGACTTACATTAGTGCCGTATTGTGCCGCATGGGCATGCGTTCGGTCCGGTTTTTGCCGCATGCGGCAGATTTAGCCGATGCCGCGGCCGGATGGAACGTTGCCTGCAACGTTTTTTGCTCCGGCAAAAAAACTGCATCGCGCTGCATCCGGCCGCTGCGGCGCATTTTTCAATGCATGCCTATGGACGGCGGATGCGGCGCGATGCGGAAAAACGCATCCGGCCGCCGCATGCGGTTTCTTCCACTGCGCATGCTCAGTAGCGTGCCGCAACCGGAAAAAAACGGACCAGCCGCATGTAAAAACTTATGCAAAGGATGCGGTGTTTTCGCTGCATCCGTTGTATAGGTTTCACAGCCGGATTGAGCCGCACGGCTCAAACCAGATGTGTGAAAGTAGCCTTAGACTGCTGATAGGTGGAGGTAAGAGTCCAGGAAGTAGAATTTGGACCTATCAGACATTTATAGTATATACTTTCGATATTCTATATATGTCACACTCGTTAAATTTTTAGCACGAGCCACGGACTGGTTCAGTATGACAATGTGGCCCTTGGGCCAAAAAGGTTGTGCACCCCTGTTGTAGACATTTAAAGAGGTTGGCCTCTACTTTACCATTAATGGCTAATCCATAGGATAAGTCATCAATATCTGATCAGCCGGGGTATGTCACCCCCGCGTAGCTGCCGATCAGCTTTGTTCGTTGCCGTTGGTGGCAGCAGAAAATGCCCAGTTCTGGAGTTATCCCATCTTCTGATAGTGGCCGCAGCCGGGTACTGCACATGCAGTCCCTATTGTTTGAATAGGAAGGGGATGTGCAGTACCTGGCTGTGGCCACTATCAAAAGACGGGACAGCTACGGAACAGAGCATTTCCAGCTGCCAGCATCAAGAACAACTGATCAGTGGGGTGTCGGACCCTGACCGATCAGACACAGGGAGGTCATCAGTGTTAAAGTAGTGGTCTACCTCTTTAATTCTGCGCAGTTTTGTGGAGTTCGTGTCTTGAGACCTCTACCAATCGCTCAAAAGATCTCTTATAATAGCGCAGTTCAGGCGGTAGGAGCACAAAGCTTCTGTCTGCCCGAGAGCTCCTGCCGGTACAGACACAATAGAAAGTCATAGGCTTTCTACTAATTCTACTCTGCTCTGTGCGAGCTATCCCACCTGAGAGGTGCACTCTACTCCGGAACTGCGCTATTGATGCGGGTCTCTACCAAGACCCTCCCCGATCTGCATAGAATTAAAGGTCTACAGCATACAAAAAATTATCGAAAAACTTCAGTTCTGAAAATTCTATATATCTATATATATAGCAAAGTTTTAAAATACAAAAACCCCAAAAAGATGCATTATCCACACCATCCCAAACCCTTAGCCCCTCTCCTTATAACCCTCAGACAGAATATTTGACATGTCACAAAAAGAAACACCTCACTGCTTGTACAGAATCACGAAAAAGTGTCTTTTCATTTAACACCAAGATCTCTAGTCATTAAGTGGTTAAATATAGTCCCTGACATACAGAGAGCAATGACAGGCGTAAACTAGCGAGTAGCGGCTCCCCAGCAGAGGAGTCACATGTGCCCGCTACTTTCCATTGCTCGAGGTGTGCCAGGTCTAACATCCCACTAATAGGCACTCTGCTAAAAATAATTACTTGCGGATATTTACTTCCTAAATAAGGAGTAGCTGGAAATTAATTAAGTAATGACAGACAATGGGAGTATAATGAAGCCGAGCAGTCAAAACCTGGATCATATCCAAACTACATATTTCTTTGTTGAATATGTAGAACTAAAAAAATGTATACGCCAATAATTGCTGTGATTGGCGGCAGGACCCCACTGTGTCATCAGTCACACATCAGCATATAAACCAGACCAAAGATCAGGAGCTGAACATACCTGACATTACTCACACAAGGAGCTCTTGATGTCGCACAATTTCTGCACCTATTTTATAAATTATATTACTTACACTTTTTCATTGTGTTTTTGTATGTGTTACTCGAACATATGTTTTTGTCTCTTTTTCGTGTCATGTTTTAAATAAAGCTGCTTTGTTTTTGACACTTCCTGGTACTTAGGTTTGACAAAACTTTATTGATATACCATATTTATTGTATTACAAGACACATTTTTCCTCCCAAAAATTTGGGAGGAAAACGAGGGGTGAGTCTTATAAACCGAATGTAGCTTACCGGGAGGTGGTGGAGAGGGGTCACAGGAGGCAGGGGAGATGCTGCCGGCCGCGGGCGCTGTGCTGCGGGCTTGCAAAGGTTATCTGCTGCAGGCGGTGAGGCAGAGGCCTCCATTCTGAAATTGTCGGCGGTGCAGGCTTCAAATAATGAAGTCAGCGCATGCACAGATGGTGCTCTCGGCTCAAGATCTAATCTGCGCAAGCGCCACCTCCAGCTCATTGATTCCCTGCAGCAGACTTAAGGAAAATGGCGCCCGAAGGTGACGGTTGCACAGATGAGATCTCGGCTTGTCAATGAGCTAAGCGCTCGATCTGCGCACACACTGACCCCAGGCGCCATTTTGTTAAAGCCCGCACCGCCGACAGGTTATGGATGCTCCTCCTGCCTCACAGTGCCCACAGCAAGCATGTGTTGCACCCGCTGCACCACCTGAAGCATCGCCCTATTCCAGCACCGCCCCTGCCTCCTGTAACCACCGCTGCCGCCCCCCTCTGGTTAGACAGCACTAGATTATAAGAGGGACCTCATATTTTTCCCCCCTTTTTTTCTCTAAATTTAGGGTGCGTCTTATAATCCGATGCGTCTTATAAATTGAAAAGTACAGTACTTAGGTGTGGATTACAAGCGTTTTTGTTGCATTTGCGTGTTTGAAATCTTCAACATGTCAATTTCTCTTGTGGTTACGCCGAGTTTTATGCGCATATTTTCCCCATAGAATTGCATGAGATGCGGAAAAATACGCAAGTAAAAAGAGCAAATGCATTTTATCAAAGTCAAATACCAGGAAGGATGAAAACAAAGCAGCTTTATTTAAAACATGACACACCAAAGAGAGACAAAATCTGCAGTCAAGAATGCACTCGAAAACTTAACGAAAAGAACACAATTAACCTAAAAGGTGCAGAATTGGTGGAAAAAATCTTCAACATCAAAAACTCACCAAATACTTATCGGGGGAGGGTAGCCTTGGTATGTCTACATAACAAGATTGTTAAATCTACCCAACTGAAAACAGTAGAATTATATAATCAACTTTAGTTAATAAAAGCAAAGTTCATAGGAAGGTTATAAAATGAAGAAATGTAATTGAGAAGTTAGTTATCATTTTGTGTATTTTATATCAGTATATGTCCACTGTATGTATATACAGCTCTGGCAAAATTAAGTGACCACTGCAAAATTGACAGTTTTTCTGATTTTTCTCTTTTCGATCTTCCTCTTGATTACATTCCAGAGGTTTTCAATGGGGTACAGGTCTGTAGATTGGGCTGACCATGACAGTGACCTACAAATGAAATGGCAAATGGCAGCTGGGGTGAAGTGCACGGCAAGAACAGTTCATAAAAAAGGACTCCTAGAGGCAGGGCTTAAATCATGTAAAACTAGATAAAAGTCTTTCATCAATGAGAAGCAAAGGAGAGCCAGGCTGAAGTTTGCCAAAGACCATAAGGATTGGACTATAGAGGACTGGAGTAAGGTAATCTTCTCTGATGAGTCTAATTTTCAGCTTTGCCCAACACATGGTCGTCTAATCTTTAGGAGGAGACCTGGAGAGGCGTACAAGCCACAGTGTCTTGCACCCACTGTGAAATTTGGTAAAGGAATGGTGATTATCTGGGGATGTTTCAGCAAGGATGGAATTGAGCAGATTAAACTTTGCGAAGGATGTATGAATCAAGTGGCATACAAGGTTATCCTGGAAAAATAGTTGCCTCCTTCTGCTTAGGCAATGTTCCCCAAATATGAGAACTGTTTTTTCCAGCAGGACAATGCACCATGCCATACAGCTAGGTCAATCAATTTGTGAATGAAGGACCACCACATCAAAACCCTGTCATGGCCAAGCCAATCTCCAGACCTGAACCCCATTGAAAACTTCTGGAATGTAATCAAGAGGAAGATGGATAGTCACAAACCATCAAACAAAGAAGAACTGCTTACATTTTTGCACCAGGCATGGCATAAGGTCACCCAAAAGCAGTATGAAAGACTGGTGGAAAGCATATCAAGACGCATAAAAGCTGGGATTAAAAATCATGGTTATTCCACAAAAAATTGATTTCGGAACTCTTCCCGAGTTAAAACATTAGTATTGTTAATCTCTGCAGGCAGAGTCCTTCGACAAAAGGACTAATTTCATGCATATATGGTATACTCACTTCTCACGTAGAAGTACAGCATACATATATAAAAAAATGGGAGACAAATTTAGGGAACAAGATATCGAAACCGATGTGGCGGGTCATGTGGGAGCGGACAGCATAGACCTCTTTATGCACTATGTAAAAAGAAAACCAGTATAAAATTTGAACGCATTGGTATCATACCCAAGAGGTACTTGGCAGGCTCTTTCCCGACACGTGAGATCGGTGTTTGAGGTGTACAAACGATAAGGGATCTCTTACTCATATTTTCTGGGACTGTGAGACCCTTGCTCCCTTTTGGGAAGAGGTGAGAGAGCTGACCCATGGAGTTTTGGGGTATAGGATCCCATTGGACCCATTTTACTATCTTCTCAATGTCCCTCCATCAGGGATTGCAAAAGATTCAGCCAGGTTGCTCCTTCATATATGGACTTCGACAAAGTGTTTAATTGCCTCATTCTGGAAACAGACTAGTCCCCCGAATGCAGCCCAGGAGCTGCAGAGGGGGAAACTTTTAGGTTTAAAGCAAAATTTCTGATGACCGGTACCCTTTAAAGCAGTTCAATAATTAAAGGACTTTTTTTTTTTTTTTTACTATGGGCCTATAAACAGGCAGGTACTTGAGAACTACCTGCCTGTTCTACCTGGTGGCGGCACAAAGCAGACAACCACTCTTTCCAGCGGATTCAGCTGCTTCACGCCAACAGCGCAGCTCTTCATCTTTTGGCTGCTCTTTCGTCAGGGTGGGACTGCCGACATCATGCTGCTTCCAGCAGTCAATAGAGCAGAGGAGTTTGTGGCCCTGCTCACGTGATGTCAGTGGAAGCGGCAGAGTCACCGACAGGAGCAGTCTGTGACTGCTCTATACCGCAGAGATCGGCGCCGAACACAAGAGGTAGGTAATTACCTTGGTCCCAGTGTAAAAAAATATTAAATAGTCTTGAATAACCCTATGCTAGAAAACTATCACCAGCAATTACCTAAAGTGTTTTCACCTTAGAAAACTCGGCGGTTCTGCCAATGTATTACAGATGCCGTGTGCAGAAAACATGCAGCAAAACCTGTTGGTGAAAAAAAACACAGTGTGCACACAGCATATTTTACCATAGGCTTTGCTGGGGAAGGACTGCAGCAAAACTGCAGTAAAAACCACAGCGTGCGCACAGGGCCTAAATTTGTTACCAGTAATTATTTTCCATTTAAGGCAGAGCAGGCGTCGGTGTGTGGAAATCTAGATGTGTTGGAATTTGCCTTACCAACTCCATATCCATGGTTTTTAACAGTTTTTTTTCAGTCTATATATTACGCAGGGTATCATGCAGAGGAAGGAGGGTGCCACTGGCAGGAGAAAGTGTCTGCACAAAATGAATAAGCCACTGAATGAAGCCCCGCCTACCCACACAGCATGGAAGTCACATGACCGTGATGTCATATCAAATTCCAGAAACAGGAAGTCAGGGAGAATGTGAGGTGACATCACAGGAAGTGAGTGCACTCTCAGCTAAAGGGCACGAGACCAGGGGAGCAGCTCAGGTTACAAGAGGATTTGGGGAAGCAAGGTATTTGGAAAAAAGCTGATCTATCGCAGCTCATTTACATAAAAGGGACTTTAAAAGTTGTGTCTAACCCCTTTAACAGAGTCTAGTTGTCAAACTTGATCATATGAGATATTTTACCCTTTTTTATAAGAGCGCTAGTTATAAATGTAGGTAAACATGGCTGTCCTTAAACACCCCACAGCGAGTGTATGAGATACAGACAGCATTGTACTTAAGAATGTCTTGCCTGTGGGGAGCTGCTTAACCGCAGCTTCGATGTTCCAGGAGAGCAGCCACATCTCTACCTACACTGCATTCCTAAAACCCCTCATTGTCTTACAGCATAGTACCTGCAGCATCTCAGGAACCAAAATATATAAACCATATACTTCATACAAACAATATAAAGTCTGTTTCACTGACAAGTCTGGTATAAATGACCAGTTTTACTTAGCGGTTTCTTAGTTTCTATTCACATTGGTGTTGGGGGCTCCACAATCCACTATTCTAGATGTCACAGCAATGAAATTCGGCAAAACTTTAAACCTGGAACACAGTTGAGCCCCAAATACTCATGAGAACAGTGCTTCCACCATGCCGCCTTGAAGGGAACCTGTCAGGTGCAATATGCAGTGAGAACCACGAGCAGTTCTGGGTGTATATTGCTAATCCCTGTCTAACTGTCCCTGTATACACTAGCATAGATAAAGAGATCTTTAGAAAAAGTATTCTGAATGCCAGGTGTACACGTCCCAGCTTCAGAGAGGTCTACTGCGCATGACCGGAAGTGAATGCGCGAACAAAGGTACACGTTTAACCGCATGTGATGCTGAATTGAATAGCATCTTAGTACGGCCACAGGAGCGTACTAACATTCTAAGAGGGTGGACTAGTTGGGGGATAAACGCCCTAGGGACTAGTCCCTGCGCTCATTAGCACAGGATAAAAGAGGTTTAGAAATACTTTTTCCAAAGATCTCTTTATCTATGCTAGTGTATACAGGGACTCTTAGACAGGGATTAGCAATATGCACCCAGAACTGCTTGTGGTTCTGGGTACATATTGCCCCGGACAGGTTCACTTTAACCCCCAATTGATGGTTGGCTAATGTGCATCTATAAAACACTGTGCTACCCTTGTGAAAAATCATAATGTTTTATCTGGTATTTCATATGCGGTCTCGAGAAGACGTACTCTGCGTTAAGATCTGTCAAATATTCAAAGGGAATTTGTAACCAATTTTTTGCTTTGAGAGCAGCACAATGTAGAGACAGAGACCCTGATTCTAGAAATGTGTCACTTACTGGGCTGAGTGTTGTATTTTTTTTTTATTTTTTTTGTAAAACACAGATTTATATGCTGATAATCTACCAGTTCTCTGAATGCTGAACTCTGTAAAACCCCATCCACACCACTGATTGGCAGCTTTCTGTATACACTGTGCAAAGGCAGAAAGCTACCAATCATTGCTTGGAGCAGGGTTACAGGGAGCTCTTGAATATAGAAGACTACCTGGCAGCAGATTTCTTTTTGTCTAGTGATAATCTCCTGCTAATAATACAGTGATTTTATCAAAACTACATCATCAAACCGCCCTGTAAGACACATCACTGGAATCAGGGTCTCTGCCTCCATATTATGCTGCTCTCAGGTTAAGTGGCAAAAACCTGGTGGTAGAGTCCCTTTAAGAGGCACACGTCTCTAAGGGGGACTTTGCACACTACGACATCGCAGCTGCGATGTCGGTGGGGTCAAATCGAAAGTAACGCACATCCGGCGTCGCTGTCGATATCGTTGTGTGTAAAGCGTTTTTGATACGATTAACGAGCGCAAAAGCATTGTAATCGTATCATCGGTGTAGTGTCCGACATTTTCATAATTGCGCGGCAGCGATGTTACGATGTTGTTCCTCGTTCCTGCGGCAGCACACATCGCTGTGTGATAAGCTGCTGGAACGAGGAACATCAGCTTACCTGCGTCCCGGCTGCAATGAGGAAGGAAGGAGGTGGGCGGGATGTTTATGTCCCGCTCATCTCCGCCCCTCCACTCCTATTGGCCGCCTGCCATGTGACGTTGCTTATGAAGGAGGCGGGTCGCCAGGCAGAGCGACGTCGCAGGGCAGGTAAGTGCATGTGAAGCTGCCGTAGCGATAATGTTCGCTACGGCAGCAATCACAAGATATCGCTGCTGTGACGGGGGCGGGGACTATCGCGCTCGGCATCGGCTTGCGATGTCGTAGTGTGCAAAGTACCCCTTAGGCTATGTGCCCACGCTAGAATGTCCCTGCGGATTTTTTTGCCTGAAAATCCGCGACTTTCGCGGCAAATCCGCACCCGCGGATTTGCCGCGGATTTTGATGCGGATTTTTTTTTTTTTTCCCCATTCAAAGCCAAAAATCCGCACCAAATCTGCACCAAACAATTGACATGCTGCAGATTTTTCCGGATCAAAATCCGCGGCAAATCCGCCGCGGAAAAATCCGCAGCATGGGCACAGCATTTCCAAAATGCCATTGAAATGGCTTGGAAGTGCTGCTGCTGCAGATTTTCGGCAAATCCGCGGTAAATCCGCGGCAAAATCCGCGGTAAATCCTGTAGCGTGGGCACATAGCCTTAGTGAATTTGCCGCATTTTTGGACTGCCTGTATGCAATAATCTGAAAACTACTCCAGTTATAAGCTAGTGTGGCATTCTGGTAAATTAATGGCGTAATAAAGTGATGAATCTGTGCAGGTTATTTTTTTGTACCATTTTGTCTAACTGGAGTGGACATGTACAGTGGATCCTTGGTTTACGAGAACAATCCGTTCTGGGACTGTGCTTGTAAACCAAGTTACTCGTCTGGCAAAGCAAAATTTCCCATAGGAAATAATGCAAGCTCAGACAATTCGTTACACAACTTGTGCAATGTTCCATCCTGGTCCCCTATTGTGTCATTCCACACACACACACACATATTATGCTCACCTTACCTTTGTTCGTGTGTTTGTGCAGACCTGTAAGTGCGGGTCAGAGCGCGGTGGATGTCCGGAACCGGAAGTGTGTGCAGTGAGTATTTGCTCGTACAGCAAAGCTTTCTCATAAACAGTTACAAATTTACAGCAAGCTTTGCTCGTGTAGCGAAATACTCGCACACCAAGTTGCTCATAAACCGAGGTTCCACTGTACCATGCTACGTGTAGGTATAAGGGGTTGTACACTACTTGGGCAGCCCCTTGACATTCCCCATGTTTGGCCCCATTAAAATATAAATGCCTACACTCACCTCCCGTACCATGCCAGCGCTCTCAATCTCAGGCGTCACATGAGGTTGTTACACACAGGAGTCTCGCACCCCCCAATCATCACCGGCTTCTATCTTCATGCCAAGTAATCAACAGGAAGTGAGGGCCGCGTCTGCCGATCATTTCCTCCTAATTGCTTATACGTCAGAAGGCGGGAAGAGAGACGCCGGTGGTGATTGGGGGGTGCGGGGCTCCTGTGTGTAACAACCTCATGTGCGTGCAGGGAAAATGAGCGCTGACACCGGGAGTATAAACTACTCCAATGAGGAACATGAGGAATGATTAAGGGCTGTCCAAGTAGTGAACAACCCCTTTAAAGTTCCCACGATGAGTACTTTGTGTGCTTTTTCCACTTCACATTTTCTTGTGCAAAATCGCACAGTTCCAACAAGGTGTATGGGATTTATATGCATCTAATGCAGAGGTTTTTTTACGCTGATTTGGGTTAGATTTTCACATTTGCTCCATGTGAATTTCTCTATGCTGCTTATTTGCAGATTTTCCCCATTGGCTTGAAGGAGATGTGGAAGCACTGTCGACATTGAACAAACTAACGTATGTTATTTCCGTTTCAATGGCGTAAACGCAGTAAAGCCGCAGATGACCATTAGAAAAAAAAGCTAAATAACTCAGCAAATAAAACTTTCAAAACAAATTATAGTTTTATTGAAAACATTACACACAAAAAAAAAATGATAAAGACTCATGTAAAAAAAAAAAAAAAAAAAAAAAAAAAAAAGAGAGAACGTTGAAACGCAATAAAAAAGCAAATAACCTTAATTAGCTAATGGGTGCAAAGGTGCTGCAGAGAATCTGCAGGGTCAAAATGACACCAAATACTCATCTTGGAAACCTAGCCTTTCACAAACCATAGTTTAATGCCAGATTCGCTTTAAGACGGGAATAGAAGTCAAACAACAACAAATTTGCCCAGATATTACATCTCTTCTCACGGCTCCTCATATAGGTGCTTGATTACTCTGTTCAGCACTGGCAGCAAACCAGGTGCCCATAGCCGCCATATTGGTTGTCAGTAAGAGAATGAGCGGATCGCAACAGCACCACTCATAGCCACTATTCGCAACGCAAGGTACCTTGTTTCTCAACAGAATATCGATGTGGCCACTAATGAAAACGGGTGACCCACCTCTTTAATGGCTGGTTGTAGTATATCTGCATGTCCAACAATCAGTCAGTCACTATGAAGAGGGCTGTGTGAGAACTCCCCTCATGAATACACCAGACTCATAACTAAGTGTCCGGTGTTTTTGATTCCCCAAAGTATCAAAATTGTTGTAGTGTTTTGGGTTGTGTCACAGAAAACCTGTGCCTACACTGCTGCCCGGCCATGGGAGACGATTAAACATGTTAGGCTCACCTCACATCAGCGGTATTTTGCCACAGGGCCGGATCCAGTACAAATGCATTCCAGCTCAATTCACCTCCAATGGAGTCGTGGTGGGATGCGGTCACATGCGGTTCCGTGCGACGCACGCAACCGCTTGTGACCGCATGTTGCCGCGATTCCATAGGAAATTAATGGAGCTGAAACACATTTGTACCGGATCCAGCCCTGCGACAAAATGCTGCTGATGTGAGAGCGGCTTTATATGTAAGGCGGCTTTCACACTACGATTTTTTAACAACCGTCATGAACGTTTTTTTAACGCAAAAACAGATCCAGTGCAAATGCGTTTTCATTTCAATGCATGTGCAATGGACTCGCGTCAACATGCGTTCACCTGCGTTTGCGTGCGTTATAGTGAGGATCCAGCGACTTGCAGTTTTTTAACTTTTTTCAAAAACGCTACTTGTAGTGTTTTTGAGCTGCGTCCAAATACTGCAAATTGCTGGATCCTGACTAAACAGCACGCAAACGCAGGTGAACGCTGGCGTGCTGATAGACAGGATCCTGCTTGCTCTACTGAGCATGCCCAGAAACCAGCCTCGCGTGATCGTGATCAGTGTATCAGTGTCTCACACACTCTACACTCTACACTCTACACTCTACACTCTACACTCTACACTCTACACTCTACACTCTACACTCTACACTCTACACTCTACACTCTACACTCTACACTCTACACTCTCACACTCTCACACTCTCACACTCTCACACTCTCACACTCTCACACTCTCACACTCTCACACTCTCACACTCTCACACTCTCACACCCTCCACCCTCACACCCTCCACCCTCACACCCTCCACCCTCACACCCTCCACCCTCACACCCTCCACTCTCACACCCTCCACTCTCACACCCTCCACTCTCACACCCTCCACTCTCACACCCTCCACTCTCACACCCTCCACTCTCACACCCTCCACTCTCACACCCTCCACTCTCACACCCTCCACTCTCACACTCTCCACTCTCACACTCTCCACTCTCACACTCTCCACTCTCACACTCTCCACTCTCACACTCTCCACTCTCACACTCTCCACTCTCACACTCTCCACTCTCACACTCTCCACTCTCACACTCTCCCCCGCCTGAGAGTGGAGGACGCTCGTAACCAAGGTAAACATCGGGTAACCGCGGTCTTAGTTACCCGATGTTTATCTTGGTTACGTGTGCAGGGAACCGGCTCCTAGCAGCTGCAGACGCTTGTAACCAATGTAAATATCGGGTATCCAAGCAAGTTACCCGATGTTTACCTTGGTTACGAGCCTACGCAGCTGTCAGATGTCGGCTCCCAGTCTTTCACGTTCAGTTCCCCTCACTCCCGATCACATGACTCCAATGCCCGCCCATAAACTTAAAGTGACAAAATCCTGCAAAATAACATGCGTTTTTCTTTGCAAAAACAGGATCCGCTTTTGCAGCAAAAAAACATTCATGACGCATGCTAAAAAAACGTAGTGTGAAAGCAGCCTAAGACACAATTATTAGGTAACTCGATATATTGGACTTGATCCATAGATTTGTTTTATAGGCAACTTGATACCATAGGTTCGATCCATAGACAAATATAGAACAGAAAGAAACAATATTGTTGGGATTGTAAGTATAATCTGATGTAGCAGAATGGCAGTCGTTCTTTCATTCAACTATGGAAGGAAATGTATTAACTGCAAACAACATCACTTCTCCAAACCCACACATTTTATAAAACATTGCTGTTTAACATCTCAAAAACTACTATTCTTCCTACAATGAGATGAGCCAAGTCATATAAGATATGGGATCATATTAAGACTCCAAACATGGCAAGAAGAACAGAGCTGAACGGCAAGTCAACTTTCAAACTCGTGTGATAAAATTCCTTCCCGACAGATGCAGCCAAGAAATGCTGCTCTATCAGAAGACAAATGCCTCTGATCAAGTCTAAACACAGAGATCCCGACGTCTGAAGGATCTCAATGCAAAACTCACCACACTATATAGAAACAGCAAGGAAATGTTTGATCTGTGGCGAGACGCTAGGCAGTGAAAATTCAAGTATATGCTTGAGAAGGAAGCCTCTGTGAGAAATTCAAAGAATTCAGAAAGGAATTAGCATGGATAAGTGAAACGTAACTGAAGACATTACCAGTGATCTGGCCTTGTGTTATGCTGCCAATACTTATACAGAAAGTGGAATTATGTAAATCCCAGGCTGGACAGACAATATAATGATATGTAAATGATGAAAAAAAAGAGAACTACATTTTCAGCACATCTCGATTTATTCAGTTTCGATTACGAAATCCCGGCACTTACACGCCTTGGCATGCTATAAACGAGGTTATTAATGGTTAGGAATGCTGTGCCACACTGATCACCTCGGGCTTGCAAATCATCAAAATCAACGGCTTGAAGCTCCCTGCGTACTTGTAGACCAATATCTTCCCAGGTGTGCTTGATGGGAGACAAGTCCTAAGACACTGCAGGCCATGGCAGCCAGGTTAGACCAGGCAGACTTCTCACAATAGCATGAGTAACATGGGGTCTTGCGTTGTGTTGAAAAACAGCTGTTGCGACACTTTGGAGAAATGGCCATACCACTGGTTTGACCAAATCAACGGAGCCCAACGTTCCAGTTTACAAAAATGGTGTGCCGTTCCAAAGTGACTGAAACCCTCCAGCAGCAGGTTGTCCAGATGAAGGCCAAAGGGGGTGAAAATATTAGCCACAGCAAGAGAAGTTGGTCGTTCCAAGTCTGTGATTTTGAGAATATTGTATCTTTACAACATGAAAAACTCTTTCAAGTCAGCAAAGAAGGCTGGTCACCCTCGAAAGACAAAGGCAAGAAAGGACAGGATAATGCGGAGAATCTCCATGGGTAATAGCTTCAACACGGCAGCTGGGATTGCTCCCCAGTTAAACACTGAACAGGGTAAGGCTCTGTCTCGTCATACAGTGTCACAATGTTTAAGAGCATTTGGGCTGAAAGCCTATTCTGCAGTGACTAAACCTCCCATTAGCAGAAAGAATCAAAAGGCTAGACTCCCCTTTGGTGAAGAGTATGTTGTGTGCACAGAGAAGTGGTCCACGGTTCATTTTAGTAATGTTAGCAAGTTTAATTTATTTGCGTCTGATAGAAAACATCATGTTCGTTGACAAACTGGGGAAAGACTGAACCCAAAGTGTGTTTCAGACATCAGTGAAAGGTGTTGGAGGGAGTGTCATGGTTTGGGGAATTGAAAACCATAGAAGGAAAGCTGGGCACTATTCACACTAGAACAATTCATACACACCAGTTTTCATAGACAAGTTAGTTCAATAATCTCTGAAAGCATTATCCATCCATCATTGCTTCCTGGCTGTCACCCGATACCCGTGGTGCTCATTTCAAAGCAAAAACGTCCATCTGTAGCAAACTTGATAGAACAAAAGGAAGTCACCGGAATAACGGTGTCAAAAATCTTTATTCCCTCGTCGGGTCACATGTGAAAGCAGTAGGGGAGGGGGGGGCACACAAAGCACGTCGGACGACGGCCGTTTCGCGTCTGTACAAGACGCTTCCACGGGTCCCCATTGTTTGGTATAGAGGGAATAGCAGATAATCAATACAACGGAAAGCCCTGGCACTAGGGAGAGGGGTGCGGGGTCACCTCCTAACACTCACCTGAGGCTGAGTCCTGCACTCCCTAACGTCCCTAGATGGGTCCTTTCCTCTATGTGCTATCAAGTGCCTATGCCTTTGCTAACCGTGAATTTCCCCTGACTAGTGAAGACCAGTGAAACACTAGTCTCACTAATGCAATAAGAAAATATGAGGCAGGTAAGAAACAGATGGGGAAAGACACAACAAATAAAATTCTAAACTTTTTCCAGCAGAAATCTTCTCAGCTGCAACAGAAGCGACACCTCAGCTTCTCACGAGACTGGCTCCTTTAAAGTTGACATATGAGCTATAGCAGTCATAAGGAGGCGTGGATATTTATAGCAGAAGGGAGTGGCTGCAGCTGAGGTTACAACTAAATGTTAGATCACTGCAGGATAGCAATGAATCTTAACCCCTTCAGTACCGGATGGAATTAAATATGTTCCAACCCAGGGTAAACGAGAGATCACATCAGGCCGTGAAACACTCATGACACGTACTGACCTGGAGAATCATGTTTCCAGGTCATTTTTTATAAAATTCTCAAAATCCTGTCATTTTTACAGTAATTTTTGAAAGTTGTGGTACAAAAAAATGGAGCGCAGTTGCAATGTGTAAACATATCTCATAAGTATTGCAGTTTTTACTTCTTACAGTTCGTTTCTTAGGATATTGGTCACAGTTGTGATTTTACAGCTGGTGGTTGAACCAGTGCTTACAAGCTATTATTTAGTGAGCTTGTAAGGACCAAGATCTTTAGTTAGTAATTCTGTATGTTTGAATAAATTGTAGAAGCAGAAGGCAGGAACCTATGAGAATTGAGGATAAATCTGCAACAAGCCAGATATTATTATACAGGCATGCGAGCCATTATTGGATCAGTTAACTGGACATTATAAGCTTTTCACATAGTACCATCCTAGCCGGCCAAAAACAACCGACACGTGGCCAGTCGTTATAATGCGCTAACAACTTCTGAACATTATTACATTTATTTCACTAAGGCTGGAGTCACACTTGCGAGTGTAAAATCGGACCAATTCTCATGCTAGAAAGTCGGACGATTTTAGTTCACATTTCATCAGTGTGCAGTCAGTGTGCAATCAGTTTTTACCCTCAGCAGCTGCTACTCATGTACTGTTATGTACAGGAGCATTTACATTGTTCTCTGCTACTTGCTAGAAATTTATTGAGCAATACGCATGTCACTAGGATGGTCCGTGTGCCGTCCGTGTGACATCCGTTTTTTTTCACGCGCCCATAGACTTGCATTGAAGAGACTCGTGCGAGAAACTCACCAAAACGCAACATGCTGCGATTTTTTTTCTCGGTCCGATTTGGACTGAGAACAAAATAGCAGATGAGAGCTGCCTCATTGATTAACATGGGTCCGAATGCAATGCGATATGTTCTCGCATTGCACTAGTGCGAGTTAATCACAAATGTGTCTCCAGCCTAACATTAACTTCCCCAGTGCTTTACAGACGTCATCACCATCATCGCTGTCCCAATTGGAGCTCACAATCTAAATTCCAGATCAGTATTTCAGACTGTTGGAGGAAATTGAAGAACCTGCAGGAATCCCACGCCAACACTGGGAGAACATACAGACCACCGATCCACCATTATACATGTTCCACCAATATAAAACACTGACAAATCTAATGTCTGCTTCCTGCAGGAGCATAAATATATACACAGTGATAGAGATAATATATTGTATACTTTTTTTCCGGGTGTTATCTTTATGGAGGGTTCTGTATTAGCTACTGTGTATGTGTGTAATCTTCCCAGTATTAATCTTGGCTTCTTCAGGAGTAGGGCGAGTACTGGGAGTGCCCTAAGCTTGTATTGAGGACCTAACCGTTATTAATGTTTTGGAGCCACCAGTAATTTTGCTCATTATGATACGGGGTAATGGGCAAAATGTTATACCAGTTAGTTGATCTTTTTTTTCTTACTTAAAGGGGTTATCCGGGTTATTTTACTTATTTTGGTTTATTGCACTATTGGGCTACACTGGGGCAGGTAAGTAGATAGTAACTCCCTACCTGCCCTGCTGTCAGCCCCTCTCCCCCGGCTTAGAGTGGTCATGTGACCGCTCCTACCGTGATTTTGCTGCTTCCTGTGATGTCACGTTGACAGGTGCAGGAGCTTATGCTGCCTTGTCGATGGGCATCACAGCTGATGTCATGTAGCCACCCTGCTGGGCATGTCCAGTGATCCGGAGTCTCCGCCCCCCTTCCCTGCACCCTCTCACAAATTCTCCCGCCTCTCCCACACGTTCCATACTCTCTCACGCCACTGCTGTGGGGCCCGTGAGCTGAGGGGAGGGGCCTGGAGGCAGCTGTCCGTGATGTCTGCGCCTGCACCGGGCCCCCTGTTCAGGATCGCACGCTCAAATGTATCGGCATCACAGATGCCAATACATTTCAAAGCACCGATGTGAGGCAGCGCTGCGCTGCTTCTCATCATTGTCCGGCTGTCTGTGCTCTCTGACAGTTCAGTACAGCGGTGACGTCATTACTGTGCTGGTATGGGCAGAGCACAGACAGCGGCCAAACGAGGAGCAAGGAAAGAGGAGTATTTATTCCTTGCACGGTGGGGGCGTATAATGCTATAATAGTCTGCAGAGTGCTGTTTGGGGGGGGTGTAGAGCGCCGCGTGGAGAGGTGCAGAGCGCCGCGTGGAGGGTTGCAGTGCCCTAGGTGGGGGGGTGCAGAACCCGATGTGGGGGGGTGCAGAACCCAATGTGGGGGGGTGCAGAACCCAATGTGGGGGGTGCAGAACCCAATGTGGGGGGGTGCAGAACCCAATGTGGGGGGGTGCAGAACCCAATGTGGGGGGGTGCAGAACCCAATGTGGGGGGGTGCAGAACCCGATGTGGGGGGGTGCAGAACCCGATGTGGGGGGGTGCAGAACCCGATGTGGGGGGGTGCAGAACCCGATGTGGGGGGGGTGCAGAACCCGATGTGGGGGGGTGCAGAACCCGATGTGGGGGGGTGCAGAACCCAATGTGGGGGGGTGCAGAACCCAATGTGGGGGGGTGCAGAACCCAATGTGGGGGGGTGCAGAACCCAATGTGGGGGGGTGCAGAACCCAATGTGGGGGGGTGCAGAACCCGATGTGGGGGGGGTGCAGAACCCGATGTGGGGGGGTGCAGAACCCGATGTGGGGGGGGGTGCAGAACCCGATGTGGGGGGGTGCAGAACCCGATGTGGGGGGGTGCAGAACCCGATGTGGGGGGGTGCAGAACCCGATGTGGGGGGGTGCAGAACCCGATGTGGGGGGGTGCAGAACCCGATGTGGGGGGGTGCAGAACCCGATGTGGGGGGGTGCAGAACCCGATGTGGGGGGGTGCAGAACCCGATGTGGGGGGGTGCAGAACCCGATGTGGGGGGGTGCAGAACCCGATGTGGGGGGGGTGCAGAACCCGATGTGGGGGGGGGTGCATAGCCCGATGTGGGGGGGTGCATAGCCCGATATGGGGGGGTGCATAGCCCAATGTGGGGGGGTGTAGAACCCAATGTGGGGGGGGTGTAGAACCCAATGTGGGGGGGTGTAGAACCCAATGTGGGGGGGGTGCAGAACCCAATGTGGGGGGGGGTGCAGAACCCAATGTGGGGGGGTGCAGAACCCTATGTGAGGGGGAGCAGAGCCCTATGTGAGGGGGAGCAGAGCCCTATGTGAGGGGGAGCAAAGCCCTATGTGGGGCTGTTACTTCCAATTCTGTAGTGATGAGAGGTTAGTGCTGCGCAGAATACTGACAGCGAATGAGGGCGGGGCAGGACAGTGAGGCCGGGCGGTGCCAGCTCTGACTGAGGTTTGGCATAGGAAGAGGTCAGGTTTGGTTGAGCTGCATGTAAACAACGTGTCTGCAGAGAATAAAGGGATAATTCAAGAGGAAGAAAAGTTAGAAAACCAAAAAAAAAAACGTACGAGTATTTTATGACAATACAGCACAGATTAGCTTAAAATAAATATTTGAGTTTATGTCGGACAACTCCTTTAATTAGTCCTACTAGAGGACTTGACCATGTCCAAGCGTGATCGATCATCTAAAACTTCTATAAGCAATTCTTCTATAGGAGTGTATTTTGCCGATCAGCATAATGTTGACGTTCATCCTATAAGGTCTTGATTCTAGATGGGCTTAAAGGAAACCTGTCACCAGTTTTTTTTAGTGTCACTCTGAACAAATGCCACCACCTTTTCCAGCTCCTATATGCATTCAATAAAGGTGTCCATTTTTTCTTGACTCCTTTGTATAGCTTCACAAATATCTTTTGAATTACTCCCGTGCTGTATGTAAATCGGATGGTCCAGTCCAATGGGCACCATTGCTGCGGCGTCTGTTCCTCCTGTTAATGGCAGCCCTACTAGCTTCAATTGATGTGGATGATGCATCCTCCATCATCCATATAGTGAACCGAAATCTGGTGCCTGAGCAGTAGCATTGCCGGCAGTTTGCTCTGCCATACTGTGGGAAGGGAAAAAATATAACTGCGCATGCGCCAAGACACATCATTCTGGCTCCGATGTACCAAAACCAGAGAAATGTGCGCCTGTGCGAGCCGGCGATGCTACAGCCAGGCGCAAGAGCTCGTTTTGCTATGTGGATGACGCAGGACATGTCATCACCATCAATCAAAGTCGATAGGACGGCCATTAGGAGCAGAGAGGAGGAACAGATGTTGCAGAAATAACACCCATCAGACTGGGCCATACAATCAACATACAGTAGTGCGGCAATTCAAAAGGTATTTTTGGGGATATACAGGGGGAGTCAGGAGGCAATAGACAGCTTTGTGGAAAGCCGTACAGGAGCTGTAAAGGTGGTGGCAATTCACAACTGGTGACAGGTTTCCTTTAATGCGTGTAGACCTGAGGGCCTTCATTAAGGGTCAAAGAGGGCGCTATTTACTAAGGCTATGTGCGCACGTTGCGTAAATTCATGCAGTTACGCTGCGCTTTGCAGCGCAGCGTAACTGCATGCGTCCTGCGTCCCCTGCACAGTCTATGGAGATTGTGCAGGGGCCGTGCGCACGTGGCGTCTCAGAGCGCAGCGCTTCGGCTACTGCCGAAGCGCTGCGCAAAAAGAAGTGACATGTCACTTCTTTCCTGCGCTTTGCCGGCAGCTCCTGCTCTGTCTATGGCAGGAGCTGCAGGCAGAGCGCATGGAATCGGCGCTCACTACGGACATTTCTGCAGCGATCTAAAGCGCACGTGTGATCTTCAGATCGCTGCAGAAATTTCTGCAGGCTAGTACGCAACGTGCGCACATAGCCTAAGACTAGGTGGGAAGTGCTAGGTTATTGACCCACATTAATCTAATATCAAAATAGGAGAGAATACATATCAATAGAATAGGTCATCAACAAATAAAATTAATAAAAATGTATAAAAAAAAAAAAAAATAGTGAATTTGCTACCTCTTGTATGGTAAAGTCTTTATAAGAATCTGGTTCTAAGATCTGAGATTGTACTGTTTTGATGTATGGTTCTGCATATCTGTGAAATGTATTGTTAATTTCAAAACTAAAAAGTTGGTAAAAAAAAAAAAGTAATAGTTGTTCTTAAAAAGGTTGTCCACTATCATAGTAATACATGTCTAAACTGTGGGATGTTGTAGATTTCATGTGCTTTTAAAAAAAAAAAAAAAAAATGTCTTCAGTTTTGCATGAAAACATTTAAATGTGAGGTTTAAAGGGAACCTGTCAGGTAATTTATATGTTCTAACCTAGTAGTAGTAGTAGTAGTGGCCTTGTAACCCCTTCCTACCCCTCACTGTGTTGTAATATTGTGTAATATGAATGTATACAAATATGTTTTATTACTTACGTATACCCTATGTAAATGATCAGAGGGTCTAGCCCCATAGGCATCGCATCGCCCTGTGGGCGTTTGCATGTTTTCCGTGGTATCGCTCCCCTGTGGGCGTGATAACATGGATTTAATGAGCAACGTCCCCGTTGCTCCTGGAGATCCCACGCGTGCACGCTTGCCATTCCAGCAGCCTTGTTAGGCTGCTTTCACACCTCCGGTTTTAGCAGAGCCGGCCAATCCGGCTCTAAAACCTATGCAACGGATGCGGCGACAAAACCGCATCCTTTGCATACGTTTTTGACATATGGCCCGTCCGTTGTTTGCCGCTTGCGGCAGGCTACTGAGCATGCACAGTGGAAAAAAAACACATGCGGCGGGCGGATGTGGTGTTTGCCGCAGGACGCCGCATGCAGCGTCCATAGGCATGCATTGCAAATCGCGCCGCATCGGCCGGATGCGGTTTTTTTGCCGGACAAAAAACTGTGCCAGGCAACGTTCCATCCGGCCGCCGCATCGGCTAAATCTGCCGCATGCGGCAAAAAACGGACGGAACGCAAGCCCATGCGGCACAATACGGCACTAATGTAAGTCTATGCAAAAAGAACGCAACAGACGGCAAAAAAAAAAAACGGTTGCGGTTTTTCTGCAAAGCGCCGGATTGTGCCACACAGGAAAAACCGGATGTGTGAAAGCAGCCTTATCCGGGTGCTGGATTGTCGTCTTCAGACGCGCAGTGCACATGACCAGAACTGCAGGAGTCTTCTGAGCATGCGCAGTGCGCGTCTAAAGACAAGAAGCAAGCATCTGGATAACAGGTTCTCTTAAGACCTTAAAATACATGGCGTCTCGCTGAGGAATCACACTGAGTATAATAATATTATTATTATTATTATAGCGCCATTTATTCCATGGCGCTTTACAAGTGAAAGAGGGTATATGTACAATACATATGTAAGTGCAGCTTACATAAGAGAAGGAAAAAAAGATATTAAAACATTCTGCAGCAAAACCACAAATTTCCTTCTAAAAAGGCAGGTGGTGTGTTAACTGCAATACGAGAAGCAGACGGTAACAAACAAGATCCGAAAAGTCGCTGAGATGCCGATCACGCGTGAGACGTACGTCACAGAGATGCCAGGCCGGCTCACTAAGGAGGACGCGGCTCCATCACCCGCTGATCCTCCGTGCAATTATTTCTTTTTTCAGCTTGTTCCTGGAAACAATGCCCATCCTCCCATTATAAAAATGAAGAGCGGAGCAATGACACATAGGATTCTGGCTTCTCCCACTGATTAGGCCCTTCTACTTGTAACAAGGAGGAGCAATCTGCTTGTATTGGTGGTTGATGGAGGTCAGACCCTGGTAACGAAGCAGCTGAATTAGTTTCTATAGATATTACACTCTGGTTGTACAAAGAAATGGAGAAAAGTACATGACACCTGATAGTACAGAGCCGGATGAACTCAATGGCCGTGTTCCATCAGTAGATCATCTGCCAGGTTCTAGCTAGTTCCTTGATAGGCCTCATTCAGGCGTCTGATTTTTCCAAGTATGAGAAAAATTGACTCATTTTTTAATCAGACTTTGATCACAGCGTGGTCCGAGTGTCATCAGATTTTATATAGACGGAAAACAAAACCGAAAAAGGTTTCTCTAGCTTCTCCTTTCTGCCTGTATGTGAGGATGGGACCGCAGACCGATGTCGCCCCCAGTGCTGTCCAATTTTTCCATGGACCCACAGACTTGTGCTGTCGATTTTAATCCGACTCTCAGATCAAAATCAGACATATCTCCGGGATTTTCCCCCCAAAAATCATGTGAATAGCAACATGGACTATCAGGTACGACTACTACAAATAGCACTCCTACAAAAAAAATTGGACGTCTGAATGGGCCCTGAATGTGGTGTAAATCGGCATTTCCATGGGGTTTTCAATGTTAGGATAAGCAATTATCCACCAATCACCAGAGGCATTTACAATTAATTTGAAAACAATAACAATTTTTGGGGATAAAGTCGGTCAGCACATTTTTCAGAAACTTTACTATCACACGTCACTCCCTGGGTGTAGTCTAAAATCTCCCACAAAGTTGTCACCCGGCTCCCCCAGACTTGTAAAGGAAGACCGGACTAAAGCGGGCTTTACACACTGCGATATCGGTTCCGATATCGCTAGTGTGGGTACCCGCCCCCATCTGTTGCGCGACACGGGCAAAACGCTGCCCGTGCCGCACAACATCGCCCAGACCCGTCACACTACTTCCCTGCCCGGCGAACCGCCTCCTTTCTAAGGGGGGGTCCGTGCGGCGTCACAGCGACTGAGCGGCCGCCCAATAGCAGCGGAGGGGCGGAGCTGAGCGGGACGTAACATCCCGCCCACCTCCTTCCTTCTGCATTGCGGCCGGGAGGCAGGTAAGGAGAGCTTCCTCGTTCCTGCGGTGTCACACGGAGCGATGTGTGCTGCCGCAGGAACGAGGAACAACCTCGTTACTGCTGCAGTAACGATATTTGAGAATGGACCCCCATGTCACAGATGAGCGATTTTGCACGTTTTTGCAACGATGCAAAATCGCTCATCGGTGTCACATGCAACGGCATCACTAATGCGGCCGGATGTGCGTCACAAATTCCGTGACCCCAACGAGTTCGCATTAGCGATGTCGTAGTGTGTAAAGCCCCCTTAAGAGTAGAATATTACAGGATCAGGGGTTAACACAGACAGATGAGAGCCTCTGTGCAAGACCAATATATGGGCCCTTTGCAACCCAATAGCTCCTCATAATGCACAATTCCACCTGATTCAGAGGCGTTAGTGGCCCCCGTTACCTTTCAGGCCAAAGGTTGCACCAACGGTATGTCAACCCCGATTATAACCCCACTCATACATAGCTACGTCACGTAACTGTTTGTTGGCCTGGGTTTAGGATTCATTTACAATCACTGGTTTCAAAGTCTTTTTGATGCTTGTTAAAATAATAAAATAAAAACCATAAAGTTTAATTGTTCCACAGCTTTTTTAAGGATTGGCGCATAGCAAATGTGGTGCCAATAATCAATAGGGGGTCGATATCAGAGCCTGGAAATGAAAGGCTGGTAAGTTTAAAAATGTTATCCACTACTAGGACAACCCCTTCTGAATGTATGTTTAGACCAGGTAAAATAAAAAAGCCTATACTCACCTCCCGTACCAGCACCGTTGCAGCAGTGTCGCAGTTTGTGTTCCCGGGACTCACATTGTGACGTCACACGAGCCCCGTGTCCAATCAGCGCCGTATTCTGTGTCCCCACCTTCAGACCAAACGAGCAAACAGGAAGTGAGCACAGCCACAACACTCACTTCCTGTTAACTTGCTTGGCTTGAAGGCGGGAAAACAAACTAGCACTGATTGGACGTAGGGCCCGCGTGACATCACATGAGCCCCGATAACTGCGCCGGTATACGAGGGGAGTATAGCCTTTTTCATTTTACCTGGTGGAAACATAGAATCAGAAGGGATCGTCCTAGTTGTTCTAGTAATGGACAACCCCTTTAACCTCTACTGTACTTAAAATCCTTCAAAGTTTAATAAGAGATGCTATTTGAAGTTTAAAGTAGATACATGTAAGGTCATGCACTAGGGCAGAGGAAATGTATAATTACGTCCAAAAATGTAAAACACTGGGTAAAACGGTCATAGAAAGAGACTTCCGTGTATGGGTGGATGGCAAATTCAAAATTTAGTGACCAGAGTCAGGCAGCTGCTGCAAAAGCTTATAAAATAATGGGATGCATTCAAAGAGGCATAGATGCTCATGACAGAATCATAGTTTTACCTCTATACAAGTCACTAGTGCGGCCACACTTAGAATACTGGGTACTATGTGCAGAGAAGAACAACCAAGGAATGGGTGGCATGCAATACTAAGGCAGGTTACTAAACTTGGGGTTATTCAGTTTGGAAAAATTAAAGCTTAGGAGTGATCTTATTACAATGTACAAATATAACTGGACAGTACAGAGACCTTTCTAATCATCTTTCCAAGCCTAGGCCTGGATGTGACAAGGGAGCATCCTGTATGTCTAGAAGAAAGAAGGTTTAATCATAATCACACGCAGATTCTTTACTGTAAAAGCAGTGAGCAAATGGGACTCTGCGAGATGATGTTGTAATAGGGATTCACTACTAAAATTCAAAAAAGCCTAGTTCCTTCTCTTGAAAAATAGAATATTACAGGCTATATGGGCAGTAGATTCTGTGATGGGGCATTGATCTAGAACGTATTGCCATATGTGGAGTCGGGAAGGAATTTCTCCCTTAATATGGAGCTATTAGTGTCTCCCTTAAGGGGTTTTTACTTTCTTCTGGATCATCATGTGATAGTTTGAACTTGATGGACTTAAAGGGACTCTGTCACCATGATTTTGATACCCCATCTGAGAGCAGCATTATGTACAGACTGAGACCCTGATTTCAGTGAAGTGTCACTGACGGAACTGTTTGTGGTCATGTTCAGCTAAATAGGAAAGGGTTCTTTACAGTTAGAGCAGTCAGACTGTGGAATACCCTACCACAAGAGGTAGTAATGGCAGATACTATAACAGCTTTCAAAAAGGGCTGGATGATTTCCTCAGTACACACAACATTGTTGGTTATAAATGACTTAGTGACTAAATGTAGAACTGGTGGAGGAAGGTTGAACTAGATGAACCTAGGTCTTTTTTCAACCTTAGTAACTATGTAACTATTTTGATAAAATCTGTGTTTTCTCTGCTATATATCTACCAGTTATACAGAGCTCATGAATATGCTGGACTACCTAGCAGCACACCAAGTAGTCCTCTAATGATAAAATCACTGTTTAATCAGCAGTAGATTATCAAAACTACACTAAGCAGCCCAGTAATTGACACATCGCTGGAATCAGGATCTCTGCCCCTACGTTATACTGCTCTCAGATTAGGTGGCAAAAACCTGGTGACAGATTCCCTTTAAGAAAACCTTAAAAAGTATGAAACATCATGTGATTTTTGGCAGTTACTTCAAGATCTGTAGAGAAACCTATAGGTGAAACTCAGCAGAGTCCGTAAATAGGACATTGTTTTACTTTATACAGAGTGAAGACATAAAAAGCCCTAACAAAGTGAAATGTTTTGTTGCATCCAGCTCCGGAGAGACGATTACGGGTCATTTTGTAAAGGATGAATAATTCGATGTTATAAAGCAGATAGGGTTTCTTGAAGCGTTGACCACAGCTGTGGTCTGTGGCCCCGTGTGATCTGTAAAGGCTCACCACAGGGTTTGCTTACAAAGATTTTATTTTAGTGATAAAAATAATAGTCATCTTCTGAATCCTAGAAACAATTAATCCTCGAAACAACTGCATTCCAGACATGTATGATCAGTGCCATGCCTGAAAACCAGTGTGACGGTGCAGAGCCGAGGATAGAATGACTGCAGACTGTGACTTGTGTGTGCTCATTACTCCGAGCGGATGTGCGACAGGCGAGGGCTACAATCCACGCACCAGCCAACGCATGCCCTGCAAGCTACAGCACAAACACCTTGCAGGACTGGATCACAAGCAGCAGACATATAGCGTTTTGGTTTTTTTTTACTTTTTGCACTTTTACTATAATCCTATTATGGCTAAAAAAAATAATTGTATTTTACAGTTCCACACTATAGAACCATACAAATAATACTATGATACATGGCTATTCAGTGGCTAAACACATCACTTTGTGCCATAACATATGTCGGACACTAACTATAACTTCACCTTAGGCCTCTGTCACACGTCCATGAAAATCACGCACGTGTTTCACGGATGTGCCAAAGGTGCGTTTTGCCCTCTGTGATCCGTGTTTATAGCACACGTGTGTTCTCCGTGTGGTAGCCGTGATAACATACGCAGAACGGGAACTTTCTTCTCACCTGTCCCTGGCGTCACTGTCCGTGGTGATGATCTTCGGTCTCCGGTCCTGCCGACTCCCCGCTGCTGCTGCTGCTTCCGGCCCGCAGTGAAGTGAATATGCAATGAGCATAATGAGCGGCGGTCGGAAGCAAGTGACAGCAGCGGCAGAGACAGGAGGGCTGGAGAAGGTGAGTAATGATTTATTTTTTTTCTGAGACACGTGTGCTTTCTCCGGTGCGTGTCACATGGAACACCTCCGTGTGGTCCGTATGCGGGCCGTGTAACACCCGTGATGCCGGAGAAAAATGGACATGTCTATGTGTGGAGCACATGGACTCACGGTCCATGGCAGAATACGCACGTGTGCACAGACCCATTGATTTTAATGTGTCTACGTGTGCCCGTGTCTCTGACACGTGAGGAAACGGACCAAACACGTACCGGAGACATGGACATGTGAAGAGGCCTTAAAGGGAATCTGTCAGCAGGTGTTTGCTATATAATATGAGAGCACCAAAATGTAGGGACTGAGATCCTGAATCCAGTGATGTGTCACTTACTGGACTGTCTGTTGCTGTTTCAATAAAATCAGAAGATTATCACTGAAGCGCTGGGTGTTTTGTGTCGTGCCTCCCAGTTAATTGCTTGATAAAACCTCTTCCTCACCATTGATTAGCAGCTTTCTTCCAATGCACAGTGTACACAGAAAGCTGCCAATTAGTGGTGTGTGCAGTGTTATAGACAGCATGCAAACCAGAAAGTAACCCATCACTGTAATCAGGGTCTCAGCCCCTACATCAGGGGTGAGGAACCTTTTTTCTGCCAAGGGCCATTTGGATATCTCTACCATCATTCGAGGCAACACAAAAAGCTCAACTTGAACATTGCCCTGCTATATTTGGCCAAAGGAATAGTGATCAGCGAGCACTACCATGATTAGGTGCTTCATACTCATTAAGGATAATAAATGCAGGAGGAAATACTAGATAGTATTCTCTGTATATTGTCCTGAAGAAGGGGACGAATATGTCCCTGAAAAGCGTAGACCTGAGAAAATAAAAAAGGGATTTACTAACACCCTCCGGACTCCTGTGGTTTTGGCGCGGCATCTAAACCCGCTTTCCTCCTGCATTTATTATTGTTATACCGCTGCAGGACCGCTGCCCTCCACGCTATTTCCATGCTCAATAAGGGGTTGTGACTGGCACAACCAGACCAGGTGAGTGTTTTTTCTGACATTCACCCCCATCTGTTTACCGGATAAGACCCTATTTGTGCCTTATCTTTCCACAGGCTCTCTCTCATACTCATGAAGAGCAGATGGATGCTCGGAAAGGTGCAACTTAAGCACCCGTGTATAATGGAAGTCAACAGGGGACGCGAGCATTTTTATGATAAATCTTCAGGAAAAATGCTTGCGTTACCCATTGACTTCCATTATACTCGAGTGGTCGCGTCCTGCCTTTCTGAGCGTCCAACTGCTGTTAGGTGGAGTTCACGTGTCCTGCAATCATATGTTAGAATGGATCCTGCAGAGATCCGTTGGGAAAGTGATTTCTGCGGGATCCGTTCTATCATGACATGTGAACTCAGCCTTAAAGGGAACCAACCAGCAGGATTTTCATATATAAAGTAAAGCCAGTGCTGTACTGGCGCTAGGATGCTGAATGTAAGCAGAGCTTTTGTTCAGAGATTGGATGTTTTATTTCAGAAATATGTGCAAGTAAAGTTCCAGCAATACACTGCTATTTGATTGACAGATGCAACAGGAAGGGAATATGTGTGTCAGCTTATGCTATCTATTCCCGCCCCTGTCTGCCTGCACTGGAATTAATATCTATGAAGGTGACAGGGGGGAGGTATTAACTGGTCCCCAATGGTCTTCTCTTTCTGTTCATTTCACAAGACTAATTCAAATCAAACTTAAAGTGAATTGGTATACAAGCAGGCTATGTGCCCCGTCCAGTACAGGTTCCGTTATGGGATACTATTTGTACATAGCATATAAAGAGTGAATTGGCATGTCAACTCTGTATATTACCTGCAACACAAGTATATCAGGTCAGTGTACACTTACTTTGTATGCCTTGCCCTCAACATATACCACGGCCCAGACATTTAGAGCTATCACTTCACAGCCCATAGGAACTGGCAGCAATGCCCGCTCAGCTCATCACTTATGGTATTGAGGGCGAAAAGACCAGAGGACGGGGTGAGCATCAAAATGAAGCTGTAGGGCACCTGAGCGGAGGATTATTTCCGTATTATAAATAATTCTGAGCCCTTATATAAATAAAAAAAATATGATCCATTGGAAAGCCCTCTAATAATCAGATCTGGAGAATATTCCAGAGCTGCTTCTAAGCAAAAGTGCAATGACATGGCTGCAAAAGTGGCAAGCAACAAGCAACAAGACTGGAGGCTTTGACACATTTAGGAAACTTTAAGCTTAGGATAAGGTCCCATGGGGAACCGATGCAGCAGATTTTCTGGGATGTGTCAGAAAGGCGTATTTCACAGGCCACACATACAGACCGCAGGTCCCCCCACGAGGATATATCAGGGGTGTACATGAGGCTGTAGACCTGCGGTCAGTCTTTGAACAGCAGTCTGAACCCGGCCTAAGGCTATGTGCCCACGGGACAACGAACCCGCGGATTTTCCTGCAGAAAACCTGCGGATTTATCTGGATTTTCTAGATAAAGCTGCAGGTTTTAGCATGTACAGACACTCCCTATGTTATCCTATGGGACATGGGGAGTGTCTGTGTCCATGCTCCAGTACGTGCGGCTGCGGAATATGCTGCGGATGCCCCGCCTCTCCACTATGGAGATAGAGGCCAGGACGTCCGCAGGTAAGTCTCACGAATGTCCGCAGGTTTACCACAGATATTTCACTGGAATCTCACAGCAATGGATAGCTGCGAATTCCGGGGATCAGCTGCGGGAAACCTGCGGATATATCCGTGGGTACATAGCCTAACAGTACTACCAAAGATGTGCATGAGACATTTAGGCTGTGTGCGCACGTTGCGTTTTTTCATGCGTTTACGCAGCATTTTAAACTGCAGCGTAAATGCATGCGTTCTGCGTCCCCAGCAAAGTCTATGACAATTAGCAAATTCCATGCGCACGTTGCGTTTTAAAATGCAGCGTTTTGGATGCCAAATTTTTGACAAAATCGATGCGTGCTAAAAAGCAACATGTCACTTCTTTCGTGCATTTTGGATGCTTTTCCCTCTTTGTCTGTGCGAGAGCAAGCATCCAGAACGCATTCATTCTGCATTCACAATGCATCCTAAACGCAGCATTTTGCATATGTTTTGAAACGCACATGCAGTGACAAAACGCAACAAAATATTTGTCACAGCAGAACGCAACGTGCGCACATGGCCTAATAACAGTGATGTTTGCAATCCGCAGTGTATGCTGGAGCTCTCATAGATTTCAGCCTTTGCAGTGGGGTTGTGAGCGCTGTGTAGGAATCCTGCTGCTGACGATCCACAGCGGTAAATAAGACAAGCGTGAGGGTACGACTTGGCAGCTTCCTCATATGTGCCAGCGTCCATGTCAACAACACCGCTCGTGTTTCTATTCCCATGTCAGAGCACCATGTGTACTCGGCTCGCATTTCACCCCTCACCCCGCAGCAACATAAACTACTACAGATACGAACATCTTTCTTACCTTCATGCACATAAGATTTATTTTCCTACATACAAGAAAAACCTACAAGTCGCAGTATACTCGGATGATGTGCACAGACGATAAAGACTATGGACTGGTCCTGGATATGGGACCCACCCTCAGACATGTATGGACTGGTCCTGGATATGGGACCCACCCTCAGACATGTATGGACTGGTCCTGGATATGGCACCCACCCTCAGACATGTATGGACTGGTCCTGGATATGGGACCCACCCTCAGACATGTATGGACTGGTCCTGGATATGGGACCCACCCTCAGACATGTATGGACTGGTCCTGGATATGGGACCCACCCTCAGACATGTATGGACTGGTCCTGGATATGGGACCCACCCTCAGACATGTATGGACTGGTCCTGGATATGGGACCCACCCTCAGATATGTATGGACTGGTCCTGGATATGGGACCCACACCCCTCATACATGTATGGACTGGTCCTGGATATGGGACCCACACCCCTCAGATATGTATGGACTGGTCCTGGATATGGGACCCACACCTCTCAGATATGTATGGACTGGTCCTGGATATGGGACCCACACCCCTCATACATGTATGGACTGGTCCTGGATATGGGACCCACACCTCTCAGACATGTATGGACTGGTCCTGGATATGGGACCCACACCTCTCAGATATGTATGGACTGGTCCTGGATATGGGACCCACACCCCTCATACATGTATGGACTGGTCCTGGATATGGCACCCACACCCCTCATACATGTATGGACTGGTCCTGGATATGGCACCCACACCTCTCAGATATGTATGGACTGGTCCTGGATATGGCACCCACACCTCTCAGACATGTATGGACTGGTCCTGGATATGGGACCCACACCCCTCATACATGTATGGACTGGTCCTGGATATGGCACCCACACCTCTCAGATATGTATGGACTGGTTCTGGATATGGGACCCACACCTCTCAGACATGTATGGACTGGTCCTGGATATGGGACCCACACCTCTCAGATATGTATGGACTGGTCCTGGATATGGCACCCACACCTCTCAGATATGTATGGACTGGTTCTGGATATGGGACCCACACCTCTCAGACATGTATGGACTGGTCCTGGATATGGGACCCACACCTCTCAGATATGTATGGACTGGTCCTGGATATGGCACCCACACCTCTCAGATATGCATGGACTGGTCCTGGATATGGGACCCACACCTCTCAGACATTTATGGACTGGTCCTGGATATGGGACCCACACCTCTCAGACATGTATGGACTGGTCCTGGATATGGGACTCATACCTCTCAGACATGTATGGACTGGTCCTGGATATGGGACCCACACCTCTCAGACATTTATGGACTGGTCCTGGATATGGGACCCACACCTCTCAGACATGTATGGACTGGTCCTGGATATGGGACCCACACCTCTCAGACATGTATGGACTGGTCCTTATTCTGGGACCTTGCCATAATTGTCCAAGTTGGAAATAACACTTAAGGGTACTTTCACACTTGCGTTGTTTTTTTTTTGGCGCAATCCGCTGTCTTGGGAAACAACGGAATCCGTTAACGGAGTCTGTTGTTTCCCATAGACTTGCATTGATGACGGATTGTGCCAAAAGTACCTGCGTTGCTTCCGTTGGCCGATGCTCCGTTGCTTCCGCCAAGCGGAAGCAACGCAGAATGTAGCGTTAAATGCTTGTATCAAAATGACGCCAACCAACGGATTCCGTTGGTCCCGTTAAAATTTATAATGGTTCCCTATGGTAGCGGATTCCGTTGCTAAGTGCTTAACAACGGAATCCGCTGCTGGATTCCGCTAATTTCTACTGAGCATGCCCAGAATGGAAAAAAATGAAAAAAGAAATAAAACAGAGCTGACTGATTCCGTTAGACGGACGCCTAACGGATGCCAAACGGATGCAACGGTCCGTTATTTCACAGGAATCAGCTAACGGATTCCTGTGAAATAACGGACCCGTTGCATCCGTTGACACCACAAAAATAACGGATGCGTCAAAACGACGCAGCAACGGACCCAGCGGATTCAACCCAACGCAAGTGTGAAACTAGCCTAAAGAGGTTATGTCACAAACAAAGTCCATTTTAACGAATAGATTTTATAATAATAATAATAATAATAATAATAATAATAATTTTTACAATTGGATGTGTTTAAAAAAATGTTTCTGTGCTGAGATAATCTTATATCTGTGTCCCTGCTATGTGCTGTGTAATGGCCGTGTCTGACCGTACAGGGACATGGTCTGATCATACCACAGCTCCTGGGCAGGGGAGGAAGTAAAAAAGTGTATACATATTACAGCACGGGATCGCAAATAATTCTTTGATGTAAAACATTTAATTAAAAAAAAAAAGCAGAGAAATGCTTTACCTCACAAAAAGAATCAGCTGTGACCCTTTGCTATAATGTCTGTATACTCTATTTTTCTCTTACTCCCCTGCCCAGGAGCTGTGGAATGATCACACCATGTGCCTGTACGGTCAGACACTGACATTACACAGTACACAGCAGAGGCATATATATATATATATATATATATATAAGATTAACTCAGCACAGGAACTTTTTAAAATAAAAAAAAAAATCCAATTGTGGAAATCATTATTTCAAGATCTATTGATTAAAATCAACTGTAAAATGAAGATTGTTTGTGGGAAAACCCATTTAAAATATATTAAAAGCGGTTGTCTGGTAAAAACAAGTTTTCACAAAACCACAGAATCAGTAGAGGTCTGACCACTGGAGCCCGAACAGAGGAATGGGGAAGCAATGCACTGCTATTTGATTGACAGGTGCGTCTTTTGGTGCGTGGTGCGTGCATTTGATTGACAGGGTGATTGACTGGGTGACTTGGGTGGTTTGATTGACAGGTGCGTGCATTTGATTGACAGGGCGTCAATATGGTACCTTGCTATATATTCTCACCCCTTTGTCCACCTGCCCTGGAATTAACTTCTATGACGGTGACAGGGTGAAGAAGGCCAGGCAGACAGGGGCAGTAATAGATGGCTAGACCCGACTCAAATATTCCCTTCTTGTTGCACCTGTCAATCAAAAGCAGAGAATTGCTGGAACTTTACTTGCACATATTTCTGAAATAAAACATCCAATCTCAGAACAAAAGCTATGCTTACATTCAGCATCCTAGCGCCAGTATAGCACTGGCTTTACTTTATATATGAAAATCCTGCTGGTTGTTCCCTTTAAGAAACATCAGGAAACTTTTTGTGACTCAAGAACTGGATGGGCAAAGTGCGGTTTGCGGACCACATCTGGCCCTTTGGCTGTTCCAGTCCGGCCCATGAACCCAGACAACCGAACAGCAGAAAACAATGGACCATAGGCCACACCATACCTGATGTCACTGACATCTGCATCACCTGTATGATAAAATTCCCTGCCTAACCAGCCCTGTCTAATGTTATTGACTAAAATCAAAGTTAAAAAAAAAAGAAGGATTTTTAAGCTCCACTATTCCTGTGCTAATTAGGCCCTTGACTAGTCGATTGAGCGTTAGTTTTCCCAGACTAGTCACCCTCTTGTTGTCACATCCCGTGGGCGTTATAACCTGATTTCCACAAGCTGGCGTCACTGCACCTCCTAGAAATGTCGCCCATGTGCGCGGCTTTGCTCACTCACATTGACCCTCTGAAGTAGGGTGCACGCGTCCCGGCTTTAGAGAAGCGCACTGCACATCATCAGGAGTGCTGAGGCTGAATCTCTGATCATCAAAACCAAAGAAAGAAAGCGATCAGACTTCCTATATAAATATAATATTTATTGATGCAAGATATGAAGCACAGGGACAACCATACAAAAAGGGTGTACCATCCAGTGCGGACCACAAGTATAAAATAGATAGAGCCCAAATGTGTGGAACTTAACCCGAATAAGGTCTATAGCCAAAAGCCATAACACATGTGAAAAGCAATTCAGTATATAAACAGAGATCCATAAGGGCCCATTACGGGAGACAGGTAATGAAAAAGTACAGACATGCAATCAGCATATTAACATTGCTTACCAATAGTCTAACCGCACACACTGGACGCCACCCCACCCGACGGACGTGCGTTTCGGCGGATGCCTACGTCAGGCAGACACCACCCCTGACGTAGGCATCCGCCGAAACGCACGTCCGTCGGGTGGGGTGGCGTCCAGTGTGTGCGGTTAGACTATTGGTAAGCAATGTTAATATGCTGATTGCATGTCTGTACTTTTTCATTACCTGTCTCCCGTAATGGGCCCTTATGGATCTCTGTTTATATACTGAATTGCTTTTCACATGTGTTATGGCTTTTGGCTATAGACATTATTCGGGTTAAGTTCCACACATTTGGGCTCTATCTATTTTATACTTGTGGTCCGCACTGGATGGTACACCCTTTTTGTATGGTTGTCACTGTGCTTCATATCTTGCATCAATAAATATTATATTTATATAGGAAGTCTGATCGCTTTCTTTCTTTGGTTTTGGTGTTGTTCTAGCGATTTTTCCATGGTCCTTATATACCACACTTTGGATTTATAATATACTGGTGTAACATTTTGTATTAATATTATAATGGTGTGGATGTTGAAAAGTAACTTTATTATGAATCTCTGATCATGCACAGTGCCCCTCTCTGAAGCTGGGGCGCGTGCACCCTACTTCAGAGGGTCAATGTGAGTGAGCAAAGCCACGGACACGCGTGAGATTTCCAGGAGCTTGTGGAAATCATGTTATAACGCACCACAAGGGAGTGATGACTTGGAGAGAGGGCCAACTAGTCTGGGAAAACTAACCGCCCCATCGACTAGTCTAGGCCCTACTTAACATAGATGAAAAACATTAGACAGGGCTGGCTAGGCAGAGAATTTAGTCATACAGATATGAATACTGTTGGGTTGGAGGGAATAGGGGACGTGACAGGTTCCCTTTAAAGAGGTCCTGTCACTGTCTCAAAAAAAAATTGGCTTTTTATAAATACAGTAGAATTTTGGATTATGAGCATTATTGGTTCCGGGAGTGTGATCTTAAACCAAGTTGCTCTTATATCGAAGCGAATTTTCCCATAGGAAATAATTGAAACGCAGACAATTCGTTCCACAACCCAAAAATATTTACTGTATTTATACAAACTTATTACACTAATACAATATAATGTATTGTAGTCATATAAAATTATTACAGTACACTAATACAAAATACTGTACAATAAAAAACAAAAAAATTAAACTGCACTTTAGCTTCTAATAGAATTGTTGGTGTGCGCGAGGTACAGTATAAGCGATGTGCTGCACTGGTTAGCAAAAAAGTGCAATACTGTATCCACAAATGCAAATTGATAAATATGCTATATAGTATACACTGTACTGTACAATGGTATACTGTATACAGTAAACATTACATATGGACAGAAAATTACCTCCAGAGCGGGTCAGAACGCGGTGAAAAGACAGAACCGGAAGTGTGCTCTTTGCTCTTCTAGCAAATCATTGCTCTTAAACAAAGTTACAAATTTGTACAATGCTTTGCTTGTCTTGCAAAACGCTCTCAAACCAAGTTACTCTTAATCCAAGGTTCCACTGTATCTTGTATAAACCTTTGAGCTCCCCTAATTCTGCCACTTGTTTCTATTGTAGAGATATTCACGTTTGTTACTTTGGGAGCGCAGTATGTGAAATCTCTGCTTCTAGTTTAACTGTGTGTTTCTTCAGACTCCTCTGGTCGCATGCGCTTTTACCCCTCCCTCTCAAATGATGACAATCACAGCTACACTGAAGGAGCGGTGTAGACGCAGCGCTGGAACCGAGGGCGAGGATTATTTCACTGTTTTATCGCAAGTGATGCCTGAATTTTACACGTTACACAGATCCTTTAAAGTTTCTTCACGAATGACCAAGTTAAGCTAAAAGGGAATCTGGCAACCTAAGTAACAGTATAAACAGAGCACATAGCCTTGTAGGGGATACAGCGCCTAAAAAGAAAATCGAACCTCTAGGGTTCTCATCGCTGTCTCCCGTCTGCAGAAACTTAAAGGGGTATTCTCATCTCCAATATCCCTTCCCAATATGTAGTAGGTGTAATAATAATATTAGTAAATAACTCCAATTAGCAATATAGTATAGTTCTCCTGATATAGCCATGTCTCTTACCTCATGTGCAGGGCATTGCAGCTTAGGTATCCATGGTCACGACCACTCATATAGTGACAGTTTGTTGCTCATGGATACCTAAGCTGCAATGTCCTGCACATGAGGTAAGAGACATGGCTATATCAGGAGAACTATAAACATTTCTAATTAGAGGTATTTGCTAATATCAATATTACTACATATTGGGATCTTGGAGGAGGGAATATACTTTTAAGCTTAAAGGGAACCTGTCAGCAGAAATTTCGCCCAAAACCTAAAAGATTCCCCCTCTGCAGCTCCTGGGCTGCATTCTAGAAAGGTCCCTGTTATTATTGTGCCCCATGTGAGACCAAAATAAAGGCTTTATAAAGTGGTACCGTTTTGTATTCAGATAGTGTAGATGTGACACGGGGGCGGGCTCTCTGGCGTCCGTTATTCTGCCTCCTGGTCCTGTATGCCGCCCCCATCGCTCCTTTCCATAGCTGATGCACCGCCCACTGCTCCAGCCATCCCCGCGCATGCCCAGTGCCAGTCTCACGGGACTGAGCAGTGTGACCGCTGGTGACATGTGCGCAGGCAAGTGATTATGGGCGGGGCTGTGATTGTTATCAGCAAGTACCCGCCCATAATCTCGTGAGCGCGCAAACCTCACCAGCGGTCACACTGTGCTCAGTGTAGATGCTAGACTGTATGGGCTGCTTCCAGGGATGACGTCCCTTTTGTCACGTGATAGGGGCATGTTCAAAATACTATCACGTGACAAAGGGACGTCATCCCTGGAAGCAGCCCATACAGTCTAGCACTACCCTGAGCACAGTGTGACCGCTGGTGAGGTTTGCGCGCTCACGAGATTATGGGCGGGTACTTGCTGATAATCACAGCCCCGCCCATAATCACTTGTCTGCGCACACGTCACCAGCGGTCACACTGCTCAGTCCCATGAGACTGGCACTGGGCATGCGCGGGGATGGCTGGAGCAGTGGGCGGTGCATCAGATATGGAAAGGAGCGATGGGGGCGGCATACAGGACCAGGAGGCAGAATAACGGACGGCAGAGAGCCCGCCCCCGTGTCACATTTACACTATCTGAATACAAAAAGGTACCACTTTATAAAGTCTTTATTTTGGTCTCACATGGGGCACAATAATAACAGGGACCTTTCTAGAATGCAGCCCAGGAGCGGCAGAGGGGGAATCTTTTAGGTTTTGGGCGAAATTTCTGCTGACAGGTTCCCTTTAATCAAACATGGTAAATTAGTTTCTCGGTGCGGACAAGAGGCTCAGTACACCACTCTGCCCATGGTTTTTCACCCCTCCGCCTCACTCTGGTGATTGACAGCACAGGCTTGCCTACAGACAGTCCTTACATCAGGCAAGCCATAGTTGTCACTCAGTAATGGAAAACCAGTGGACGGAACAGTGCACTGAGCCTCTTCTCCCCCCAAAAAAGGCCTTATTCAGACATAAGAGGCTGAAGCATGAATGATGATAATTAGCGTGTTTGATTAAACGTTAGTTTCTGCAGAATAGTGGCTGCGATGACTCCACATGCTGCATTCAGACCGCGATGGATGAACCGACTGTGGGTCACCCTCAACTCACAGCCGGACTCATGGAGAGGGTCAGTCTGTGCATTGCGTTCTGTGTACAGAGCATCAACAGCCGTCTGAACCAAATCTAAGAGGTGCAATATTATTTTAGGGGCTAGATCCTCCTACAAGGCTGTGTGTTTAGGTTTCTGTCAGTTTGGGCCCAGAAGTGTAAAACAAGAGAACCTATATTCAGCTCCCACACAGCAGCTGCTCCTCCAAACTGCGCACTGTCACCACGATCCCCATACCAACATCCAAAAGGTAAACACTGTGTGATAGAATAAGGAGGCACCAGTCACATGACCCGAACCCCCCAAACCAGCTGTGGATAGAGCTGTTCACCTTTCACATCTGCAGCAGTTCAGTTCTTATTCTCAGACTGCGAACAACAGAACTGCAGAGATAAGGGAGTAATCCCTAGAACTGCCGAAGAAGCCGCAGTGTGAACACTCCCCTAGGCCTCAGCTGCACTGACTTATGGATGCACCATCTGCCCTCACTGCTATTGCCCCTGAATACACAATCTGCACTTCCTGTGGAGCCGCACAAGTCACAGGCCGGGGAGCTTCATCATAATCATGACAACTATGTCTGGAATGGGAAGGCCTGGTGTATGGTACAGAGCAGATTACATAAGCTCTGGTATCACAGGAATTATCCCAGCCGATCTATACATCCCTCGTAGTGTCAGCGCTATACAGGTACATCAGGCGGTCACCAGCACTATCGCTGTGCCAGGCAGCGGACACAATGTGTGGTGGGCAGCACATGTATGATCGCTGGGGCCGTGGTGCACATGTGTGACCCCTGCTCCATTCACTGCAATGTGACTGACAACACGGCTACCAGTCAGCATCACACATGGCCACCACCTCTCCATTCACCCTATAGCTTGGATCATTGGGGGTTTCAACAGTCCAACTCCTGGAAATCATATTCCCCACTTATCTTGTGGATAGGTAATACATATATTTAGGTGGCTAACCGCTCTAAAGCTAGCCCGCTACCTCGTCTCCAGCCATTCGGTCCAGAATGACAGCTGCCATCTGATTGGTTGCTAATGGAAACAACTAAACTTGTTGCAAGAAATAACGTTGGCATTCCTATATTGCAGATGCCACTATAATTTGCCATGGTCTGCAACTGTAATGTGATCTGATGCCACCAATTGGCGCCTCGTGGAAAGCAAGGTGGTACTCCATGGGTGATGCCCCTCTGGATGCCACATGACAATTCTGCCATCTTTGGAAAGCTACTGTCAGAGCGCACAAACGGAAGTGAAAACGGTCAACACTGTGGTTACTGCTCACAATATAGACTCCCATGAAGCAACACTTGGGTGCCAGCCCTGCCAACAGTCGCCCAGCTTCTACCTATAAGAAAAAAAAGTTGCACAACTTTGAAAGTGTAATAAGCGGCCGCACACCGTGCCAGCACTGACCACACTGGCCATCTGCAAACGGGCACTGACCACACTGGCCATCTGCTGCCTGGCACAGGCTGTACACGGTGCCCAGCACTGACCATACGAGCCATCTGCAATTGGGCACAGGCCGCCCTGTACTGACCATCTGTAGCCGGGCACTGACCACACTGGCCATCTGCAGCCAGGCACTGACCACACTGGCCATCTGTAGCCGGGCACTGATTACACTGGCCATCTGTAGCCGGGCACTGACCACACTGGCCATCTCCAGCCGGGCACTGACCACACTGGCCATCTCCAGCCGGGCACTGACCACACTGGCCATCTCCAGCCGGGCACTGACCACACTGGCCATCTGTAGCCGGGCACTGGCCATCTGTAGCCGGGCACTGATTACACTGGCCATCTGTAGCCGGGCACTGATTACACTGGCCATCTGTAGCCGGGCACTGACCACACTGGCCATCTCCAGCCGGGCACTGACCACACTGGCCATCTCCAGCCGGGCACTGACCACACTGGCCATCTCCAGCCGGGCACTGACCACACTGGCCATCTGTAGCCGGGCACTGGCCATCTGTAGCCGGGCACTGATTACACTGGCCATCTGTAGCCGGGCACTGATTACACTGGCCATCTGTAGCCGGTCACTGACCACAATGGCCATCTGCAGCCGGGCACTGACCACACTGACCATCTGCAGCCGGGCACTGATTACACTGGCCATCTGCAGCAGGGCACTGACCACACTGGCCATCTGTAGCCGGGCACTGGCCATCTGTAGCCGGGCACTGATTACACTGGCCATCTGTAGCCGGGCACTGATTACACTGGCCATCTGTAGCCGGGCACTGACCACAATGGCCATCTGCAGCCGGGCACTGACCACACTGACCATCTGCAGCCGGGCACTGATTACACTGGCCATCTGCAGCAGGGCACTGACCACACTGGCCATCTGTAGCCGGGCACTGATTACACTGGCCATCTGTAGCCGGGCACTGATTACACTGGCCATCTGTAGCCGGGCACTGATTACACTGGCCATCTGTAGCCGGGCACTGACCACACTGGCCATCTGTAGCCGGGCACTGATTACACTGGCCATCTGCAGCAGGGCACTGACCACACTGGCCATCTGTAGCCGGGCACTGGCCATCTGTAGCCGGGCACTGATTACACTGGCCATCTGTAGCCGGGCACTGATTACACTGGCCATCTGTAGCCGGGCACTGATTACACTGGCCATCTGTAGCCGGGCACTGACCACACTGGCCATCTGCAGCCGGGCACTGACCACACTGGCCATCTGCAGCCGGGCACTGATTGCACTGGCCATCTGCAGCAGGGCACTGACCACACTGGCCATCTGTAGCCGGGCACTGGCCATCTGTAGCCGGGCACTGATTACACTGGCCATCTGTAGCCGGGCACTGATTACACTGGCCATCTGTAGCCGGGCACTGATTACACTGGCCATCTGCAGCCGGGCACTGACCACACTGACCATCTGCAGCCGGGCACTGACCACACTGACCATCTGCAGCCGGGCACTGATTACACTGGCCATCTGCAGCAGGGCACTGACCACACTGGCCATCTGTAGCCGGGCACTGATTACACTGGCCATCTGTAGCCGGGCACTGATTACACTGGCCATCTGTAGCCGGGCACTGACCACACTGGCCATCTGTAGCCGGGCACTGATTACACTGGCCATCTGTAGCCGGGCACTGATTACACTGGCCATCTGTAGCCGGGCACTGATTACACTGGCCATCTGCAGCCGGGCACTGATTACACTGGCCATCTGCAGCCGGGCACTGATTACACTGGCCATCTGCAGCCAGGCACTGATTACACTGGCCATCTGTAGCCGGGCACTGGCCATCTGCAGCCGGGCACTGGCCACACTGGCCATCTGCAGCCGGGCACTGACCACACTGGCCATCTGCAGCCGGGCACTGACCACACTGGCCATCTGAGGCCGGGCACTGGCCATCGTAGCCGGGCACTGGCCACACTGGCCATCTGCAGCCGGGCACTGGCCATCTGCTGCCTGGCACTGACCACACTGGCCATCTGCTGCCTGGCACTGACCACACTGGCCATCTGCAGCCGGGCACTGACCACACTGGCCATCTGTAGCCGGGCACTGATTACACTGGCCATCTGCAGCCGGGCACTGACCACACTGGCCATCTGAGGCCGGGCACAGGCCGCTCGTCCATGGCTCTGCACTGCCTCACACTGATTTCCATTCTCCCCACATCCTGGCACTGCCCGGAGCTCACAGCTGGCACCGCCTCATGCCCCTTCCTTCCCATATTGCTGCCCTGTTTACCTTGTATACATCCCCGTACGTGCCGCTGCCAATCCTCTGGATGAGCTCGAAATCCTCCTGCGGATTCCTCCGGGACAGGTCGCAGCCCGTGCTCATGGTGACCGCCGGGGGGCCCGGACCCCGCGCACTGTCACGGGCAGACTCAGGACAGCTCTCCGTTCACAGCTCAAAAAACAACCGGGTTTGGCCTGGAAGCCTCTCACAGCAGAAGACGTAGATACGTACAGAGCCAGGAGAATTCAAGCCCCGCACATCCCACAACATGGCTCCCGAGCCGGGCCTGTGCGCAGGCGCAATGCGGGGGCAGCGGCCTGTGCCAGGGGAGGGGAGAGGGAGGAAGACGGAGAAGAGAGGAGGGCACCGGGCACGGGGAGCAGAACTACACAGGGGCAGGAGAGAAGAGAGCACGGGGGAGCAGAGACACACAGGAACAGGAGAGAAGGGGGCAGAGGGGGAGCTAAGCTGCACTAGGGCATGAGGGGGGGCACAGCTACAGAGGAGAGGAGGGCACGGGGAGCAGAGGGGTAGCAGAGCTACACAGGGGCTGTAGAGGGCACGGGGGGCAGAGGAGGAGCAGAGCTACACAGGGGCAGGAGAGGAGGGGGCAGAGGGGGAGCAGAGCTGCACAGGGGCAGGAGAGGGGGTCAGAGGGGTAGCAGAGCTACACAGGGGCAGGAGAGGAGGGCAGAGGGGTAGCAGAGCTACACAGGGGCAGGGGAGGGGGGCAGAGGGGTAGCTGAGCTACACCGGGGCAGGAGAGGGGGGCAGAGGGGTAGCAGAGCTACACAGGGGCAGGGGAGGGGGGCAGAGGGGTAGCAGAGCTACACAGGGGCAGGAGAGGGGTAGCAGAGCTGCACAAGAGAGGAGGGCACAGCTATACAGGAGAGGAGGGCAGAGGGGTAGCAGAGCTACACAAGAGAGGAGGGCACGGGGGGCAGAGAGGTAGCAGAGCTGAACAGGGGCACGAGAGGAGGGAAGCTATACCGGAGAGGAGGCCCAGGGGGAGAGGCCAGAAGGGTAGCAGAGCTACACAGGGGCACGAGAGGAGGGCACGATGGGCAGAGGGGTAACAGAGGTACACAGGGGCAGAAGAGGAGGGCACCGGGGGCAGAGGAGTAGCAGAGCTACATGGGCAGAAGAGGAGGACATCGGGGGCAGAGGAGTAGCAGAGCTACACAGGGGCAGGAGAGGAGGGCACGATGGGCAGTGGGGTAACAGAGCTACACAGGGGCAGGAGAGGAGGGCATGGTGGGCAGAGGGGTAGCAGAGCTTCACAGGGGCAGGAGAGGGCACGATGGGCAGAGGAGTAGCAGAGCTACACAGGGGCAGAAGAGGAGGGCACAGCTACACAGGGGGCAAGAGATGAGGGCATGTGGGGTGGGGGGAATAGCTACACAGGGGCAGGAGAGGAGTGCACGGTGGGTGGCAGAGCTACACAGGGGCAGGAGAGAAGGGCCCCAGGGGCAGAGGGGTAGCAGAGCTGCACAAGAGAGGAGGGCACAGCTATACAGGAGAGGGGGGGCAGAGGGGTAGCAGAGGTACACAAGAGAGGAGGGCACAACTACACAGGAGAGGAGGGCATGGGGGGGCAGAGAGGTAGCAGAGCTGCACAGGGGCACGAGAGGAGGGCACGATGGGCAGAGGGGTAACAGGTACACAGGGGCAGGAGAGGAGGGCATGGTGGGCAGAGGAGTAGCAGAGCTACACAGGAGCAGAAGAGGAGGGCACGGTGGGCAGAGGAGTAGCAGAGCTACACAGGGGCAGGAGAGGAGGGCACGATGGGCAGAGGAGTAGCAGAGCTACACGGGCAGGAGAGGAGGGCACGATGGGCAGAGGAGTAGCAGAGCTACACAGGGGCAGAAGAGGAGGGCACCGGGGACAGAGGAGTAGCAGAGCTACACAGGGGCAGAAGAGGAGGACACCGGGGGCAGAGGAGTAGCAAAGCTACACGGGCAGGAGAGGAGGGCACGGTGGGCAGAGGGGTAACAGAGCTACACAGGGGCAGGAGAGGAGGGCACGGTGGACAGAGGGGTAGCAGAGCTTCACAGGGGCAGGAGAGGAGGGCACGATGGGCAGAGGAGTAGCAGAGCTACACAGCGGCAGAAGAGGAGGGCACAGCTACACAGGGGGCAAGAGATGAGGGCACGTGGGGGGGGGAGAATAGCTACACAGGGGCAGGAGAGGAGGGCACGATGGGCAGAGGAGTAGCAGAGCTACACAGCGGCAGAAGAGGAGGGCACAGCTACACAGGGGGCAAGAGATGAGGGCACGTGGGGGGGGGAGAATAGCTACACAGGGGCAGGAGAGGAGTGCACGGTGGGGGGCAGAGCTACACAGGGGCAGGAGAGGAGGGAACATCAGGTCTTGAAAAGGTATTCATACCCTGTGAACTTTTCAGGTTACAGACTCAAACTTAAATGTATTTTATTGGAATTTTATCTGATATACCAACACTAGGAAGCAAGTATTTGTGAAGTGTAAAAGAAATGATACGGGGTTTTCTTAAAGGGAACCTGTCACCACTTTTTTGGCTATAAGCTGCGGCCACCACCACTGGGCTCTTGTATACAACATTCTAACATGCTGTATATAAGAGCCCAGGCCGCTGTGACTACATAAAAAACCCTTTATAATACTTACCTAATGGTCGCGCTGCGGTGGAATTGGGTCACGGAGGCGTCTCCGTTGTCCGGCGCCGCCTCTTTTGGCCATCTTCGTCCTCCTTCTGAAGCCTGTGTGCATGACGCGTCTACGTCATACACACTCGCCGGTCCTGCGCAGGCGCACTACAACACTTTGATTTGCCCTGCTCAGGACCTGAATGCCGGCGAGTGTGTATGACATAGGATGCGTCATGCACCGCGGCTTCATAAGAAGGAGGACGAAGATGGCCGAAAGAGGCGGCGCCGGACAACGGAGACACCTCCGTGACCCAATTCCACCACAGCGCGACCGTTAGGTAAGTATTATAAAGTGTTTTTTAGGTAGTCACAGCAGCCTGGGCTCTTATATACAGCATGTTAGAATGCTGTATACAAGAGCCCGGTGGTGGTGGCCGCAGCTTATAGCCAAAAAAAGTGGTGACCGGTTCCCTTTAATATTTTAAATATATAAACCTGAATATTGTAACGCATTTATAGTCATTCCTCCTGAGTCAGTGCTTAATAGTACAACCTTTCCCTGCAATTACTGCTGCCAGGCTTTTGGGGTCAGTTTTGCACATATAGAGGCTGAAATTTTTACCCATTATTTTTTTCCAAAATAGCTCTAGCTCAGTGAGATTTGATGGAGGCGTCTGAGAACAGCAATTTTCAAGTCTTGCCACAGATTCTCAACGGGATTTAAGTCTGGACTGTGACTGGGTCATCCACACACATGTATATGCTTTGCTCTAAACCACTCCATTGAAGCTCAGTCAGTATGTTTAAGGTCCTTGTCCTGCAGGAAGGTGAACCTATGCCCCAGTATCAAGTGTTTTGCAGCCTCTAATAGGTCTTCCTCTAGGATTGCCCTATACTGTATTTAGCTACATTCATCTTCCCATCAACTTTTGCAAGTTTGTGGGTGTAAGACTAAGGCCACACGAGTATTTAGCATCCAATGCGAGACCATTGGATGCATTATGCTATTGACCTTTGGCTCCCTCTTTTCTGCGAACGTGCTTCAAGTGTCATGCGACTGTGATATGATCCTGTGATCGGAACACAGCTGCGGAGGAGAGGGGGGACTAATCTCCCTATCTCCTCCATTATCAGCTGATGTGTTATCGCACTGCACTCCGGTGTCATGTGAGCGCAGTGCGATGTTTCTCTCGCACCCATAGACGTCTCTGTGTGAGAGTGAAATCAGATCGGATTGCACCCACAGCATGCTGCGATTGTTTTCTCAGTCTGATTAGGGCAGAGAAAAAAAATCACAGTTGGGAACGGCCCCATAGACTAACATGGGTCCGCGTGGAATGCGATTTTTTTTTTATCGCATTTCACTCTCCGCTTTATTCACCGTGTGTCCTAGCCCTAACATGAAAAAATGTATGTTCACCGCATATGAATACCTTTTCAAGGTATGTATGCTGTTGTTTTTTAGGTTTTATATTTTCTGCTATTGCTGCGTTACACAAAAATTTGTGTTAACCTTATTCTGTGGATCAGCATGATTCTGGTGATAACATTATTTTAGTTTATGTTTTACTACTTTTATTCAATAAATACTCTGAAATATAATTGTATTTGTGTCACTGTTTTGGAGGAGGCATATAGTGTACAATTTTCTGTCAATGGAGCTGTGTAATATTTTTTTTTTTTTTTGTTTTTGCATGACAAGACGTAGTGGTGCCATGTTTTTGTCAGTATGATTTTTTGATAATTTATTTAAACTTTTTGGAATGTGGAATGTACAAAAGCAACAACCATTTCGGATTTATTTTTATTTAATTTAAAAGTTTTGTCCACTACTCAGACAACCCTTTCTCAATAATAATAATTTTATTCATTTATATAGCGCTATTAATTCCACAGCGCTTTACATACATTGGCAACACTGTCCCCATTGGGGCTCACAATCTAGAGTCCCTATCTGTATGTCTTTGGAGCGTGGGAGGAAACCGGAGTACCTGGAGGGAACTCACGCAAACACGGGGAGAACATACAAACTCCTTGCAGATGTTGTCCTCGGTGGGATTTGAACCCAGGACCCTAGCGCTGCAAGACTACAGTGCTCACCATTGAGCCACCGTGCCGCCCATACCATGTTTACCCTCATTAGAATAGCAACCCTTATACTCACCTCTGCTGTTGGTGCTATTCCAGCGGCGTCGGCACTCGCTCTCCTGGGGCACACATGAGGTTGTTACACCACACAAGCCCAGCACTCAGTCAGTGCTGGCTTCATTTTCCCCACCTTCAGACGCATCGAACATCAAGAGAAAGTGAGCTGACGTTTTCTTGATGTTTCATACATGTGAAGGCGGGGAGAGAGTTTCTTTGGAGCTTGATTAGGGCTGCTTATTCACCATCTGGAATATCCCGTGTTGCAACCTTTCGGCTATGTTCACACAGTGCATCTTTTCTTACCACGAAGATGCAGCGTTTTTGGCCCCAAAAAAAACACACCCGCAGCAAAAATGCATAAAAAACATATGCTTTTTCACTTGTTTTACCAAATTTTGCCCAATTCGTATTTTAAGTCAAATCTATTGACTGGAAGGGCTTAAAAACGCTGGAAAAACGTAAAAAGAATTGACATGCTGCATCTTCAAAAACGCAGCCAAGATGCAGCCAACAAAAGATGCCCCGTGTGGACAGCAAAATAGAAATAGTAATCTCAGACTTAGGAGGAAGGAAATGCATGCATTCAGGAGCATCTTTGTGACCTCAAAAAAGCACCAAAAACGGAATTAAAGATACAGTGTGTGAACATAGCCTTCGTAAATTTGTCTCTGCCATCCACGTCTAGAGAGATTAGCTACAGTGCCATGGGTTATAAACGTCTTGTGTATGTTGCGCACCATGGACAAAGGAACATCCTGATATCTGGAGATGGACTTGTAACCTTAAGATTGTTGATATTTTCAACAATTTCAAGTCCTCAGACAGTTCTCTTCTCTTTTTGTTCTCTATGCTTAGTGTGGCACACTCAGACACACGATACAATGATTGAGTCAACTTCTCCACTTTTTATCTGGTCTAAGGTATGATTTTCATATTGCCCACACCTGTTACTTGCCACAGGTTTGAACGAGAATCAAATGCTTGAAACAAAGTTGTTTACCATCAATTTTGCAAAGGTGGCAACAATTTTGTCCAGCCCATTTTGGGGGTTTGTGTGAAATAATGTACAAATAGCCCTTTTTTCTGTTTTCATGTTTACGTGTAATAATTTTTTGGAGAAATACTTAATTTTCTGAAACAGTTTTAATGGTGGATGCCAACACTTTTGGCCATAACTGTATATATGTTTATTTTTTTCCATTATTGTAAGAAATGATTATATACTATTATTGTACACACCATCATGGATGTGGTGGTGTTGGCAAATGTTAGATTTTTTTAAGTTATTTTTCCAGTTTAAATACTTTTTTTATTGGAAAAACTGAGATTTTGAGGATGGTGTTTTTCCTTTTATTTAAATACTAACATTTTTGTTTACAATATTTTTTTTTCCCGAGGGGACTTGAACATGCAATCCTATGATCACATTAGTAATACACAGCACTACTTATGCACACCTGTGTATTACACTATTCGGTCAGTGTTTGAATGACAGCTGCCTATGCGACCCCTCCTCCAGCAGGATCTGATAGGCTGTTTATGGCAGACCTGAAGGCCATTGTCAGTGATCTTGCTGTGAGAGTGCTGATGTGATGACAGCTGGAGCGATCTCCCGATGTCAAAAATCTCATATGCCTCTATCATTATTGACAGCTGAATATGAAGGGTTTTAACAGCTAGAATTGGCAACAACACAGATCGTAGCAATTGCCGACTGTTATACCCAGCTGGGCTCATGCAGCTGATCGTGCAGCTTTACCATGTGATCAAAACGTCATATACATCCTTCATAGAACAGTAATGGTCATGTACTTCTGAAAGATATGTACTGTAGTGCCAAAGGGTTGAACATATCAGGCTAATTGCAGCTCTGTACATTGGTTGTCTTCAGCCATATAAGGTGTCTTTCCCATGTCTTTCAGACCACTGATACATTTTATAGATAAACTAGCTGCAGTACCCTCGCGTTGCCTGGGAGAAAAACTGTCTCTCTATCTCTCTCCCAGTCTCTATCTGTGTGTTGCTGTCTGTCTGTCTCGCTGTCTGTCTCTTTCTATCTCTCTGTCTGTATCTGCATCAGTCTATCTGTCTCAATCTCTGCATCTGTATGTCTCTCTCTCTGTCTCTTTGCCGGGCTGTCTCTTTGCCCGGCTGTCTCTTTGGGCATTTGTCTCTTTAGCCGGCTGCCTCTTTTCAGGGCTGTCTCTTTCCCGTCTGTCTCTTTGCCTGTCTGTCTCTTTGGGAGTTTGTCTTTTTACCCAGCTGCCTCTTTTCAGGGCTGTCTCTTTGCCCGGGCTGTCTCTTTGCCCGGGCTGTCTCTTTGCCCGGGCTGTCTCTTTGCCCGGGCTGTCTCTTTGCCAGTCTGTCTCTTTCTAGGGCTGACTCTTTGCCCGGCTGTCTCTGTGTCTCTGTCTCTCTTTATCGTCTCACCATCGACATCTTTTTACCTCACGCATAAGCTTGTTATACTAAGGCGGACTTTGCACGTTGCGACATCGCAAGCCGATGCTGCGATGTCGCACGCAATAGTCCCCGCCCCTGTCGCAGGTACGATATCGTGTGATAGCTGGCGTAGCGAAAATTATCGCTACGCCAGCTTCACATGCACTCACCTGCCCTGCAACCGTCGCTCTGGCCGGCGACCCAACTCCTTCCTAAGGGGGCGGGTCGTGCGGCGTCATAGCGACGTCACACGGCAGCCGGTAAACATCCCGCCCACCTCCGTCTTTCCGCATAGCCGCCGGCGGCAGGTAAGGAGATGTTCCTCGCTCCTGCGGCTTCATACACAGCGATGTGTGCTGCCGCAGGAACGAGGAACAACATCGTACCTGTCGCGGCACCGGCATTATGGAAATCTCGGTGAATGCAACGATGATACGATAACGTCGTTTTTGCACTCGTTCATCGTATCATCTAGCATTTACACATTACGATGTCGAAAGTGATGCCGCATGTGCGTCACTTTCGATTTGACGCCACCGACATCGCACGTGCGATGTCGCAACGTGCAAAGCCGCCCTTACAGTTTATTTTCTTCCTATAGCAACCACAGACAGTTGCTATTTATAGCCTGCAGCTCCCAGCTCCATTCAGTTTAATGGCTGCAGGATTTTTGTAGAGTAACTAGAAAGCACGGGGTTAAATTTTCCTGCCCAAACATAGTCTATGACGTTCCCTGAGTCACATGGGGCGTCTGTGCAAAATGTCATGATTGTAAATGCGACGGTGCAAATTCCTATAGCGGACATACATACATACATACATACATACATACACTGAGCCTTATATATTACATTGGAAAACCCTAATCATGCTGTTTCATTATATATATATATATATATATATATATATATATATATATATATATATATATACATACATATATACATATATATATATATATATATATATATATATATATATACATACACACACACTACAGACCAAAAGGTTGGACACACCTTCTCATCTCTAGAACAACTATTAAGAGGAGACTTTGTGCAGCAGGCCTTCATGGTAAAATAGCGGCTAGGAAACCACTGCTAAGGACAGGCAACAAGCAGAAGAGACTTGTTTGGGCTAAAGAACACAAGGAATGGACATTAGACCAGTGGAAATCTCTGCTTTGGTCTGATGAGTCCAAATTTGAGATCTTTGGATCCAACCACTGTGTCTTTGTAGAAAAGGTGAACGGATGGACTCTACATGCCTGGTTCCCACCGTGAAGCATGCAGGAGGAGGTGTGATGGTATGGAGGTGCTTTGCTGGTGACACTGTTGGGGATTTATTCAAAATTGAAGGCATAATAAACCAGCATGGCTACCACAGTATCTTACAGCGGCGTGCTATTCCATCCGGTTTGCTTTTAGTTGGACCATCATTTATTTTTCAACAGGACAATGACCCCAAACACACCTCCAGGCTGTGTAAGGGCTATTTGACTAAGAAGGCGAGTGATGGGGTGCTACGCCAGATGACCTGGTCTCCACAGTCACCAGACCCGAACCCAATCGAGATGGTTTGGGGTGAGCTGGACCGCAGAGTGAAGGCAAAAGGGCCAACAAGTGCTAAGCATTTTTGGGAACTCCTTCAAGACTGTTGGAAAACCATTTCCATTGACTACCTCTTGAAGCACATCAAGAGAATGCCAAGAGTGTGCAAAGCTGTAATCAAATCAAAAGGTGGCTACTTTGAAGAGCCTAGAATATAAGACATATTTTCAGTTGTTTCACACTTTAAGTATTTCAGTCCACATCTTTTCATTCATAGTTTTGATACCTTCAATGTGAATCTACAATTTTTAGAGTCATGAAAATAAAGAAAACTTTGAATGAGAAGGTGTGTCTAAACTTTTGGTCTGTACTGTGTGTGTGTGTATATATATATATATATCCTATAATACTAACATGACACATGAATAGCATTCACGATAAACTGTAAAATGATAATTATTATCACGTTAATCTAAACAAGCTCGTTCTGCTTCCAAGAAAATTCCTGAGACATTTTTTTTTCACAGAAGCTAGAAAACTGTTTACTGTTTTTATAGATTGTAATGTCCACAAATGTACAGATCTTGACATCTCTGCCCTAATTGAGCTCTTAATTGAATTTCTGTATATCTTATATACATACTATGGCCAATTTGCTTATGAAGTCATTCGAATGGCCATGAGGTGGCCAATCCTATTGTAATGCTCGCTGCAATTGTAGTGGCAGCAAGTGGGATTAGTGGACCCACTGCACCACAGGGGGGGCCAGGTTTACCTTTTAGTGGGAAGGGCTTAACAAGGCGGACTGTGGCAGCTGACCCCTAGGGAAGGTGACGGACTCAGGAATAGATGGGTATCGGCAGGGTGACTGAGGCAGGTTGGACAGGCAGGTACTGACAGGAATGGTGGGCACAGCAGGGAGAGAGAGGTATGGGAAGGCATGTACTGGAGACGGACACAGGGATGACAGGACAGGAGCTCAGGACCTGATAGCTAGCTAAGTAGCAGACTGACTAACTACAGTTAGGTCCAGAAATATTTGGACAGTGACACAATTTTCGCGAGTTGGGCTCTGCATGCCACCACATTGGATTTGAAATGAAACCTCTACAACAGAATTCAAGTGCAGATTGTAACGTTTAATTTGAAGGTTTGAACAAAAATATCTGATAGAAATTGTAGGAATTGTACACATTTCTTTACAAACCCTCCACATTTTAGGAGGTCAAAAGTAATTGGACAAATAAACCAAACCCAAACAAAATATTTTTATTTTCAATATTTTGTTGCAAATCCTTTGGAGGCAATCACTGCCTTAAGTCTGGAACCCATGGACATTACCAAACGCTGGGTTTCCTCCTTCTTAATGCTTTGCCAGGCCTTTACAGCCGCAGCCTTCAGGTCTTGCTTGTTTGTGGGTCTTTCCGTCTTAAGTCTGGATTTGAGCAAGTGAAATGCATGCTCAATTGGGTTAAGATCTGGTGATTGACTTGGCCATTGCAGAATGTTCCACTTTTTTGCACTCATGAACTCCTGGGTAGGTTTGGCTGTATGCTTGGGGTCATTGTCCATCTGTACTATGAAGCGCCGTTCGATCAACTTTGCAGCATTTGGCTGAATCTGGGCTGAAAGTATATCCCGGTACACTTCAGAATTCATCCGGCTACTCTTGTCTGCTGTTATGTCATCAATAAACACAAGTGACCCAGTGCCATTGAAAGCCATGCATGCCCATGCCATCACGTTGCCTCCACCATGTTTTACAGAGGATGTGGTGTGCCTTGGATCATGTGCCGTTCCCTTTCTTCTCCAAACGTTTTTCTTCCCATCATTCTGGTACAGGTTGATCTTTGTCTCATCTGTCCATAGAATACTTTTCCAGAACTGAGCTGGCTTCATGAGGTGTTTTTCAGCAAATTTAACTCTGGCCTGTCTATTTTTGGAATTGATGAATGGTTTGCATCTAGATGTGAACCCTTTGTATTTACTTTCATGGAGTCTTCTCTTTACTGTTGACTTAGAGACAGATACACCTACTTCACTGAGAGTGTTCTGGACTTCAGTTGATGTTGTTCTTCACCAAAGAAAGTATGCGGCGATCATCCACCACTGTTGTCATCCGTGGATGCCCAGGCCTTTTTGAGTTCCCAAGCTCACCAGTCAATTCCTTTTTTCTCAGAATGTACCCGACTGTTGATTTTGCTACTCCAAGCATGTCTGCTATCTCTCTAATGGATTTTTTCTTTTTTTTCAGCCTCAGGATGTTCTGCTTCACCTCAATTGAGAGTTCCTTAGACCGCATGTTGTCTGGTCACAGCAACAGATTCCAAATGCAAAACCACACACCTGTAATCAACCCCAGACCTTTTAACTACTTCATTGATTACAGGTTAACGAGGGAGACGCCTTCAGAGTTAATCGCAGCCCTTAGAGTCCCTTGTCCAATTACTTTTGGTCCCTTGAAAAAGAGGAGGCTATGCATTACAGAGCTATGATTCCTAAACCCTTTCTCTGATTTGGATGTGAAAACTCTCATATTGCAGCTGGGAGTGTGCACTTTCAGCCCATATTATATATATAATTGTATTTCTGAACATGTTTTTGTAAACAGCTAAAATAACAAAACTTGTGTCACTCTCCAAATATTTCTGGACCTAACTGTAATTGAAGGTGTTGCACAGGCACCTCTCCTAATGGGAGGATGCATTAAATACAGTGTGGCTCTCAGGCATAGGCTGAGAAGCATTTCCTGGAAATAGCACGCCGGTCGTTTAAGAGGAGGGCCAGTGTGTGTGTGCGCATCTTATGTGCACTCCCAGGAACCCTGTGCGGCATGTACAGGGCCCAGGAGGGGAAGGAGTCAGCAACACACATGGATGGCTGGGGGAGTGCTGGGTAGGACGCGACCCGGCCGGGGCAGTGAGTAAGTCGGCGTCTCTGCAGAGGCGCCAGCGCTACACCTATTAACCTATCACCTATCCATTTGAATATAGCAGTGAGTGCCCACCACTTTCTTATTTCTGTCTTTTAACAGCCTTCAGCTCGATCTCAAGCCATGGCGACTTGATGGATAAAGGAAGATCAATCTTGTGCAAGCCTAGATAAGTCCACCACTACTCCATTCATTGTCCATGCGACTGGTGGAGAAAGCCAAGCACTGTACTCAGTGAAGGTCCCAGCAATCAGGCCATTATGTTAAACTGTTTGGTAAAGAGGCAGGGAGCTGTGGTATTTTATTTAATCCTGCCAGGACCAGAACAATTTTGGTCTTAAGGACCTGAGAATTACTTACTTTTTTTTCTTCACTTTATTCTGACAGCCATAACTTTTCTTTTTCCACCTTTGTAGCTGCACTTGTAGAATCTTTGGTAAATGTAAATAAATGCTAATGTATAACATTATATAGATACTCATGTACTTTCATGCAAATTAGTATATACTTTACAAATATTTTTTATATTTAATGGTGGAATCCATAAAAAAAACAATTATGCCATTGTTTTTTTATTTGCTTTATTTTTACGTCATAGTTTCATAGTTTTTAAGGTTGAAGGGAGACTCTAAGTCCATCTAGTTCAACCCGTAGCCTAACATGTTGATCCAGAGGAAGGCAAAAAAACCCCAATGTGTCAAATAAGCTCCAATGGGGGGAAAAATTCCTTCCTGACTCCACATACGGCAATCAGACTAGTTCCCTGGATCAACACCCTGTCATAAAATCCAATATACATAACTGGTAATATTATATTTTTCAATTAATGCGATCAGGCTCTGCTTAAATTTTACTTGTGAATCCCTCAATACAACATCATACGGCAGAGAGTTCCATAGTCTCACTGCTCGTACAGTAAAGAGTCCTCATCTGTGATTATGATTAAACATTCTTTCCTCAAGACGTAGCGGATGCCCCCGTGTTCCAGTCGCAGGCCTAGGTGTAAAGAGATCTTTGGAAAGGTCTCTGTACTGTCCCCTCATATATTTATACATTGTGATTAGATCCCCCTAAGCCTTTGTTTTTCCTAACTAACTAACCCCAAGTTTAATAACCTGTCTTGGTATTGCAGCCCACCCATTCCTCTAATAATCTTGGTCGCTCTTCTATCTACCTGTAAGATTATGCTATTTATAACCTTCTATACTTTTGCTAACAAGAAATGCATCCATTCCTCTCTTAAATTCATTCAGTGAGTTGGCCATCACCACTTCCTCAGGAAGAGAGTTCCAGAGCCTCACTGCTCTTACCGTGAAGAACCCTCTTCTATGCTGATGTAGGAATTTTCTTTCCTCCAATCGAAAAGAATGCCCCCTTGTTCTTGTCATAGTCCTTGGTACAAACAGATCATGGGAGAGATCTCTATATGGCCCTCTGATATATTTGTACATATTTATTAGGTCTCCCCTAAGTCTTCTCTTTTCTAGAGTAAATAGACCTAATTTTGATAACCTTTCCGTGTATTGTAATGCACCCATTCCATTTATTATTTTAGTAGCCCGCCTCTGAACCCTTTCAAGTTCAGTAATGTCTTTCTTCAGCACCGGCGCCCAAAATTGCACACAATACTCCAAGTGTGGTCTGACTAGTGATTTGTACAGAGGGAGAATGATGTTTTCATCTCGTGCCCCCAGACCTCTTCTAATGCATCCCATCACCCTATTAGCTTTGGTGGCTGCTGCCTGACACTGGGCACTCCAATTTAGATTCTTATTCACTAATATGCCTAAGTCTTTTCCCATGTCTGATTTCCCCAGCAGTTTCCCATTTAGTAAGTAATCGTAGCATCTGTTTCTCCTTCCCATGTGCATAACCTTACACTTATCTGTGTTAAACCTCATTTGCCATTTTTCAGCCCAATTCTCCAATTTACTCAAGTCCATCTGTAGTTGCAAACTGTCCTCCTTTGTGTTAACTACCTTACATAGTTTTGTATCATCTGCAAATACTGATATTTTACTCTGTAAACCATCCACCAGATCATTAATAAATATATTAAATAGTAGGGGGCCCAATACAGACCCCTGTGGCACCCCACTAGTAACCCTGGCCCAATCTGAGTATGCACCATTAATAACCACTCTTTGTTTTCTACCACTAAGCCAGCTACCTACCCATCTACACACATTTTCCCCGAGCCCAAGCTTTCTCATTTTACTTAGCAGTCTTTTATGTGGGACAGTGTCAAATGCTTTACCGAAGTCGAGTTAAATGACATCCAATGATTCTCCTCGGTCCATGTGAGAGCTTACATCCTCATAGAAGCTGATCAGGTTAGTTTGACAGGAGCGATCCTTCATAAATCCATGTTGATATGGAGTTAAACAGTTATTAACATTGAGACATTCCATAATAGTATCCCTTAAAAACCCTTCAAACATTTTACCCACAACAGATGTTAAGCTTACCGGCCTATAGTTTCCAGGTTCCCTTTTGCACCCTTTTTTGAATATTGGTACCACATTTGCTAGCCGCCAATCCAGTGGAACAGACCCAGTTTCTATAGAGTCTTTAAATAAAAGGAATAGAGGCCTGTCTATCACATTACTTAACTCCCTTAATACCCGAGGGTGAATGCCATCAGGGCCTGGTGATTTGTCAATTTTAATGATACTAAGTCGGTTCTGCACTTCTTCCTGGGTTAGGCAGGTCATACTTAATGGGGCATTTACATGATCACTCTGCATTTCCCCTGGCATATGCTTTTCCTGTGTGAACACAGTTGAGAAAAAAGTATTTAAAACATTTGCTTTTCCCACATCGCTTTCTATGATTTTACCCTCATTATTCTTTAAAGGGCCAACACCATCAATTTTAATCTTTTTTCTGTTTATATAATTAAAGAATAGTTTGGGATTTGTTTTGCTTTCCTTAGCAATGAGTCTCTCAGTTTCTACTTTTGCTAAATATATTTGTTTTTTACACATTTTATTTTTTTCTCTATATATTTTTAATGCTTCCTCGCTGCCTTCTTGTTTTAGCTTTTTAAATGCCTTTTTCTTATTATTCATTGCCCCTTTTACATCCTTATTAAGCCACATTGGTTTTCTCCTGTTCCTAGCCCTTTTATTTCTGTATGGTATGGCTAGCTCGCAGTGGGTGTTTAATACCGATTTAAAAATTTCCCACTTATTTTCTGTGCTCCCATTTTTGAGGACATTGTCCCAATCAATTTGGCGAAGGTCTTCTCTAAGTTGATCAAACTTTGCTTTCCTGAAATTCAGCGTTTTTGTAACCCCCCTCCAAGGCACCTTACTAAAGGACAAGTGGAATTGTATTACATTGTGGTCACTGTTCCCTAGGTGCCCATCCACTCGTACGTCTGTTATTCTATCTGGCCTGTTGCTTAAAATTAAGTCCAGAAGGGCTGCCCCTCTAGTTGGGCCCAGCACAAGTTGGGACAGATAATTATCCTTAGTTACTGACAGAAACCGGTTTCCTTTCTGAGATACACAGGTTTCAGTTTCCCAGTCTATATCGGGGTAATTGAAGTCCCCCATAATAATCACCTCATTGTGATTTGCTGCTTTGTCTATTTGTTTCAATAATACATTTTCAGTGGTTTCTGTTATATTTGGTGGCTTATAACAAACCCCTATGAGGATTTTATTAGTTTTCCCTCCTTGTATCTCCACCCATAGAGACTCCACCTCTTCATTTCCCTCTTGAATATCTTCTCTTAGTCTGGGCTTTAAACTGGACTTTATATATAGACAGACTCCACCCCCTTTCCTTTTTTTACGATCCCTCCTAAACAATTCATATCCTTGCAGGTTAGCCGCCCAGTCATAACTATCATCTAACCATGTCTCAGTTATTCCTACTATGTCGTATTTCTCCTCATACATTACCAGCTCCAGTTCCTCCATCTTATTGGTCAGGCTTCTTGCATTGGTCAGCATGCAGGAAAGAAGTTTTGCTCCCCTTTTCTTAGCTTCCTTCTGATTACCCTGTCTTGGGTCCTCTTTACGGCATCTAGTATCCTTGATTAGTTTGTCCTTCTGCTGCATGTTCTTGTCTGCTGTTTTTTCTCCCATTATTATTATTATTATTATTGTTTATTTATAGAGCACCATTGATTCCATGGTGCTGTACATGAGGGGGTTACATACAGAATACATGTACACGTTACAATAGACAGACTAGCACAGGGGGAAGAGGGCCCTGCCCTTGCGGGCTTACATCCTAAAGGATTTTGGGGAGGAGACAGTAGGTGGGGTGTAGGTGGGGCGGCAGCTCCGCACGGTGGTGGGGCGGCAGCTAGTTTAAAGCCCTCCTGATGAGTGTGGCAAGCCTTCTGGCGAACGTGTGTTTCCCAGGTTTTGTGAGGTGTATCCCGTCTCTTGCGAGAAGTCCATCGTAGAGGTAATTCACTCCATGGTCTAAGAATCCAAATCCTTGCTGCCTGCACCACCATCGTAGCCAGTTGTTCAAATCTAGTATCCTATTCCATCTTCTGACACCATGGCCATCGACTGGGAGGATTGATGAGAAAACAACCTGTACGTTCCGTTCCTTTATTTTCTTCCCCAGAATTTCAAAGTCTTCACAAATAGTTGGCAGATCATTTCTTGCCGTGTCGTTTGTTCCTACATGTATCAATAGGAACGGGTATTCGTCCTTGGATCCGAGGATAGTTGGTATCCTGTTGGCCACATCCTTGATTTTTGCTCCAGGGAGGCAGCATACTTCTCGTGCGGTTATGTCCGGCCTGCAGATAGTTGCCTCCGTGCCTCTTAGTAGTGAGTCGCCCATAACTACCACTCTTCTTTTCTTTCTGGACGCACTGCTTGTTGCTCCTGAGTGCTTTTGAGTGTCTTTTGTTTCTGCTTTTGTTGACAAAGTAACTTCTTTTGATGATACTGTGTCTTCTCCTGTAGAGACGGTATCATCCTGAGCTGTGCCATTTTCGTTCTCCAGCATGAGGGCTTCATATTGGTTGCTAAGCTGTGTGGGTGGTGCCGACCACTTGATCCGCTGGCTTCTTTTGGTCACATGTGTCCACTTTTCAGCCTCTGTATGTGTTCTGAAGCTTTTCTCACTTTCCATATCCTGAATTGTTGCGTCTGCCTCGTCCAAGAAGTCCTCATGTTCTTTAATTAGCTTCAAAGTTGCTATTCTTTCTTCCAGTCCCCGCACCTTTTCCTCTAAGAGGGCAACAAGTTTGCACTTTTGACAGGTGAAGTTGAATTTCTTGTGCGGCAGATCCGTAAACATGTAGCATGTGTTGCAGGTGACCATGTGGATTTTCTTCTCTTCCATAATGCTGATGTAGCGTATGACAGGCGAAAGTCGACTCTTCTCTTCAGCTACAGTTATCACCACTATGAGATTGTGTTAAAACTATGCCACACTTATCTTCAGTCGCCTCCCTTTACTTCAGTACCTCGCACTCTCAGCACCTCGCTAGCTCTGGCTGGTTTATATAGTTCTACAAGGACTACTAGAAGCTGCTAGAAGCTTCTAGAAACAGGTGTGGCTAATACTACTGACTAAATCACTAGACACACTTTTTTTTTTTTTTTTGCTTTTTCACAGTACCCCAGACAAACACAGACAACAAATCCCTAATGAAATTAAACAGTTACAGTTATCACCACTATGAGATTGTGTTAAAACTATGCCACACTTATCTTCAGTCGCCTCCCTTTACTTCAGTACCTCGCACTCTCGAACAAATAATACAGATTTGTAGTTTAAATAATTTTTTTTTTAGTTTTATTATTTTTTTTCCAACATGTGCTACATAAGTCAAAGAGTTGTATGTACCCCTTAGATTCCACGTTTAATTATAACCGCAGCATTCATGCAGTTAGAGAGGAGGAGTTCCTTCTGTCTCCCCATCTCCACCTCTTAAAAGGATCTCAAGTTACTGTTTGTCTTTCACAGTTCAGTGCACCAGTTAAAGGGTTTATCCAGCACCTTGATTGTTTATCCTTACGATAGATCATCAATATCAAAGTGATGAAGTCTGCAACTTCCATGCTAAGCTGTTAGCACATGCTGCAGTGGCCAGATGTACACGGCTCACAGCACACGTTTTTACACCAGATAGTGGCTGTTTTCAGGTACTGCAGCTTAACTCCTATTCAATTCAATGGGAGACGGCGGATAAGCAGTTAAGGTCTTTGTTTTTCACAGGTAGAGATAAGCAAACCTGAACTGTAAAGTTCAGGGTTCATACCGAACACGGACTTTACAAAAAATCAGTATCGGCGTTTGGGTGCTTTTTGTATACTACCCACTCGAGTGAGCATTGGGTTCCTCAGCCATGTAAGAGCTGCTTGAAATCTCTAAATTGCTTTCACTGGGGGTAAAAACAACGTTTTCGAATTGTGTCCAAAATAAAATTCCTTCCTCCCCCGGAAATGCTCTTTTTATGGCTGGTGGTACGTGTGCAGAGATCTGAGCTGCCCAATCAGTGACTATCAATGGAGTTCGGGCTCTGGGATCAAGTTCAAGTCAAGTTCGGGTCCAGAACTGAACTTTATATAAAGTCCGGCTGAACTTGGCGAACCTGAACTTCCACAGGTCTACCCATCTCTAGTCACTGGTTGTTCCTTCCCTTCTTTCTTTCTCACACGGCTCCAGTATTTTTCTCTCCAAACACTTGTAATATAAGAAATGAAATCCCCCATGAGCACCTAGTGTTGATCTTGAATTGAATATAGACCTAAGTGAAACTAGAAGATGGAGAAGAGACGAGATCCATAATGTTCTTGTCGTACTTCATTTCCATGACAACCACTAGATCACGGCACATTGTTGTGGTTGTATACTATAGATAATGGGGAAAACTGTAGTCAAACGACAAGTTTTAATATATGGTGTATATGGTAGTGTTGAAATCTACTAATGAAGATTTATTATTATTATTTATTTATAGAGCACCATTGATTCCATAGTGCTGTACATGAGAAGGGGGTTACATATAGAATACATAAACAAGTTTCAATAGACAGACTAGTACAGAGGGAAGAGGGCCCTGCCCTTGCGGCTTACATTCTAAAGGATTTTGGGGAGGAGACAGTAGGTGGGGTGTAGGTTGGGCGGCAGCTCCGCACGGTGGTAGGGCGGCAGCTACGCACGGTGGTGGGGTCATTGAAGGTTATAGGCATTTCTGAACAGATGAATTTTCAGGTTCCGTTTGAAGTTTGCAAGTGCAGTAGATAGTCTGACGTGTTGAGGCTGTGAGTTCCAGGAGAATGGGGATGCTCGGGAGAAGTCTTGGAGTCGGTTGCATAAGGAGCGAATGAGAGAGAAGGAGATCTTGGGAGGACCGGAGATTACGTTTTGGAGTGTAGCAAGAGATTAGTTCAGAGATATACGGAGGAGACAGATTATGGATGGCTTTGTAGGTCAGTGTTGGTAGTTTGAATTGGATACGATGGAAGATTGGGAGCCAATGGAGGGATTTGCAGAGAGGAGAAGCGGGGTGGTATTGAGGAGAGAGGTGGATCATTCGGGCAGCAGAATTAAGGATGGACTGGAGAGGGGAGAGTGTGTAAGCGGGGAGACCACAGAGGAGGATGTTGCAGTAATCGAGGCGGGAGATTGTGAGAGCATGCACTAGCATTTTTGTAGATTGAGAATTGAGGATAGGACAGATTCTGGAAATATTTTTGAGTTGAAGACTGCAGGAGGTGGTGAGGGATTGGATGTGTGGTATGAAGGACAAGGCAGAGTCAAAGGTCACTCCGTACAGTTCATGCCAAGGTAATGGGCACTGAGGGCGGCACTGTGCATGCTCACGCTGTACTTACAAGACATACAGGTGCGTTCATACTAAGGGGTACTTTGCACGCTGCGACATCGCAGGCCGATGCTGCGATGCCGAGCGCGATAGTACCCGCCCCCCGTCGCAGCAGCGATTTCCTTGTGATAGCTGCCGTAGCGAACATTATCGCTACGGCAGCTTCACATGGACCCACCTGTCCTGCGACCGTCGCTCTGGCCGGCGACCCGCCTCCTTGTTAAGGGGGCGGGTCGTGCGGCGTCATAGCGACGTCACACGCCAGGCGGCCAATCGGAGCGGAGGGGCGGAGATGAGTGGGATGTAAACATCCCGCCCATCTCCTTCCTTCCGCATATCCTACGGAAGCCGCAGTGACGCCGGTAGGAGATGTTCCTCGCTCCTACGGCTTCACACACAGCGATGTGTGCTGCCGCAGGAGCGAGGAACAACATCGGACTGTCGCGTCAGCGTAATCATGGATTACGCCGACGCTGCACCGATGATACGATTACGACGCTTTTGCGCTCGTTAATCGTATCATCTAGGCTTTACACACTACGATGTCGCATGCGATGCCGGAAGTGCGTCATTTTCAATTTGACCACACCGACATCGCACCTGCGATGTCGTAGTGTGCAAAGCCCGCCTAAAGCTATAGCCTGCATTGAAAGAATTGGAAAATTTATATAAATTACAAATATGAATAACTTTTACCATGTGTTTTTATTTAGGCTTATTAATCATTGTGTTATTACTAATTGTTTGGAATTAAAGAAAGAAGCGTGTAAAGGCGACTTAACTGAAGTGTCTTTCTGAAATACAGTGTGTGTAAGGCCCCTTTCACACGTCAGTGATTCTGGTACGTTTGTGCTTTTTTTTTTTATACATTCCAGAATCGCTGACATACGCAGACTCATTATAATCAATGGGTCTGCTCACACATCAATGACTTTTCACTGAACGTGTCTCCACGCGTGCATGCGTGACCGTGATTCTGCACGGAGACAAGTCAGTTTTTTTTGGCATCACTGATGATCCACGGACCACACTATGGTGTGATCCGTGTGTGATCAGTGAAACACGTACCAGACAATCACGGACATATTAAATATTTTCAACTTACCTTGCCTGCGATTCGCTCTGCAGCCTCTGCTCTCGGCAGCTTCTGCCTGGCTCATGAATATTCATGAGAGCAGGAAAACCCGACCAGGAAGTAGGTGCTGAGAGCGGTGGGCGGACGCTGCAGAGCAGGAGACTTCAGCACCATGGACAGCAGCAGTGAAGGCAGGTGAGTAATGTCCATATGCAATCACGGATTGCACATGGACAACCCACGTGTGCCGTGAATCACGGAACATGGAGGGACATGTGCGTGTTTTAAGGCCCCGTCACACTCAAAGATAAATCTTTGGCAGATCTGTGGTTGCACTGAAATCATTGTTTCATTTGTACACAGCCACAAACCTGGCACTGATTGTCCACAATTTCGCTGCAACCACAGGTCTGCCGCAGATTTATCTCTGTGTGTGACAGGGCCTTTACACGTCAGTGAAGAACGTCTGTGTTTTTCACTGACGTGTGAAACGGGCCTGAGGCAGTGTGCCCAGTATGAGTGTTAAGTGAGTTTTTGGCGCTGCGTATTTTTGCTGCTTACAGTTTCAGTGGATTACGCTGAGATTTATGTGCAGATTGTTCCCATAGAATTGCATTAGATGCAGAAAATCCAAAGGTAAAAATGCATACTTTTTTGTGTGTTTTGCTGTGGAGCGCACTAAACACACATGTAATACACACGTGACTGAATTGATAACATTTTGTCAAAGTCAAACACCAGGAAGTGTCAAAAACAAACTAACTTTATTTAAAGCATGTCATGACAAAAAAAGCAGCGATAAAAACTCATGTTAAAAAACCCCACACTACTACGCACATAGGCTATGTGCACACTAGAAAAAGGATTTTTCTTAAGAAATTTCTTAAGAAAATTTCTTGAAAGTGAAGGAATAGCGCACCTGCGTTAAAAAATGCATCAAAAACACACCTGCGTTTTTACCGCGATTTGGTGCGTTTTTGGTGCGTATTTGGTGCGTTTTTACCGCTGGTTGCTCTCTGCGTTATTGTGCCATTGTCTATGGTAACTAACGCAGTTAGCTGCAGAAAAGAAGTGACATGCTCATTCTTTTTCTTAAGAAAATCTACTGAAAGAATTTTCTAAAGAAAAAAACGCAGTGTGTGCACAGCTAATTTTTTTTCCCATAGGTTTTGCTGGGGAATGTCTTCAGAAAGGTTACAAGAATTTCTCAAGAAATTTCTGCAGCAAAAACGGACCAAAAACGCAGGTAAAAAACGCAGTGTGTGAACATAGCCATACAGTGATTGAAAATGAACAGACCGTAATTTCCATCTTTAGCTCCTCTATAAGGACTCCTGGTGTCTTTGCCCATTGGCTTTAAATATCCGAGCAGATCCGTTCCTACTCTGCAGTAACGTTCTAACACATCAACTATGTATTGCCAACCCAGAAAGTGGTATTATATAGTCTGTGTAGTGCTGTCACGGTTGCCAGGGGAACACAGGGTAACCTATGCTGGCCCTAATGTTGGGGCCCCTGCGCTCAACCTAACACCCAGAGGTACCCTTGAAGGTAGGGAGGTCTGGGCTTTCAACCTAGGCCATATCTCCTGTCCTTGTCCCGAATGATAAAAACCCTCTCCATTACCCACCACACGGGAGGGAAGGGACAAGAACAGAAGTCTACAATGTCGCCGTCAAATAAAGAAAAAATAGGTGTAACAACGACTACAACTCGTACACATGGCAACCACACACAAAAGGAGCCACTAAAAGTGCACAAGGGGAAACAACATAAAAATGGGGGAAAAACAACAGACTACTGGGTAATATCCATACCGTACAACCAGCACACCTAGAGCTGCTGCAGCAAGAACCAATGCTTCAGCCCTCAACGCAAGTCTGAGGGAGAGGGTTTCCCCAGCTCGTTTCTCCTTATGGCCAAGCTTCCAAATGATAGAAAATAACCAGCACTCTCTGGTGGAAGTAAAGGGTATTTATAGAACCTGGGCGTGGTCCCAACCAGAACCACCTGACCCGTAGTCAGGAACTGCTGGAAGGTAAACTCACATTAAAGGTAAGGTGTCGCGTTTTATTTATTTTTTGTATTAATAATAGTGATTATGAAATCAAATATTTTTAATACAAAATTAAACTCACTGTTTATTTAGTTTTTATTTAATTTTACTTTTACTGAAACACTGGGCGCTGCCATCTTGGATTTGCTGTGTGTGACGACAGTTACTCATTGCATTTATGGCAGCGCCCAGGGCATTGGATCTCATAGTCGCGATCCAACCCCTAGACTTAACGCGGAGAGCTCCCTGCTGTGACCTGGACATGCCCCCTGGACTGTCCAGATCCCAGCAGAGGTAGGAAATCAGCGCCATATTTGTAGAGCTCACAGCGTCTGCTGTGTGCTGTACTTTCCCCCTGTCACCCGGGATGTGTGAGTACCGCCACTGCTACCCTTCCCCCGCTCTCCCCATGGCAGAGCATTGCGAGCGTGCATGCATGCTGCAGAGCATTGCGGGCATGCATGCATGCGACAGAGCATTGCGGGCGGGTGTGTGGCAGAGCATTGCAGGTGTGCACGCAACAGCATTGTAGGCATGCGTGCATGCGGCAGATAACTGCTAGCGTGCATGTGGCAGAGTATTGTGGACGTGTATGTGGCAGAGCACTGCATGCATACATGTGGCAGAGCACTGCGGGTGTGTGTGTGCAGCAGAGCATTGCAGGCGTGCGTGCAGAAGCGCATTGCGAGCGTGCATGCGTGTGGCAAAGCAGTGCGGGCGACAGAGCATTGCGAGCGGGCATGTGGCAGAGCATTGCGTGTGTGCGGCAGAGCATTGCATGCATGCATGCGGCAGAGTGTTGTGGGCGGGCATGAATGCGGCAGAACATTGCATGCGTGCATGCCGCAGAGCACTGCATTGCGGGTGGGTGTGCATGCGGCGGAGCATTGCATGCGGCAGAGCACTGCGGGGGGGTGCGGCAGAGCATTGCTGGCATGCATGCGGCAGAGCATTGCATGCGTGCATGCAGCAGAGCACTGCGGGTGTGTGTGTGTGCAGCAGAGCATTGTGGGTGGGCGTGCGTGCGGTAAAGCATTGCAGGTGTGCATGCATGTGGCAGAGCATTGCGGGCGGGCAGGCGGCAGAGCATTGCAGACATGCATGCATGCTGCAGAGTATTGTGGCAGGCATGCATGCGGCAGAGCACTGTGGGTGTGTGTGCATGCAGCAGAGCATTGTGGGCATGCATGCATGCGGCAGAGAATTGCGTGGGTGCGGCAGAGCATTGCGGGCATGCATACATGTGGCAGAGTATTGCGGGCGGGCGTGCATGTGGCAGAGCATTGCGGGTGTGAGTGCTGCAGAGCATTGCAGGTGGACGTGTGTGCTACAGAGCATTGCTGGATTGGGGCGTGAAGAGCGCTAGGTGGGGAGCACTATGCACCTGTCCTTGGTGACACTTTAGACATATTAGGATCACTTTGCGGTCATCATCAAATTGGCTTCGCACTGTGATCCTAAACTTCATCTTCCCTTATCTTTTCGGAAACACCCAGAACGGAAGGGGCAGGTGACATCACACACAGGAGAGCAGATTCCACCCACTTTTACTGCAGTTGTAATGTGAGCTAGTTCTACAGTAGGATTTCAGCAGCTGCTCCCCCTAGTGTTTAAGAGTGGAAAATATCAAACGTTTTTTAATTTTTTTTATATTTTGCTCAATTAAAAACAAATAATAATATTTAAACAAAACATTAAAACATTAATACTTTACATTTTTCAGTTATTGAAATTTTTGTTTTTGGACGACACCTGCCCTTTAACATTCTTCTCCCTAAAGGAAGGGAATCCATTTAATCAGTAGAGTGTCACAAGATAAAGTGAGACACTGACCCAGAACCTGTCACAAACTCTTCAATAGAGAAAATACTGTGACAGGTGAACTGTGTATTGCTGGTTGTAGAATGAATTAGCTGAGAATCCATCAGTCAGTTTACTATAAAAGTCTTACGGGACTTTATGAGTGCGAGTAGCATATACATTTGTGCCTGAGCTGCCGTTAGTCCTCGATGCGTCTTCTTCACATTAATAACACATTTTTCATGGTCATAATAGCTCAAAAATCTTCTAAACTGCCTGAAAAATTGCATTCTATGTTGATCTTATGTCTATACACTTTGAGCAAAACAATGTGTGTTATGGGGGGAGTTTTTTTTCCCAATTTTACAAGTACACTTGTGGACTATACTGTGTGTCCACCCATATCCTGTCCACCGCCATTAACTTGAGAACGGCGGCAGCTATAGGCATAGAAGTGCTGTCTAGGTATAGTAAAGTAGCCATGCGCTACGCAATGAAACCACCTATGCCTGGTGGAAAACAACAGAGTTAGCATTTTTATCTTGAAACGGAACGAGATAGAGAAATAAAGGGAATAAAAAAATTGTAGGGCATCATCAATTCAATATGAATCGACACCTTGCATACAGAAATGCTATGATATGAAACGCATGACCCCCCCCCAAAAAACATTGAATGCTGGTCCCGCATATGGTGCTCATTTAACTTTGATGCTCAAAGTGGCCACCGTCAGCTGCAATGCACATCTGGACTCTGGACAGCATACTGTATCTTGCTGCACGTTGTGCAATATGGTAGGTGACACGTTTGCACAAACATCTGTGATACGTCGTCGTAGGTCCTGCAATGTTGGTGGAGGGGTCACATACACCTGCTGTTTGATGTGACTTCACAGAAAGAAGTCCAATGGGGTCAGGTCAGTTGAGCGTGGAGGCCACTCCATGCAGCCACCATACCCAATGACTTGTAGGAAGGTCTCCATGAGGTATCGCTTCATGTCCGCAGCCTTGTGAGTTTTACACATTCTAATCATAGCATTTCTGTATTCAAGGTGTCGATTTGTATTGAATTTATGATGCCCTACAACTTTGTAATTCACTTTTTTTCTCTATCTCGTTCCGTTTTCCAGATAAAAATGCTAACTCCTTGTTTTCCACCAGGTGGCGCAATAGGTGGTTTCATTGCGTAGTGCATGGCTACTTTACTATACCTAGACACCACTTCTATGCCTATAGCTGCCACCGTTCTCATGTTAATGGCGGTGGATAGGATATGGGTGGACACACTGTATAACAAAATCTAATCTGACGAGAAGTTCAGGCACCAATAAAAGCTAAACTTCTGTAGAAAAAAGGAATTTGGAATATTGCAGTATATTTTGGCTTTTATTATTATTTTTGACCGGACAGATGGTTCAAATAGTGTGGCCTAATCTTCTGAATCTGCTTCTTTCTACAGGCATACATATATAGTGGTGTACGAGAGCCCTTCCTTAGAAGATACAGCATAGTTAATAGTAAAGTGTAAGCTGTTTGCAGAAATGATTATTAAACTAATGCATAACAAAATCTGCTTATAGCTATCTGAAAAAGTAAGACTTTAGTTCACAGCCGAACAGTAACTTCACATTTCGTGAGTATCTTAATATCAGGCTAAATACATTCTTGTTTCATATACCGTATGTCCTCAAGCACCTTCTCACTGTTAATGATTCATTCGTTACACAGTGTTCTGTCCCTCCAGATCACAGTTTACCATGCTGCCTCCACTCTGATTCACTGTTTCCTCTTCTTGTTTCCTTTCAGCCTGCTCTCTAGTGTTATTTTTTTTCTGACCGCTATTCCCAAACTATTTTTACTTTGAAAATACCACAAAGGTTCACAGTCTGCAATTTCCTCATGTCGAAACTCAATTTACATTACTTAAAACACCACTGCAGCATTTTTGTTTCATTCCACCGCTGGAGTAGTGCTTATATGTAAGTCCCTGGACCCCTGTCTTATGCTCACAGTCCGACGGTTTCATCTTACAACGCCGCTCCCTTTGGTCTTCTTTGATTTGTGACCTGCCAGTGGCTCCAGTATTTCATGGAGCATGCCGGAGGTCACAACTCTCTATGAGAGCCTCGTTCTTCCTCTCATAGACATACATTGGGAGCATGTGATGTTAATTTTGACTTTCTGCCAGTCAGATGTTACTGTCACGAGATGGTGCAGTGGGAGCAGAGTGGCATTGGTAAAAGGGTGAAGACACCGGATGGTGAGAGTTTGATAGTGGGCAGGACGTTTAGATTTAAAGTGCCACTCCAGCCCTGAAAAAAAAACATGCTTGGATCATGCTTTAAATTTAAGTCACCTGTCTTATGCTCACACTCAGGCGGCTTTCCTCTTCTATTGCTGCCACTACTATCGATCTCCTGTGATTTGTGACGTGATGGCAGCTCCAGTGTTTCATGGAGTGTGCCCTGGGTCACAGCTCAATGTAAGTCTATAAGAGCCTCGTTCTGGCTCTCAAACAGATGCCGCATCCGGGAATTTGCAGCCAGTGTCCCATGCTGGTACTTGTCAAACCTCAAATTAAGTAACATCTGCGATTCGATGAGGGCAGGCAGAATGAGTTCAGCATAGCTGTCGACTTGGAGTCGATGTAACCGGGGATTCCCAACCAGTGTCCCATGCTGGTACTTGTCAGACCTCAAACTAAGTAACGTCTGCGATCCGACGAGGGCAGGTAGAATGAGTTCAGCATGACCATTGACAAACCATGCTGAACTCATTCTGCCTGCCCTCTTCGGATCGCAGACGTTACTTAGTTTGAGACCTAGCAGCGTGGGAAACAAATATAAAAGTTATAATCAGTGAACTCTAACAATTATAACAATAACAAAGGAGACGTATGGCGCCCCTGAGGCTTCTGTCGCCACAGAGGTACTGCACCTCAGCCAGAGGTGTGGTATCCCATCCCGGGTAAGAAGGGGGTCATCTACCGGTTCACAGACAAAACCCTGCACATACCAATTAGTAGGTCACACACCGGGTCAGGGTTTAAGGCAGGCACCCCATTAATGCTGAGAATGGCGACCAGTATACCTGGTTATGGAGCTTTAAGTCCCATTCACTGGCCTGAGAGGGGGTGGAGCCTACCAGGACGGAGTGCAGGAGGAGTCAGGGTGGTAGAGAGGGGGATCAGTTTGTTAAAGTGCAGTAAGTCAGAAGGAGTCAAGGAGTGTGGAGGTGGGCTGTCAGGAAAGGACAGTAGACAGAAAGACTTTAGTAGAAGGAGGTTCCTGGTTGAGATCCTGGGGTCTTGCTAGGCCCAGGTGACACCGATCGAAGGGATTCCAGGGTGCCACGGAAGTACGAACGTCCTGTGGACCTGTTCCACTAGAAATACTGGGTGGAGGGATCTGGCTGCAACACAGGGACGGTCCCTAGGCTGAAAGAAGAAAGACATTACTTTTAGTGAAACCGATGGCCCGGGAGATTGCTGCAGGCCCCCAAGGCCACAGCCTGCCACAGATCACCTACAGGGGGAAGCATTAGAAGACTTAGGTCAGCCACCCTTTAGACAGGCTCGGTGGGGGAGGCGCAGGACAGCCTAGTGCAGTTCGGCGCTAGTGAGACAGCCAGACAGGACACAATGAGGGGTGCACCGGTACTGACCCTTCCATTATTCGGGATTGGCGGAGGCCCATGACGGCAGATCCTGGCATACCGTGGGTAACCGGTCAGCTGCAGCATTGAAACCTAACAGTAAGTAAACATCTTAACTGCAAGCCGTGTCGTCTGCTTTATCCTGCACCTCATCAATAAACACCATACTCTTTTCCAAAGGTTGCCCCGGAGTACCCGCTCCACCTGTGGGGAGCAAGAAACACCTCAGTTGCCACAACATCAGCCCTGGAGGTCCCTTCCAGCAGCTGCGGCTCCATAGCCGCACAATTCCACAGGTGGCATCACGAATTTCAATAAACTACAACTCCCATCATCATCTCCCCCATCAGCCACATTAATTGACTCCGCCAGGGTCACGGAGTCAGGCCCCGCCACCGCTGACCACCCCAGACTAGTCCGGCCCGACACCGAGTCACCTAAGGCCCTGGGACGGGCGAGCACAATTAAGACGTACAATGACAAGATGGGAAGGGTGGGTTGATGGGGGAGAGGGCGGGGAAAAAGGTGGGGGAAAAGTTGGAAGAAAAATGTAAGTTCAGTAAACCTTAACCCTATAGGTCCTCATCAGATGCAGAGTAATCCCAGGGCGCCCAAACCGCCAAGAAACAGTCCATTGAGGCATTTAGTAGCACGGTAAGGTGCTCCATTCTCCTGACATCTAGTATTCTACTCTTGAGGTTCTGGAGGGACGGAGCCCTCGTCTGTCTCCATCAACATTCAATCAGGCACCGGGCCACTGTAAGGATGTGAAGCAGTAACTTGGAGGCCAATTTGCCCATGTCCCTCACCCCCAGTCTTAAAGGTAAACTAGTGGATCGAGGTCTACCACTACATATAAGACCTTATTTATCCTGACTTTAACGTGCTCCCAGAAAGGTACTATTTTCGGGTAGGAACAGAAAATGTGTGGCAGGGTTCCCGTACTCCCCCCACACCTCTAACAAGAAGCGGGATAGAAGGGTCCAGCATTTAAATAGATTGTGTCAATGCTCTACCAATCCAATAATAAGCCAGCTAAGTAAAAGTATAATAGAAAAAAGGTGATGACGATTAAAACGTAGCTTTTAATAGCCTATAATAAAATTTAAAACCACACAACAAGAATTGGTTGTAAATCCAACCATAAAATAATTAGGGCCCAAATCAGGCTCCTACTATTATAAAGATAGGACAAACGGAGACGGTAGGGAATACCCCCACCGTGACCAAACTCGCAAAGGCGACAAATAGATTATTACGAGTGTCACACAAAATTGCACACCAATATGTACTGCACTTTAGTCCACAGAATAGTACTGGGCTTTAGTCTGCAGTATTACACATAGTTACCGGAACCTTTAATCTGGTCCCACCATAATGATACAGAAATGAAACTGTTGTCCTAAAGAGGGGGGGGGGAAGGACTCAGCCTCACAATACCCCTCAAAATGGCAACAATCTGACCTTAATCTTGATCTGTCACTTGTGTGACACTCGTAATAATCTATTTGTCGCCTTTGCGAGTTTGGTCACGGTGGGGGTATTCCCTACCGTCTCCGTTTGTCCTATCTTTATAATAGTAGTAGCCTGATTTGGGCCCTAATTATTTTATGATTGGATTTACAACCAATTCTTGTTGTGTGGTTCTAAATGTTATTATAGGCTATTAAAAGCTAAGTTTTAATCGTCACCACCTTTTTTCTATTATACTTTTGCTTAGCTGGCTTATTATTAGAAGGGTCCAGCCCATGAAGGCCGGCGTGTGGTTCCAAAACATCAAAATTTTGTAAATATTTTCCTTGTACAAAGTGCATATTGATGTCCTGGCAGCACCCCTCCAAATAGCAGACCGTTCCCGAGGGAAGACTCCCATTTCAGCATATAAGGAAAAACCCCATCAGACCCACCCTGTGGATCAGAGATCAGTCTATAGATTTGAGAGATCAAGCCCTTGGTATTTGTGACCCTCCTACAGATCTTCTCAAGTCTCTTCCATATTTAATTGCCTGCAGATCGTTGGAGATCTTGATCCTGAAATCCCCACCGATTGCTCTATAGCCCATGCACACACTTATTGGGGGCCTACTGAGTAATTAGTGAGAGTCTCAGAATCCGAACCCACATCAATCTGCATGCAATATTGATGCATGTTAAATATGAACAAACATGAAGACAGCTGAGTTACTGTTTAATTAATGCAAATTTCATTGTATATAAGGACAGCAATCAAAGGACCCATGCAGATGAGTCACTGAGCAGTGAATTAGTGTTCGCATGAATGCTGATTTCCAATTATTATCTAAACATGTCGGCAAACACCCAACGAAAGAGGAAAATGATCATTAATCAGCTGCAATGAAAAATGATTTAAGAATCTTCGTTATTGACAGCATATCTAACTTGTAGTCTATACACAAAAAACTATTCTAAAATTGTGTCATAAATGATCATTCTATGTGCATAAATGTGAGGTTAGCCTGTCTATATAGGACATGAAAATTGCTGATCTGTTTGCATGTAACTGATAAGTAGTCTTTTAGGTATCGCAGTTGGCATGAACCCAGCATAAGCTGCACAATAATTGAAGATTCATTTGTACTGCTGTTCACTGTTAGATCTTAAAGGTGTTTTCCCCACAAACAATGTTCATTTTTAAGTTGATTTTAATCAATAGATCTTGGAATAATAATAATTTCCACAATTGAATGTGTTTCAAAAAAATGTTACTGTGCTGAGATAATCTTATATATGTGCCCCTGCTGTGTACTGTGTAATGGCTGTGTCTGACTGTACAGGGACATGATCTGCTCATTCCACAGCTACTGGGCCGGGGAGGAAATAATAAATTATACAAACATTACAGCTTGAGATCGCAAATTATTCTATGAGGTAAAATATTTTTTAAAACCAGGCAGGGAAATGCTTTACCCCCAAAAAATCAGATACGATCCCATGCTGTACTATTTGTATATTCTTTGTTGCTTCCTACCCGGCCCAGGAGCTGTGGTATGATCAGACCATGTTCTTGTATGGTCAGATACTGACATTACACAGTGCATAGCAGGGACACATATACAATATATATAAGTGTATCTCAGCACAGGAACATTTTTTAAACCGATCCAATTGTATAAATTATTCTAAGATCTTTTGATTAAAATCAATTTTGAAATTAACTTTGTTCTTGGGAAAACCCCTTTAACTCTTTGATATTATTGGTTGATTCACCTTTTGGTGAGAAAATAGCAAAAGTCCCTCTTAAATGGAGTTGATTGATGTTAGTGTATACTTGGAACATGTTGAAATAATTCCAGAAATTAATAATTTGTTTGAAAACTAGTTTAAGATGATAATCTCCATCAGGCCGATCCTCACTGCTCAGTGGAATTTTCTCTGGGGAAAGGATAATAATTGTGATGTTGTTTTCAGTAATGGCTACTGATTTTCTCAATCCCCTTTACCATCTCCATCCAACTGGAACTTATTAAGATTCTGATGTTTCTTAAGTTACTATCTTTGCCCCCTTCTTGACATGAGAAAATTGATTCAATGTAATTTGGATTCACATCGAAGTCTTTGTCATTTTTCGCTGGATCTGCTGAGGCTGAACAATGTGCAATTCACTTTGCACATATCGCCAAAAAGGTTACATCAGCCAGAGAAATCTTACATGATATCGGGCATGCATAATGCCATGAAGCTATCACCTTAAAAAAAAAAAAGGTATGGCACAGACAGTTAGGAGGGACTATCATAGCCTGTCTAAAAGCTGAGACAGGGAATGCAGCAGCCATTTTGGAGTAAATCTCGGTATTGAGATGATGTCAGAGCTCAGCAATAGAGATAAGGAGAAAAAGTCATAAAACAGTAGACATTTTCTTCAGATAGTGTGTGTTGTCCAGAAGCAGTAGTGAAGAGGTTTAGAGTAGTCTGTGCAAAAAAAGAGATGTCATCGACTCACCTGGTGAGGTGAATTTTCTATGCCGAAGGTCTGGGTGAGCAGCATGGACTAGAGATGATGGTGCAGCTATGAAAATGTTGATGGACCACATGTTGATCATCAAGGACAGCAACAATTAAGCGGAGCAGGTAGCATAGATGAAGGCCCTCAGTTGTAACAGCTGCCCCAGTCCCAATTATGCAGTGTGACCCACCTGGAGCGAATGCCACTTATATCATACCTCCCAACTGTCCCGGATTTAGTGGGACTGTCCCAGTTTGAGGGCTCCCTCCTGCAGTCCCACTGTTCACAGCTCTTGTTCCAGCTCCTCCTCTCAGTGCAGTGAATAAATTAACTGAAGATGAGCAGTGCATAAATTAAATTCTCATCTGCTCTGATTTCCCAGGACAGGGCTAGAACTCATCAGCTTGTGAGCTCTTTATCCATGTGCAGCAGCTCTACCACTGCCTATATTGAAAGGCATAGGAGGATTTGGTAAGCTTGACTTGTATTGCAAGTAGAGAAGCCAGAATCAAATTATTCAGCTACAAAGAGATATAGATAGATATACACTACATCTCCATGTACCGTAGCTGACGGAAGAAGTCAAATTCTTTTGTTCCCATAAAACTACTATAAAGAAATGAAAAAAAACTGACAAAAACCTAAGTTTATTTTTCACATCCCCTTGGAATCAAACACATAACAGCAGCCCTAGCCATCAGCTTTGATGACATCAGAGGAAGGATTTTACATAGATGATCCTGCAATGCAGCCTCTGATTACACAGGACACAGCGATCCATTGTACAGTGCAGAGCATCTCTGTGTCCTGTGTTCTAGAAGGAGAGGAAAAAATGTTTCTTCTAATAAAATTACTAAAAATAATAAACAAATAGAACAGTCATTTTTATTGTGTTTTTTTAAAAAATAATAAATATCACAAATCAACAAATATCATGGACATATTTTGTGTCCCTGTAATTGTAAAGATCCGAACAGAACGATCAGATTATTTATCGGGATCGGTAAATGGCGAAAAAAAATGGCACAATTAATTATTTTTCTCTATTAAAACCCATAAAAAAATGTAATAAAAATGTAAAGCTGAGGCCATGTTCACATGTAGCGTACATGCTGCATTAGGCCCCTTTCACATTGCATTTTTCTCTACGTCCACAGGTCCCGTCGGGGCATCCTTCCGGACCGCCCCTCCCCCACTCTGCAAAACGTGTTCCGGACGCATGCACCCAACAGGGCCATTCACTGTTATGGAGCGCACTGCGTTAGCGTGTGCTCTGTTTTGTGCAATTTTGTGCACATATACGTTTCTGCAGACGGAGACCCGAACGTACTCCTCTACGTTCGGGTGTCCGTCTGCAGAAACGTATATATGCACAAAATTGCACAAAACAGAGCACACGCTAACGCAGTGCGTTCCATAACAGTGAATGGCCCTGTCGGGCGCATGCGTCCGGAGCACGTTTTGCAGAGTGGGGGAGGGGCGGTCCGGACGGATGCCCCGACGGGACCTGTGGACGTAGAGAAAAACGCAATGTGAAAGGGGCCTTATTCTGCAGGTGTCCGCACCACACAAAGCAATAACAATCTTATCTAATTATTGCGTTTGCTGTGTTTTTTATTTGTTTTCCCCCAATATTTGATTTATGTTTGGAGCAGATGTGAATCCGGGTTGGCGTTTTTGTTTTTTTCCGGGGGGTTTTCCCCCTCTCTTTCTTCTGTGAACTGTAACTTTTTTATTTTTCCATCAATCTTACCGTATGAGGGCTTGTTTTTTGCAGGACGAGTTGTACTTTTCAATGAAACTATGTTTTACCATATAGTGTACTGGAAAATAGCAAAAAAATTTCAAGTGTGGAAAAACTACAAAAAAAAAGTGTGATTGCACAAGAGCTTTTGGGAAATTTTATTCACCATGTTCACTATATGGTAAAACTGATGTGTCGCTGTGATGCCTGAGGTCGGTGAGAGTTTGTAGACACCAAATATGTATAGGGTTACTTGTATCTAAGGGGTTAAAAAAAATTGGCAAGTCTGTCAAAAAACAGTGGCGCACGTTTTGCGCCATTTTCCAAAACCCGTAGAGATTTAATTTTTCTGGATCTATGGCTTATTTTTTATGTCTTGAGCTGATAATTTTAAAGGTACCATTTTTTACAGATGCTACATTTTGATCGCCTGTTATTGCATTTGCACAAAATTTGCCGCAACAAAAAAACGTAATTTAGCCATAATTAAAAGTGCCGTAGAGCACTCGCCTAAGAAGCATTAGTTCACGAGTTCTAGTCCCGCCCGTCTCAGGAAAGAATTTAATTTATTTTTAATTTAAATTATAATTATTATTAATTTATTTATAATTATAATTTAATTTAATTATGCAATAAGGGGATTAAGATGGGGGTTGTAGTGCCTGCGTATGTGCGGTGATGAGTGCTGTACTGCCGGTGTTTGCCCGCCCATCCGCCCATCCGCCCATCCATCCATCTTTGCAGCTGAACAATCTGTTTCTAGATTATCTCCTGCAGTATAGAGGTAAAGATTACCAAATCTTCCTATGTTTCTCATTTAGAAGCAGTGGCTCAATGGATAGAGCTACCGCTTAAGGGCTGGTTCTCACTTGCGAGTTTCTCGCAGTAGAGCAATGCGAGAAAATCTTGCATTGGAATCAGACACATGTGAGTGAATGATTCAGCTCGCATTTGCGATTTTTTTTTCTCAGTCCAAATCGGACTGTGAAAAAAATCGCAGCATGCTGCTTTCTTGCGAGTTTCTACTGTGAGTCTCTCCAATGCAAGTCTATGGGAGCGTGTAAAAAATCGGATGTCACGGGACGGCACTCACACCATCCTAGTGACATCCGATTTTCTAAATACATTTCTCGCATGTTTCCTAAATCACTGGAAACGAGTGATGTCTCACAATGTCTGTCAATCACTATTCTCTGTCAGTCGGTCTCTCCCTCTCGGTCTCTATTCTCTCTCTGTTGGTCGGTCTGTCGGTCGGTCACTATCTCTGTCCCTCACTCTGTGTCCATGTCGGTCTATCCCTCTCCCCCCCTCTCTCATACTCACCGATCCCTGATCACCAACGCGGCGCTGCACGGCGTTCACACTGCTACGGCGGCTTCTCTTTTGAAAAAGCCGGCCGCTCATTATTCAATCTCGTATTCCCTGCTTTACCCGCCCACCGGCAACTATGATTGGTTGCAGTCAGACACGCCCCCACGCTGAGTGACAGCTATCTCACTGCAACCAATCACAGCAGCCGGTGGGCGTGTCTATGCTGTGCAGTAAAATAAATAATTGAATAATTAAAAAAACAAACGGCGTGCGGTCCCCCCCAATTTTAATACAAGCCAGATAAAGCCATACGGCTGAAGGCTGGTATTCTCAGGATGGGGAGCTCCATGTTATGGGGAGCCCCTCAGCCTAACAATATCAGCCAGCAGCCGCCCAGAATGGCCGCTTCTATTAGATGCGACCGTTCTGGGACTGTACCCGGCTCTTCCCGATTTGCCCTGGTGCGTTGGCAATCGGGGTAATAAGGAGTTAATGGCAGCCCATAGCTGCCACTAAATCCTAGATTAATCATTGCAGGCATCTATGAGACACCCCCAATGATTAACCTGTAAATTAAAGTTAATAAACGCACACAGTGAAAAAATCCTTTATTTGAAATAATAAACAATAACAAAGACCCTCGTTCACCACTTTATTAAGTACGCAAAAAACCCATCCTTGTCCGAGGTAATCCACGGACGTCCCGCGTCGCTTCCAGCTCTGCTACATGAAGGTGACAGGAGCTGCAGAAGAACACCGCCGCTCCTGTCACCTCCACGCAGCAACTGAGGTGAGTAGCGCGATCAGCTGAGCTGTCACTCAGGTTACTCGCGGTCACTGCTGGATCCTCCAACTGTGACAGCAAGTCGCCCGAGACAGCGATGAAGTCACAGGTGAGTTTCGGTCACGGGGGGAGGATCCAGCTAGCCGCGGGTAACCTGAGTGACAGTAGCGCTAATCGCGCTGCTCAATTCAGTCACTCAGGGCATTAGCGGACACCGGTGAGTCCTTCACGGGTGTCCGCTAATCAGGACGCGACACAGACAGAGCCGCGGTATGACAATGAAGTCGGGTGAAGTTCACCCGAGTTCATTCTGATCGTGCGGCTCTGTCTGTGTCTGCTGTCATCTGCCATTCAGCTCTGCTACATGGCTGTCTGTGGCTGCTGTCAGCGGCCATGTAGCAGAGCTGAATGGCAGATGACAGCTGCTGAGTAAAAAAAGAATCACACACGGATCACACACAAAAATCACAGGATCGCAGTGCAGTTGCATTGCGAGTTTTTTTCAGCCAACTTGGACCGATTTTACTCGCATAGATGTGTTTCCAGCTTAAGAAGCATTAGTTCCAGAGTTCAAGTCCTGGCCGTCCGGTAAAGAATTTAATTTATTTTAAATTATAATTATTATTATTTATTTATAATTGTAATTTAATTTAATTATGTACTGAGGGGAGGAGCCGGACATCAGCTGTGAGCCGCAGGACACACCTCTAAAATCGGATCAGTTCACGGAATGAGGCTGCATTGCTCTCTCCCTCTCTCTCTCTCTTTCTCTCTCTCTCTTTTTCTCCCTCTCTCTTTTTGTCTCTCCCCCTCTCTCCCTCTCTCCTCTCTCCTCTCTCTCTTCTCTTTCTCTTCTCACTCTCTCTCTCCTCTCTCTTCTCTCTCCTCTCTTCTCCCTCTCTCTTTCTCTCTTCTCTCTCTCTCCCCCTCTCTCTCTTTTTCTCTCTCTTTTTCTCTCTCTTTCTCTCTCTCCTCTCTCTTTTTCTCTTTCTCTCTCTCTCTTTTTCTCTCTCTCTGTTTTTCTCAGTCTCTCTCTCTCCTCTCTCTCTTTTCTCTCTCTCTTTTCTCCTCTCTCTCTCCTCTCTCTCTTCTCTCTCCTCTTCTCTCTCTCTCTTCTCTCTCTTTTCTCTCTCTTTTCTCTCTCTCTCTTTTCTCTCTTCTCTCTTTTCTCTATCTTCTCTCTCTCTTCTTTCTCTCTCTCTCTCAGACCTGGCGATGATCAGCTGATGCGGTCACCTGACAGCGTCAGCTGACACTATAAGTCGAGCGGTGAGGCCGGCTAAACTATCAGCTGATGCTGTTGGACAGGAGTCTGCACTGAAGTGTGTAGTTTGCTTTTTTCTTTTTTTTGCACTGATGCATCAGCTGATTGTATAAAAGCCGTTTATACAATCAGCTGCTGTGTCATGTGATTCAGGCCCTTGAACCTGACACATCATCTGATCGCTTTGCCTTCCAGAAAACTGATCAGATGATATTGGATGGGGATTGGACGGCGCGGGACCCTTGACCCAGGATTACTGTGGAGGGGGATTCTTTATTTCAATAAAGATGGAGTCACTAATTGTGTTGTGTTTTATTTCTAATAAAAAAAAAACACAACACACAGAAAAATATTTTATCTGTACTAGAAATTCATGGTGGCCATGTCTAATATTGGCACCATGAATTTCGGGCTTAGGGCCAGTTTATAATATACAGCTAGCCCTAACCCCATTATTACCCAGCAAGCTACCCGTCATCAGGGCAGCTGGAAGAGTTGGATACAGCGCCATAAGATGGCGCTTCTATGAAAGCGCCATTTTCAGGGGCGACTGCGAACTGCAATTCGCAGCAGGGGTGCCCGGAAAGCTTGGGCACCCTGAGCTGCGGATTCCAATCCCCAGCTGCCTAGTTGTACCTGGCTGGACACAAAAATTGGGCGAAGCCCACGTCATTTTTTTAAAAAATTATTTCATGAAATTCATGAAATAATTAAAAAAAAGGGGGGCTTCCATATATTTTTGGTTCCCAGCCGGGTACAAATAGGCAGCTGGGGGTTGGCGGCAGCCCGTAGCTGCCTGCTGTACCTGGATAGCATACAAAAACATGGCGAAGCCCACGTAATTTTTTTGGGGGGCAAAAAACTCCGGCAAACAGTCCTGGATGGAGTATGCTGAGCCTTGTAGTTCTGCATCTGCTGTCTGTCTGTATGGAGGAATTTGAATTTCATGAAATAATTAAAAAAAAAAATCGACATGAGCTTCGCCCCATTTTTCTGTCCAGCCAGGTACAACTAGGCAGCTGGGGATTGGAATCCACAGCATAGGTTAGCCCGAGCTTTCTGGGCCCCTCTGCTGCGAATTGCAGTCCGCAGCCGCCTCAGAAAATGGCGCTTTCATAGAAGCACCATCATCTGGCGCTTTATCCAACTCTTCCAGCAGCCCTGAAGCCGGTTGGCTTGCTGGGTAATAATGAGTTAATACTAGCTTTGTTTTACTAGCTAGTATTAGGCCAGAGATTCTTAATGTCAGGCAAGTTTGACCCGGCCATTAAGAATCTCCAATAAAGGGTTAAAAAAAAGACACCACACAGAGAAAAAATACTTTAATAGAAATAAATACACAGACACATTAGAGACTCCATGTTTATTACTCCCTGTCAGCCCTCCACGATCCATGGTCTTCTGTCTTCTTTCTCCTTCAACCCATGCAGCTCTGCTACATCAATCAGACAGCACGGCATGGGAGGAAGACGCTGCTGCTTCCCGTGCAGTCTAATCACTCAGTGAGTGAGCAGAAGCTGGGTGCTGTAAGCGGTGACGTCACCGGTGACAGGCGGGCTGCTATAGTAACGGTGATCTCCGTTATTCACCGGCTGTGGTATCCAGTCCTTGCATGTGGCTGACTCTGTAAAGAGCGCATACATGCATGAACGGGGAATCAACCATGTGCCAGAGCATTTCGCCGGTACACGGAGATGCTGGAATGATCACCGCGTACCGGAGAGATGCACTGACAGGATCTTGCATGACGTCTAGCCATGTGACCAGTCTGTAGCCAATGAGATAATAGACACGTGACTGGTCACATGCTATTTTGATGTCACAATAGGTCCTATCATCAGTGCTGGTTACCGGGAGGACGCAGCAATTATCGGAAGGAAAAGCGGTGGGAGACAGCGTGCAGGACGCGTCGCGGGGACCTGTAAGTGTTATGGTAATGTTTATTAACTGTATGTGTACATGTATAATGTGTTTTTATGTGTTTGTGTTTGCCTCCCATTGTTTTCAATGGGGTTCGAGTGGTTCGTCGAATGGTTCGTGGAACGGTTGTCGAACGGAGCCTCCGTTCGGCGAACCGAACCGTACTTGAACTCTAGGGGGGTGGCTCATCTCTAGGCATTACACCATGTGTGAGTATGAAGGGTCTGCAGATGAGGGAGCATTGTAAGTCCTTTAAACTGTGTGTTACATACTGATGTGTGTGTGTGTGTTTGTATATGCGCTATATACCAATGTCTGTGTTATGCACTTGTGTGATTTTGTATGTAAAATGCATTTTGTACCATACAGTGTGTGGGTACATATGTGTATTTAACATGCATTATGTGCAGCATCCACACCTTTAGATACCGGAATTGCAGACAAGAATATGCCAGTATCTTTCTGCAGTGAAGCAGTTAAAAACAGGAATACAAACTTGTATTTACTGACAATGCAATGGTTAAACACAGGAGAGCCTGAGAAGTACTTGCAGTCTAGTATCTTCGAGCAGAGTAAAGGGGGCTTTACACGGTAGCGATATCGCTAGCATTTTCTAGCGATATTGAGCGTGTAAGTACCCGCCCCCGTCGCGCATGCGATTGTTTGTGATCGCTGCCGTAGCGAACATTATCGCTACAGCAGCGTCACACGTACTTACCTGGTCGGCGTCGTCGCTGTGACTGCCGAACAATCCCTCCTTCAAGGGGGAGGGCCGTTCGGCATAACAGCGACGTCACCACAACGTCACTAAGCGGCCGGACAATCAAAGCGGAGGGGCGGAGATGAGCAGGACGTAACATCCCGCCCACCTCCTTCCTTCCGCATTGGGGCCGGCGGCAGGTAAGGAGACGTTCCTCGCTCCTGCGGTGTCACACATAGCGATGTGTGCTGCCGCATGAGCAATGAACAACATGGATAAACAACCCTTACCGATTTTTGAGTTTGGGACGACCTCTCCACGGTGAACGATTTTCACCATTTTTGAGGTCGCTTAAGGTCGCTGGTCAGTGTCACGCACTGCGATATCATTAATGACACCGGATGTGCATTACTAACAACGTGACCCCCGACGATAAAACATTAACGATATTGTAGCGTGTAAAGCCCCCTTAATGGTCAATAGCAACGATGTAACAGATGTAAATGTAAACTGGAGACATGCTACATTGCATTGACTAAGTGTGAACAGGAATGAAAATAGTTGCAAGGAGTTGGTAATTTGCGTGTTGGGTTGGGAGGTAGGTGGGGACTACATTTACTAAGTTGATTGAGCTTATAAATACCACTGGTGGTAGCATGGAAGTCTGGTGTAAAAAAGGAAAAAAATAGACACTTGTCTATATGGCTAAACCCAAGTGAAGTAGACACTATCTTATGGTGAATGTGAGACAACTGTGGACAATATTACTTACTGGCTGAAGAACCCGGCGTTGCCCAGGATAGTAACTGTCTCTCTGTCCCTCTCCCTGTCTCTGTGTCTCTCTCTCTCTGTGTCTGTCTGTCTCTTTCTGTCTGTCACTGTGTGTCTGTCTCTTTCCCTGTCTGTCTCTGATTGTCTATCTGTCTGTGTGTTTGTCTTTTTCCCCGCCTGTCTCTGTATCTCTTTGTCTATCTATCTGTCTCTCTCTCTGTATGTTTTCCCTGTCTGTCTCTGTCTCTATTTGTGTTTGTCTGTCTGTCTATCTCTCTGTCTGTCTCTGCATCAGTCTCTCTCTGTTTCTGTGTCTGTTTCTGTATGTTTATCTCTGTGTGTTTAACATTCTCTTTCCCTCCCTGTCTGTGTGTTTCTGTCTGTCTCTTTCCCTTCCTGTCTGTCTATTTCTCTATCTCTCGGTTTGTGTCTCTCTATCAATTTCTCTGTCTGTCTCTCCTTGTCTCTCTGTTTCTTTCCCTATCTGTCTCTTTCCCTTTCTGTCTCTTTGTCTCTTTCCCTGTCTGTCTCTTTCCCTGTCTGTTTCTTTCCCTGTCTGTCTGCCTTTTTCCCTTTCTGTCTCTCTGTCTGTCTGTTTCCCTGTTTGCCTTTGTCTGTCTCTTTCCCTGTCTGACTGTGTCTGTATGTCTCTTTCCCTATCTGTCTGATTCTTTCCCTGTCTGCCTGTCTCTGTCTGTCTGTGCCTTTCTGTCTGTGTCTGTCTTCCTCTCTGTCTTTTTCCCTGTCTGTCTCTATCTCTCTGCTCTTTCCCTGTCTGTCTCTCTCTCTTTCTATCCGTCTCTCTACCAACATCATATTACCTCACACATAAGCTTCTTATACTGTGAATGTCCTTTGTTCCTGTAGCAACCAATCACAGCTGCTATAAATGATCTGTAGCTCCCAGCTCTTTTGACTTTAATGGAGGCAGGTTTTTTGGAGAGTAACTGTAAAGCGCAGGGTTAAATATTCTTGCCAAAAGATAGTCTATGATGTTCTCTGAGTCACTTGGGGTGTCTGTGCAAAATTTCGCGATTGTAAATGCGATGTTGCTGATTCCTTTAGCGGACATACATATGTCGAACACCAGGGATATGGGGTACTCGGTCCCAGTCAGGATCTCTCTTGGGAATGTCATGGTGGTGGCCATTGCCTGGTTCTGTGCCCTGGGCCCTTTTTTGTAATGGGGTTATTTATAGGGGAGAATAAGATAATGTTCACATGTGACGCCACTTGCGGTGTTGTGGCTAAGTGTAGGGAGCTGCCGCTGCAGAATGTATCTACTGGGGCTGGTGATATTGGCAGCCAGAATGGTAGACCCTCCGCAAGTAGGGTTTTGCCCCAGAGGGTGTATGGTGCAGTGGGCGTCGAAAGAAGGTAGTCCACGCAGGTGTTCAGAGTCCTGTACCCCGTTGATGTGTAGTTCCAGGAGTACTCCACCGTACTCCACCGGCAAGCACTTCTCCTGGGTACCAGGTCACCGTCAACCCGAGGCAGGATGTTACTTCACCTCCACCGTCACTCCTCACCTGCTACAGTTTTTTCTCACTACTCTCCACAGTCACTGCAGTTCTCACCACTGACTTCTTGTGTTCTCTCTGTCCACAGTCTGCCCCTCCCACCTGGTTAACTAGTAGACTGGATTGGCTCCACCTCTCATCTATTGGTCCCACCCTAGCTGTGTACCATTGTATGGGGGATTGTCGGGGAAAACTGGGATTACATGGGTTTTTGTTGATTCCGGCACTGGGGTTCTGGGTCCCTAAGGGGGTTAGCCCCGCATCCTTTTTGGGGATGCAGAACCTTGTAGCACCCTGATGGTTTCAGAGGCGCTACACATACACACATACACTCAGCTTAATATATTAGATTACCTAAGCACATGACCCCTAGCACAGTCAACCTTAAAGGGGTTCAATACAAGTGAACTAAGTGAGGATGCACATTTCTAGTTGGAATGTGGCCTGAAGGATGCATATTGCATACTTACAGTCACATGAACACTCAAGGGTGCTTTACACGCTGCGACATCGCTAACGATATATCATCAGGGTCACGTCGTTAGTGACGCACATCCAGGGCCGTTAGCGACATCGCAGCGGGTGACACCAATGAGCGATGGTTGTTCATTTCCTTAATATCGTTGCTGCTGCGGGTACAATGTTGTTCGTCGTTCCTGCGGCAGCACACATCGCTATGTGTGACACCGCAGGAACGACGAACATCTCCTTACCTGCGTCCTGCGGCACTGAGGAAGGAAAGAGGTGGGTGGTATGTTCCGGCCGTTCATCTCCTCCCTTCCTCTGCTAATGGACGGCTGCCATGTGACGTCGCACTAACCGCCCCTTAGAAAGGAGGTGGATCGCTGGCCAAAGCGACGTCGCAGGGAAAATAAATCCGTGTGATGGGTGTTAGCGATGTTGTGCGCCACGGGCAGCGATTTGCCCGTGATGCACAACCGACGGGGGCGGGTACACTCGCTAGCGATATCGGTACCGATATCGCACCGTGTACAGTACCCTTCAGTCTCACCACTGGCGCAATACTGTGCGCAATGTGAGGATTCACCAGTCTGCAGTCACATACAGTGACTACATAGTTTCACAATAAACCTGCACAACCCCTTTAAAAGGCTTATTGTGATGATATCAGAGGAGTTCACTTGGTTACCTGAGAAACCAGTACTGGGAGGTAAGCCATAAGAGAAGGGACTCAGGCCTTGCTCTTCTACCAAGACAGGTGAATAAGAAAAAAAATAATACAAAGATTCAATTGATAGAGGAAGAGAGAGTTAAGAAAGCTGGCAGCAGTAAGGATCGATCAAAACAGTGAAAGTATTAGGAGCATTCAGCTGCTGCATTTCAATTAAACACTTATTTTCATTCTTCATGAAGAAGCAAGAAAGCCAATATTACTGAAAGAGAAAAACACCTAAACTTAGTGACTGCGAAACAAACTGTGCATGTTACAAGCTACTATACTGAATCTTTGCACACTTATACAAGTGCATCTCAATAAATTAGAATATCATCAAAAAGTTATATTATTTAGCGTCATTATAAACATAGTGATCTATTTCAAGTCTTTATTTCTGTAATGTTGATGATTATGGCTTACAGCCAATGAAAAATCAAGAGTCGTATTTTCAGAAAATTAAAAAATTACCACAAAACACCTGCAAAGGCTTCCTAATCATTTAAAATGGTTCCTTAGTCTGGTTCAGTAGGCTACACAATCATGGGGAAGACTGCTGACTACACAGATGTCAAGAAGGCAGTCATTGACACACAACAGCTACGAACCTAAGGGGTAATTTTACACACTATGACATCACAAGCCGATGGTAGCGATGCCGAGCGTGATAGTCCCCGCCCCCGTCGCAGTTGCAATATCTTTCGATAGCTGCCATAGCGAACATTATCGCTACGGCAGCTTCGCATGCACTTACCTTCCCTGCGACGTTGCTCTGGCCGGCGACCCGCCTCCTTCCTAAGGGGGCGGGTCGTGCGGCGTCACAGCAACATCACACGACAGGCGGCCAATAGAAGCAGGGGGGCGGAGATGAGCGGGACGTAAACATACCGCCCACCTCCTTCCTTCGTCATTGCAGCCGGGATGCAGGTAAGGCGATGTTCCTCGCTCCTGCGGCTTCACACACAGCGATGTGTGCTGCCGCAGGAACGAGGAACAACATCGTAACATCGGTCCTTCCGAAATTATGGAAATGACCAACGCTACACTGATCATACGATTTCGATGCTTTTGCGCTCGTTAATCATAGTAAAAAGGATTCACATACTCCGATGTCGACAGAGATGCTGGATGTGCGTCACTTTCGATTTGACCCCACCGACATCGCACCTGCGATGTCGTAGTGTGCAAAGTACGAACCAGACAGGCATAACACCAGGATAGTCTGATCTCCAGCTATAGTTTCTTGTTGGATCTACAATGGATTCCACTTCTGATATACTGGATCATTTAAAGGGAACCTGTCAGCCAGATACCTGCGAGGAGGTACGTTACGGTCCAATGGGCTTCACTGGTCTCGGTTCAGCGCCTCCTCTATCCTTGCGATCGCTGTCCTCTTTCTTCCTTTGTGTGGATGATGCGTCCTACGTTATCCACACAGTGCCCTCCAGTGCGCTTCTGCACCTGCGCGCTTCACTCAGCCATGCTGAGGGCAGAGCAAAGTATTGTAGTGCGCATGCGCTGGAATTCTTTCACCTTTCCCTGCGCCTGCACATTACAGTACTTAACTCTGTCCTCAGCTTTGCAGAGAGAAGTGCAGGAGAGCAATGGAGGACACTGTGTGGATGACATAGGACGCAGGAAGGAGGACAGCAATTGCAAGGATAGAGGAAGTGCTGGGTCGAGATCAGTGACCCCCATCGGACCGGATCGAATTGGACCGCCCCACAGGTGAGTTGGTGACAGGTTCCTTTTAAGAGAATAATATAGCTGGCAGCTGCAATTGTGCAACCAGGCTGCAATTCATGCTGCCCAAGGTTTGGTTAGCATGAATTACCTGACTGATTTACTTTAAATATACATTTATGTAATGAATAATCTATATTAGAGTTTCAGAATAAAATGGCTGCAAATTTTTCACCAGATATTCGCAGTTAAGAAATAGAAGCTAGGTCTTCCTATAGACAGGTATAATCATGGGAAACCATTCCATAGGACAGCCATAGGAAATGCACTAAGCTACGTTCATTTAGACATTAATTTAGTGGTCAAAATTGTGTGTACAACTTTGCACTTGTCAAGAATAATTAATTTCTAGATTAACACTAAACACTTACTACATTGATTTGCTTTGCTAATAGTTTAGTAAACATGTATTTAACTGTAAAACACACACAACAAGCCATGTTTACTTAATATTGGACATGTATTGTTCTTGGATTATACATAATGTAAAAGTGTATAATAAGGTTTGTTTACCCAAACCTTGTTTACATTTAGTATAAAACTGACATATTGTTTTCATCAAATAATTGTCAAATTAGTTTTGGGTAAACATTAATTTCCTTTAACAAGGTACTGTAAAGTATAAATGTTGTGTGTCGCCCTGGGCAGGCCAGGGGACACAGGTCACACACCACCACACCCTACATCCCAGTTAGGAACACCACAGCTAACCAGAAATCCTTGTTGCCTTCCTCCAGAGGCTGATGATTCACACCAGGGGGTGGGCCAGGCGGTTGGCTCCGCCCACCGAGGAGTTCACAGCTCTGGAGGCGGGAGAAACCAGGCAGTTCAGTGAGGAACAGGAGAGAGTGAACAGCGGAAGGCTCAGGGAGGAGCTGGAGTGAGGAGCCAAGTGGAGTTTAGGAGAAACAAGTGAAAGTAAAAAGAAAGTAGAAAAGTGGTAAAGGAGGAAAGCAAGTGAGGTGACAGAGAGAAAAGCCTGAAGTAGTCCAGCTGTGTGCAGGACAGGTCAGCAAGGTCAGCAACGGCGGTGACTGTCTAGAGGGGGACCGTGTGGAAGTTCCTGGAAGGACCGCGGACGGGTAGTGGCCCGGCGGTCTGGAGCAGTGTACCGAAGGACAGTCAGCACCAGGGCAGGGGCCTCTCGGACCCTGGCAAGGCTAGGAGTCGCCATAATTTGCCGAATCCGTCAGTGAAGGGGACGTAGATCCCCCAACAACCAAGTCCCGATTGAAGGCAACAGCCCAACCAGTGTAGGAGAGACACCGCCACCGCCAAGGCACCAGTTTCTCAGGGCCAGCGCCTGCGGGCAAAGAGTAGAGCTCCTCCGGTCCAGCTTGAAGCCGGGGAGCGGGTTACCGGTGGGGACCCATCGCAACCAACAAGTAAACAAAGGTGCAAGGAAGAGGGACATCACCGTCACCTACTGGGAGAGCAAGTGCAGCCGTCCGTGGGACTGTCTTTCCAGCCGTTTGGTTTACCGTAAAAACTGTGTCAACGTCTCAGGCTGAGTGAGTACCACAGTGCCGCAAGGCACAGCGCTGCCCCTGCGTCCCTGCGCCCACCAGGCCCTGCACCTCCCTCACCATCACCGGGCCCCGGGATCACCAACCCCTACCCATGGAGGGGCAACGCAACACCTCGCTGCTACACACCATCGTCCCCGGGCCTATAGAGCAGCGGTGGTGAAATCACCACAACCGTGGGTGGCGTCACGGACAATAGACAATTCCCATACCCAAAAACCCCCTTTCACTCACGGGCGAGGAGTGCCGCTCGAGAAACCCCCCGGGATGCGGCCCACCGCTCGAGCCACCACTGAGCAGCAGCCGCCGGACCCGAGCAGAAGGGGTGAGCGTAGTGTGCTGACACCCTCCTCCCCGCCCGCGATAACTTGGCGTCACGAACAGGATCTTACCGCTCTGCCGTCTGGTAGAGGTGCGCCTTGTTACCGCCGGAGGTATCCGGCAGAAAAATTTCAGAAGCCGCCATCTTTGGCGCGAAAAGTTCCCGCTCGAGCGTCTTCTCGAGTAGTAGAGGCGCGAAGGCCGAAACCCCGCCCCGAGAGAGGAGGGGCCAGAAAGAGCTAAGGGGGACGCGATGGCGGCTGGCTGCATGTAGCTGCAGCTATAAAAGCAGGGACGCCAGGACTCTGCAGACATACCGTTCCTGGAAGAAGCAGTCACCATGTGGATGCCGTCCCGCGACACAGTAGCCCCCGCGCCTGGATCCGCGGCGTGGGTGGAAATCCGGACCGCGCAGCTCTACCAACGGCTGCAGGTCAGGATGCAGCTCCTCATGGAGGAGTGGGAGACCGACATGGCGGACGTTATAGCCAGCGTGCGGAGACGCGAGGAGGAAGCGGAGAAAGGGAGGGTGAGTGACCCACGCCCCGATGCCCTGGAAGGGCCGGTCATCGCGGCTGCGGGGCCCGGTCCAAGCCCTCTCCCTCCGTTGCCTCCCTCGCCACCCGTCTCGGAGGCCGTGACCCCGCCACTAGGCCTGCTACCACCGCAACCGGTAGCAATACCCAGCGTTCCCGCCCAGGCGGACCGACCTGTAGCCGGAGCCCGTAGTAGACCGGAGGTGTTGCCGTGGAAGTTCCCGAAGGCTGAACCGGAGGCATCCCCTGAAAAATCCCCCAAGCCGGAGCCGATGACCCGCTCCGAGCCGAAGGCCCAGCAGCGGAAAGCCCCTATGCCCATCCCCCACACCTCGGCTGAGGTAGCGCCGGGTTGTTGCTGCAAGGCAGCGCCCAAGGCCAAGACACCGCGGGACCTGCCGCCCAGATTCCTGACAGTGGGCAACGTCCAGGATGTCCCGCGGGGCCCGACCCGTGCGCCGGCGCTGGCAGCAGCGCCGTATTGGGATAGGGAGCCGGTACCGCTGGGCCTGGAGATCGCCGAGAGGGAACGGAAGAAGGCCGAGCTGGTGTCCAGAGCGATAAGGGAGAAGGAGAATCTCCGACAGGCCACGTTCCGTGTCCGGGGTCCGTTGTACGTGGGGCAGGTGAGGCGGTTTGATGTCCGCCGGGGCTACGGGTTCATCTACGAGCCGGGCCTGGAGGCCGAAGTGTTTGTAGCCCGGCGGGATGTGAATGCCCACCTGCCTGAGGAGCATCCTGGCCGCAACCTAATGCCGGGAGACATCGTGCAATACACCCGGCACTGTGGGGAGCGGGGGTGGTTCGCGCTGGACGCTAAGTTAAGGGGCAGCCAAGAGTCCCGAGTGAGCGCCGCGCCCCCTCCCTTGGAAGGAGCACTGGAGCCTGAAGGCCTGGAGTAGGGCAGCGGAGCACCGTTGTCCAGTCCCCGTTGGGACCACTAGGTTGTTTGTTGTTTGAAAAGTTGAAAAATGATGAAAAATGATTACCGAACAGTAACCTGATTATCTGAGTGATTTGCAACCGGCTGGAGCCGGCACCGTTGTCCCCGTGGGGACCGTTTGAAAGTTGTTTTGAATGGAGGACTATCCATGGACAAGCCCGTGAACTTGCAGGGCAACCACAAACGTTAAGTGGCTTGTAAATAAGTTGTTTACCGTTTTCCGCAATGCCGCCTCCGGAGAGGCAGGTTGGAGGGAGGGCCCTCAGCAGAGCAGGCTGGGGCCCAGCCACCAAAGGAACCGGTGGCTACCCTCTGGAGGGGAAGGACAGATCCCGCTCGGGTACCGTGTGCTGGACTGTGGGTCAAGGGGTGCTGCCTGGGTTTTAGGGGCAGCATCAGGGCCAGGTTGCTTGGGTGGGAGAGAGCGGAAACCGTAACCGTAAACCGTTATGCAACGTTTAAGAAATGTGCCTCCTGTTAAGGGAAGAGTTATTAAAAATGTACATATGTTATTATTTTACCATGTTATCTTTCACAGAAAAATAAAACCGGTGTTGGACGGCAGCCCGCGGACGGTCTGCATTTTGCTAAGGGGGAATGTGTCGCCCTGGGCAGGCCAGGGGACACAGGTCACACACCACCACACCCTACATCCCAGTTAGGAACACCACAGCTAACCAGAAATCCTTGTTGCCTTCCTCCAGAGGCTGATGATTCACACCAGGGGGTGGGCCAGGCGGTTGGCTCCGCCCACCGAGGAGTTCACAGCTCTGGAGGCGGGAGAAACCAGGCAGTTCAGTGAGGAACAGGAGAGAGTGAACAGCGGAAGGCTCAGGGAGGAGCTGGAGTGAGGAGCCAAGTGGAGTTTAGGAGAAACAAGTGAAAGTAAAAAGAAAGTAGAAAAGTGGTAAAGGAGGAAAGCAAGTGAGGTGACAGAGAGAAAAGCCTGAAGTAGTCCAGCTGTGTGCAGGACAGGTCAGCAAGGTCAGCAACGGCGGTGACTGTCTGGAGGGGGACCGTGTGGAAGTTCCTGGAAGGACCGCGGACGGGTAGTGGCCCGGCGGTCTGGAGCAGTGTACCAAAGGACAGTCAGCACCAGGGCAGGGGCCTCTCGGACCCTGGCAAGGCTAGGAGTCGCCATAATTTGCCAAATCCGTCAGTGAAGGGGACGTAGATCCCCCAACAACCAAGTCCCGATTGAAGGCAACAGCCCAACCAGTGTAGGAGAGACACCGCCACCGCCAAGGCACCAGTTTCTCAGGGCCAGCGCCTGCGGGCAAAGAGTAGAGCTCCTCCGGTCCAGCTTGAAGCCGGGGAGTGGGTTACCGGTGGGGACCCATCGCAACCAACAAGTAAACAAAGGTGCAAGGAAGAGGGACATCACCGTCACCTACTGGGAGAGCAAGTGCAGCCGTCCGTGGGACCGTCTTTCCAGCCGATTGGTTTACCGTAAAAACTGTGTCAACGTCTCAGGCTGAGTGAGTACCACAGTGCCGCAAGGCACAGCGCTGCCCCTGCGTCCCTGCGCCCACCAGGCCCTGCACCTCCCTCACCATCACCGGGCCCCGGGATCACCAACCCCTACCCACGGAGGGGCAACGCAACACCTTGCTGCTACACACCATCGTCCCCGGGCCTATAGAGCAGCGGTGGTGAAATCACCACAACCGTGGGTGGCGTCACGGACAATAAACAATTCCCACACCCAACAACCCCCTTTCACTCACGGGCGAGGAGTGCCGCTCGAGAAACCCCCCGGGATGCGGCCCACCGCTCGAGCCACCACTGAGCAGCAGCCGCCGGACCCGAGCAGAAGGGGTGAGCGTAGTGTGCTGACACCCTCCTCCCCGCCCGCGACAGTTGCACAAAAGAGAGGCAATGTATGCGTGTAACTTGAAACTGATGCAAATTCTACCAGATGTTCCCAGCTATTGTGTATCATTAAAGGCGATGTCCACTACTTGAACAACCCCTACTCATTCCCCTTGTTCTCCCCCGTAAAAATAGATAAGCCTATACTCACCTCCAGTGCGGCCGCGGTTCCAGTGATGTCTGAAGCCACGTTCCCAGGGTCCACGTGACATTGCTTTGACATACGAGCCCCGCGACCAATCAGTGCCCAGCATCTGTTTCCCCACCTTCGTATATTTGAGCAGGATGTGAGTGGTGCGCTGTCTTCCTGCTTAAATCTCTGAAGGCTGGAAGGAGGAAGCCGGCAGTGAGTAGTCACGAGGCTCGCATATCATAACAATGTCATGTGGGCCCTGGGTACGCGACTTCATACATCGCTGGAACCCCAGCCGCACTAGAGGTGTGTATAGGCTTATTTATTTTTATGGGGGTGAACAAGGGTAATGAGAATAGGTTGTCAAAGTAGTAAACAACAACAGTACTAGTATTTACCTATTTCTTAGAGGGGCCATTGGACCTTCTTATAGCCAATATACCCTTACAGTAGCCACTTGGACACATGTATTGATATAAGCATATGGAACAACATGGCCCCTACATGCCATAGTGCTAGATATCTTATAATGAAAGCTGAACAGCATCTGTATAACCAGGGCTGTATTTTGCCTTCATGCTGCCCTAGGCACTTTAAGTGGTCGCGCCCCTTAGTGACAACGTAAAACTGAGTTTTCGCACACGACCTCTGTTTAAGGCAGATCTTCTCTGTAAAACACTTTAAAAAGGATCAATGAGAAACGAAGGGCACTAACCCCCCCCCAATGGGGATAACCACGGACACATCAAAACATAGCATGAGTATAAAATATTCCCACCGTCCCCACTTATATACTGTGACTGTCACACTGCCCCTAATAAACTACACACTGCCCTCCCTTATAAATTATACCCACCACACCTTCCTCAATTATGAAATATGATCTGCACATTGTCCTCACATCATGCTGCCCCCTCCTCACAATGTCCCATGCATGCTGCCCCCTCTTCACAATGTCCCATGCATGCTGCCCCCTCCTCACAATGTCCCATGCATGCTGCCCCCTCCTCACAATGTCCCATGCATGCTGCCCCCTCCTCACAGTGTCCCATGCATGCTGCCCCCTCCTCACAGTGTCCCATGCATGCTGCCCCCTCCTCACAATGTCCCATGCATGCTGCCCCCTCCTCACAATGTCCCATGCATGCTGCCCCCTCCTCACAATGTCCCATGCATGCTGCCCCTCTCCATGAGCTCCTAATGCTGCCTTCCTCTTTTCCATAATGACATCTCCATGGTGCCCCACTCATCATACTAAGACCACCACACTAGCGCTTATGCTGAGACACACACACACACTACCCCACTCTTGATATTGACTCCCCTACATTGTTCCACTTCATACTGAGCCCACACATGCTGCCCCTTCTCCATAATGAGCTCCCAATGCTGCCCCCCTCTTATTCTGAGTCCTTACACTCCCCCCCATCGATATTGTCATTGCTCTATCCCTCAACCCTTGTCCTCTGTCTCTAGCATTGGCCCCTCTCTTCCATTCCCCCAGCAGCAGCCTCTCTCCCCCCGCCTCCAGCAGCAGCCTCTCTCCCCCCAGCATCAGCCTCTCTCCCCCCAGCCTCCCTCAGCATCAGCCTCCCAACTTACTCCAGCATCAGCCTCTCTCCTCCCATCCTCCCCCAGCATGAGACTCCTCCAGCATCAGCCTCTTTCCTCCCAGCCTCCCCCCGCATGAGCCTCCTCCAGCATCAGCCTCTCTCCTCCCAGCCTCCCCCAGCATCAGCCTACCTGCTCCCAGCTTCCCCCCAGCATCAGCCTCCCTCCTTCCAGCCTCCCCCAGCATCAGCCTCCCTCCTCCCAGCCTCCCCCAGCATCAGCCTCCCTCCTACCAGCCTCCCCCAGCATCGGTCCTTCCGAAATTATGGAAATGACCAACGCTACACTGATCATACGATTTCGATGCTTTTGCGCTCGTTAATCATAGTAAAAAGGATTCACATACTCCGATGTCGACAGAGATGCCGGATGTGCGTCACTTTCGATTTGACCCCACCGACATCGCACCTGCGATGTCGTAGTGTGCAAAGTACGAACCAGACAGGCATAACACCAGGATAGTCTGATCTCCAGCTATAGTTTCTTGTTGGATCTACAATGGATTCCACTTCTGATATACTGGATCATTTAAAGTGAACCTGTCAGCCAGATACCTGCGAGGAGGTACGTTACGGTCCAATGGGCTTCACTGGTCTCGGTTCAGCGCCTCCTCTATCCTTGCGATCGCTGTCCTCTTTCTTCCTTTGTGTGGATGATGCGTCCTACGTTATCCACACAGTGCCCTCCAGTGCGCTTCTGCACCTGCGCGCTTCACTCAGCCATGCTGAGGGCAGAGCAAAGTATTGTAGTGCGCATGCGCTGGAATTCTTTCACCTTTCCCTGCGCCTGCACATTACAGTACTTAACTCTGTCCTCAGCTTTGCAGAGAGAAGTGCAGGAGAGCAATGGAGGACACTGTGTGGATGACATAGGACGCAGGAAGGAGGACAGCAATTGCAAGGATAGAGGAAGTGCTGGGTCGAGATCAGTGACCCCCATCGGACCGGATCGAATTGGACCGCCCCACAGGTGAGTTGGTGACAGGTTCCTTTTAAGAGAATAATATAGCTGGCAGCTGCAATTGTGCAACCAGGCTGCAATTCATGCTGCCCAAGGTTTGGTTAGCATGAATTACCTGACTGATTTACTTTAAATATACATTTATGTAATGAATAATCTATATTAGAGTTTCAGAATAAAATGGCTGCAAATTTTTCACCAGATATTCGCAGTTAAGAAATAGAAGCTAGGTCTTCCTATAGACAGGTATAATCATGGGAAACCATTCCATAGGACAGCCATAGGAAATGCACTAAGCTACGTTCATTTAGACATTAATTTAGTGGTCAAAATTGTGTGTACAGCTTTGCACTTGTCAAGAATAATTAATTTCTAGATTAACACTAAACACTTACTACATTGATTTGCTTTGCTAATAGTTTAGTAAACATGTATTTAACTGTAAAACACACACAACAAGCCATGTTTACTTAATATTGGACATGTATTGTTCTTGGATTATACATAATGTAAAAGTGTATAATAAGGTTTGTTTACCCAAACCTTGTTTACATTTAGTATAAAACTGACATATTGTTTTCATCAAATAATTGTCAAATTAGTTTTGGGTAAACATTAATTTCCTTTAACAAGGTACTGTAAAGTATAAATGTTGTGTGTCGCCCTGGGCAGGCCAGGGGACACAGGTCACACACCACCACACCCTACATCCCAGTTAGGAACACCACAGCTAACCAGAAATCCTTGTTGCCTTCCTCCAGAGGCTGATGATTCACACCAGGGGGTGGGCCAGGCGGTTGGCTCCGCCCACCGAGGAGTTCACAGCTCTGGAGGCGGGAGAAACCAGGCAGTTCAGTGAGGAACAGGAGAGAGTGAACAGCGGAAGGCTCAGGGAGGAGCTGGAGTGAGGAGCCAAGTGGAGTTTAGGAGAAACAAGTGAAAGTAAAAAGAAAGTAGAAAAGTGGTAAAGGAGGAAAGCAAGTGAGGTGACAGAGAGAAAAGCCTGAAGTAGTCCAGCTGTGTGCAGGACAGGTCAGCAAGGTCAGCAACGGCGGTGACTGTCTAGAGGGGGACCGTGTGGAAGTTCCTGGAAGGACCGCGGACGGGTAGTGGCCCGGCGGTCTGGAGCAGTGTACCGAAGGACAGTCAGCACCAGGGCAGGGGCCTCTCGGACCCTGGCAAGGCTAGGAGTCGCCATAATTTGCCGAATCCGTCAGTGAAGGGGACGTAGATCCCCCAACAACCAAGTCCCGATTGAAGGCAACAGCCCAACCAGTGTAGGAGAGACACCGCCACCGCCAAGGCACCAGTTTCTCAGGGCCAGCGCCTGCGGGCAAAGAGTAGAGCTCCTCCGGTCCAGCTTGAAGCCGGGGAGCGGGTTACCGGTGGGGACCCATCGCAACCAACAAGTAAACAAAGGTGCAAGGAAGAGGGACATCACCGTCACCTACTGGGAGAGCAAGTGCAGCCGTCCGTGGGACTGTCTTTCCAGCCGTTTGGTTTACCGTAAAAACTGTGTCAACGTCTCAGGCTGAGTGAGTACCACAGTGCCGCAAGGCACAGCGCTGCCCCTGCGTCCCTGCGCCCACCAGGCCCTGCACCTCCCTCACCATCACCGGGCCCCGGGATCACCAACCCCTACCCACGGAGGGGCAACGCAACACCTCGCTGCTACACACCATCGTCCCCGGGCCTATAGAGCAGCGGTGGTGAAATCACCACAACCGTGGGTGGCGTCACGGACAATAGACAATTCCCATACCCAACAACCCCCTTTCACTCACGGGCGAGGAGTGCCGCTCGAGAAACCCCCCGGGATGCGGCCCACCGCTCGAGCCACCACTGAGCAGCAGCCGCCGGACCCGAGCAGAAGGGGTGAGCGTAGTGTGCTGACACCCTCCTCCCCGCCCGCGATAACTTGGCGTCACGAACAGGATCTTACCGCTCTGCCGTCTGGTAGAGGTGCGCCTTGTTACCGCCAGAGGTATCCGGCAGAAAAATTTCAGAAGCCGCCATCTTTGGCGCGAAAAGTTCCCGCTCGAGCGTCTTCTCGAGTAGTAGAGGCGCGAAGGCCGAAACCCCGCCCCGAGAGAGGAGGGGCCAGAAAGAGCTAAGGGGGACGCGATGGCGGCTGGCTGCATGTAGCTGCAGCTATAAAAGCAGGGACGCCAGGACTCTGCAGACATACCGTTCCTGGAAGAAGCAGTCACCATGTGGATGCCGTCCCGCGACACAGTAGCCCCCGCGCCTGGATCCGCGGCGTGGGTGGAAATCCGGACCGCGCAGCTCTACCAACGGCTGCAGGTCAGGATGCAGCTCCTCATGGAGGAGTGGGAGACCGACATGGCGGACGTTATAGCCAGCGTGCGGAGACGCGAGGAGGAAGCGGAGAAAGGGAGGGTGAGTGACCCACGCCCCGATGCCCTGGAAGGGCCGGTCATCGCGGCTGCGGGGCCCGGTCCAAGCCCTCTCCCTCCGTTGCTTCCCTCGCCACCCGTCTCGGAGGCCGTGACCCCGCCACTAGGCCTGCTACCACCGCAACCGGTAGCAATACCCAGCGTTCCCGCCCAGGCGGACCGACCTGTAGCCGGAGCCCGTAGTAGACCGGAGGTGTTGCCGTGGAAGGTCCCGAAGGCTGAACCGGAGGCATCCCCTGAAAAATCCCCCAAGCCGGAGCCGATGACCCGCTCCGAGCCGAAGGCCCAGCAGCGGAAAGCCCCTATGCCCATCCCCCACACCTCGGCTGAGGTAGCGCCGGGTTGTTGCTGCAAGGCAGCGCCCAAGGCCAAGACACCGCGGGACCTGCCGCCCAGATTCCTGACAGTGGGCAACGTCCAGGATGTCCCGCGGGGCCCGACCCGTGCGCCGGCGCTGGCAGCAGCGCCGTATTGGGATAGGGAGCCGGTACCGCTGGGCCTGGAGATCGCCGAGAGGGAACGGAAGAAGGCCGAGCTGGTGTCCAGAGCGATAAGGGAGAAGGAGAATCTCCGACAGGCCACGTTCCGTGTCCGGGGTCCGTTGTACGTGGGGCAGGTGAGGCGGTTTGATGTCCGCCGGGGCTACGGGTTCATCTACGAGCCGGGCCTGGAGGCCGAAGTGTTTGTAGCCCGGCGGGATGTGAATGCCCACCTGCCTGAGGAGCATCCTGGCCGCAACCTAATGCCGGGAGACATCGTGCAATACACCCGGCACTGTGGGGAGCGGGGGTGGTTCGCGCTGGACGCTAAGTTAAGGGGCAGCCAAGAGTCCCGAGTGAGCGCCGCGCCCCCTCCCTTGGAAGGAGCACTGGAGCCTGAAGGCCTGGAGTAGGGCAGCGGAGCACCGTTGTCCAGTCCCCGTTGGGACCACTAGGTTGTTTGTTGTTTGAAAAGTTGAAAAATGATGAAAAATGATTACCGAACAGTAACCTGATTATCTGAGTGATTTGCAACCGGCTGGAGCCGGCACCGTTGTCCCCGTGGGGACCGTTTGAAAGTTGTTTTGAATGGAGGACTATCCATGGACAAGCCCGTGAACTTGCAGGGCAACCACAAACGTTAAGTGGCTTGTAAATAAGTTGTTTACCGTTTTCCGCAATGCCGCCTCCGGAGAGGCAGGTTGGAGGGAGGGCCCTCAGCAGAGCAGGCTGGGGCCCAGCCACCAAAGGAACCGGTGGCTACCCTCTGGAGGGGAAGGACAGATCCCGCTCGGGTACCGTGTGCTGGACTGTGGGTCAAGGGGTGCTGCCTGGGTTTTAGGGGCAGCATCAGGGCCAGGTTGCTTGGGTGGGAGAGAGCGGAAACCGTAACCGTAAACCGTTATGCAACGTTTAAGAAATGTGCCTCCTGTTAAGGGAAGAGTTATTAAAAATGTACATATGTTATTATTTTACCATGTTATCTTTCACAGAAAAATAAAACCGGTGTTGGACGGCAGCCCGCGGACGGTCTGCATTTTGCTAAGGGGGAATGTGTCGCCCTGGGCAGGCCAGGGGACACAGGTCACACACCACCACACCCTACATCCCAGTTAGGAACACCACAGCTAACCAGAAATCCTTGTTGCCTTCCTCCAGAGGCTGATGATTCACACCAGGGGGTGGGCCAGGCGGTTGGCTCCGCCCACCGAGGAGTTCACAGCTCTGGAGGCGGGAGAAACCAGGCAGTTCAGTGAGGAACAGGAGAGAGTGAACAGCGGAAGGCTCAGGGAGGAGCTGGAGTGAGGAGCCAAGTGGAGTTTAGGAGAAACAAGTGAAAGTAAAAAGAAAGTAGAAAAGTGGTAAAGGAGGAAAGCAAGTGAGGTGACAGAGAGAAAAGCCTGAAGTAGTCCAGCTGTGTGCAGGACAGGTCAGCAAGGTCAGCAACGGCGGTGACTGTCTGGAGGGGGACCGTGTGGAAGTTCCTGGAAGGACCGCGGACGGGTAGTGGCCCGGCGGTCTGGAGCAGTGTACCAAAGGACAGTCAGCACCAGGGCAGGGGCCTCTCGGACCCTGGCAAGGCTAGGAGTCGCCATAATTTGCCAAATCCGTCAGTGAAGGGGACGTAGATCCCCCAACAACCAAGTCCCGATTGAAGGCAACAGCCCAACCAGTGTAGGAGAGACACCGCCACCGCCAAGGCACCAGTTTCTCAGGGCCAGCGCCTGCGGGCAAAGAGTAGAGCTCCTCCGGTCCAGCTTGAAGCCGGGGAGTGGGTTACCGGTGGGGACCCATCGCAACCAACAAGTAAACAAAGGTGCAAGGAAGAGGGACATCACCGTCACCTACTGGGAGAGCAAGTGCAGCCGTCCGTGGGACCGTCTTTCCAGCCGATTGGTTTACCGTAAAAACTGTGTCAACGTCTCAGGCTGAGTGAGTACCACAGTGCCGCAAGGCACAGCGCTGCCCCTGCGTCCCTGCGCCCACCAGGCCCTGCACCTCCCTCACCATCACCGGGCCCCGGGATCACCAACCCCTACCCACGGAGGGGCAACGCAACACCTCGCTGCTACACACCATCGTCCCCGGGCCTATAGAGCAGCGGTGGTGAAATCACCACAACCGTGGGTGGCGTCACGGACAATAAACAATTCCCACACCCAACAACCCCCTTTCACTCACGGGCGAGGAGTGCCGCTCGAGAAACCCCCCGGGATGCGGCCCACCGCTCGAGCCACCACTGAGCAGCAGCCGCCGGACCCGAGCAGAAGGGGTGAGCGTAGTGTGCTGACACCCTCCTCCCCGCCCGCGACAGTTGCACAAAAGAGAGGCAATGTATGCGTGTAACTTGAAACTGATGCAAATTCTACCAGATGTTCCCAGCTATTGTGTATCATTAAAGGCGATGTCCACTACTTGAACAACCCCTACTCATTCCCCTTGTTCTCCCCCGTAAAAATAGATAAGCCTATACTCACCTCCAGTGCGGCCGCGGTTCCAGTGATGTCTGAAGCCACGTTCCCAGGGTCCACGTGACATTGCTTTGACATACGAGCCCCGCGACCAATCAGTGCCCAGCATCTGTTTCCCCACCTTCGTATATTTGAGCAGGATGTGAGTGGTGCGCTGTCTTCCTGCTTAAATCTCTGAAGGCTGGAAGGAGGAAGCCGGCAGTGAGTAGTCACGAGGCTCGCATATCATAACAATGTCATGTGGGCCCTGGGTACGCGACTTCATACGGTACATCGCTGGAACCCCAGCCGCACTAGAGGTGTGTATAGGCTTATTTATTTTTATGGGGGTGAACAAGGGTAATGAGAATAGGTTGTCAAAGTAGTCAACAACAACAGTACTAGTATTTACCTATTTCTTAGAGGGGCCATTGGACCTTCTTATAGCCAATATACCCTTACAGTAGCCACTTGGACACATGTATTGATATAAGCATATGGAACAACATGGCCCCTACATGCCATAGTGCTAGATATCTTAGAATGAAAGCTGAACAGCATCTGTATAACCAGGGCTGTATTTTGCCTTCATGCTGCCCTAGGCACTTTAAGTGGTCGCGCCCCTTAGTGACAACGTAAAACTGAGTTTTCGCACACGACCTCTGTTTAAGGCAGATCTTCTCTGTAAAACACTTTAAAAAGGATCAATGAGAAACGAAGGGCACTAACCCCCCCCCAATGGGGATAACCACGGGCACATCAAAACATAGCATGAGTATAAAATATTCCCACCGTCCCCACTTATATACTGTGACTGTCACACTGCCCCTAATAAACTACACACTGCCCTCCCTTATAAATTATACCCACCACACCTTCCTCAATTATGAAATATGATCTGCACATTGTCCTCACATCATGCTGCCCCCTCCTCACAATGTCCCATGCATGCTGCCCCCTCTTCACAATGTCCCATGCATGCTGCCCCCTCCTCACAATGTCCCATGCATGCTGCCCCCTCCTCACAATGTCCCATGCATGCTGCCCCCTCCTCACAGTGTCCCATGCATGCTGCCCCCTCCTCACAGTGTCCCATGCATGCTGCCCCCTCCTCACAATGTCCCATGCATGCTGCCCCCTCCTCACAATGTCCCATGCATGCTGCCCCCTCCTCACAATGTCCCATGCATGCTGCCCCTCTCCATGAGCTCCTAATGCTGCCTTCCTCTTTTCCATAATGACATCTCCATGGTGCCCCACTCATCATACTAAGACCACCACACTAGCGCTTATGCTGAGACACACACACACACTACCCCACTCTTGATATTGACTCCCCTACATTGTTCCACTTCATACTGAGCCCACACATGCTGCCCCTTCTCCATAATGAGCTCCCAATGCTGCCCCCCTCTTATTCTGAGTCCTTACACTCCCCCCCATCGATATTGTCATTGCTCTATCCCTCAACCCTTGTCCTCTGTCTCTAGCATTGGCCCCTCTCTTCCATTCCCCCAGCAGCAGCCTCTCTCCCCCCGCCTCCAGCAGCAGCCTCTCTCCCCCCAGCATCAGCCTCTCTCCCCCCAGCCTCCCTCAGCATCAGCCTCCCAACTTACTCCAGCACCAGCCTCTCTCCTCCCATCCTCCCCCAGCATGAGACTCCTCCAGCATCAGCCTCTCTCCTCCCAGCCTCCCCCCGCATGAGCCTCCTCCAGCATCAGCCTCTCTCCTCCCAGCCTCCCCCAGCATCAGCCTACCTGCTCCCAGCTTCCCCCCAGCATCAGCCTCCCTCCTTCCAGCCTCCCCCAGCATCAGCCTCCCTCCTCCCAGCCTCCCCCAGCATCAGCCTCCCTCCTACCAGCCTCCCCCAGCATCAGCCCCCCTCCTCCCAGCCCCCCTCCTCCAAGCCTCCCCCAGCATCAGCCTCCCAGAGCATCAGCCTCCCTCCTCCCCCTCCCCCAGCATCAGCCTCTCTCCTCCCAGCCTCCCCCAGCATCAGCCTACCTGCTCCCAGCTTCCCCCCAGCATCAGCCTCCCTCCTTCCAGCCTCCCCCAGCATCAGCCTCCCTCCTCCCAGCCTCCCCCAGCATCAGCCTCCCTCCTACCAGCGTCCCCCAGCATCAGCCTCCCTCCTACCAGCCTCCCCCAGCATCAGCCCCCCTCCTCCCAGCCCCCCTCCTCCAAGCCTCCCCCAGCATCAGCCTCCCAGAGCATCAGCCTCCCTCCTCCCCCTCCCCCAGCATCAGCCTCTCTCCTCCCAGCCTCCCCCAGCATCAGCCTCCCTGCTCCCAGCTTCCCCCAGTAGAAACTAAAAAAGGGGGAGACAAAGGGCGCAATAGGGTCTTACCCGATATAACAAGTGGTGATAGGAAAGGAACAGTAACACTCACCTGATAGGGTTGTGCCAGTCACAACTCCTTCAAAAGCATGTGAGTGTCCGTGTGATTCAAGCAGCGGCCCCGTATAACAATATAGAAAGTTGATTAAATATAGAGAGGGAACCACGGGTATATGCCGCGCTTAAAAACCACTGAAGTTGAAATGATGTGAAAATTTCTCTTTTATTTACAGCATTCCTACGCGTTTCAGAGACAAAGACCGTCTCCTTCTTCAGGGAAAAAAGAAATCAACGATTTCTTTTTTCCCTGAAGAAGGAGACGGTCTTTGTCTCTGAAACGCGTAGGAATGCTGTAAATAAAAGAGAAATTTTCACATCATTTCAACTTCAGTGGTTTTTAAGCGCGGCATATACCCGTGGTTCCCTCTCTATATTTAATCAGCTTCCCCCAGTATCAGCCTTCCTCCTCCCAGCCTCCCCCAGCATCAGCCTCCCTCTTCCCAGCCTCCCCCAGCATCAGCCTCCCTCTTCCCAGCCTCCCCCACCATCAGCCACCCTCTTCCCAGCCTCCCCCAGCATCAGCTACCCTCTTCCCAGCCTCCCCCAGCATCAGCTACCCTCCTCCTAGCCTCCCCCAGCATCAACCACCCTCCTCCCAGCCTCCCCCAGCATCAGCCTCCCAGCCTCCCCCAGCATCAGCCTCCCAGCCTCCCCCAGCATCAGCCTCCCAGCCTCCCCCAGCATCAGCCACCCTCTTCCCAGCCTCCCCGAGCATCAGCTACTCTCCTCCTAGCCACCCCCAGCATCAACCACCCTCCTCCCAGCCTCCCCCAGCATCAGCCTCCCAGCCTCCCCCAGCATCAGCCTCTCTCCTCCCAGCCTCCCCCAGCATCAGCCTCTCTCCTCCCAGCCTCCCCCAGCATCAGCCTCTCTCCTCCCAGCCTCCCACAGCATCAGCCTCCCTCCTCCCAGCTTCCCCCAGCACCAGCCTCCCTTCTCCCAGCCTCCCTCCTCATCAGCCTCCCTCCTCATCAGCCTCCCCCTCCCAGCCTCCCCCAGCATCAGCCTCCCTCCTCCTAGCCTCCCCCAGCATCAGCCTCCTTCCTCCCAGCATCAGCCTCCCTCAGCATCAGCCTCCCTCAGCATCAGCCTCCCTCAGCATCAGCCTCCCTCCTCCAAGCCTCACCCTCCCAGCCTCCCCCAGCATCAGCCTCTCTCCTTCCAGCCTCCCCCAGCATCAGCCTCCCTCCTCCCAGCCTCCCCCAGCATCAGCCTCCCTCCTCCAAGCCTCACCTTCCCCCTCCCAGCCTCCCCCAGCATCAGCCTCTCTCCTCCCAGCCTCAGCCTCCCTCCTCCCAGCCTCCCTCCTCCCAGGCTCCCCCAGCATCAGCCTCCCTCCTCCCAGCCTCCCCCAGCATCAGCCTCCCTCAGCATCAGCCTCCCTCCTCCAAGCCTCACCCTCCCAGCTTCCCCCAGCATCAGCTTCCCTCCTCCCAGCCTCCCTCAGCATCAGCCTCCCTCCTCCAAGCCTCCCCCAGCATCAGCCTCTCTCTTCCCAGCCTCCCCCAGCATCAGCCTCCCCCAGCCTCCTCAGCCTCCCTACTCCCAGCCTCCCCCAGCCTCAGCCTCCCTCCTCCCAGCATCAGCCTCCCTCCTCCCAGGCTCCCCCAGCATCAGCCTCCCTCCTCCCAGCCTCCCCCAGCATCAGCCTCCCTCCTCCCAGCCTCCCCCAGCATCAGCCTCCCAGCCTCCCCCAGCATCAGCCTCCCTCCTCCCAGCCCCCCTCAGCAGCAGCCTCCCTCCTCCTAGCCTCCCCCAGCATCAGCATCCCTCCTCCCTCAGCCTCCCTCCTCCAAGTCTCCCTCAGCATCAGCTTCCCTCCTCCAAGCCTCCCCCTCCCCCTCCAAGCCTCCCCCAGCATCAGCCTCCCTCAGCATCAGCCTCCCTCAGCATCAGCCTCCCCCAGCATCAGCCTCCCTCCTCCCAGCCTCCCTCAGCATCAGCCTCCCTCCTCCCAGCCTCCCCCAGCATCAGCCTCCCTCCTCCCAGCATCAGCCTCCCTCCTCCCAGCATCAGCCTCCCTCCTCCAAGTCTCCCTCAGCATCAGCTTCTCTCCTCCAAGCCTCATCCTCCCCCTCCCAGCCTCAGCCTCCCCCAGCATCAGCCTGCCTCAGCATCAGCCTCCCTCCTCCCAGGTTCCCCCAGCATCAGCCTCCTTCCTCCCAGGCTCCCCCAGCATGAGCCTCCTTCCTCCCAGGCTCCCCCAGCATCAGCCTCCTTCCTCCCAGCCTCCCCCAGCATTAGCCTCCTTCCTCCCAGCATCAGCCTCCCTCAGCATCAGCCTCCCTCAGCATCAGCCTCCCTCCTCCAAGCCTCACCCTCCCAGCCTCCCCCAGCATCAGCCTCTCTCCTCCCAGCCTCCCCCAGCATCAGCCTCCCTCCTCCCAGCCTCCCCCAGCATCAGCCTCCCTCCTCCAAGCCTCACCTTCCCCCTCCCAGCCTCCCCCAGCATCAGCCTCTCTCCTCCCAGCCTCCCCCAGCATCAGCCTCCCCCAGCCTCAGCCTCCCTCCTCCCAGCATCAGCCTCCCTCCTCCCAGCCTCCCCCAGCATCAGCCTCCCTCCTCCCAACCTCCCTCAGCATCAGCCTCCCTCCTCCCAACCTCCCCCAGCATCAGCCTCCCTCCTCCCAGCCTCCCCCAGCATCAGCCTCCCTCCTCCTAGCCTCCCCCAGCATCAGCCTCCTTCCTCCCAGCATCAGCCTCCCTCAGCATCAGCCTCCCTCAGCATCAGCCTCCCTCCTCCAAGCCTCACCCTCCCAGCCTCCCCCAGCATCAGCCTCTCTCCTCCCAGCCTCCCCCAGCATCAGCCTCCCTTCTCCCAGCCTCCCCCAGCATCAGCCTCCCTCCTCCAAGCCTCACCTTCCCCCTCCCAGCCTCCCCCAGCATCAGCCTCTCTCCTCCCAGCCTCCCCCAGCATCAGCCTCCCCCAGCCTCAGCCTCCCTCCTCCCAGCCTCCCCCAGCATCAGCCTCCCTCCTCCCAGCCTCCCCCAGCATCAGCCTCCCTCCTCCCAGCCTCCCCCAGCATCAGCCTCCCTCCTCCCAACCTCCCTCAGCATCAGCCTCCCTCCTCCCAACCTCCCCCAGCATCAGCCTCCCTCCTCCCAGCCTCCCCCAGCATCAGCCTCCCTCCTCCTAGCCTCCCCCAGCATTAGCCTCCCTCCTCCCAGCCTCCCCCAGCATCAGCCTCCCTCCTCCCAGAATCAGCCTCCCTCCTCCAAGTCTCCCTCAGCATCAGCTTCCCTCCTCCAAGCCTCATCCTCCCCTCCCAGCCTCCCCCAGCATCAGCCTCCCCCAGCATCAGCCTCCCCCAGCATCAGCCTCCCTCAGCATCAGCCTCCCTCAGCATCAGCCTCTCTCCTCCCAGCCCCCCCCAGCTTCAGCCTCTCTCTCCTCCCAGCCTCAGCCTTTCTCCCCCCAGCCTCCCCCCCCCAGCTTCAGCCTCTCTCTCCTGCCAGCCTCAGCCTCTCCCCCCAGCCTTAGCCTCTCTCTCCCCCCAGCCTCCCCCCCAGCCTCAGCCTCTCTCTCCCCCCAGCCTCAGCATCTCTTTCCCCCCAGCCTCCCTCTCCCCCAGCCTCAGCCTCTCTCCCCCCAGCCTCAGCCTCTCTTCCCAGCCTCCCCCCAGCCTCAGCCTCTCTCTCTTCCCAGCCTCAGCCTCTCTCTCTCTTCCCAGCCTCCCCCCAGCCTCAGCCTCTCTCTCTTCCCAGCCTCCCCCAGCCTCAGCCTCTCTCCCCACAGCCTCCCCTTGCATGATTATAGTGGACAAAAAGAGGCATCGCCACGATCATCAACTAACCTGTAAGGAGCCCATACATTCTAGGCTCTGCCTCTGCCTTTCCTGCTCTGGTGCCCGCCGCCCTGCTCTTGCTGGCTCCTCTTCTGGCTGGCTCCAGCTGCAGACGCGTCCTCCTCTGCGGCGTGTATCAGCAGCAGCAGTGGACGCTGCAGCACGGGGCAGTCAGCTGATTGTCGCGCCCGCGCGCCTCTGACCCCGGAAGTGCAGACGATGGAACTTCCGGGGTTAATCAGCTCACTATGCCTGGCGCCGGCCATGTATTTAAATAGACAGAAGTGCGCCTCTCCTCCCTCTCAAACCCCCCCCCACCCCCGAACACAGCCGAGTGTAACGGAGGGAGGGACGGGGGGCGGGGATTGTAAAAAAAAAAAAAAAAAAAAATGTATATAATTTTTTTTTTTTTTGCTGCCAGAAAGTGCCGCCCCCCGCAACGCGCCGCCCTAGGCACGGGACCACGGGTGCCTAGTGGCAAATACGGCCCTGTGTATAACTGCACTCAGCTCTCTAACTTGGGTGTTATATTGTATTATGAAAGATCTTTATAAAAAGGCAAATCAGTAGGGAGCCTATTAGCTCCTATGTGTAGATATGGCTGGTAAGTAGAGATGAGCAGACACACTGAAGTTCGGGTTCGGCGGGTTCAGCCGGACTTTAGATAAAGTTCTGTCGAGAACCCGGACTTGACCTGAACGCAAATGGAAGTCACCGATTGGGCAGTTCAGCTCTCCGCCCACATACAGCCAGCCATAAACTGTACATTCCAAAGGAGGGATGATGGTTTTTTTAATTTTTTTTGTACCCACTACATCTGATAATGCTGATTTTACGCCCAGTGCGAGCCATGTAAACACTGCAAGCAGCTCCCACAGGCCTTAGCACCGAGCGTACCTGTGCACACTGCTGCTTTATCAAGTGGTTAGCATATGCTACGTAGCGCACCTGAACTCCAAACTCAAACACTGCAGTTTTTTGGTTTTTTTTAAATCCGTGTTCTATACAAACACCGCACTTTACTGTTTGGGTTCGCTTATCTCTACTGGTAAGGTGAAGAATAGTCAGTTGATAGACACTGCACCTTTTATGAATATGGGACAAATGTTTCATGTTTTTGGAGCTACAAATATCCTGCTTTAACCCCTTTCTGACTGGACAATTTTCCAGTTTTGTGCTCTCATTTTTCCCCTCTAAGTTTTCAAAGAGAAAACACTTTTTTATTTTTCCATCAACATAGCCCTATGAGGTTTTTTTTTTTTTTAAACGAGTTTGCATCAAGGAGCGGGACCTGACATATGACATAAAAATATGTGATATGTCAGGAAAGGGATAAGTATTCCACCGATAAGTTCGGGAGAAGCTGTAAAAATTCTTGCATGATGTTACTATCTATATGTCACCACTGGGGCCTAGTTATTGCAGGAAGGCACAGAAGGCCGAAAAAAAATTGATAAAAGATTGAAAAGCAGGATAGCCCAGATGGTGGAAACAGAATGAGACCTACAAAGAAAAGAACACTACAGTCACATATGGTGGAGGTTCAAAGATGTTTTGGGTTGTTTTGCTGCCTCTGACACTAGGTACCTTGGTAAATCTGAAAATTACCAAAGAATTTTGGGTCACAATGTAGTGACCCAGAAAGCTGGGTTTACATCCTAAGTCATGTATCTTCCAGCAGGACAATGATCCTAAACATACTTCAAAAAGCCCCCAGAAATGGATGGAAACAAAGCACTGGAGGGTTCTGAAGTGGCAGCAATGAATCTGGATCTAAATTTGATTGAACACCTGTGGAGAGATCTTAAAATTGCTTTTGGGAGAAGACACCTTCAAATATGAGAGACCTGGAGCAGTTTGCAAAAGAAGAGTGGTCCGAAATTCAAGATGAGAGGTGTAAGAAGCTTGGTGATGGTTATAGTAAGCGATTAATTGCAGATATTTGTTCCAAATGGTGTGCAACCAAATATTAAGTTAACTCATTAATGACCGCAGGCAGTAATATTACGTCCTAGTGGTGATAACGTTACTGCCCGCGGTCTGCCGGCAGCATGCAGTGATCGGCGCACATCTCAGCTGATTTTCACAGCTGAGATGTGTGCCTGCTAGGCACAAGCAGAATTGCTATCTGCTTGTGCCATTTAACCCCTTAAAGGGCGCTATCAATATGTGACAGCGCCATTATAACAGCATCGGCGGTAAATATTTACTTACCGCCCGATACCGAAAGTCACGTGACGTGATCATGTGACTTCCGGTGGTTGTCATGGTAGCACAGGGTCATGTGATGACTCCTGTACTAGACATGAATTACTTTCAGTTTCACTCGGCCCGCAGCCCAGTGAAGCAGAAAGTGAGCGTATCTAAAAGTTCAAATCACCTCCCTTTCGCCCCATTGAAAATTAAAGGGTTAAAAAAAAATAATAAATATACACACATTTGGTATCGCCGCTTTCAGTATAAAATCAATTAATCTGATCAGTAAACGGTGTAGCGGCAAAAAAATTCCAAACGCCAAAACGACGTTTTTTTTGTCTCCACAACTTTTGAGCAAAATGCAATAACAGGCGATCAAAACGTAGCATCTGCGCAAAAATGGTACAGTTAAAAACGTCAGCTCGAGACGTAAAAAAAAAGCTGTCACTGAGCCATAGATCCCAAAAAATGAGAATGCTACAGGTCACGAAATATGGCGTAAAATATGCGCCACTTTTTTCGGACAAACTTCCGATTTTTTTTTAACCCCTTATATAAAACTAAACCTATACATGTTTGGTGTCTACGAACTCGCACTGACCTGAGGCATCACACCCACACATCAGTTTTACCATTTAGTGAACACAGTGAATAAAATATCTCAAAAACAATAGTGCTATCGCACTTTTTTTGCAATTTTTCTGCATTTGGAATTTTTTTGCCATTTTCCAGTACACTATATGGAAAAATTATAGTTTCATTTAAAAGTACAGCTCATTCCGCAAAAAATTAGCTCTCACATGATCATATTGACTGAAAAATAAAAAAAGTTACGTCTTTCAGAAGAAGAATGGCGAAAAACAAAAACAGAAAGCGAAAAATCGGCTGGTCATGAAGGGGTTATTAAAGGGCAACAGTTTTGAAGTTTTGTGTGAAATTTTATCCAATTTGCTTTTTTCTATGTTTTTTTTATATTGTCCAATACACACAAAAGAAATTTACCCATGTATCTCAATGTATATTTAGCTATAATTTGTCTGGGAGGAATACTTCATTTTCTGGAGCGATTTCAAAGGTAACTACGCTTTCAGCGATGACTGTATAGTATAATTAATATCTTTCTTGTAGCGATCCAGTGGACCTGTAATAAGAAATCTACTGTTCTGTAAAAGCCATATGAAAATCAGGCTGGAAATGCACCAAGGGCAATGTCAGTGGACTTGGCCTGCTTCTTCCACTTGGCCTGCACTTCCAACCTGATTTACACTTGGCTTCCTCACTAGATTTCTCATGACTGGCACATCGGATCTTCAAAAAAGGTATAATTGTTTTTGCAGAATGTGCGCCTACACATATACCACTATTTCGAAATGTAAAAACATACTGACAGGTACAAAATAATGTGAACAAGGAATATAAAATAATGAATGAATTATCCCTTTATTAGTGCAACTAGTTTTGGGCCTAAATCACTAACTATTTTCCTGTTTCTTTTTTGTGTGGTATTACTGCATTCTGAGAGTAATAACTCTTTTTCTTTTTGGTTTTCTGTTGATGTGGCAGTATAAGGCTATGTGCGTACTAGAAATGTGAAGTTTCTCAAGAAAATTTCTTGAGAAACTTCTGGGAGTGAAAGATTTCCGGACCTCCGGAAAAAATCCGCACCAAATCCGCATGCGGATTTGACGCGGATTTGCCGCGGATTAGCCGCGGAATAGCCGCGGAATAGCCGCGGAATTGCCGCGATTTTCCCGCGGGTGGTTCCCTGCGGATTTCTGCAGGCTGTAGTGCCGAAATCCGCAGGGTACCTGCGGAAATAATGGACATGTTCATTTTCTCAAGAAAGTTTCTCGAGAAATTGTTCTCGCGGAAATTTCTTGAGAAAAATCCGCACCAGTGCGCACAGCTATTTTTTTTTCCATAGAATTTGCTGGGAAATGTCTGCACAAAGATTGCAGACATTTCTCAAGAAATTTCCGCGGCAAATCCGCGGGTAAATCCGCGGGTAAAAAGCTCTAGTGCGCACAGAGCCTAAGGGCAATAAGAGTTCTTTTTTTATTGCTACCATTTTGGGGTAGATATAATGTATTATAAATGTTAGTAGTTGTTAGGTAAAACAAGCATTAATCTTTTATAACTTTTAGGGTATGTGCGCACGTTGCTTTTTACCTGCTTTTTACCTGCTTTTTTGCTGCTTTTTCTTCTGCGCTGTTTAATGCCAAAATGGATGTGTTCTTCTATTCAAGCAAAGTCTATGGGAATTTGGGTTTCTTGTTCACACTATGTTGTTCAAAATGCTGCCTTTTTGTGGCAGAACTTTGGTCAAAAACTCAGCTTTTCAAAGAAGCAACATGTCAATTGTTTTTGCCATTTGGGTTTTGCACTGCAAAGCTGAGTTTTTGACCAAAGTTCTGCCACAAAAAGGCAGCATTTTGAACAACATAGTGTGAACAAGAAACCCAAATTCCCATAGACTTTGCTTGAATAGAAGAACACATCCATTTTGGCATTAAACAGCGCAGAAGAAAAAGCAGCAAAAAAGCAGGTAAAAAGCAGGTAAAAAGCAACGTGCGCACATACCCTTACCCCTTGGTATAAATGACATATTTACCTTGGTCTGCTTGTTGATATGAGTATGGCTGTAGCAAATTTATAGGTTACATAAATTCAAATTGTCCCTCCAGTGAGGAAGAAGACAAACTCTAGCGCCACCTATTGGAAGTAGCAATCCTAAAAGTCAAAAGGGGCTATTTAAACAAGCCATTTCATAAGACTTAGGATTTATTGCCAGATCAGAATCCCAATTTGCAGGCACAATGTTTCAGGGTGATAGCCCCTCGTCAGTGCAAAGTGTGGGTATCTGATCTGGCTTATGAGAAGCTATGTGAGGACCACGGGGAAGACTATTCTCCTTATGGCGACCTGACAAATCAGTTTGGCTGTCAGTAAGGGGCCTTATAGCTGCAATGTCCCTCTGGGAATTATTCAAATTTCCCTCCAGTGAGGAAGGAGACAAACTCTAGCACCACCTATTGGAAGTAGCAATCCAGTGGCTATTTAAACAAACTAGAGTTTGTCTCCTTCCTCACTGGAGGGACAATTTGAATAATTGCAAATTTATTCCCAAAGTGCAAAAATATTTATTAAATTGATTGACATAAAATACTGAACACAGCAACCTTGATGATATGAAATAATCTTCCCATCTGTTCCTGGTTACCAGGGGCAGACCGGGGGATCATAGATATAATATTAGAATATTATTTGATTCACACAGGTAACGGTATAATACAAACAATTGTACACATAGAACTTGATGATAAGCCAATACTCAGTAAAATTCCAATGAGCAGTAAGGGTCCTAGTTCAAAGAACCATTCCACTTCTGTGGATAAATAAATAGAATTGCTTGTTGGCAACGATATAGCAGTCCTCAGTGTGTTGTATAGACCGTTGTAAACAGATGGTAAGCCTGGTTACTTTGCCTCAACGCGTTTCCCCATAAACATTGGTTCCTCGGGAGGCCTTAATCAAAGATTAAAGATGATCAAAGTCAGAGATGCAGTTCCATGGAAAGCCGATCCCAGATGATCCTGCCTTTGGTACAGTCAATGCTGTAGGAATTCCACCCCCAGCAGTCAGGAAGGCTCCATAAATTTGAATAATTCCCAGTGGGGCATTGCAGCTATAAGTCCCCTTACTGACAGACAGACTGGTTTGTCAGGTCTCCATCAGGAGAATAGTCTTCCCCGTAGGTTACATAAGAAAGCTTTGATCACTCTTTAGTCTTTACCTCATTTTTTGGGAGGTAACATAAAACGTTCAATTCTGAAATTTTTTAACATTGCATTAACCTAGGGTGATAAATAACATTCTAGTTTTATAATATTAATTGTTCCAGTTGTGCTCCAAAAGGCTTTTTTGTGTACTTCTTTAAAGGGGTGGTTCACCCATTTTTTTTATTTTCTATATGATTGTAACCTATCATTTTAGGTGTTTTCTGCGTTGGCTTCTATTTGCACTTCTGGCACTGAGCGGCCCTATCCTGCATGCTCAGTGCCGGTCACATGACCCCCTGGTGCTGCGGCCGCTAGTATCCTCTTACGTCCCGTCAAGTTCCGGGCTCTGAAACTGGACGGTTACGTCAGAGGATGCTGGCGCCACTCACATTGATTGACAGGGCTGTGGGCGGTGACTACCGCACGTCACAGCCCAGCATCGAGGGGAGGATCCGGAGGGCGCCAGTGTGGAGCGGTGATGAGGGCTGAGCGTCCTGCAGATGTGTGAGGCACGGGGCGCCAGTGTGGAGTACAGGGGGGGTTTCTTCAGCTGAATCCCCCCCTGTCACGTAAGTATGTGATCTCACTCTCCACACGCCCGCTCTGCTCCGATGTCAGGAGAACGGGCGGTGTCGGGCGGTGTGATCATGTGCTCCTCCCACCAGCACTACACGACGCAGCAAGACACTGACAAGCTGGTGACATGCAGCACCGTATGTGTCAGAGCAGAGCACATCTCCAACTTGCTCTGCTCTGTCACCTGTCCTGCTGTATGGGACCAACTGTCTCCCCCCCTCCCCTCCCTCTCTCTCCCCCTCTCTTTTCTCACCCCCTCTCTTCCCCCCCTCTTCTCTCCCCCCACTCTTTTCCCTCTCTGTCTTTTCCCTCTCTCTCTCTTTTCAATTCCTCTCTTTTCACGCTCTCTCTCTTTTCCCTCTCTTTCTCTTTTCCCTCTATCTTTACCCTCTCTCTTTTCCCTCGCTCTCTCTTTTCCCTCGCTCTCTCTTTTCCCTCGCTCTCTCTCTCTTTTCCCTCGCTCTTTTTTCTCGCTCTTTTCTCTCGCTCTTTTCCATCTCTGTCTTTTTTCTCTCTCTCTCTCTTTTCCCTCCCTCTCTCTTTTCCCTCTCTCTCTCTTTTCCCTCGCTCTCTCTCTTTTCCCTCGCTCTCTCTCTTTTCCCTCGCTCTCTCCTGGCACAGTCAGTACAGAAATCTCTCAATCGTGGAGGGGTGAGAGGGAGTAATAAACATGGAGTCCCTAATGTGTCTGAGTAATTATTTCTAATAAAGTAGTTTTCTCTGTGTGATGTCTTTTTTTTTTTTAACCCTTTATTGAAGATTCTTAATGGCCGGGTCAAACTTGGCCTGACATTAAGAATCTCGGGCTTTATACCAGCTGGTAAAACATAGCTGGTATTAACCCCTTATTACCCAGCGTGCCACCTGGCACCAGGGCCACTGGTGGAGTTGGATACAGCGCCAGAAGATGGCGCTTCTATGAAAGCGCCATTTTCTGTGGCGGCTGTGGACAGCAATTCGCAGTGGGGGGGCCCAGAAATGGGCCACTCTGTGCTGCGGATTACAATTCCAGCTGCCTAGTTATACCTGGCTGGACACAAAAAATGAGCAAAGCCCACGTCATTTTTTTTGTGTAAATTATTTAATGAAATTCATGAAATAATTTTAGAAAAAGAGACTTCCCTATATTTTTGGTTCCCAGTACAAATAGGCAGCTGGGGGTTGGGGGAAGACCGTACCTGCCTGCTGTACCTGGATAGCGTACAAAAAAATTTGGCGAAGCCCACATTATTTTTTTTAAAAAAGTTTTTAGGCAAAAACCTTTAAAAAAAAAAAAAGGCTTTCCTGGATTTTCCATTGCCAGTGAAGGTAACACCAAGCAGTGGGGGTTAGCAGCCAGTAGCTGCTTGGGTTACCCTTAGCAATAGAAAATATAGCGGGAGCCCACACTTTTTTTTTACCCCTAGGGTTAGGGTTCTGTGTTTCTTTGTTTTTTGTTTTTTTTATTTTTTAAAAAAAAAATCGACATGGGCTTCGCCCATCGAGCACCAGAGTATTTTACTGCTCATTCATCCCTACTACTGACCACAGTGCCAGCAGAACAAGTAATCAGATGACTCCAGTGTCAGACGATTACTTGTTCTGTGTCCCCCTGCATCCATCGCAGCATGTGCGGGCTGTGAGGTCACCTGAGTTCAGTCCAGCACTGGAGTCAGCTGATCTGAACTCAGCTGAACTCCAGCCCGCACATGCTGCGATCGATGCAGCGGGACACAGAACAAGTAAGACCTAAGCCACATGGCGAGAAAAACGGTGCGAATGGAGTGCAATAAAACATCGCATTCCATTCGGACCAATATCAACCTGTGTATCAGCGCACATGAGTGATTATTTTCTCAGCCCTAATCGGACCGAGAAAACAATCGCAGCATGCTGCAATTGTAATGCAAGACTTTCTTTCGCACCCATTCAAGTGTATGGTGTGAGAGAAAAATCGCACTGCACTCGCGGTACACCGGTGTACTGCGAGTGCAGAGAGAGAATCGCAATAGCCGGCTACGGAGGAGAGAGAGAGAGAAATCCCTCCCACCCATCCTCAGAGCCAGCCCGCCCGCCCCTCAGCAGCGCTGGCCCACCCCTCCTGAGTGCCAGACCGCACCCCGCAGCTGAGGTCCGCTCGCACAGTCGGACCTCAGTCGCAGGGACACACGCATGACACTCAGCTCTGCTGTACTGCCAGCGTGAGCCGAGTGTCATGCGAGGGGATTGCAGTAAGCCCCGTGTGGCCCCAGCCTAATCAGCCAACACCGGAGTCAGCTGATCTGAACTCAGCTGAATTCCTGACCACACAGCCCGCACACGGTCACATGTGATCGGCAGCAGGCAGTGACTGCTGTTAATCTGCATCCATTGCAGCGTGTGCGGGCTGTGAGATCAGGAGTCAGCTGACTCCAGTGCTGGCCGATAAATTTTGAGTCCCGCTGCAGAAGGTTCTGGTAAAATAACGGTTGCATGCGCTGCACATTTAATCCACAGGATCCGGTCATATGCGGTTTGCGGTTTAGGCAAAAAAACGCTGATGTGAAAGTAGCCTGCAAAATGCATGCCACACGATTGATACGGATGACACACAGAGACTAGGCAAGAGGGGAAAAAGCAATCTCATGACCCCTTCATTTCCCCCCCCAATTATTTTTTTCACATGTTGCGCCGGCTAATAATCAATTTCTGTACACACACAGTCTATGATCTATATGAGAACAAGCAGAAGATAGACGCTTTCTTCCCCTGGTTCTGCAGAGCTGGGAGCTTTAGCTGTCTCTGCTGTGATTGCTTTTAGTGCATCTACACTGGGAAGAGGCAGGGAGGAGTCTTTGGATGGAGAGCTGAGTGGGTGCTTTAGATACAGCCCTAGAGCCACAAAGAATTATGGGAGTTGTAGTAACTGAACCCAGGAAGTCAGAAGAGAGATTAACCCCATCAGAGCTGGAGCCAGCAATGAGGATGTGCTGCTAGAGCACGATAAAAGGTAATATTGCTGAAAATACATAATAGATGTGTGGAGAGGTACATATTAGCAAAATTTATGAGTAAAAAAAATCAGTTTTGGTAACTGGACAACTTCTTTAATCTATGAGACCTTTTCATTTAATTTTTTGCTACTGTTTTTTTAAGTCCTTGTTAATTTTTTTTAAATCCTACAAGGAGAATTAACCAGTGATATTAATCATTGATATAATACACTGTTATGCTGCTATGTAATACAGGCCTTTGTAAAACAGTATGTGATATCATCACATTGGTAAAAGTCTGGTCTTTTAAAATATAAAATTTATTACCCCTATAGTTAATCACAATAATTTAAATTAAATAACAAAATACCAAAATTGAGTTAATAATGCAATAAATTGCAGCCAAGACATCATATGTACCCCAAATTGGTATCAATAAAAATGTGAGCTCACCATGTAAAAATCAAGCCCAAACATATCACCGTCGATGAAAAAATAAAAACGTTATGGATTTGTCAAAATGGAGGCACAAACGTGTCCTTGTTAGGTCTTTTAAACTCTTTCTGGGGAGCTTAACCATGCAATGATCATGGATACAGTACAGTGCAATGTTTTGGTAATGTAATGCATTATATGCCATTGGAAAACTGATCAACCTTTAGCTACAGCTTAGATTACCTATCAACAGGGGCGGAACGTTCGTGGTCACGACCATGACCGAGGGTACAGGGGGCCCGCCGACAATAGTGCAAGCTTCAGCTGAATGTGACACATATACAGCTGAAATGCATCATGCTGCTGTGTCCCTGCACTGCAATACAAGCTACCAGTCGAACATTGGCCTGAAGCTGACATCAGCATCCCCGTGACTGAGGACGGCGCATGACATTGATGCCATGTGTTACTATAGCACAGACGTCAACGTCAGCTATCAGCCAGTGCGCGCTGGTTACAAAGGAGGACGCTGTACAATGTGGGAGCTGGGGAGGGTGAGTACAATAGGTTTTTTTTCTTGCGTTCAAGACAGAACATATATTTTTCCCGTGCCTCCCCCATACTCTGGAACACTCTACCCCAACATATCAGACTCTTACCTACTGAGGAAAGCTTCAAAAGCAACCTGAAGACCCACCTCTTCCAACAAGCCTACAAACTACAACAGGGCCGGCTCCAGGCTTTTGTGGGCCCCGGGCTGAAGAGTCCCAGTGGGCCCCATCCATACCATCCACACTCAGACACACACATACACAGATACGTACATGTACATATGCATATTTAAAGACAAACTCACAAAAATACATATAAAAAGACATATCTATACAGTCATATACACTGACATACATAGATACACATCATACATGCATACAGACAGACAGACACTGCTCTGCTGCATACAGACAGACACACACAGCTCTGCTGGCTTCATATAGACAGACAGACACACACAGCTCTGCTGCATACAGACAGACACACACATACACACACACACACACACACACAGCTCTGCTGGATTTATATACACAGACACACACAGCTATGCTGCATACATGCAGACAGACACACAGTTCTGCTGCATACATACAGACAGACACACACAGCTCTGCTGCATACATACAGACAGACACACACAGCTTTGCTACATAAATACAGACACACAGCTCTGCTGCATACATACAGACAGACACACTGCTCTGCTTCATACATACAAACACATACTGCTCGGCTGCATGCATACAGACAGACACACACACACTACTCTGCTGCATATATACAGACAGACACACTGCTCTGCTGCATACATACACACACAGCTCTGCTACATAAATACAGACACACACAACTCTGCTGCATGCATACAGACACACACTGCTCTGCTGCATACATACAGACAAACATACTGCTCTGCTGCATACATACAGACACAGCTCTGCTACATACATACAGGCACACACAACTCTGTTGCATGCATACAGACAGATACACTGCTCTGCTACATACATACATACATACATACAGACAGACAGACACACTGCTTTGCTGCATACATACATACATACAGACAGACACACTGCTCTGCTGCATACAGACAGACAGACACACACACGTGGCTCTAGGGTGCCCACACACGTGGCTCTAGGGTGCCCACACACGTGGCTCTGGGGGGCTCACACACGCGGCTCTGCGGGGCTCACACATGCGGCTCTGCGGGTCCCACACACACTGCTCTGGGGGGGGCAGAGCATACATCTCGGGGGGAGAAGCCCAGACTGCTCACCGGGGACCATAAATCAGGGGGCGGGGAGGGCACATACAGATCGAGTGGGGGAGGAGGGGTGTAACACATACCGCTCAGGTCACAGTGGAGAGAGGGCCCACACAACGCTGGAGGGAAGCACTGTGCTGGGGATGGCAGTGTGTCTGTCTGTCTGTATGTATATAGCAGAGCAGTGTGTCTGTCTGTATGCATGCAGCAGAGTTGTGTGTCTGTATATATGTAGCAGAGCTTTGTGTGTATGTATGCAGCAGAGCAGTGTGTGTCTGTATGTATGCAGCAGAGCAGTGCATGCCTGTATGTATGCATGCAGCAGAGCAGTGTGTGTCTGTATGTATGCATGCAGCAGAGCAGTCTGTCTGTACAGTGCTGGCCAAAAATATTGGCAACCCTGCAATTCTGTCAGATAATACTCAGTTTCTTCTTGAAAATGATTGCAATCACAAATTCTTTGGTATTATTATCTTCATTTATTTTGCTTGCAATGAAAAAACACAATAGAGAATGAAACAAAAATCAAATCATTGATCATTTCACACAAAACTCCAAAAATGGGCCAGACAAAAGTATTGGCACCCTTAGCCTAATACTTGGTTGCACAACCTTTAGCCAAAATAACTGGCTAAAGGTTGTGCTTCCGGTAACTGCTTCCGGTAACCATCAATGAGTTTCTTACAATGCTCTGCTGGAATTTTAGACCATTCTTCTTTGGCAAACTGCTCCAGGTCCCTGAGATTTGAAGGGTGCCTTCTCCAAACTGCCATTTTGAGATCTCTCCACAGGTGTTCTATGGGATTCAGGTCTGGACTCATTGGTGGCCACTTTAGTAGTCTCAAACCATTTTCTAGTGACTTTTTGAAGTGTGTTTTGGGTCATTGTCCTGCTGGAAGACCCATGACCTCTGAGGAAGACCAAGCTTTCTCACACTGGGCCCTACATTATGCTGCAAAATTTATTGGTAGTCTTCAGACTTCATAATGCCATGCACACGGTCAAGCAGTCCAGTGCCAGAGGCAGCAAAGCAACCCCAAAACAACAGGTAACCTCCGCCATGTTTGACTGTAGGAACCGTGTTCTTTTCTTTGAATGCCTCTTTTTTTTTCCTGTAAGGACTATTGGACTAAGAAGGAGAGTGCTACGCCAGATGACCTGGCCTCTACAGTCACCAGACCTGAACCCAATTGAGATGGTTTGAAGTGAGCTGGACCGCAGAGTGAAGGCAAAAGGGCCAACAAGTGCTAAGCATCTCTGGGAACTCCTTCAAGACTGTTGGAAAACCATTTCTGGCGACTACCTCTTGAAGCTCATCAAGAGAATGCCAAGAGTGTGTAAAGCAGTAATCAAAGCAAAAGGTGGCTACTTTGAAGAACCTAGAATATAAGACATATTTTCAGTTGTTTCACACTTGTTTGTTAAGTATTTAATTCCACATGTGTTAATTCATAGTTTTGATGCCTTCAATGTGAATCTACAATTTTCAGAGTCATGAAAATAAAGAAAACTCTTTGAATGAGAAGGTGTGTCCAAACTTTTGGTCTGTACTGTATATCAGGATGAAGCCTAGGATGGGGATATACATACCAGGAAGGGGACATATTTACCAAGATGGAGGTCATATATACCAGAAGGGGGCCCAGGATAAGCATATGTATATCAGGATTGGGACATATATACCAGGATGAGGCCCAGGATAAGGACATATATACCAAAATGGGGACATATATAGCATGATGAGTCCGGACATATATACCAGGATGGGAACATATATACCAGGATGGGGCCTAGGAATGGGACATAAATACGAGGATATTGGACATATTTACCAGGATGGAGGACATATTTATGAGTATGTGAACATATATACCAGGATGGAAAGCATATTTACAAGGATGTGGGGCATATATACCAGTAAGGTGCCCACGATAAGGACATATTTACCAGGATGGGGATATATATATATATAACAGGATGGGGCCTAGGACGAGGACATATATATCAGGAAGGGGCCCAGGATAAGGACATATATACCAGTATGAGGCCATAGAATGGGGACATATTTACCAGGACATATACACTGTTTGCAGAATTATTAGGCAAATGAGTATTTTGATCACATGATAATTTTTATACATGTTGCCCTACTCCATGCTGTATTGGCTTGAGAGCCAACTACCAATTAAGTAAATCAGGTGATGTGCATCTCTGTAATGAGGAGGGGTGTGGTGTAATAATATCAACACCCTATATAAGGTGTGCTTAAGTATTAGGCAACTTCCTTTCTTTTGGCAAAATGGTTCAGAAGAGAGATTTGACGGGCTCTGAAAAGTCCAAAATTGTGAGATGTCTTGCAGAGGGATGCAGCAGTGTTGAAATTGCCAAACTTTTGAAGCGTGATCACCGAACAATCAAGCGTGTCATGGCAAATAGCCAACAGGGTCGCAAGAAGCATGTTGGGCAAAAAGGCGCAAAACAACTGCCCATGAATTGAGGAAAATCAAGCGTGAAGCTGCCAAGATGCCATTTCCCACCAGTTTGTCCATATTTTAGAGCTGCAACGTTACTGGAGTATCAAAAAGCATGAGGTGTGCCATACTCAGGGACATGGCAAAGGTAAGGAAGGCTGAAAAACGATCACCTTTGAACAAGAAACATAAGATAAAATGTCAAGAATGGGCCAAGAAATATCTTAAGACTGATTTTTCAAAGGTTTTATGACTCTTGATGGGCCAGAGGCTGGATCAGTAAACGGCAGAGAGCTCCACTAAAAGATGAAAAAATAATGATATGACCCCCTTGTTCACCTGATCTGAACCCCATAGAGAACCTGTGGTCCCTCATAAAATGTAAGATCTACAGGGAGGGAAAACAGTACACCTCTCGGAACAGTGTCTGGGAGGCTGTGGTGGCTGCTGCACGCAATGTTGATCGTAAAAAGATCAAGCAACTGACAGAATCTATGGATGTAAAGGCCCCATCACACACAGAGATAAATCTTTGGCAGATCTGTGGTTGCAGTGAAATCATGGACATATTGTTCCATTTGTACACAGCCACAAACCTGGCACTGATTGTCCACAATTTCACTGCAACCACAGATCTGCCGCAGATTAACTCTGTGTGTGACAGGGCCTGTAGGCTATTGAGTGTCATCATAAAGAAAGGTGGCTATATTGGTCATTATTTTTTGGGGGTTTGTTTTTGCATGTCAGAAATGTTTATTTCTAAATTTTGTGTAGTTACATAGGTTTACGTGGTGAAAATAAACAAGTGAGATGGGAATATATTTGGTTTTTATTAAGTTGCCTAATAATTCTGCACAATAATAGTTGCCTGCACAAACGGATATCCTCCTAAGATAGCCAAATCTAAAAAAAAAAACACTCCAACTTCCAAAAATATTAAGCTTTGATATTTATGAGTCTTTTGGGTTGGTTGAGAACATAGTTGTTGATCAATAATAAAAAAAATCCTCTAAAATACAACTTGCCTAATAATTCTGCACACAGTGTATTTGCCGGTATGTGAACATATGTACAGTATAGAAAAATATGTACCATAATGGGAGACATATTTACCTGGATTGGGCCAGGATGGGGGCCATATTTGCCAGGAAGGAGCCCAGGATGGGGTACTTTAAAACAGGATGGAGCACATTATTACATAATGGGGCAACTTGTATGCCTTTATAGGATTTAGAATGCTACAAGGGCCCATACATCTGACCAACAGGCGTGGGGGGTCAGGTCCAAATTTTGAACTGAGACCATTGACCTGTAGTTATGCTATTGTCTATCAGAGATCCACCCATGCCTATTAACCCCTTAGATTGCACTGTCAAACTCTGACAGCATGCTTTAACGCGCTCCAGCGGGGATTGTGCTGTTTCCTGCCTCCATATGCGGCCCTGTGATGCGATCATGGGGCACCAATGGGTTCTCATGACAGCGTGGGGTCAGCTGATCGCTCTGTCATGACTCTTTTCCTTTGAATGCTGGCAGAGTGTAGGCACTCACAGGAGATCAGCATTTCTGCTGATTAGAGCAATGCGGAAGCATCTCTCTGATCAGTGGAAGTGATCGGATAGCGCAAGGGGACGAGTAAAATCGACAAAAAAATGTAAAAAAAAAGTTTTCAAAATAAGAAAAAAATAACACTAAGATTTCAATTCACACTATTTTGCCCTACTAAAAATAAAACAATAATAATAATTAAAAAAATTTTTTTTTAGTATTGCTGGGCTCAGAAATGCTTGATCTATCAAAATTTAAAATCAATCAATTAATCAATTAATCAACAGTCTTTTTTTTTATAAAAGCTTTCAGTTTAATAAGGGCGTCTGATGTGGACAGAGGACCTATCACTTGACATAATTATGATATTTTTAGTACCTATTGTAAATGCTGCTGGTCTCCTGAAGCTGGCATTGTGGGGGTTTTTTTTTGTTCCTGCACCTCTCTGTTCCTGAAATATAGCCCCCTTTTTTCTGTTTTTACATTTAGTTGTTTTAGTAGCTAAGTGGGCTCTTTTCTCAAAAAGATTTCCATACAAAAAAGTTGAAAAGTTGAGGACCATGCTCACTTGGCTAAAAAGACTTCATCTGCATACAAAGAAGAGGTTGGCATTTCTCAGAAAACAAATGTACAATTCAGCAGAATAGTGGCATTTACTCCAGGTAAAAATACATATTTACGACAAATTGATAGGTCCTCTTTCACATAAAAGATCTCATTTCATATAGCCAGTGCTCAGCATAAATAAGTTCAAACTTTTGAAAAGTAACATTTTAATCATTACCTAACATAGCACAAGAACTATTTCCAAATTTCCAAAAGTCTAAGTTTTATATAACATTTTTTAACCCATAAAATGAAAGTAAGGTTGATACACTGTGTAAAGATTTATTAGGCAAGTTGTATTTTAGAGGATTTTTTTTATTATTGATCAACAACTATGTTCTCAATCAACCCAAAAGCTTAATATTTTTGGAAGTTGGAGTGGTTTTTTTTTAGATTTGGCTATCTTAGGAGCATATCTGTTTGTGCAGGTAACTATTACTGTGCAGAATTATTAGGCAAATTAATAAAAACCATATCTATTCCCATCTCACTTGTTTATTTTCACCAAGAAAACCAATATAACTGCACAAAATTTAGAAACAAACATATCTGACATGCAAAAACAAAACCCAAAAAAATTAGTGACCAATATAGCCACCTTTCTTTATGATGACACTCAACAGTCTACCATCCATAGATTCTATCCGTTGCTTGATCTGTTTATGATCAACATTGCGTGCAGCAGCCACCACAGCTTCCCAGACACTGTTCCGAAAGGTGTACTGTTTTCTCTCCCTGTAGATCTTAAATTTTATGAGGGACCACAGGTTCTCTTTGGGGTTCAAATCAGGTGAACAAGGGGGCCATATCATTATTTTTTCATCTTTTAGACCTTTACTGGCCAGTCACGCTGTGGAGTAGTTGGATGCATGTGATGGAGCATTGTCCTGCATGAAAATCATGTTTACTTGAACGATACCGACTTCTTCCTATACCATAGCTTGAAGAAGTTGTCTTCCAGAATTTGGCAGTAGGTCTGGGAGTTGAGCTTCACTCCATCCTCAACCCGAAAAGGTCCCACACGTTCATCTTTGATGATACCAGCCCATACCAGTACCCCACCTCCACCTTGCTGGCGTCTGAGTCAGAGTGGATCTCTCTGCCCTTTACTGATCCAGCCTCTGGCCCATCCATCTGGCCCATCAAGAGTCACTCTCATTTCATCAGTCCATAAAACCTTAGAAGCATCAGTATTAAGATATTTTTTGGCCCAGTCTTGACGTTTTATCTTATGTTTCTTGTTCAAAGGTGGTCATTTTTCAGCCTTCCTTACCTTGGCCATGTCCCTGAGTATGGCACACCTCGTGTTTTTGATACTCCCGAAATGGTGCAGCTCTAAAATATGGCCAAAGTGGTGGCAAATTGCATCTTGGCAGCTTAACGCTTTATTTTCCTCAAATCATGGGCAGTTTTTTTGCGCCTTTTTTGCTCAACACGCTTCTTGCGACCCTGTTGGCTATTTGCCATGAAATGCTTGATTGTTCGGTGATCACGCTTCAAAAGTTTGGCAATTTCAACTGGTATGGATCGTCGTGGGACCCCCTTGGATTACACCAGACCTGGATTTGTTTTTCTTTCTAATAAATTGGTGAAAGAGGGAATGTTGGGGAGTGTTTTTTCAAATAAAAATGTGTTTGTTGTCTATTTTATTTTTTATTACTGACTGGGTTTGTGATGTCGGGTATCTGATACACGCCTGACATCACTAACCCCAGGGCTTGATGCCAGATGACATTACACATCTGGTATCAACCCCATATATTACCCCGTTTGCCACCGCACCAGGCAACGCGATGAGTTGGGGCAAAGCACCAGGATTGACGGATCTAATGGATGCGCCTCTTCTGGGGCGGCTGCAGCCTGCTATTTTTAGGCTGGGGAGTGTCCAATAATGGTGGACCTCCCTAGCCTGAGAATACCAGACCACAGCTGTCCGCTTTACCTTGGCTGGTGAACCAATTTGGGGGGGACCCCATGTTTTTTGTTTTAAATTTATTTATTTTATTTAAAATAACAGCGTGTGTTGCCCTCTATTTTGGATTACCAGCCAAGGTGAAGCTTCCAGCTGTGGTTTGCAGGCTGCAGCCATTTGCGTTACTCTAGCTGGCTACAAAAGATAGGGGGACCGCATGTCATTTTTTTATTATTTATTTTTTGGCTAGATACAAGGCTAAGCACCTTAGTGCCACATGAAAGTCACAAAAGGGTGCCAGCTTAGAATATGCAGGGAGGTGGGACATTATATATGTCTTTCTCATCTATCTATCTATCTATCTATCTATCCATCCCTCTATTCATTCATTCATTCATCCCTCTATCTCTCTGTCTCTATATCTATCTATAAATCTCTATATCTACTAATCTATTGATCTTTCTTGCTGCTTCCGTTTTTTGCAGTCCGCAAAAAAAAAAAGAAGGCACACGGATGTCACACGGATGCCACACGGATGCATCCGTGAAAAAAAGGACCATTTTTGCGGCCCGCAAAAACGGAACGGTCATGTGAATGTAGCCTTAACAGCAGTCACTGCCTGCTGCCGATCACATGTGACCGTGTGCGGGCTGTGTGTACAGGAGTTCAGCTGAGTTCAGATCAGTTGACGTAAGTGTCAGCCGATTAGGCTGGGGCCACACAGGGATTACTGTGATCCCCTCGCATTACACTCGGCTCACGCTCAGTACAGCAGAGCTGAGTATCATGCGTGTGTCCCTGCGACTGAGCTCCGACTGTGCGAGCAGACCTCAGCTGCGGGGGGCGATCTGGCACTCAGGAGGGGTGGGCCAGCACTGAGGAGGGGTGGGAGGGATTTCTCTGCCTCTCTCCTCCGTAGTCGGCTATTGCGATTCTCGCTCTGCACTTGCGGTACACCGATGTACCGCGAGTGCAGTGCGATTTTTCTCTCACCCAATACACTTGAATGGGTAAAAGAGAAAGAGTCTTGCATTACAATTGCAGCATGCTGCAATTGTTTTCTCGGTCCAATTAGGGCTGAGAAAATAATTGCTCATGTGCACTGACACACAGGCTAATATTGGTCCGAATAGAATGCGATGTTTTATCGCACTCCACTCTCACCGTTTGTCTCGCCGTGTGGCTTAGGCCTTACTTGTTCTGTGATTCCCCTGCATCCATCACAGCGTGTGCGGGCTGGAGTTCAGCTGAGTTCAGATCAGCTGACTCCAGTGCTGGACTGAACTCAGGTGACCTCACAGCCCGTACACGCTGCGATGGATGCAGGGGGACACAGAACAAGTAATTGGCCGACACTGGAGTCATCTGATTACTTGTTCTGCTGGCGCTGTGGTCAGGACAGGAGTAGGGATGAATGAGCAGTAAAATGTTCTGGTGCTCGATGGGCGAAGCCCATGTCAATTTTTTTTAAAAAATTCATTAAAAATAAAAAAACAAACACATAACCCTAACCCTAGGGTTAGGGGTAAAAAAAAAAATGTGGGCTCCCGCTGCATTTTCTATTGCTAAGGGTAACCCAAGCAGCTACTGGCTGCTAACCCCCGCTGCTTGGTGTTAACCTTTACTGGCAATGGAAAATCCAGGGAAGCCTTTTTTTTTTTTATAAAGGTTTTTGCCTAAAAACTTTTTTAAAAAAATGACGTGGGCATCGCCATATTTTTTGTACGCTAGCCAGGTACAGCAGGCAGCTACGGGCTGCCCCCAACCCCCAGCTGCCTATTTGTACCCGGCTGGGAACCAAAAATATAGGGAAGCCATTCTTTTAAATTATTTCATGAATTTCATGAAATAATTTTAAAAAAAATGACGTGGGCTTCGCTCATTTTTTTGTGTTCAGCCAGGTACAACCAGGCAGCCGGGGATTGTAATCCACAGCGCAGGGTGGCCCAAGCTTTCTGGGCCCCCTGCTGTAAATTGCAGTCCACAGCCGTCCCAGAAAGTGGCGCTTTCACAGAAGCGCCATCTTCTGGCGCTGTATCCGACTCTTCCAGTGGCCCTGGTGGCAGGTGGCACGCTGGGTAATAAGGGGTTAATACCAGCTATGTTTTACCAGCTGGTATAAAGCCTGAGATTCTTACTGTCAGGTCAAGTTTGACATGGCCATTAAGAATCTCCAATAAAGGGTTAAAAAAAAAAAAAAAGACATCACACAGAGAAAAATACTTTATTAGAAATAAATACGCAGACACAGTAGGGACTACATGTTTATTACTCCCTCTCACCCCTCCACGATCTAGAGATTTCTGTACTGACCATGCCAGGAGAGAGCGAGGGAAAAGAGAGAGAGCGAGGGAAAACAGAGAGAGCGAGGGAAAAGAGAGAGAGCGAGGGAAAAGAGAGAGCGAGGGAAAAAAGAGAGAGCAAGGGAAAAGAGAGAGAGCGAAGGAAGAGAGAGTGCGAGGGAAAAGAGAGAGAGAGCGCGAGGGAAAAGAGAGAGAGCGCGAGGGAAAAGAGAGAGAGCGCGAGGGAAAAGAGAGCGCGAGGGAAAAGAGAGCGCGAGGGAAAAGAGAGAGAGAGGGAAAAGAGAGAGAGGGAAAAGAGAGAGAGAGGGAAAAGAGAGAGAGGGAAAAGAGAGAGCGAGAGGGAATGAAAAGAGAGAGCGAGAGGGAGGGAAAAGAGAGAGCGAGAGGGAGGGAAAAGAGAGAGCGGGAGGGAAAAAGAGAGCGGGAGGGAGGGAAAAAAGAGCGGGAGGGAAAAGAGAGAGCGAGGGGGGGAAGAGAGCGAGAGAGGGAGGGAAAAGAGAGAGCGAGAGAGGGAGGGAAAAGAGAGAGGGAGGGAAAAGATAGAGGGAGGGAAAAGAGAGAGCGAGGGAAAAGAGAGAGAGCGAGGGAAAAGAGAGAGCACGAGGGAAAAGAGAGAGAGCGAGGGATAAGAGAGAGCACAAGGGAAAAGAGAGAGCACGAGGGAAAAGAGAGAGCACGAGGGAAAAGAGAGAGAACGAAAAGAGAGAGCGAGAGAGAAAAGAGCGAAAGGGAGGGAAAAGAGCGAGCGAGGGGGAGGGAAAAAAGAGAGAGCGAGAGAGGGAGGGAAAAGAGAGAGCGAGAGAGGGAGGGAAAAGAGAGAGCGAGAGAGGGAGGGAAAAGAGAGAGCGAGAGAGGGAGGGAAAAGAGAGAGCGAGAGAGGGAGGGAAAAGAGAGAGGGAGGGAAAAGAGAGAGGGAGGGAAAAGAGAGAGGGAGGGAAAAGAGAGAGGGAGGGAAAAGAGAGAGAGAGGGAGGGAAAAGAGAGAGAGGGAGGGAAAAGAGAGAGAGAGAGGGAGGGAAAAGAGAGAGAGGGAGGTATAAGAGGGGTGGGAGAAGAGAGTGGGGTGAGAGAAGAGAGTGGGGGAGAAAGAGGGGAGTGGAGAGAAGAGAGTGGGGAAAGAAGAGGGGGGGAGTGCTCTGTCACCAACTTGCTCCACTCTGTGACTTGTGGTGCAGGTGACAGAGTGGAGACAGTTGGTCCCATGTAGCAGGACAGGTGACAGAGCAGAGCGGTGACATGCTCTGCTGTGACACATGTGGTGCTCCATGGGGCCAGCTTGTCAGTGTCTTGCTGCGTCCTGTAGTGCTGCTGGGAGGAGCACATGATCACACTGCCCGACACCGCCCGCTCTCCTGACATCGCAGCAGAGCGGGCGGGTGGAGAGTGAGATCACATACTTACGTGACAGGGGGAGATTTCAGCTGAACAACTCCCCTGTACTCCACACTGGCGCCCCGTGCCTCACCATCTGCCAGACGCTCAGCCCCTCTTCACCGCTCCACACTGTGCCATCCTCCGGATCCTCCCCTCGATGCTGGGCTGTGACGTGATAGTCATCGCCCACAGCCCTGTCAATCAATCTGAGTGGCGCCAGCATCCTCTGACGTACCCATCAAGTTTGAGAGCCCGGAATTTGACGGGACGTAAGAGGATACTAGCGGCCGCAGCACCAGTAGGTCATGTGACAGGCACTGAGCGTGCAGGATAGCGCCGCTCAGTGCCAGAACTGGAAATAGAAGCCAATGAAGAAAACGCCTATAATGGTAAGTAACGGGATGGCTGAGAGAAAACCGGGTTAAATGCTGCGCTAGAAAACCACGATTCCAATGGATAAAATAAAATCCTTTCCTTTATTGCCACAAGTCAACGCGTTTCGAAGGCATAACCGCCTTCTTCATCAGGACAAGACAGTACAAGAAAAGAACAGCATATCATGTGCTGCTGCACCAAGATGAAGGGGCAGCAGCACATGATATGCTGTTCTTTTCTTGTACTGTCTTGTCCTGATGAAGAAGGCGGTTATGCCTTCGAAACGCGTTGACTTGTGCCAATAAAGGAAAGGATTTTATTTTATCCATTGGAATCGTGGTTTTCTAGCGCAGCATTTAACCCGGTTTTCTCTCAGCCATCCCGTTATCTACCATTTCTGCACCGGGGCTGCTGCTGACCACTGCTGCATAATCTGCCTATATGCTTGCATAGGAGTTGTGCCTGTCACAACCGAAACAGGTGAGTACCTGTCTTTACATGTGTATCCCCTCATCCACTAGATAAGACCCTATTTCTGCGCTTGTTTCTTCCACAGTTTTCTCTCCTGATCTATAATGGTAAGTGGAACTCATAGAGAAAATAAAAAAAATGGGTGAACCACCCCTTTAACTAATTTGAATAAAACTGAAAATTTTGAGATAAAAGTTTTATTAACCTTACTTTCATATTATGAGTTAAAAATGTGCTATGAAACTCAGTCTCATCAATATTTTGGAAATTGTTCTTGTGTTCAGTGAGATATTGATTAAAATCTTACTTTTCAAAGGGGTGTATATCAATTTCTGCTGAGCACTGTGAATGCACATGAATGGGTTTGTACTCGTCCAAAGCAACATTTTGTGAGCAGAAATGAGTTCTTGCTTATTCTAGACAACTTAATCACATAATCATTTTAGTAAATTATACTTTGGAAAATTAAAACAAGACTAGAGCTTTTTAATAATGAAGCTTTTTACTCACAGAAGATGAAACAAAGATTAAAAAAATGACATTATGCTTACAGGGGAACATGAAGTAGGCACACATTGGCTGACTCAATCACTAGGCACCTAATTGCTGTTCAGAGCATTATGGAATCAGAAGAGTAATGTTCTGCATGCCCTCACACAGCTGTGCCTTGGTTAAAGTACACAGATTTTCCGGCAAAATAATAATTTATACATACATCTAAAAGAGGAAGCGTTCAAGTGTCCTAATGTGAGAGCTTATTTGAATCCTATTAATCAACTATAAAAAGAGATAAAACTTTGAACTCTGGGAAAGTATGGTAATATCAGGCTTTTCTCTGACTGGGAATAGTGCATTTTTCAGATAGAAACAAAACAAAGAATCTGGCGCTCAAATTTTGTACTAGTGAGTCAATAATTTTAATGTGGCAAAAAATGGGGTACAAAAATATGCGTTTCAGTTTCAAAGAAACCTTCCTCAAACGTACACTAAAACAAAACAAAAGAAAAAAGGGGAGATATAAATATAGACAAAAAGGTACAAAAGCATACGCCATATTTATTTGTTCGGCTGTTCTAGACTTGTTAAAGGGAACCTGTCAGGTCCAATATGTACCCAGAACAACAAGCTGTTCTGGGTGCATATTGCTAATCCCTGCCTAACCGTCCCTGTATACACTAGCACTTGAAAAAGACAAGCAGGCACTCCAATACTGCGGTGCACGTATCGCTGGATGGTCTCCACAACTCGAGTAAATAATAGGGATCGGCACTCATAGATTTTTCTTTCAATTCTTGTTTTCTTTATTTTAAATCATAGTACATAAAACACCAAATAGTGTGACGCGTTTTGGTCAAAGGGATAACATGACCTTTCTCAAATACAGCCTAGATCATACTATACCTTACCACATATAAATACATCCTAGTGGTATACACAGACAGCTGTAGCATATTAAACACAAATCCACTGAATTAACCCCTTATATCCCAAACAAAAACAAGAACATTTGAAAGGAGAAGCTGAACCCCCAATCTTCCATATCTCACTGCAAAATCCATAAAGCGATTTTCCCCATAATCTTAATATACTCAAAATTAGGAAAAAATTAAATAAAATAAAAAATATATATTTTTTTATATATATAGTTACAAAAAAAAACCACGCACTATTTACTATATGAAAGTTGATGTTCAGGTCCCTTTTTAACAAACTTAAAACAATAAATTGGTCACATGATATCCATAAGATTTGCTGAGAACATTTTCTATTCCTATTTTCAAAGTTCATTTAAGGTTACTCCATAAAGGAATCGCTGTTTATCCAAATTTAAATATACTTCATAGTTTTGATATCCATTCATGTTTACAAAGTTCCTTTGGAGTCAGTATGTAAAAAAATCACTTTTTCATTCTCCCTCCATTCATAGTTTCCAAAGTTCATTTGCGAACACAATCCAGAGTAATCGATATCCTCCAAGTCTGAACATGGTCCAAAAAGGAATCCTCATTATTAAACCTGCATCAATCAGCTGAGCTCCAATGTTCCACTATGTGTGCGATCTGATGTGTTATTGTGTGTGCGCGATCTGATGTGTGTGTGTATATGTGTTTGTGTGTGTGTGTGTGCGATCTGATGTGTGTGTGTATATGTGTGTGTGTGTGTGTGTGTGTGTGTGTGTGCGATCTGATGTGTGTGTGTATATGTGTGTGTGTGTGTGTGTGTGTGTGTGTGTGCGATCTGATGTGTGTGTGTATATGTGTGTGTGTGTGTGTGTGTGTGTGTGTGTGCGATCTGATGTGTGTGTGTGTATATGTGTGTGTGTGTGTGTGTGCGATCTGATGTATGTGAGTGTCTGTCAGAAGCAAGGGAGGACTGCGTGAAGTCACATCCAGGGCCTGGTAAGTATGATTCTCCTGGGAAAGGTTATCTGCTTTTTGGGGGGGATAAACTTTTCCCCAACTGTATTTATGTATTTCCCAGAGAATAAGCCCTCTCCAAGAAAATAAGCCCTGGTGCATTTTTTGGTGTAAAAAAACCCAATGTCTTATTTTCGGGGAAACACGGTACTACAGAACATCTTGCTGTAAAAAGATGCATAAACATAACAAATTCTGTAATGTACAATGCAATTCTAAAATAATTCAAAAAAGGTAATTTTACAAGAACTATATTAGAATGGAAATAAAATAAGAAGTTCAATGTCAACAGCTGGCGCATCACATGCATCACTAAGACACTGAATTATGACTCTAATGCCTTGTGGAACATTCTTGTATTCTGCTGCCAACACAGAAATAGAGCTAGAAACTCCTCTTCATAGCAAACAATACGACTAAAAAACTAGTCAGTGACTATAACAGAGGCTTTCAAACGCCTCTTTATATGGTTACATGAGCTACGAAATCAATCATTGTCAGAGCAAGTCCTAAGTGTGTGAAGCTACCAGACGTGTGCTGCAGTCAGAGACCATAGCACTTCCATGGAGAACTCAACACTGCATGTGACAGCACAAATTGACACCAACCTGTGCCAAAACACAACTTTCAAAATGCCTCCTTCATCACTGGTGATAGGTATACCACAGGGTACAATGTTCTCATGATATATGGATGTGGCATATCCTGGGACATGCCACCATGAGCACAATCTGTGTAATACGCTAACTAATATAAATGATCCAAGCAAGTGCCTCAACACCTTTAGATGTCTACTCAACAATCCAGTAACATTAAAAGATAAAAGTAGTGTTTAAATCATTGGCAAAATTACAAAAAGTCCTGTGAGTTGTAATTATGTATTGTATTCTCCATTACTAGAGCATAGCTCCAAAAGATAAAAAATACAAAACTTGAAAAGTGATTTTCCAGAATTTTAGATAATTGGCTCTGATGTAGGGAATGTTATAAAAGAAAGAACTTATTACTACGATATGTAGCATTGGAATATCCCGCCATGATGGCAGTCTTTGCCGATTCTAGTAGTCATGACCACCCATGTATTAGTCACCAGAGTATTGCAACTAAACACTGCCCTTAGCATTGAAGTTTGCATGTACTCCTTGTGCTCACTGAGGCCATTGATTGGCTGCAGGAGATGACTGAAGAACAGGAGGTCATCACTATAAGACTTGTGAGAACCACAGCGGTATAGTTGACTGTATACTGTATATATTGAACTAGATGATATAAACAACATATAGTAAATGCCTAGGCTCATTCTACTGGCATCTAACAAAACGACAACTGTGAAAGTGTAAACTAACATGCTACGAACCAACATTAAAAGTCCTATCAAAATGTATCTTTTAAAAAAATGTTGAAAATACAAAAGTGCATAGAAGTCATAAACCCAGATTAATTAACACTAACGTTGTGCATACCAGTCTTAATGAAAAGCTTTCTGAGTAGGATGCACGTAAATCCATTAAGACACTGTAAAAAAGGAAAAAGAGGCGCTCCCTGTATGATACCACTATCTATGGGTGAAAACATACTAACCAATTGTCTGTTTCCCTGGACAGGTTGTGTGCAGCACAACTCCCTGTGAAGGTAGAAGAAATTACAGTTTGAGGCTGCTGCTTCAGCTGCTGACCTCACACCAGTGGGTGAAGGCGGTAATAATTGTTGAAAATTGGGAAAAAAAGAAGGTGGATGCCGGGCTCTGCAACTTAAGAAGACAGCTCCAAACCACAGGGATAATGTCAGAAGTGTTGGGAGATTTGTGACAACTCTAGGACCGGAGCTTCACATTGCTCTGTGATTTTAAATGTGTTTTGCTTTTTGTTGGTGTTTGTTGTTAATGCCATTATCCTTGCTAGTAGCGCCTTAGTAGTTCACCTCAGGTGCAGCTGGTTTGTGACCACTCCCATCTCCTTTAAATAGTCACTTGATATATCACCTGATGCCAGTATTAGAATCTCATTCTGTTTATGACCACCTTGGAGGGAGGAAGTTCTCTTGGAGCTACTGGTATTATGCTGCTGGAGCTTAACTGTTGCAGTGCTATGTTTTGGAGCCCAGTTGTCTGCAGCCTTGGTGTCTGGCTGCAACAGGGAAGTTTGCTTGTATATCCATTTATCTGTGTTCCCCTGTTTGCCATCCTTTTCCTGTGTATCGTTACTGTAGTGCTGATGTTTAGCACACTCACCAAGATTGTAACGTGATGGCAACGAGGGGAAGAACTTGTATAGAGACGTTGCGGGAGCTCAGGGACCAGACACAGATTAGTGTCAGGAAGTGGCCCATCCCCCTCTCCCTATCGTCAGGGTCCTCCTCTCCTTTACCATCCCAGTGGATACCTGTGGTTTTTGCCATGTGCTGGACAGTCGTTGGTTGGAGCGCATGTGCCACACCATGTGTTGGACACTCACTAGTCCAAGCGTGACATTATTGCCGACCTATATATTTTTCAGAGTCAAATATGGCTCAGAAGCCTACATTATTACCTCCATCTCCAGCTTACGTTGGTGGTTAACTTGAAGGTCAGGTGACAAGAGAAGTAAGCACAAATAGATGCGGCATTCCTTCTATAGGTATTATCCAGCCAAGTCTGGACTTGATGGTCCTGAGGTCCCTTGTTTAAAAGGGGGTACTTTAATGAGTGGCACTCATGCTTCAGTGATATGTGACAACTCTGGGACTGCAGCTTAACATTGCACTGCAATGCATCTTTCCTCAGGTGTTCAATATGATTTACATTTGGACTGATTGCTGGCCACTTCAGAACTCTTCAGTACTTTGTTTCCATCCAGTCCTCGGTGCATTTTGAAGTATGTTTGCGGTCAGTTTCTTGCTGGAAGACCCATCACCTAGCATGCAATCCTTTTATAATCTTCATATTTGATGATGCCATTGTAGTGCTAAGATGTTAGTGGCCATTAGGAATCCATATTGGTAGTCTGTCTTTAAGAAACCCTTTAAGATACTAGACAATAAAGGGTGCTTTACACGCTACGACATCACTAGCTATAGCTAGCGATGTCGTGCGCGATAGCACCCGCCCCCGTCGTACGTGCGATATGTTGTGATCGCTGCCAAAGCGAACATTATCACTATGGCAGCATCATACGCACATACCTTGTCATACCGCTGAACAATCCCTCCTTCAAGGGGGAGGTGCGTTCGGTGTCATAGCGACGTCACTGCGGGGTCACTAAGCGGCCAGCCAATAGAAGCGGAGGGGCGGAGATGAGCGGGCCGAACATCCCGCCCACCTCCTTCCTTCCTCATTGCCGGCGGGATGGAGGTAAGGAGATGTTCGTCGCTCCTGCGGTGTCACACATAGCGATGTGTGATGCTGCAGGAACGACGAGCAACATCACTACTTACCTGACAACGATTTTTTGTTATTAAACGACCTCTCCAAAACAAACGATTTTTGTCCTTTTTGCGATCGTTTTAGGTTGCTCCAGCCTGTCACACGCTGCGACGTCGCTAACGACGCCGGAAGTGCGTCACAAACACCGTGACTCCAACGATATATCGTTAGCGATGTTGCAGCGTGTAAAGCCCCCTTAACAGTTTAGTTTATATCAGCTTGTTTTTCTGTAATTTTCCCAAATACCTGGAATCATAGCTCTAGTATCAATGTTTAGTGAGAATGTGCAGGTTTATAGTATGGTAAAACATCTGGTACCAGGAGAACTTGGCATGTCTCATCTGGTGACGTATTTGTCCGGTGTAGATTGACATCTAAAGAGTTGGCCACTCAGAAGAGGGATACTATATTGGACAAATGGAACCTGTTAGAGTTTGTGTAACATTTGGTTACGCAAGCATTTGTTTTCAAGAGAGATATAAACTGGTGAATATTCCAGGGAAGTCAGAAGCATGTTAACCTGTGGACTAAAAGGGGGCACCTGTGACACCACAATGTGGATCCCAGGAGTTTCTCTGTCTTCGCTGTTTTGCTTCTTACAGCTGATGTTTCCGGACAGATGAAATGTGTTACTCCTGGTGAAGTTTTTTCTATGTAGTGTGCAATGTAAGTACTTTACCTTTGTGATTTATATTATGCAAAAGTGAATGCAATATCACATTATTTCTTATTTTCTGTAATCACTGAATCATTCTGATAAAATGAATCACCTTCTTTAAAGCCATATCTGAATATCTGATCCCTTTAAATACTTGGCAAAACAGCCGTGTACACAGTCAAGGCACGCAGTGCCAGAGGCAGCAAAAAAACCCCAAAACATCTTTGAACCTCCACCATATTTGACTGTAGGTACTGTGTTCTTTTCTTTACAGGTCTTTTTCCATTTTTGGTAAACAGTAGAGTGATGTGCTTTACCAAAAAGCTCTATTTTGGTCTGCAGTCTAGCTTTTTTATGCATCTGTGTCAGCAGTAGGGTCTTCTGCCATAGTGTTTCATTTCATTCAAATGTCAATGGATAATTAAATAGTGAAAGGAGTGAAAAAACTATACCAATAAACACGTATACTTATGTAAAAACAAAACGTAAAGAAAATATTTGATATGTCCAAAACAACCCAATCTATAAAACTGTCACACTAATTAGCAGTTTCATTGAACACCATAAATAACAAAGTGGCAAAAAACAGTTTTTTCATCATACTGCCAAAAAAAGTGGAATAAAATGCGATCAAAAAGTTGTATATTAATAAAATGGTATCACTGAATCCATCATATTGTCCCTCAAAAACAAGCTGGCATACATCTCTATAGGCAGAAAAATAAAAAAAGCTACAGCTCTCAAAAGAAAGTGATGAAAAAACAATTTCTACACAATGAGTTGTTGTTAATGTTTAAAAGCGGCAAACCATAAAAAAGTTATAAATGTGGTATCACTGTAATCATACTGACTCGAAGAATAAACTTGTCTTATCATCAATAAATATGTCAGCTTATTCCTTAAAAAAACATGCCCTTACATGACTCTGTCGGCAGAAATCTAAAAAAATTATAGCATTCAAAATATGCTGGTGCATAAACATTTTTGCAAAAAAAAAAGTGTTTTTAGTGTGTGATAGTAGCCAAACATAAAGAAAACTTTATTTCTGATATCGCTGTAATCGCTCTAACTCTAAAGCAGGCTTTACACACACGACATCGCTAGCGATGCCACTGGTGAAAGCACCCGCCCCCGTCGGTTGTGCGTCACGGGCAAATCGCTGTCTGTGGCGCACAACATCGCTTACACCTGTCACACATACTTACCTGCCTAGCGGCGTCACTAACCGGCCACCAATAGAAGCGGAGGGGTGGAGATGAGCTGGGCCGAATATCCCGACCACCTCCTTCCTTCCTCATTGCGGGCGGCTGAAGGTACGGTGATGTTCCTCGTTCTTGGAGTGTCACACGTAGCGATGTCAGCTGCCGCAGGAACGATGAACAACCTGCGTCCTGCAACAGCAACGATAATCGGGATAGGAACGACTGGTCAACGATCAACGATTAGGTAAGTAATTTTGATCGGTAACGGTCGTTCCTGCGTTTCACACGCAACGACGTTGCTAACGAGGCCAGATGTGCGTCAAGAATTCCGTGACCCCAACGACATCTCATTAGCGATGTTGTTGAGTGTAAAGCCTGCTTAAGAATAAAGCCACCTAATCAATAATACCGTATGGTGAACAACGTAAAAAATAATAAAAGCAATTCTTGGCCTGTTGTCGATTTATTCATTCTTCCTCCCAAAGATCACAGTAAAGGCTGCTTTACACCAGACAATCTATCGTGCGATCGCTGGCGATGCCGGCCTGTGTGACACTTCCTAGCGACGCAATATCGCTCACAAATCGTGAGTCGTGTACTGCTCGCTAGGTTCCATAATATCGTTTAATTTAGTTGTTCATCGTTTCCGTGGTAGCACACGCCGCTCCATGTGACACCACGGGAACGATGAACAGCAGCTCACCTGCGTCACGCGGCCGACGCCGGCTATGTGAAGGAAGGAGGTGGGCGGGATGTTTACGTCCCGCTCATCTCCGCCCCTCCGCTTCCATTGGCCGGCGGCCGTGTGACGTCGCTGTGACGCCGAACGTCCCTCCCACTCCAGGAAGTGGACGTTCGCCGCCCACAGCGAGGTCGCACGAGAGGTAAGTATGTGTGACGGGGGTTGCAGACTTTGTATGCCACGGGCAGCGATTTGCCCGTGACGCAAAAAGGACGGGGGCGGGTACGATCGATTGTGAAATTGCACAATCGGTCGTACCGTGTAAAGCAGCCTTAAGGCTTGGTTCACATTTATCCTGCATGCTACACCGAGTGCTTTGACCGCGGTTTATGTATAAATCTCCAAAATACACAATTCAGACAGAACCCTCAATGGAAAATTCACTATAAGGAGGCAGACGGAGTAATTCTGGACTGTGTCTGTCATATTATCCGGTCATATTATTTTGCTTTTTATTATCCGGTGTTGTCCATCTTTTTAAGTGTTCATAACAGTGCAATCAACCAGTTTTGTGCACTTTTGAAAAGAACAACGCTGAAAAGAGGCCAGTTGGAGTCCAGAGTAAGGGAGGCGTCACACGCTACAATATATCGGGCGATATGTCGTCGGGGTCACGGATTCCGTGACGCACATCTGGCATCGTTAGAGATATCATAGCATATGACAGCTACGAACGACTGTGAACGAGCAAAAATACTCACCTTATCGTTGCTCGTTGACACGTTGTTCATTTCCATAATGTCGTTCCTCCTTCTGCGCGCCGGTTGTTTGTCGTTCCCGTGGCAGCACCCTGGGAACGACGGACACAGCTTACCTTGCGTCCCGCCGGCAATGCGGAAGGAAGGAGGTGGGCGGGATGTTATGTCCCGCTCATCTCCGCCCCTCCGTTTCTATTGGGCAGCCGCTGTGTGACGTCGCCGTGACGCCGAATGTCCCTCCCCCTTCAGGAAGAGGATGTTTGCCACCCACAGCGACGTTGTTTGGGAGGTAAGTACATGTGACAGGGCTAAACGACTTTGTGCGCCACGGGCAACAAATTGCCCGTGACGCACAAACGACGGGGGCGGGTGTGATTGCTCATGTGATTGCACGATATATCGTACCGTGTAACGCCGCCCTACGTCCAGAATAACTCTGCTGCCTCATTATAGTGAACGGTTCCCTCGAGGGTGTCATCTGAATTAGGTTATTTGGAGATTTAGATTGAAAGCATGATGTAAGTGCAACATAGAGCACAGGATAAATGTGATCTAAAATTATATGTAAAATGTTGCCAAAAAAAAGCCTGGCACCTATACACACTTGTAGGATGTGCAGGTCAGTCTTTTGAAATATTTGCAGTGAGTTTTTTTCTGACTGAGCACTCCGCCCTATAAACCAGGCTGTGTTCACAATCCTTATACCAGGAGTCCTAGCTGCCCAGACATGGAGGTTAGTCCAGATAGTGGCATTTCAAGTTAGATTTTTAGTCTAGCTGCCCAGACAAGGATGTTTTTAACCTAGATAGTGGCATTTTAGTTAGGGACCCGGAATATTGAGATTTACCTTGCCATTTGGTTTCCGGGCTTACATGCATTGGCCAATTCATAAACTAAAAATCTCATTTTTTCATATAGCAGTAATGCAGTACCAGAGTTCCCTTATACATTGATGGCATTTAGTGTGCGGCTGTATCCATTTTGTATTTGCTAGGTTTTTTCAGCTGGCACCTATACACACTTGTAGGATGTGCAGGTCAGTCTTTTGAAATATTTGCTTTTCTGGCATGTGAGAGGCTCTGCCAATGTAACATGGCACCCTCAATCCATTCCAACAAGATCTGCACTCCAATATGGTGCTCTTCCCTTCTGAGCATTGCACTGTGCCTCAAAAGTAGTTTATGACCACTTATGGGATATTGGCATACTCTGAATAAATTGCGCAACAAATTGTACTGTTTTGGTTTTTCCTATTACCCCTTTTGAAAATTTAAAACTTGGGGTAAAGAAAAACTTTATTTGAAAAAAGGGAAATTTATACATTTGCTCAGCCTAATGTTATACAATTCTGTGAATCACCTACAAGTTAAAATCACTACACCGCTAGATGAATTATGAATTTTTTGAAAGGTGTAGTTTCCAAAATGGGGTCACTTGTAAGGGTTTCTGCTGTTTTGGCATGTCTATTCCAACCAAAATGGCACTCCAAAATTCAAATTGCACTCCATTACTTCTTAGCCTGCCCAAAAACTAGTTTTCCATTACATATGGAGTATCAAAGAAATTGCACAGCAAATTTTATGATCCATTTTTTACTGTTACCCTTGTGAAAATCAAATATTTGGGGCTAAAGTAACATTTTTGTGGTTAAAATGTCTTCTCTCATTTCCATGGTTCAATGTTTTAAAATTCTGTGAAGCACCTGTGGAATCAAGGTGCTCACCACATATCTAGATAAATTCCGTGAGAGGTGTAGTTGCCAAAATGGGGTCACTTGTGAGGTATTTCCCCTGTTTAGGCAAATTTCAAACTTTTTCACCACATATAATATATTGGCGTACTCAGGAATAGTGATGGGTGGACTTGCTGATGCCTGAGATCGGCGGGTCCAACTGGGTTTAAAAAAAATAAAATAAATGGTTCCAGTCCGGATTTGATCCCAGATATTTGTCTGGAAGCCAGTTCCCATATACAGTCATAGGAAAAAGTTTGGGCACCCCTATTAATGTTAACCTTTTTTTCTTTATAATAATTTGGGTTTTTGCAACAGCTATTTCAGTTTCATATAACTAATAACTGATGGACTGAATAATATTTCTGGATTGAAATGAGGTTTATTGTACTAACAGAAAATGTGCAATCCGCATTTAAACAAAATTTGACCGGTGCAAAAGTATGGGCACGTCAACATAAAAGTGACATTAATATTTTGTAGATCCTCCTTTTGCAAACATAACAGCCTCTAGTCGCTTCCTGTAGCTTTTAATGAGTTCCTGGATCCTGGATGAAGGTATATTTGACCATTCCTGTTTACAAAACAATTCCAGTTCAGTTAAGTTTGTTGGTCGCCGAGCATGGACAGCACACTTCAAATCATCCCACAGATTTTCAATGATATTGAGGTCTGGGGACTGGGATGGCCATTCCAGAACATTGTAATTGTTCCTCTGCATGAATGCCTGAGTAGATTTGGAGCGGTGTTTTGGATCATTGTCTTGCTGAAATTTCCATCCCATGCGTAACTTCAACTTCGTCACTGATTCTTGCACATTATTGTCAAGAATCTGCTGATACTGAGTTGAATCAATGCGACCCTCAACTTTAACAAGATTCCCGGTGCCGGCATTGGCCACACAGCCCCAAAGCATGATGGAACCTCCACCAAATTTTACTGTGGGTAGCAAGTGCTTTTCTTGGAATGCCGTGTTTTTTTGCCTCCATGCATAACGCCTTTTTGTATGACCAAACAACTCAATCTTTGTTTCATCAGTCCACAGGACCTTCTTCCAAAATGTAACTGGCTTGTCCAAATGTGCTTTTGCATACCTCAGGCGACTCAATTTGTGGCGTGCTTGCAGAAACGGCTTCTTTCGCATCACTCTCCCATACAGCTTCTCCTTGTGCAACGTGCGCTGTTTTGTTGACCGATGCACATTGACACCATCTGCAACAAGATGATACTACAGGTCTTTGGAGGTGGTCTGTGGATTGTCCTTGACTGTTCTCACCATTCTTCTTCTCTGCCTTTTTGATATTTTTCTTTGCTTGCCACTTCTGGGCTTAACAAGAACTGTACCTGTGTTCTTCCATTTCCTTACTATGTTCCTCACAGTGAGAACTGACAGTTTAACTCTCTGAGACAACTTTTTGTATCCTTCCCCTGAACAACTATGTTGAATAATCTTTGTTTTCAGATATTTGAGAGTTGTTTTGAGGAGCCCATGATGCCACCTTAAATACCTTTTCTCATGATTGGATACACCTGCCTATGAAGTTCAAAGCTCAATGAGGTTACAAAACCAATTTAGTGCTTTAGTAAGTCAGTAAAAAGTAGTTCGGAGTGTTCAAATCAAGAAATTGATAAGGGTGCCCATACTTTTGCACCGGTCAAATTTTGTTTAAATGCGGATTGCACATTTTCTGTTAGTACAAGAAACCTCATTTCAATCCAGAAATATTACTCAGTCCATCAGTTATTAGATATATGAAACTGAAAAAGCTGTTGCAAAAACCCAAATTGTTATAAAGAAAAAAGGTTAACATTAATAGGGGTGCCCAAACTTTTTCATATGACTGTATGTCTATGGGGACCAGAATCTGGTGCTTTAACACTAGACGTCCCAGAGAGGGGTCATTTAACATTTTTACCTTTGGAATGGGTTGAGCTCGAAATTTCTGGGAATTCTAGTGTTAAAATAGTGGTAGAAAAAATAGGGGGATTGGAGCAGGCACATATCCAATGCGGCTATAACGCTATTTCCAGGACCGCTCATTATCCTTCATGCATAAAAACTGCTTTCTCTGCCTACTGGCAGTCCCCGCATCTCTGACTAGTTGCAGGCAGATGTGCCCCTTTGTGACAGCATGTATGATTGCTATCAATGAGCGGTGCTGTGTGAGTCCTTATATGATGTAAAATAAATAAATAAAAAATTTGGCATGGGGTCTCACCATATTAGGATATCCAGCACAGATAAAACAAACGGCTACAGGCTGCAGCCCCCAGCCGTGCGCTTATCTTGGCTGTGTATCAAACTAAGAGGAACCGCATACAGTTTTTTTATTTATTTATTTAAATGAATAATTAAAAAAAAAAAAGCATGCACTCCCCCCCAATTGGATGAGGAAAGGAGTGAATATGTATAAAGTTAATGAGCGGACCCAGAAATAGTGTGAGTGGTCTGGAAGCATTATACAGCTGCATGAGAGACTCGGTAAGTATTTTGCACCTTTTTCCCCCTTTTTTGTGTATTTTTATTGTATTTTTTTAAATACCTGAGTTGCCAGACCCAGATCATTATCCGTAGTTCCCTGAGAACTCCAGGCCCGGGGTTGGTGCTCGGGTACTTTTGAATCCATGCGGATCCGGACTTTCACAGTCCGGGTCTGCCCATCACTGCTCCAGGGAACTTGTGCAACAAAATGTATGGTCCATTTTCTTTTGTTACCCTTGTGAAAATTGAAATATTATGGGTGTAAAGCAATATTTTTGAGGAAAAAAAGTAAAATTGTAATTTCTTCATTTCACATTGCTTAATACAATTGTTGAATGTGGTTTTGAGCACTTTGTAGGGTGTAGTTTTAAAAATGGAGTCACTTTTTGATATTTTCCATTACATAGGCCCTCAAACTCAATTCATAGTAGGATGTGGTCCATAAAAAAATTAATTTTGTAAATTTTGTTGGAAAAATGGAAAATTGCTGATAACATTTTAACCATTCTAAAATTATGTTTCAAATAATGATACAGATGTAATGTAGATATGTGGCAAATGTTATTTATTAATGATTTTGTGTGATATACAGTAGCCATCCGGTTCAAGGATATAAAAACGCAAATGTTCAAAAATTGTGAATTATTCACATTTCTTTTATAATTTTTTTTATATTTTCATAAACAAATGCAAATCACATCAATAGTTCAAAGTCTCACAATGTCTCAGACTACCTTTAGGCATGATAGATAAACGCATTCACAAATTACAGTTCTAACCTAATCAATCTGTTACTTCATGTGAGATTTTGGAACCATTAAACTTTTGGCCACATGTAAGACTCTGTAACAATCAAGTTTTTTACCTGCCGGCGAATAGAATGATTGAACTGTTTTCTGTGTTTATCTACAATTCTTCCACTATCGCTAAGTGGGGAACCAAATTATGATCAAGGACTACCACCACCAAAATTATATTTAGAGGGGTACAACACCATCATCCACAATTGCCCATTACATGCTGGAGTTGGAAACCGATTTTACATTTTTAATTTAAAGAATTCTTTTTTAGCTTATATATCTATGACCTTGTGTATTTGATTATCAGGAAAAAGGAGAAGTAGAAGAAGAATTTAATTTATAGGTCTTTAATATTGATGAGCGAGAACTACAATGATTAAGTTGACATTATTTTAGCCACTTGGAGTCACTGTTTTGTTAGTATCTAGATGAAGCTCCAAGATTATTCTGGGAAATCATTAAAATATTTATTTATATAATTAATTATGAATCTGTAGACAGCTAAAGCTTTATAACTCACACATCTTGTCTTACACAACTAACGTTATTCTATATGCTATATTTTATAAATGCTTCTATAAATGAAATACATTTGCATATAACTATATAACTATCACATACGTAGGTATTAGGATGCTGACCTTATACCAAGCAGCAGTGCTTAACAAAACAGCAAATAATAATTTTTTTCTGAATAGCTTATTACACATAAGATAGAGTCTTCTATAGTGAGGTGTTTTGGAGACACAGTTGAAAAATGTCACTGTCAGTTATTAAAAAATTGAAAAGTGACACAAAAACATTTAGGCGATATACGGCTTACTCTAAAACCCCGACACGCATAGCGATGTCATTAGCGAGATCGCTGAATCGTCACAGGTTTTGTGATGCAACAGCGACCTTGCTAGCGATCTCACTTTGTGTGACACATAGCAGCGACTGCCCCCCCCGCTGCGATATCGCCGATCGTACCTGAACGTCCTGGTTCATGTTTTGATCATTGGTGTCCCGCTGGGCAGCATGCATTGTTGTGTTTGACGCCATAACAACGACGAGCGACCTTGTTGGCGACTCAGAACTCAGCGTTCTATCGAGGTCTGAGTTGTTAGAATAGCTGCTGTTTGACAGGGTCCCAACAACTGCCAATGTCGTTATACGGATCGCCGTATCGTGTCTGCATTGCTAATTAAAACTGCCTGTTTGACAGCTCACTAGCGACCATGTAGCGACGTACCAGCGTTCCTGACCAGGTCTTATCATTGTCGGGATCGCTGAAACGTCGCTACATGTAACGGGATCCTAACTCTAACTTTTTTTTATATCTTCAACCCTATTCGTAATCAAAGATGATCACGTGCTCTCATGATTGTGCAAACTTAATTCTAGTGAAAAGTGTATGACAAATTATAACAGCACTGTACAAATATGTATAGCGCTAACTGGGGGTCAGAAACGCACCAGTGTGAAGAACCGTCCAAAGTGTAAAAGTAGCCAAACTAAAAACACAGACCACCGTGCTAGTTAGTGATGGTGCAGAGAAGGTCAATAAAAAAGTATATATTAATGGAATTGTACCTGTAGAAAATAGTTCTCATCTATACGTGAATGCAAAGAATCATGCCTGTATCATTGAGGATGAGATCTGTCTGTGCAGTTGCGATGGAGTTCTGCCACAATGAATGGTAGCTACGTGGCCAGATATGAAACGTGTTGATATTCTCCTTAATAGTTGTCTGTTAGGTGAAAGTGGTTGGGATGGCATTTCGAAAGTATCCAAAAGTTTTAAAGTTGGTACAGTGTGGTTTGTTCAGTGAATTTCAGCAGGTAGCATTCCAGGCAGCAAGGTGCGCAGTCAGTTTCACGGAGCTGCCATGTGACGTCACAGTCTGTGGAATACAGTGGTGAAGGAACCAAAATACCTACACGTTTTAGAAAAACGCTATTTTCCTTTGTTAGGTTAATGTTCCATCCTGTGTCTTACTCTTAACTCCTTTTATAGTTGTCTATTTTGCGTGCAGGGAAAATTCATGGATGAACCAGTCAATTAAGGAGAGATATGCTAATGCTTAAACCAAAGTCCACAAGAATCATGAATTGTATTATATAATTAAAACTAAATATTTCATTATTTGACAAATAAAAAACTATAAAATATATGTGTGTGTATACTGTATAATTTAATATATACCGTGTTTTTCCAAAAATAAGACACTGTCTTATATTTTTTTTGCCCCCCAAAAAAGCGCTAGGGCTTATTTTTGGAGGAGGTCTTATTCTTGGAGAAACATGGTTGGGGGTAAGTTTACCCCCCAAAAAAGCAGACCCCCCCCACTTCCCAGGAGACTCATACTCACCAGACCAGGACGTCTGCGTGGTTCCCAGGGCCTCCTGTGATCTCCGGTCGGTGCTGCACGCCGTCCTACCCTGCAGCTAGCTGACACACACAGAAGATCCCAGACACACACAGCAGATCACACACAGACACACAGCAGATCACAGATATACACAGCAGATCGATCACACACAGCAGATCGCAGGCACACACAGCCGATCACAGATACACACAGCCGATCACAGATACACACAGCCGATCACAGATACACACAGCCGATCACACACAGCAGATCGCAGGCACACACAGCCGATCACAGATACACAGCCGATCACAGATAGACACAGCCGATCACACACAGCAGATCGCAGGCACACACAGCCGATCACAGATACACACAGCCGATCACAGATACACACACAGCAGATTGCAGATATACACAGCAGATCACACACAGCAGATCCCAGGCATGCACAGCCATCACAGATACACACATTCGATCACAGATACACACAGCCGATCACAGATACACACAGCCGATCACAGATACACACACAGCAGATCGCAGATATACACAGCAGATCACACACAGCAGATCTCAGGCATGCACAGCCATCACAGATACACACAGCCGATTACAGGTATACACAGCAGATCACACACAGCCATCACAGATACACACAGCCGATCGCAGACACACACAGCCGATCACAGATACACACAGCAGATCGCAGGCACGCACAGCCATCACAGATAGACAATTCCGATCGCAGGCACACACAGCCGATCACAGATACACACATCCGAACGCAGACACACACAGCCGATCGCAGAAAAACACAGCCGATCGCAGACGCACACACAGCCGATCGCAGACGCACACACACAGCCGATTGCAGACACACACACACACACACACACACACACACACATCACATCACATCCAGCACTTACGGCAGCAGAGAATGAAGCAAGTCACGTGTCCGGCCGCAGGTCCTGTTCGTCGCGCTGCACCGCACTGCCTCTCAGGATTCTCCCGGCGAGAAGAGATCGGTGTCACTGGATGAGGTAAGTGTGTATGCGATCCGATGTGTGTGCGATCCGATGTTTGTGTGTGCGTGTGATTTGTTGTTTGCGTGTGAGCCGATGTTTGTGTGTGCGATCTGATTATGTGTGCGATCTGACTGTGTGTGCGATCCGATGTTTGTGTGTGAGATCTGGTGTGTGTGTGAGATCTGGTGTGTGTGTGAGATCTGGTGTGTGTGTGTGTGTGAGATCTGATTGTGTGTGTGTAAGTGTGTGTGTGTGTGAGAGAGCTGCTGTGTGCGGGTGTGTGATCACTGCAGGTCCTGCCGCTCAGTGTCTGGTGAGTGTAATTGCCGGGTGCCGCTGTGTATAATGAAGTGTCTTGCGGTATCCGTATCTTTTTCAGCTGCACGGACACTTCATTATTGATCCAGGCTTATTTTGGGGGGAGGGCTTATATTTAAGCCTTTCTCCGAAAATGCTGAAAATCCCTGCTAGGGCTTATTTTTGGGGGAGGTCTTATTTTTGGAAAAACACGGTATATATATTTATATATATATTATATACAGTGCCTTGAAAACATTTCATACACCCTGAACTTTTGCACATTTTTTCACATTACACCCACAAATTTAAATGTTTTTTATTGCCATTTTATGTGATATACCAACACTAAGTAGCAAGTATTTTTAATGTGATACTCCTTAATGTATATACCGTGTTTTTCCAAAAATAAGACCTCCCCCAAAAATAAGCCCTAGCAGGGATATTCAGCATTTTCAGAGCAAGGCTTAAATATAAGCCCTCCCCTGAAAATAAGCCCTAGTCCCGGATTAATAATGAAGTGTCCGTGCAGCGAAAAAAGTTACAGATACTGCAGGACACTTCATTATATACAGCGGCACCCGGCAATTACACTCACCAGACGCCGAGCAGCAGGACCTGCAGTGATCGCACACCCGCACACAGCAGCTCACACACACACAATCAGATAACACACACAAACATCGGATCGCACACACAGATCGCACACATAATCAGATTGCACACACAAACTTCGGATCACATGCAAACATCAAATCACACACACACAAACATCGGATCGCACACACATCGGATCGCATACACACTCACCTCATCCAGTGACACCGATCTCTTCTCACCGGGAGAATCCTGAGGCAGTGCGGTGCAGCGCGACGAACAGGACCTGCGGCCGGACACGTGACTTGCTCTCATTCCCTGCTGCCGTAAGTGCTGGATGTGATGTGATGTGTGTGTGTGTGTGATCTGTGTGTGTCTGCGATCGGCTGTGTTTTTCTGCGATCGGCTGTGTGTGCCTGCGATCGGATGTGTGTATCTGTGATCGGCTGTGTGTGCCTGTGATAGGATGTGTGTATCTGATCGGCTGTGTGTGCCTGTGATAGGATGTGTGTATCTGATCGGCTGTGTGTGCCTGTGATAGGATGTGTGTATCTGTGATCGGCTGTGTGTGCCTGCGATCAGATGTGTGTATCTGTGATCGGCTGTGTGTGCCTGTGATAGGATGTGTCATGTGTGTATCTGATCGGCTGTGTGTGCCTGTGATAGGATGTGTGTATCTGATCGGCTGTGTGTGCCTGTGATAGGATGTGTGTATCTGATCGGCTGTGTGTGCCTGTGATAGTGTAAGGGGTGGGCAGACCCCTTACAAGGAGTTGCAGTGTTGTGGTTAATATAGAGGTTATTTAATAAAAAAAATGTTTTATTGTATTGCACTGTTTTAGCGGGTCCCCCTAGTGGCCGGGTGGGACGGCTGTCCCCATAGAAACTGTACAGGGAGGAGGAGGAGCCGGCAGCTTAGGGGGAAAGGGAGTGTGTGTTGAAGGCAGTCGAGTCCGGGACGGGAGAGAAGAAGCAGAAGGGGCAGAGTGTGGGAGCTGGGTGAATAGAAAAGCCGGAGAGAAGAGGAGAAGGTGTAGCCTCAAGTGTGAAGCAGTACTGGTGTGGGTCCGGTCTGTGGTAGCCGTAGTGGGAGCCAGGTGAAGTGGAGTAGCCGGGCACATCCCCACTGGAGGAGACGTCAGGAACAGGTTTTTCCCCTAGCGAAGGAAGTGTGAAGTCATCTGCCGTGTGTTGCCTTTGTGATGGAGAAGTGCTCAATAAATAAGCCTGTTGGTTCAATTGATCCACGTCTACAGAGTCTTTGTGCAACTGACGGCGACATCTGCACCACCACACTCTGCCCCACCAAGTCATCTCCTGTCCCAATAGTGACGGCGGAGCCGGGGGTTAGCCTGAGCGAGACCAGGGCCACGACTACAACCCCCGAGGCTCCCTTGGCACCCCGTTACATGTGGCGTAGTCGGCAGGATCCGGATTATATGCAAAGGGTCCCGATCCAAGAAGATGGAGACCAAGTGGTGCCTAGGGCACAGGATCCGGATTATTGGCGAAGGGTCCCGATCCCATGGTGGGAAGAACAAGTGGTGCCTAAAGCGTTGGACCGGGCACAAGATGGCGGCAAGATGGCCGTCGTCTTTATGGACACAGTGAGCGCGCGAAGAATTGGCGCCAAAAGAAGAGCCTGGGGCTGGCCGGTGAAGAAAAAGAAGTGCGGAGTGCGCCGCTCAAAGAGGGGAGGTGCTGGCCCCAGGATGCTGAAGAAGACATGTGAAGTGGGCGGTGTTCCAGAAAAAAAGAAGAACCGCCGCGGAGGGGTCGATCTGATGTGTGAGACTGGGGGTGGAGTATACCCAAGAGCGGGAAAAGTAGGCCCGCCTCCACTTCCTCCAGCATCTCCACTGACCCTGACGCCCTTACCAGAAACGCTGACTGCAAGCAAGATGGAGACCTCAGGAAGACAGCGAGATGCGGTGGCCGCGCTAGTAGCGACTAGCCTGGGCAGAGGACGCCCGAAACAGACTGCGGCTGCGGCTGTGGAAGGACCTGTTTGTGTTGAATACCGGCTGTGTTGAAGAGCCGGAAAAGTTCTACTGTTCTAACCTGTTCAAGCTGCTGAGCCCGGAAGGAGCCTGATGCTGGACTGAGCCAGAGGCTCCCTCCGCGTTGTTAAAGAAGATCGTGCTATTTTGTATTCCTGCCTTCTAAGACCGGGAGTGCTGCAAAAGCCTCCGGGCAGAAGCCCTGCAAAGACCGGGAGTGCCTGCCGAAGGCCTCCGGGCACACTACTACTAAGACCGGGAGCTCCCAGGAGGGACTCCGGGCGCCGGACTTATGCGCCCCTTGCGTGTGCCCTACTGTGGACATGTTTGTAAGTTTATTAAAAATGACTGTTATTTAAATGGGGTTTTAGATTATGCCTTGCCGGGAGGCTTAGGCTTAAAGAGGGGAGGTATGTAAGGGGTGGGCAGACCCCTTACAAGGAGTTGCAGTGTTGTGGTTAATATAGAGGTTATTTAATAAAAAAAATGTTTTATTGTATTGCACTGTTTTAGTGGGTCCCCCTAGTGGCCGGGTGGGACGGCTGTCCCCATAGAAACTGTACAGGGAGGAGGAGGAGCCGGCAGCTTAGGGGGAAAGGGAGTGTGTGTTGAAGGCAGTCGAGTCCGGGACGGGAGAGAAGAAGCAGAAGGGGCAGAGTGTGGGAGCTGGGTGAATAGAAAAGCCGGAGAGAAGAGGAGAAGGTGTAGCCTCAAGTGTGAAGCAGTACTGGTGTGGGTCCGGTCTGTGGTAGCCGTAGTGGGAGCCAGGTGAAGTGGAGTAGCCGGGCACATCCCCACTGGAGGAGACGTCAGGAACAGGTTTTTCCCCTAGCGAAGGAAGTGTGAAGTCATCTGCCGTGTGTTGCCTTTGTGATGGAGAAGTGCTCAATAAATAAGCCTGTTGGTTCAATTGATCCACGTCTACAGAGTCTTTGTGCAACTGACGGCGACATCTGCACCACCACACTCTGCCCCACCAAGTCATCTCCTGTCCCAATAGTGACGGCGGAGCCGGGGGTTAGCCTGAGCGAGACCAGGGCCACGACTACAACCCCCGAGGCTCCCTTGGCACCCCGTTACAATAGGATGTGTGTATCTGATCGGCTGTGTGTGCCTGTGATAGGATGTGTGTATCTGTGATCGGCTGCGTGTGCCTGCGATCTGCTGTGTGTGATCTGCTGTTTATATCTGCGATCTGCTGTGTGTGTGTGCCTGTGATCACCTTTGTGTATCTGTGATCGGCTGTGTGTATCTGTGATCGGCTGTGTGTGATATGCTGTGTATATCTGTGATCTTCTGCGTGTGTGTGTGTGTGTGTGTGAGTGTGAGTGTGAGATCTGCTGTGTGTGTGATCTGCTGTGTGTGTCTGGGATCTGCTGTGTGTGTCAGTATGTCAGCTAGCAGCAGGGTAGGACGGCGTGCAGCACCGACCGGAGATCACAGGAGGCCCTGGGAACCACGCAGACGTCCTGGTCTGGTGAGTATGAGTCTCCTGGGAAGTGGGGGGGTCTGCTTTTTTGGGGGCTAAACTTACCCCCAACCGTGTTTCTCCAAGAATAAGACCTCCTCCAAAAATAAGCCCTAGTGCTTTTTTGGGGGGCAAAAAAAATATAGTTATTATTTTATTTTTTATTTTTTTTTTTTTGAAAAACACGGTAGCAGGTATTTTCTTCATCTGGACAGCAGCTGGTTAGTGATTTTGCTCTGCCCCTATGGCGGTGGCAGAGCAAATTAATTCTAGTGGCTCATTCAGCCCTTTGTAGCGGTAGCTCTGGGTGAGCTCCTCCAGGTCAGGGGCCCAGGGCGACCACCACCCTCTGCCCCCTGATTGCTACTCTACTGCTCCAGGCCATAAATGAATGAATCTCGTGACCTGAGTATGTCCATGCAGACATGCACTTACACCTAAAATGTCTATATGCACACTTATGAAATTTCAGTAGGGTCAGTATACCCAGAATTTTACAACAAACACATTTTCATATATTTGTCTAAAATATATATTCGGTCCGGGGTAAAGGATTTGTCTTATGTGTTTAAGACCACATCTGGCTTAGTTTATGATGCTCATTCTGACCTCTGTGCAGTTGGGAGGCCAGTCTTTTGGTCCTTTTGAAAATCAGACAGCCCAATATATATGATTATGATTAGGACCTGGAGAACAATGACACTGTAATAAATTACTTAAAGAATGAAGTCGTTTTTGCACATAATTCTTGGTTTTATTCTCAGTCTCTTCCTCATGGCTGGAATCTGACAGGAGATATTTTCAGTTCAGTACTGAACCCATGAAGTTCCGGAGTGTCACAGGAGTGCCCGCGTGACCTAAAACAAGACTAAACGAACAATACGGTTATACTCCTGATGCAGTTAGAACATAATACATACAATGTTTTACACCTACTGTATATTGGGTTGGCATTTGACTCCTAGGCCCCTTGGTCTCTTTGTTGTGTTACCTTAAAGCTTATTTTTTCTCCATCTACTATTAGGGAAGTTTACTATAAATGTTGTGCACTTTCCCATGTCCCACTGATGTTTTAGATTTTGAAAATAAACGAAGATATTTTAATTTTCTGCAAATTTCCAGCAACACAGTTTTTGTTTTATTGGAGTTAACAATCTGAATGCTTGTATGAGTGCTAGCACAATGTTTCCTCATGTATAGGTCTGGAACAACCCTCTTTAAACACCCTATAAAAATCCAAAAAAACAGTACACCGACTATAACACACCCCATCTCTTGAGTTGATCAATCACAACAGCCAAACTATAAGATCAACACTGATGTTAAAGTTCCAAAACCTTACTATACTGGCACTGGATAACATCCTATATAAGATAGACATGGTTTTGACTGCTCCTTCAGAATGACCTCCTTCTATTAGCCTTTCATGAACTGCCCACTATAGTATATATGCCTTGGCTCTCCCGGACTTCACACAAGATGCAATTTTCCTTAGTTCATTCCTAGTACATTGCTTCTGTAACCTCTATATAGGCTACAAACTAGTAATAGGCTTATCTTTAGAAAAAAATAAACTTAGATTGACTGTTTTTATTTGTTTTCTGCATCAAGTTTTAAATAAAAATATGTTAGCTGTCCAAACTTCAAGATCTAAGCACATAGTATAAAACGACACTCACCATGTATGTGCGTTACCTATTTATGCCTCTCTTCCTGTCTCAGCTCATCTAACAACATATTTTATCCAAACATAAAAGTACAAATAAAAAACAAGGAAAAAACAGTTTGCTAATATACACCCTCTCCAGTCCATCACAATCCAAAAGAGTAACATACAACCCTCGCATCTACTTAACTAAAGCAGGCTTTACACGCAACATCGCTAACGAGAGATCGTTGGGGGTCACGGAATTTGTGACGCACATCCGGCCTCGTTAGCGACGTCGTTCCGTGTGACACCGCAGAAACGACCGTTAACGATCAAAAATACTCAACATATTGTTGATCGTTATCCAGTCGTTCCTATCCCGATTATCGTTGCTGTTGCAGGACGCAGGTTGTCAGTCGTTCCTGCAGCAACACACATCGCTACGTGTGGCACCGCAGGAACGAGGAACAACATCGTACCTGCGGCCGCACGCAATGAGGAAGGAAGGAGGTGGGCGGGATGTTTGTCCCGCTCATCTCCGCCCCTCCACTTCTATTGGGCGGCCGCTTAGTGACACCGCTGTGACGCCGCACGAACCGCCCCCTTAGAAAGGAGGTGGTTCGCCGGCCACAGTGACGTCGCTAGGCAGGTAAGTATAGTGTGACGGGTGTTAGCGATGTTGTGCGCAACGGGCAGCGGTTTGCCCGTAACGCACAACCGATGGGGTCGGGTACGCTCGCTTGCGATATCGCTGCATGTAAAGCCCGCTTTAGAGGTGACAAAACAATTTACATTTTCTGCTCATCTACACATCTTTATCCCTACAATCTGTGTTACTTCTGGACTATTGAAAATCTGGACCTAAAATAAAAGAGTACAAGCAAATTAACCTACTGGATACACTTCACAGGGGTTCTGATAGAAAACACAGAAAATAAACAGCATACTAAGAATTAACTTCTTTTTAAATTTCACTCACATAAAACCACATATTACACATTTCTTACACCTGTCTGAGCTTCACAGATCTAACAATTATTTAAGTTACAAAATATTAAACAAACATAGAAAACAAAAGAAAATCAAGGTAAACTAAACACAAAACAACCATTTACGTAAAAGAACAATAAAAAAAAACTAATAACACAAAAAAAAACCATATACTTACACCACCAAATACATAACAACATAGTAGAGGCCTGATGGAATTCATGGTCTTACGAAATGTTAGTTCAACTCACTATGTTCTCCCTGTTTGTCACATGGTCATCTTGACCTTTCTGCAGATGGTTGCACACATGAACCTGAGAGAAAACACTTTTATGGATATTCTATCTATACAAATGCCTATTCTCCTTTACAATTCTGCTAGACTTCTCATAATTATTTGTACAATTACAATGCTTTGCAATATTTCCAAAAATATCCCATTTAAAACATTTAACAGAGCCAAATTTCCTCTCTATTTTTGTCCCTGACCATATATAGTGCCTGGAAATATGACCTCAGCCATTGGAGGCATAGTGCCTAACACATGCCAAGGTTGCTTTAGGGCCCCTAAGAGTACGTGATTAATTCTCTTTGGATCTTTTAAACTTTTCCATTAGTAAAGATATACTTTTCCTCCACAGAGCAACAAGTTTAACAAAAGGCCCGTACATAGGCTCTTTTAAGAGTTGACCCACACAACCAAGATTGTTAGAGTTCACTACAGAGCAGCAATTCTCAAAAAAACTCATACAGAGCCTGTATTCCCAGATTACCCATACAGTCAAGATTGGCAGAGTTCCTCCACAGAGCAACAAGTTTAACTAAAGTCCCCTACAGCGCCTTTCTTCCCAGCCCCGCCTACAGAGTCTGAATTTCAGCTCCAGTAGGGTATGCTACAGCTTCTGCAGTTAAAAAGCTCATAGTTGGATTTGTGATTGAGCTGGTGGTCTGTTGCAAGGCTTGGAATAGTTCCCTTACAGAGCAAATGTGACGCCCTGGGCAAGCCAGGGGTCACAGGTAATGACATCACCACACCCTACACCCCGGTTAGGTACACCTAAGCTAGACTAGAAATCCTTGTTGCCTTCCCCAGGGGCTGATGTCCACACCAGGGGGTGGAGCCAGGCGGTTGGTCTCCACCCACCAAGGAGTTCACAGTCCTGGAGGAGGGAAAACTGGCAGATAAGTTTTGGAGGAGGAAGAGAAAGGAGTTAGAGTGAAGCTAGGAAAGTAGTAAAAGAGGAGCCTGAAGTTGGTCCGGGTGTGTGCCCCAGACTGAGACAGCAAGTTTAGCAGACGGCGGTGACCGTCTGCAAGAGTGGCCTATCGGAGTTGCCGTGAGGACCGTGGATGGGTGGTGGCCCGGTGGTACCGGACCGGTACACAAGGAGAAGCCAGCACCATTGGCAGAGGCCTTTCGGATCCAGGCAAGGCTAGGAGTCGCCGTGAATTTGCCAAATCCGTCAGTGAAGGGGACCCCCGGGTCTCTAAACAACTAAGTCCCGATTGAAGGCAACAGTCCAACCGTATGAGAGAGACACCGCCACCGCCAAGGCACCAGTTTCTCAGGGCCAGCGCCTGCGGGCATAGAGGGGCTCCTCCGGCCCATATCCAAGTCGGGGAGCGGGTTACCGGTGGGAACCCATCGCAACCAACAGAAGTACTAGGTGCAGGGAAGGAGACAGTCACCGTTAACTACCGGGGAAAAGCAACAGCAGCCGTCCGTGGGAACCGTCTTTCCAGCCGTGTGTTTTACCGAGAACTGTGTCAACGTCTTAGGCTGAGTGAGTACCACCGTGCCGTACGGCACAGCGCTGCCCCCGCGACCCTGCACCTCACCAGGCCCCGCACCCGGCCTGCCATCCATCCCTACCCCATCACTGGGCCCCGGGACAATCAATCCCCTACCCACGGAGGGGAGAAATAACAACAAAGCTGCTCCCTGTCACCGCTCCCGGGATCCCCATACAGAGCAGCGGTGGTGTCCACACAATCACCACAACCGTGGGTGGCGTCACGGACAATAAATCCCCAAAACCAACCCCCCTTTTCACTCACGGGCGAGGAGCGCCGCTCGAGTCCACGGGATCCGGCACATCGCTCGAGCCACCGAGCAGCAGAGGCCGCAGCAGCAGCGGCAGCCGGACCCGAGCAGAGGGAGAGCGCAGCGTCCCCTCCTCCGCCCGCGACACAACAACTTTAAAAAGTCCCCTACAGAGCCCATCCATAGCTTCTGCTCAGAATTCCCACTTCGCCCACACAGTCAATATTGTTTGAGTTTCCCCACAGAGCAAAAATTCTCAAAAAGGCCCTGACAGAGTTTGTTTTTCCACTTGACTCCACAGCCAAGATTGGCAGAGTTCCCCCACAGAGCAGCAAGTTTAACCCCTTCACGACCATGGACGGATATTTCCGTCATGGATCGTGTCCCGGTAAGCCCCGCCCCCTGCCGCGGGCAGGCGGCGTGAATCGGCACTAATATCAGCTGTTTTCAACAGCTGACATGTCTGCCTACATGTTTCGAGTGGAATCGCATTCCACCCGGAACATTAACCCCTTAGATCTCGCTGCCAAAGTCTGGCAGCGAGATCTATATGCGCACGGCCATCTTTTTTTCTTACCGCCGCCCCCTCCGGACGTCACGTGAGTGATCACGTGACGTTCGGTGGTTGCCATCGTAGCACAGGGTCATGTGATGACGCCTGGTGCTACGAAGTTTCACTTTCATTCTTCCTCGGCACGGAGCAGAGGAAGAAAGAAAGTGACTATTTCTGCTGTTTACAGCGGTATAGCTGTAATCAGCAGATAGCGATCAGCAATCGGATTGCTGATCGCTATAGCCCCCTAGGGGGACTAGTAAAATAAAATAAAAAAATTAAAAAAAAGTTTTAAAAAATTAAAAAAAAAAAAAAAAACCTAAAAGTTCAAATCAACCCCCTTTCCCCCCATTGAAAATTAAAGGGTTAAAAAATAAATAAATATACACATATTTGGTATCGCTGCGTTCAGAAATGCCCGATCTATCAAAATCTAAAATCAATTAATCTGATTGGTAAACAGCGTAGCGGCAAAAAAATTCCAAACGCCAAAATTACGTTTATTGGTCGCCGCAAGTTTTACGCAAAATGCAATAACAGGCGATCAAAACGTAGCATCTGCGCAAAAATGCTACCATTAGAAACATCAGCTCGAGACGCAAAAAATAAGCCATCACTGAGCCATAGATCCCAAAAAATAAGAACGCTACGTGTTTCGGAAAATGGCGCAAAACGTGCGCCACTTTTATTGGACAAACTTGTGAATTTTTTTTAACCCCTTAGATACAAGTAAATCTATCCATGTTTGGTGTCTACAAACTCGCACCGACCTCAGGCATCATACCTACACATCAGTTTTACCATATAGTGAACACCGTGAATAAAACATCCCAAAAACTATTGTGCCATCACACTTTTTTTGCAATTTTTCCACACTTGGAATTTTTTTGCTGCTTTCCAGTACACCATATGGTAAAACTTATGGTTTCATTTAAAAGTACAACTTGTCCCGCAAAAACCAAGCCCTCATATGGCAAGATTGACGGAAAAATAAAAAAGTTACGGCTCTCGGAAGAAGGGGAGCAAAAAACAAAAACGCAAAAACGGAAAGTGCCCCGGGGCTGAAGGGGTTAACAAAAGTCCCCTACAGAGCCTGTTTTCCCAGTCCCCCCTACAGCGCCTAAATTTCAGCTCCAGTAGCATACACTACATCTGCTGCAGTTATAAGGGTAAGAACGCACTTTGCTTTTTACCTGCTTTTTTGCTGCTTTTTCAACTGCAGCGTTTAATGCCAAAATGGATGTGTTCTGCTTTTCAAGCAAAGTCTATGGGAATTTTGGTTTTCTAAACTGCACTATGCAGTTCAAACTACAGCCTTTTTTTGGCAGAACTTTGGTCAAAAACTCAGCTTTGCAGTGCAAAACCCAAATGGCAAAAACAATTGACATGTCAGCTGTTTTGACCAGCTGATTAAACCTGCTGGTATTAAAGCTTTTTGCAGCAGGCCAAATTAGACCAGTATTGCACCAGGTGGAATTAGAGCTGACTAAAACTGCTAGTATATGTGTCTTTGTTAACCTGCCACTCTTGGAGTCAGTATCTAATTTGCCCATGTATAGCGCCCACTTTTAATGGCTTAATAAAAGTTAATTTTTATATTATCCGGAGGATCCGTAGCTGCACTTTTTTCTTTGTATCTTTTTACCTTGGATTTCAATGTGTGGTGGCTGCCGTAAATCCCTGCTTAGATTTGGATACACAGAAGGAGGTTTATCCAGGCAAACCCTTCAACGGAGAGTGGTTCCATGTGTTCTACTTTCTCTTTGATGGAAGTATTATAGCTCTTTGCACCAGGCTTTATTTGAGCAGTATGGCACCAGGCCGTATTAGACCAGTATTGCACCAGGTGATATAAGATCAGTTGTGCACAAGGCTATATTCCAGCTGTTTGCACCAGGCGGTATTAGAGCTGATTAGAGAAAAAAAAAACATGTTGCTCTAGCCTTATATTTTGCATTTTTAAAGCAGAAAATGGACCATACAATTTGTTGTGCAAGTTCTCCTGAGTATGCCTATACCCATTTGTGGTAGAAACCTACTGTTTGGCTGCATGGCAGGGCTGGGACGGGAAGGATCACTGTCATGGGGTTATCATGACAGAAAGAGCTCTCCTATATTTCAGGGGTCACAAGGTAGCAACGCGTAGTTGCACGCATGCTTGCACTGATTTAGATCTGCTTTGCCTTCCAGTTACCTGTAAAGACTTTCCTTGTGCTGGTGCCGCGAGGGTTAAGCAGTTCCTTTTATCTTTCTTAACTTGTCATCCTGAATTGTCTCAGTTGTTCTGATAATTCCACTCCCCTCTAGTAAAGTGCTCACGACTTTACCTTAAGGCTAGTTTCACAAATGCGTTGGACGGGATCCGTAGCATTGCGTTGTGTGACGCATGCAATGGATGCGTTGCATATAGTGGCACAACGCATGCTACAGATCGTACAAAATAACGCAATCTGTTGTTTTTTTTCCTTGACTTTACACATCTGAGCATGCGCAGTTGTGAAAAGACAGCTGCGTTAACGGAATCCGTCAAATGACGCAATCTAACGGAATCCGCCACCATAGACGTCCATTATAAAAACAACGGACGCCTAACGGATTCCTGCAGGTTGCGTTTTTTTGACACTCCGCCAAACGCAGAAAAAAACTACATGCAGCGTTCCATCCGCCCGACGCAGATTCAAAATAACGACGCTGCATCGTCCAGCGGATGCAACGCAGACACTTGCGTTACAGTGTGTCGTCCATACAACTCTATGGAGAATAACGCAGTCCGTTAACGGACTGCACTATTCTCCATAGTGGCGGAATGCGCTGAACGCAAGTGTGAAACTAGCCTTAGGCTGGTTTCACATCAGCGTTTTTCTGTCGCACTGCCAGATCCGGCACAAGTACAGTACAGTTCAATACATTTCACTGGCAAGCTTCGGGCACATGCGGTCATAATGTGGTGCCCCTGACCTGGTCAGGCACCACTGAGTACTTCACCCATGCTGGGGGCAGTGCAATACAGGTAATCCAGAAGGCTGACCGAGGTGTGACTACACAGGCGCATAGTAATCAGGTCTCACACATGTACCTTTGGGAGGACTCCTGAGAACTTCCAGGAGGGGGCGTGGCCTCCATGTCCACTCAAGGGGTGTGGTGCAGAGCAAGGAGACAGGATGGGACTCAGCACCAATTCCAGGATAGCAAAAATATAAATCCAACGAAAAATATATAAAAATGTAGAAACTTTATTCAATGATTAAAAATCCAAGAAAAACATCATCGGTTCCATGAAAAAATCATGGCTTGACGCGTTTCGGACAGTTGGAATATAGATAAGTCCTTAATCATAAGCATGCTGCTTATCTATATTCCAACTGTCCAAAACGCGTCAAGCCATGATTTTTTCATGGAACCGATGATGTTTTTCTTGGATTTTTAATCATTGAATAAAGTTTCTACATTTTTATATATTTTTCGTTGGATTTATATTTTTGCTATCCTGGAATTGGTGCTGAGTCCCATCCTGTCTCCTTGCTATTGCCTCTACGGACCTGCCTGTCCGGTGGACATCCTGCATCCCACCTGAACTGAGCGGATACATATACGGGTGAGCTGAATAATATTTTTTTTCTTCGTTCCCCGGTGTGGTGCAGAGCCTGGTTGCTAGGTGGCGTAGGCAGGCACAGTGGGGAAAGAGGAAGAGAAGGAGGAACAAGCGGTCTGAAGCAGAGTGTTGAGGAGTGAGGAGTTGGGAAGAGTAGACGTGCAGAACCCACGAGTGAGCCGGTTTAGTGTGCAACTCAGGGAGAGCAGACGTAAGGAGCAGACCCTGGAGCTGTTGCAATCTACCAGCGTCTGCGCAGTGACTACTGACGGGGGAGATCGGTCACCTGGTAGTGCCACTCGAAATCCACCCAAGGCTAGAGAGAGCAAAGGGGTGTCAGAGTAAGGGGACTGCCAGGGAGGTACCAGGCCCGTAGGGGTAACAGGTCAGAGTGCAGAGATAGATTCACCTTTCTTCTGCCAAACCTGCCGCTGTGGGGCTCTTAAAGCCCACACCATACCACCACAGAGTCCGCAGCCACGTAGCAAAGAGAGGGCCCATAGTTCACAGGAGGCAAGCAGCCGGAGTGACCTGGTCCAGGCTACAAGCAAACGGGCCGGAACGAGGGGAGCAGCAACTTCCCTGGGTGACCCCTGTAGGGACTGCAAGTCGGGGTCATCACAAACAGAAGGGCTAGAGAAGGTGAGTCAGTAGCCACCCTCACAAGTCAGCCTGAAGGACACCTGGTTCATCCCAGCTACGCCCAGGTTACTCACCCTGCCACCATCAGTGAGTAAAATCCCTGAAAGACTGTTTGGACTGTGCCTGAGTCATTCTGCACCTTGTGGTTCCACACACTTACACAGGGCACTGGGGCTTGCCTCACTCTCAGGAGGCCACTACAACTAACTGCACCCACCATCAGCCCCAGGCATCCCTTAATCTGCAGTGGCGGTCACCCTGACCACAATACCGAGAGTGGCGTCACGACAATCCTAAGAAGACATCTTACCTGTGACCAGACCGTCCCGCCACGTGGAGTCCCTGAAGGTAATGCACACCGACACAACACCTGTGGGGCTTCACAATGTGACCGGAGCATGTAACAGCATGTGATCGGGGCTTGCCGCACTGTCTGTGAACTGTATTGAACTGTACTGTACTTATGCCGGACCTGGCAGTGCGGCAGGAAAATGCAGATGTGTAATAGTTGCCAGTGATAGCTTGCTATTCTTTGGTCCAGGTTTCGAGGTATGAGCCATGGAAAGAGAAGTTGTTTTGGACTTAATCCTGAAGATTGCTAAATGGACTTTTGTTTGATGTTTTCCTATTCATTATCTCCCTTTTCATTTATTTCCCTTTCCTACCATTTTTTTACCCACCCAGAATTAATGTTTGTGCTACCCTGTTCACTAGAAAGGGTCATGATTAGGATAAGACAGGGATAGGCACGTGATTACCGCATGGGGTGAAACAGCCCGTCTGGGGATGTTAGGGAGCTTAGGGTAAGTGACAGGGGTGAACCTTCCTTTGGTTCCATAGAGGCAGTGGTTCCCACCCCATGCTCCTCACTGAGTGCCGTTCAGCCTCTTGGTGGAGTGCGACAACCAGGGACTTCTCTTGAATGGTACCTGGTGCCTATTATCAGAAAAGTCCAACCTCAACACCAAAGGCTCTGGTGAAGACAAAATTGGCTGGAATAGATAGCGGACGCCATTTTTGCATTTTCAGATCCCCTGATGTGCCTAAATAGTGGAAACCCCGCACAAGTGACCACATTTTGGAAACAAAACCCTCATAGGATTTATCTAGAGGTGTGGTGAGCACTTTGAACCTGCAAACGCTTCACAGAATTTTATAACGTTGAGCCGTGAAAATAAGAAAGCACATTTTCTCTCCCAAAAATGTTACTTTAGCCCCAATGTTTGCATTTTCAAAAGGGTAACAGAAGAAAATTGACCATACAATTTGTTTAATTTCTTCTGAGTATGCTGATACCCCATATGTGATAGAAACGATTTTTGAGGCACAGTGCAAAGCTGAGAAAGGAGCGAGTGCCATAATGGAGTGCATATTTTGCTGTAAATGTTTGGGGTGACAAGAAAGCAGACTCCCCATAATTCACCCCACTTTTCAAACTGCAGGGATCATATTGACATCACAGGTGGTCATAGATTTCTATACCATTGGTCAGTGAAGAAAAAAATAATTACATTTTTACCACAAAAAAATTGTTTTAGTCCCAGATTTTAAATTTTCACCCTAAGAAATGGATAAAAATTGCATCAAAATGTGTCACACGCTAGGTCAGGGGACAATACCAGATGTCTCGTGGACCTAGTGGAGGTGGCCAATAAGGAGGCTATTGAGGTGGTAGTGTACCACCCCTGAGGCTTCGGTCGCCACAGAGGTACTGCACCTCAGCCAGAGGTGTGGTATCCCATCCCAGGGTAAGGAAGGGGTCATCCACTGGTTCACATGACACACGCACACAGACAGACTTATCATAACACTCCACTAAACCGTGGTTAGAGCCTAGTGCACCTGGACTTGTATAGTGGCTAGCCCTGTCCCTGAGGCCAGTCTGGGGGCAGAGCTTAGTGGGTGAGGTGTCTGAGGTGAGTGGGCAGAGTTGAGTTTAAAAGGTGACAGTTAACAGTTGACAGTGTCAGTTAGTGGTGTGGTGAGGAGGCGAGCGGAGCATAGAGACGAGGGGTTCCTGCTCGCCCCAGGTGACACAGAAGAAGGGATCCTAGAGACACGGGAGTGCGGGAAGCACCAGTGGGCTTGCTCAACAGAACACCTGGTGGAAGGATTTGGCTGCAAAATGGGGACCTGGTCCTTAGATTAAAAGGAAACTAACGTACTCTTTAGGCCTCTTTCACACGTCCGTGAAAATCACGCACGTTTTAAATGGACGTGTCAAAAGTGCGTTTTGCCCTCCATGAGCCTTGTTTATGGCACACGTGTGTTCTCTGTGTGTTATCCGTGATAACACATGGAGAACGGGAACTTTCTGCTCACCTGTCCCTAGCGTTGCTGTCCGTGGTGCTGATCTATGGTCTCCGGTCCTGACGACTCCCCGCTGATGCTGCTTCCGGCCGCAGTGAAGTGAATATGCAATGAGCATAATGAGCGGCGGTCGGAAGCAAGTGACAGCAGCGGCACAGACAGCAAGGCTGGAGAAGGCGAGTAAAGATTTGTTACTTTTTCTCAGACATGTGTGTTTTCGCCGGTGCGTGTCACCCGGAACACCTCCGTGTGGTCCGTTTGCGGGCTGTGTGACACCCGTGATGCTGGAGAAAAACGGACATGCCTACGTGTGGAGCACACGGGCAAACGTATGCTCCACACGTACACACGGTCCATGGCAGAACACGCACGTGAGCGCAGACCCATTGATTTTAATGGGTCTACGTGTGCCCGTGTCTCCGGTAAGTGAGGAAATGGACCAAACACGTACCGGATACACGGACGTGTGAAAGAGGCCTTAGTAACACTGGGGGCCTGGATGGTTGCAAGCATCCAGGGCCGAAAATCAGTACATGAATCCGCTGGAAGGGGGCCACAGAGGATCAGGGAGCCCAGCAGGCAGAAAACCCTTTGAAGGTCAGCAACCCCTGGCTCAGGGCACTGTGTGCAGAGGTGCGGGAAAGGAGGGCAAGGGTCAGCACACTAGCGACAACCATGAAAGGCTCATCTGAGGGGTGCACTGGTATTGACTTTTCAACTACCCGGGATTGACAAAGGCCCCTGACGGTGGATCCCAGCATACCTCGGGTGATTGCCAGCAGACTGTACATCTAATGAACCGGTACCATGAGTAAAGAGAACTTTGACAGCAACTCCCTGTGTGGTCTGCATTCTTCCCACGCCCTTCTCATCATCCCCGGGCCTCAACCTCTACCTGTGGGGAGCAAGATCACCTCAGCTGCGCCATAATCATCTGACTCGGGGAACAAGCAGCTCAGCGGCGGCTCACATAGCCGCAAAACGACAGGTGGCATCACAAACTTTATTCCATTGTAAATATAATCATCATCCCCTTTATTCAAATACACCACCAGGGTCACAGAGTCGGGCCCAGCCACCGCTGACATCCCCGGACTTTTCCGGCCCGTTTCCGAGTATCACCTAAGGCCCTGGGGCTGGGTGTGTCAGTTCTCCTGAGCCTGGACGGCCTTCGACAGGCTGGACTGGACTTTCATGAGTCGTGCTTTGTCCCACTTCGGCCTGTTGGGGACTTTAATATTCGCATTACTGGGCCTTTACTCCCACCCTACGGCAGTGGACCGCCTCTCGCAAGCCCATTCTGGTAGCCTTCATATCGGAAATGGAATGAGGCAGGACTGCCCGCTCTCTTCCCTACTATATGTGCTTAGTTTTGAGCCCTTAGCGGCGCAGATATGGTTAAACTCTAATATTCAGGGTATACGGGTTAAATCTAGAACATTTAAAGTGGCATTATTTGACGTAATGCTATCCTTAACAAGCCCCCTTACATCCCTCCCTAACTTACATCAGACCCTTTCCATCTATGCTAAACTGTCGGGTTATAAACTGAACACAAAGGAAAACATAATCCCTCCCGATTTAATATTTCAGCCCCCAAATTTCAATGCCTAAAACAGTCTTACAATTATGCGTGGTGGTCAACGCCATTCGTTTCCTCGGAGTTAATATTATCTCACCTTCCGAACTATGTTGCAGGAAAATTTCCCTCCCCTGATTCAGGACGTGAAAGCTCATCTTGGTAAATGGGCATTCCTACAGCTTTCCCTTTTGGGCAGAATAGCAGCAGTCAAGATGTCTGTCCTACCACGCTTTTTGTACCTCTTTGAGACAATTCCACTCAAGGCCCATCTGATAATTTTGTGGGAAGTACATGTGGCGCCCCTGAGGCTTCCGTCGCCACAGAGACATTGCACCTCAGCCAGAGGAGTGATGTCCCATCCTGGGTAAGGAAGGGGGTAAACGCCGGTCCACAGGCAAATTTACACTACACCCATTGTTAGGCACACACAGGGACCAGGGACAGTGGCAGAAACTCCCCCCAGGCTGCATGCTGAGGGGCCGTAAGACCCATCCCTGCTCCCATAGGGTAGGGATTAGCAACTGGGTGGGTAGGAGGAGCCAGCCGAGAGTAGAGTAGAAAGAGGAAGGTCAAGTTTATTCAGTTTGAGTTGAGAGGAGCTGAAGTAAGGAGGAGAGCTGGGAGGAATAAGAAGAGAAGTGCTCTAGTCAGTTAGGAGCAAGAAGGAGAAATTGACGCTTCCTGGTGGAGACCCTGGGACCCAGCTAGGTCCAGGTGACGCCACAGCAGAGAAATACAGAAGGGATTCCAGGGCCACTGAACCGCTTTCAAGCACAGGGCCTGTTCCACAGAAAGATCAGGTGGAGGGATCAAGCTGCAGACAGGGGACGGTCCCTAGAAACTGAAGGAAGAGAAGTCATTTTCCAAAAGTAAAAACCGAGGCCCAGGGTGGTTGCAAGTGCCCAGGGCCACAGCCCACTGCAGAACCTCTGGGAAGAGGGTGAAGTTCCAGCTAGGCAAGCCCCCTTGTCCGGAGGCTGCAGTGGAGGCCAAGCCAGGTTCATCCAGCAAAGGCAAGGCTAAGGCTGCTTTCACACCTCCGGTTTCAGCAATGCGGCACAATCCGGCACTTTGCAGGAAAATCGCAACCGTTTTTTTTTTTGCTGCCGGTTGCGTTTTTTCTGCATAGACTTTAATTAGTGCCGCATTGTGCCGCAAGGCCTTGCGTTCCATCCGGTTTTTGCCGCATGCGGCAGATTTAGCCGATGCGGCGGCCGAATGGAACGTTGCCTGGCACGTTTTTTCGTGCGGCAAAAAAAAAACGAATCGCGCCGCATTCGGCCGATACGGCGCATTTTTCAATGCATGCCTATGGCGGCCGGATGCGGCGCGATGCGGCAATAACCGCATCCGGCCGCCGCATGCGGTTTTTGCCACTGCGCATGCTCAGTAGCATGCCGCAAGCGGCAAAAACCGGACTGGCCGCAAAGGAAAAACTTATGCAAAGGATGCGGTGTTTTCACCGCATCCGTTGCATAGCTTGCACAGCCGGATTGAGCCGCAGAGCTCAAGCCGGATGTGTGAAAGCAGCCTTAGAAGACAGCTGAAGAGAGGAACACAATAGAAGGGTGAACCGGCTTTTATTCTCAGATCTACCCGGGATCGGCGGAGGTCCTTGACAGTGGGTTCCAGCAGTCCAAAGGCACCAGTGCACTGCAAACCAGGAATTGTGAGTAAACAACTTGAAACTGCACCCCTGTTGTTGCCTCTGTTATTTCGCCTGCACTGCACCGTCTACAACACCCTCATAGACTCTTACAAGCACCAACTGTTGCCCCGGGGCACCGCTCCACCTCTGAGAAGCAGAACCATCCATGCTGCCATTCCACCAGCCTCGGAGGCACCATACAGCAGCGGCTTAATAGCCGCAAACCACAGGTGGCGTCACGAATACAAACTTTATTATTAATCACCACCCCCACTGAAGCCATATTAATTGACCCCACCAGGGCCACGGAGTCGGGCCCCACCACCACTGACTACCCCCGGACTAGTCCGGCCCGACACCGGGTGTCCCATAGCCCTGGAGTGGGCGAGTCATACAGACGTCACTTATGAGATTCATTTGGCACTCTGGTAGACACTGTATCCCTTACTCGGTCCTGTGCGCACTGAAGTCCCGAAGCAGCCGGTGCTGTACAGACCTTATCTTATACTACTTCACAACGCACCTTTACAGTTTACCCTCTTGGTCAACCTTCCCTGACTATAATAAGATGACTGAGATCGAGAAATTATGGCTGGCTCCATATCACACAAGTACGCTTGTTTGGGGGAGACCCTGGGTCTCCCCCTCAAAGGCTTTGCCGGGTCCTATGGCCTTCACTAGGGAGCTGTGGCGTAGATGCAGGATCAAATTTCAGCTGGCTCCCCTGTCCTCTGTCCTAACACCATTCCTCTTGACCCCCATCTCTCGGAGTCTATGGGGTTTGAGTCGATAGGACATTGGACAGCGGCAGGTCTTTTTTGCTTTTGAGACCTAGTAGATCCCCTAATTGGGAAGATAAGAACCTTTGCTGACCTCTGCCACAAATTTAAGGTCTTCTATAATCTCATTTTCTCCTACCAGCAAATAGCCCATTACTTCTCAGCAACCATGGGGTCTGGACAGATCCCTAACCCGTCTCTGTTTGAATATCTACGTGCGGGCAATACCTCCACCAAGGGAATGATATCTGATATCTATGCATACTGACTAATAGGGGCTCTCCAGATACACTAGTGCACTAGTATATGCAGAGATAGGAGAGATGGATTGGGAGACATCTTCCTGACCGGATTTGGAGGGTGGTTTGATCTAGTGCTTTTAGGACATCCATTAATGCATTATATAAAGGGAACCAAATTAAACCACCGATGACATGGTACCATACACCAGAACTCCTTCACAAATTTAACCCCTTCGTGCCGAATGCGTGCTGGAGATGGGGGGAGGTGGGTGGGGGCTTCTTGTTTCATGTCTTTTGGTCCTGCTTCGGTATAGTGGGTTATTGGAGGATTTTAGAGTCCTTGGTAGAAGAGGTCCTGACCAAGAGCGTCCCTGAAGACTCAGTCACTTATTTCTAAATGTATTCCCGCCATACTCAAGTACAACCAAAGCAAAACTGTTATTACATCTCTTTATGGCGGCAAAGTGCCTTATCTCCCTATTTTGGAATAAAGTTGTCCCACATTGTAGAGAGGACTTATAAACCCGCATTAAGGACATTCACCAGATGGAACTGCTAACTGCTACTCCACATGACACCATGGATGCTTTCCTCCAAATCTGGCATGATTGGGACAGCTTTGTGGCAGCATCTCGCCTATAAAACTTTTCTTTGCCTTCCCCCTTAAGGGACTAGGATGTATCTCCCAGCAATTGGACCCTTTTGACCCTCTTGCTTAATGCTTCATGTTAACAACAATCTTGTATTACCTAACATGTGTTGTTCCGCCAGACAGTATGTTTGATGCCATTTGATTGTTTCTGTTTTCTCTGTTGTAGTGGAGAAGTAAAAATATTAATCTGAAAATTGTGATGTGCATTTGTATTCAGCCCCGTTTTTTTTTTTTTTTTTCCTTGAAAAGTCGCCTAATTGGTAAACCCATATGTAAATTATTCTCAGTATATCTACAGCTGTCCTATAAAGGCCTCAGAAGCTTGTTTGACAACATTAGGGATCAAGCAGCATCATCAAAATGAAGGAACACAACAGACAGGACTCAGATAAAGTTGTAGAGAAGACTAAGGGGTAGTTATAAAAAAAATAGACGAAGTAAAAATGTAAGAATGAAGGCACTCACCGGTTCTTGCTGTGCAGGAATTTCTTTATTAACACGTGGAGGTTACATACTTGGGCTAGCGGGGAGGGGGAGAACCACCCGACACGTCAGACGATGGCCGTTTCGCAGTTTCTCTCAGTGCTTCAGCTGCCAGCTAAATATATGAATATTTTTTTTAATACTCTATAGATGGGGTCTCTAACTTTATTTAATCACTTGGTATATTTTGCCTGGAAAGGTTGATTAAATTAAATACCTTATTGAAACATCTGTTGTTGAAAGAAAAAAAAAATACCAGGCTGTAATTTATTTGCAGTTGGTAGTAATTGAGACGTGGAGTTAGGGCTTCCAATCCCTATGACAAGTGTTAGTAAATTTCTTTTCTTGAAAACAGTTGTTTTTTTTTTATACTGATTTTTACTTTTTTTTTTATTTTTTTTTAAATATTATCTGGATGTTTGAAGACATTGATAGTGCTTGGCTTTGTTCTTCTAGTGTGTACATACAATTTTTAGTCTAGGATCATAAGGAGATTATTAGAATGTAGTAATAGTGCTCTTAGTAGTGTTCGGAGTGCTTTGAGAGCTTTAAGGCCCCTTTACACACTGCAACATTGCTAACGACATCGCTGTAACGTCAGCGATTTTGTGACGTTATAGCGACCTCCCCAGCGACATTGCAGTGTGTGAAACGCATCAGCGACCTGGCCCCCGCTGTGAGGTCGCTGATCGCTACAAATCTTTCAGGACCATTTTTTTTTGTCGGTTGTTTCCCGCTGAGCAGCATGCATCTGTGTGTTTTGACACAGTTACAACGACTTCGTTAGCGACTTCCCTTTCAAATAGCTGCTTTGACACGTCCCCAATGACCAGCTAGGTCGTTCTGCAGGTCCGTACCGCTGTTGCGTTGTTGGCCAAGTCTGCCTTTTTGACAGCTCACCAGCGACTCACCAGAGACTTTGTAGCAATCACGGCCAGGTTGGGATCGCTGGTGAGATCGCTAGAAAGTCTCAGTGTGTAAAGGGGCCTTTAGGATCCCTTTTTTCTTTATCTATTTTTTTCTTTACGCATCTTGCAAATTTGCTAAACCCTTTACGACTAGTGATGTGCTATGCAAGTCATGACTCGTCTCCTTGCCTTTGATATTGGCTTGCATGCCAAGTCTTTATCTTTCCCTGCAGATGAAGGCTGAATCATTCAGCCTTCATCTGCCTTTAACAGCCATAGGTGGTGCAACGCTCTGTCCGCTGCTGTTAACTTGTTAAATGGTGCTGTCAATTTCTGACAGTGGCATTTAACTTGCGCTGGCAGAGGGGCGCGCTGTTCTGAGCTCTTACTGTCGTGCCCTTGACGTGAGCATGGGATGATGATGAGTTGTTATGACAGCCAGGGGTCAACTGATGACCCCTGCGTCTGTCATCTCAGTACTCCTATGAAAAACAGCCCCTGGCTGGTGTTCATAGGAAACCATTATTTCTTCTATATGCAGCAAAAACATATCTTTATTAATTCAATTAAAATCGCCCTGATAGACAGATAAGTACTAAAAATAAGGGGGATACAATGTGATGTGAGGTAGACGTAAACCTTCTGAAGCTGCGGCAGTAGGGTAAGTGCCAATTAATATTGGATTAACATTTACCTATTAATTCCCTGTTATAGCCCCTGCCTACCAACAGAATCTCAAATTTGGACTCATCAGACCAAAGCACAGATTTCCACTGGTCAATTGTCTATTCCTTATGTTCTTTAGCCAAAAAAACATCTCTTCTGCTTGTTGCCTGTCCTTAGCAGTGGTTTCCTAGCAGAACTCTGTGTGGCATTGACCTGGTCTTTAATCTGAGCAGCTGTTAACCTGTGATTTCTGAGGCTGGTGACTTGGATAAACTTATCCTCCGCAGCAGAGGTGACTCTTGGTCTTCTTTTCCTGGGGTGGTCCTCATGTGAGCCAGTTTCTTTGTAGCGTTTGATGGTTTTTGCCACTGCACTTGGGTACACTTTCAAAGTTTTTCACAATTTTTCGGACTGACTGACCTTCATTTGTTAAAGTAATGATGGCCACTCTTTTTTCTTTACTTAGCTGCTTTTTTCTTGCCATAATACAAATTCTAACAGTCTATTCAGTAGGACTATTAGCTGTGTATCCACCAGACTTCTGCACAACACAACTGATGGTCCCAACCCCATTTATAAGCTAAGAAATCCCACTTATTAAACCTGACAGGGCACACATGTAAAGTAAAAACTATTTCAGGTGACTATCTCTTGAAGATCATCAAGAGAATGCCAAGAGTGTGCAAAGCAGTAATCAAAGCAAAAGGTGGCTACTTTGAAGAACCTAGAATATGTCATATTTTCAGTTGTTTCACACTTTTTTGTTAAGTATTTCATTCCACATGGGTTAATTCATAGTTTTGATGCCTTCAATGTGAATCTACAATTTTCAGAGTCATGAAAATAAAGAAAACTCTTTGAATGAGAAGGTGTGTCCAAACTTTTGGTCTGTACTGTATATTGCATTGCTATGTGCTATTTTGAATGTAATTTTCTTTATATTTTATGTTATATATTTAGTGCATAAATTGCATGAATGCCGCATTTGCCTTCTCCTTTGCTTTTATTATATTGGAACCCACAATAATAAGCATGTCATTTTGATAGCTCAGTGACTGGAAACTACATTTCATGTCTATTCTTGATCACCTTCCTGTACTATTCATTTTCCCAGCATCAGATCTCCCCTAGTAAACCATAAAATTTATAAGGATAACAGCAGTGCCTATTTAACCTCCAACTGGTATTTTGGAAGTAAAATCTCTACACAAAAAAAGAATGCGTCAATAGGATGCTCATAAGCATCTAGAACCAACAAAGCAAAAATATAAATATTTTTTTATTTATTTTTTTTAAAAGCATATCTAATAAAAGTGTATTATTTAAGTGCATTTTTGTTTTGTTGGTTCTAGATGCTCAAATAGCACTGAAGAAATGTAGAAGTGACTAGGCATAGTCTGGTGTAAATATCTCCCAATGCAGCATTTCTACCTCATGAAGGAGTAATCAGGTCAAGAGATATAACTAAAGAGATACAGTAGAGATCAAAATTAGAGAACAATGTACAGTATGATCACTGGCTTTTTTTCAGAAAGAATGTAATCTATATTGATCAACATTTGAAAGTGTTTTTTTGTAAGGGGTGCACCATTCCACTAGAACAGTGTTTTACAAAAGATCCAAAGTTTATCAACATAAAACCTTTATTTTGCCTAAAATGTGATAATCATAATTAGAGAACAACAATGACTGTAGCACAGAGAGATTATACCTACATTTTCTGAAGGTAACCAATCAGTAGGACGTTTACAGGCCTTTGCTTTGAATGACTTCAGCACATCTGCGGCTGCAGGACATCACTAGTTTCTCTCACACTGCTCTGGTGTGATTTTGGTCTACTCTTCTTCCAGTCTCTTCCACAAGTTATTTGACTGTTGTGTGTTTCTTTGTCACCAAGGATTTTCTATTGGGTTTAGATCAGAACTCTGGGCTGGCCATTTCATTGTTTCAATGTTTTCTGTTTCATTGAACTGCTTTACCTGTTTTGCTGTGTGACGGGGGCATTGTCCTGCATGAAAATTGCTGGCTTATTGAGTGATGAACGCAAGTAAGGAACCACTTGTTGTTGAAGAAGGGTCTGATACACACTTGCATTCACTCTGCCATTTAGCTGTATGACAGGTCCAACTCCTGCTGCAGAAAATATTCCCCAAACCATGACACTTCCTCCACCACCTTTCACTGACTTCTTAACACACTTTGGGTTCAGTATTTTCCCAGTTTGTCGATGAACATAATGTTCCCCATCAGACCCAAATAAATTAAACTTGCTTTCATCATTAAAATGAACTGTGGACGACTTCTGTTCTCACAACATGCTCCTCACCAAATGTAGGTCTAGCCTTTTGATTATTTCTGCTAATGAGAAGTTTGGTCACTGCAGAGTGGGCTTTCAGTCCAAATGCTCTTAAACGTTGTGACACTGTATGATGAGACAGATCCCTACCCTGTTCAGTGCTGAACTGGTGAGCAATTCTAGCTGCAGTGTTGAAACAATTATCCATATAGATTCTCCGCATTATCCTGTCCTCTCTTGCATTTGTCTTTCGAGGGCGACCAGCCTTCTTGGCTGACTTGAAAGAGTTTGTGATATCGTAAAGATGCAATATTCTCGAAATCACAGAATTGGAATGACCAACTTCTCTTGTTATGGCTGATAGGGCTGATATGGCCTTTATCTGAACAACATGCTGCCGGAGGGTTTCATTCCCTTTGGGACAGCACACCACTTTTGCAAAGTCAGTGCAAACTGGAAAGTTAGGCTGCCAGTTATATAGGTAGGCAGCTCCCACTGCCAGTCAATAGAAATTCTATCCTGGTTTGTGCCTCTGTCCTGTATTTTGGCCTGATTTTCCTGTTCATTGACCTCAGCTTTACACTTGACTACCTGCTTGTTGTTGATGCTTTTTCTGATGTGACCTCCTTGATCTGACAGATTCCAAGTAATCAGACTCTCTGTCAAACACGGTGGGAGTGTGGTCTGACTACAACCAATCACAAACGCCAGGACTGCAGGTAGGCAGGCTAAGCACTGCATATGCATGAGGATAATGAGCAGCTCCCTCACAGCGGTCACCTGCCCAATAAGCGTCCTTATCACAGGCTTTCATTCCAGGAGTTTGTCTCTTCTTTCCCGTGCCCATTGCGAATTGCAGCCTGTGTGATTTCACCTCATACACATAAGGTTTTCACCAAAGGGATGTAACATTTTCCCTCTTTCAATGTGGACTGTAGTAAGTGAGTGTTACCATATATATACAAAGGTTCCTTTTTCTCATAGCTTAAAGCAGTTTGTCTACGGTAACGCGGACATAGACCCGGGAGATTTAAGATTTGTTTCCTATAATAGTCAGTAAAAATAGTCATTATCATCGCTGACCACCTGTCCCCCTTCTTTAACATCGTTATACATGTTATGAAACCTAATTTAAAGTTTCAGGCCGTCTTCTATGGATCATACACATTGGTATTAGCTTTAATTGCTTTCCTTGTACCCTTCATTAGTTTCTACTGACAGTTCTTTGAGAAAGGCATAGCTTGCCGAAAACGTTCTGTGACACTGTCTGTAAAATACCAGTTTTCACCACGGACTATACTACAATAAAAAGATATTTGTTTGAACATAATTCTTTGGAGTGTGGTGGAGTTATATTCTATTATTTCTGTCCTGTATTTTGGCCTGATTTTCCTGTTCATTGACCTCAGCTTTACACTTGACTACCTGCTTGTTGTTGATGCTTTTTCTGATGTGACCTCCTTGATCTGACAGATTCCAAGTAATCAGACTCGCTGTCAAACAGGGTGGGAGCATGGTCTGACTACAATCAATCACAAACGCCAGGACTGCAGGTAGGCAGGGTAAGCAGTGCATATGCATGAGGATAATGAGCAGTCCTGGAAGTAGTGTTATGGACATGGCAGCATCATGTTGTGGGGTTGTTTTGCTGCAGGAGGGACTGGTGCACTTCACAAAATAGATGCATCATGAGGAAAGAAGATTATGCGCCAATACTGAAGCAACACCTCAAGACATCAGCCAGGAACTTAAACCTTGGGCAGAAACAGGTCTTCCAAATGGACAATGACCCAAAGCATACTGCCAAACTGGTTACAAAGTGGCTTAAGAATAACAAGTATCGGAGCGGGTGTTGTTTTATTCGTTGGATACCGAATGGCGCGAATAGTCTGTTATCCGTCGGATACCGAATAGTTGAGAATACATTCGCTCATCCCTATTAATTAGTAGTCATATCCCGGACAGCTCTGCTGGCCCTTTAAGTCTAGGTGAGTGCACGCACGCACGCGCCCTCTAGTGTGCATGTGTGAGGACCACAACCCGGAAGTCTCCGGAGTATCAGCTAACGGTTGTAGCTGAGACTCTGGAGATCATGATGCGGGGTGCTTTTTCCGGTCCATAGTCATGTGATTGCCATTATACAGCGTAGGGGAGCTGACAATGTGTCCTAGATGCAGTTTTGCTGGAACGTGGGCACATAGCCTAAAATTGAGATATTTGATGCTACAGCAACATTTTTGTGAAGTACTTGCGGGTTCAAAATGCTCACTATTCCCCTGAATAAAATCCTTGAGAAGTTTAATTTCCAAAAATAGGATCACATGTGGGAAAGCTCTATTGTTTAAGCACAACAGGGGCTCTCCAAGCGCGACATGCCATCTACTAATGATTCCAGCCAATTTTACAGTCAAATGGCACTCCTTCCTTTTCAAGCCCTGTCATCCACCCAAACAGTTGATTTCTACCACATATGAGGTATCAATCAGTGTACTCAGGAGAAATTGCACAATATATTGTATAGTGCATTATCTCCTGTTACCTTTGTTAAAAAAAGCTATCTGGTTGAAGTAACAATTTTATGGTATTTTTATAATTTCACGGCTCAATGTTATAACATTCTGGGGGTTCAAGGTGCTCACCAAACATCTAGATACAGTTCTTCAAGGGTCTAGTACCCAAAATGGGGTCACTTGGCCTTAAAAATGCAACATGGTACAATGTGACGACATGGTCTCAGAGTGCCTCGCATGGGTTAACTTTCTTAACATTCAGCCAGACATGAAGACAGTTAGTTTATAGATGAGGATAATTCCTCATTGTTCTACAAGACTCTTGGGAGTTTAGTATTGAAGTTTTTGTTGACCCATGTAATTGTTTTGGCCACTGAAGGCCAGACACCCGGATATCTCAATTATGCAAACTTCCCATTGTATTACTAAGTGAATTGCTAGATGTGATGTAATTTACCAGTCTCACCCTTGTCTCTGGATATTTGAATATAGCTTGACATTCATCCAATAAGATAAGCAACCTTGTACAACCAATCCGATAAGAGCACAGGATATCTGAAGGGAAGGCTATGGCTATAAAAAGGGACTTCTTTAAGTCACCAGTTGTTGATGGATGTTGCATGATCCAGTCTAAGCTCTTAGGAGCTGGCTAGGGGATCAGAACCAGGATGCCTTGTGGACTCTGTCTAGGGACTTTGGCTCCGACTAGAGGATCACTTGGCTACATGGCTTCAATCTAGGGACTCCGATTCCGATTGGAGACCATACCACAGTCTAGGGATTTCGACTCCGGCTGCCAGAATTATATCATCATACCAGAGACTACTTAAGGAAGAAACCCAGGTTGGGACAATCCAGTCACCTGACTACAGACGTTGCAGACCTCAGCCAGCTTCCTAAATCTGGCGTTATTCCAGTCTCGGTGGGTGCCCGCCGAAAGCGGGGTGCTGCTGGATTGGAGTAAGTAGCCCTGGAAGCTCTGAGGCACGGACCTTCTGATCCCTGGTGAGCCAGCGGAAGGGTGAGACTCTGTTGCCTGTTACATTTGTGTGTTTTGCTGGTTATGTGTTATGTGCTGTTAATATTTTGGGGATCCAATAAAGTCTTAATATTGTGATTCTCTCTCCCTGTGTTGTCTGAGTAGTGTTCCGCCTACGGTTGAGGAGGTCGGCGTTCAGTTGGGATGAGCCCTGGGCCACGCTGTCTTTCTAAAGGCGGCCGGGCCAGCCGACGAGAGCACCCACTGACCCCATGTCTCCACAATTGGTGGCAGCAGTGGGACACTACTCAGCCTGGTTTATCCAGGAGAGCTGCAGAGGACTGGTGTTCATGGACACCGTCCAGGGCTCAACCACCAGGGAGGCACATAAGCATACCTAGCAGGCCATAGCGGAAGCATTCAGGTTTTGGACGCTGCCATGTCCAATCCCAACAGCATAGCCATGGGACAAGGACCAGAGAGGAGTTATGACCGCAGCAGTAAATGGATGCTACAGGATCTGTGCCACATGCGAAAGATTGACTACAGGAACACTGACACTCGGTCGGACTTGATCCGGAAATTAGTCCGTTGGGATGCCCAGAATGATGCAGAGGACGATGAGGATCCCGCCGATATTGACCTAGAGGATTTAAACTACAGTATGTGCCACATCATGGATCTAGTGATAATCGGGAATCAACTTGGTCCCAAATGGCCCGAGCCACAGCGTTGTTGGCTGCATTGGGGCCTAAATCCTCAAGAGAAGAGAGGGCTTGGGTTCTGGAATTTGTTTATGGGGTTCCAGCTGCTGTACTGCGAACACCAGCCGCTCAAGAAGGATGGCCCCGCTACCCAGCAGAAGCTGCACCAAAACAAAGGTCTACAAACAGAGCCTGTGACTTGCCCAATCTATAGGGCTGTTATACATGTGGGCGCCTTGGACATATTGATAAAGATTGTCTCCAAAACCGAGGCCCCATGCTTGGATCCCATCTGCCAGCTCAGCCGGACAAGGTCTGTGACATACAGAGCTAGGACTATGAGTCACTGGTTCCTCCATTACCCTGGTAAGCCCAGGTATTATTTTCCCAGAAGACCATTTACCAGATTCCCAATTATCCATCTCCCTGGCTGAGGGCCAGTACTCAGACATCCCTCTGGCATGTGTGCAGCTGGAGCTAAGGACCGACCAGGGAGAGGTCGAGGTGGAGCTTATGGACATCGTCCCCACACCAGTTATTTTGGGACATGACCAAGGAAAGGTTGATGTGAGACTTGTGGACAGCCTCCCCACACCTGGTATTTTGGGGACCAACCAGGAAGCGATCGATGTGGGACTGGTGAACAGCCTACCCATACCTGTCATTGCGGAGACTGACCAGAGCAAGGCTGATGTGGAGCTTATGAACAGCCTCCCCACACCTGTTATTTTGGCGTCTGACCAGGAAGAGGTCCTTATGGAGCTTATGGACAGCCTCCCCACACCTGTTATTTCGGGGACTAAGCAGGAGGAATTTGATGTAGGGCTCATGGATGCTCTCCCCACTTCAATTTCCTTCTGGTTAGTCCCCGAAATAACAGAAGTGGGGTTCATGGATGGCCCCACCAAGCCTGTTTCGGATACCACCCAGAGGGAAGTGAAAGTGGGGCTTGTGGATTACCTGCTCACACCAGTTATTTTGGAGTATGACCTAGGACAAGGACTATCCAGCCAGTTTGTAGCAGCCATCATCCACTTCCAAGCCAAGCAGGACCCTGATGTGGATCTTTCTAACATCTTTTCCAAGGATAATTCCCATTCCCAATCTCCATCATCCACTTCTGAGCCAACAACCGTGAGTAAGCCTAACCAGACTGTGGCTATTGACTGGGGAAGATTGATAGTAAGAAATTTATGCAAGCCTAACTCATGGACCCCACCTTAGTGCTTGTCCACATTATGGATGCTCAACCTGGGGGAGGTAATCAGGGGGAGGTGTATATATGTGAGCCTCTATTGCTGACTTCACTATTAGAAAGGACAATGCCGTCAAGAGGAGAAGGATGATCGGAAGCCCATCCTGTCTGGCTAATATTAAGAAGGGGGAGGAATGTGACGACATGGTCTCTGAGTGCCTCCCATGGGTTAACTTTCTTAATATTCAACCAGACATGAAGACAATTTTGTTTATAGATGGGGGATAATCCCTCATTGTTCTACAAGACTCTTGGGAGTTTAGTATTGAAGTTTTTGTTGACCCATGTAATTGTTTTGGCCACTGAAGGCCAGACACCCGGATAACTAAATTATGCAAACTTCCCATTGTATTACTAAGTGAATTGCTAGATGTGATGTAATTTACCAGTCTCACCCTTGTCTCAGGATATTTGAGTATAGCTTGAAATTCATCCAACAAGAGAAGCAACCTTGTACAACCAATCCGATAAGAGCACAGGATATCTGAAGGGAAGGCTATGGCTATAAAAAGGGACTTCTTTAAGTCACCAGTTGTTGATGGATGTTGCATGATCCAGTCTAAGCTCTTAGGAGCTGGCTAGGGGATCAGAACCAGGATGCCTTGTGGACTCGGTCTAGGGACTTTGGCTCCGACTAGAGGATCACTTGGCTACATGGCTTCAATCTAGGGACTCCGATTCCGATTGGAGACCATACCACAGTCTAGGGATTTTGACTCCAGCTGCCAGGATTATATCATCATACCAGAGACTACTTAAGGAATAAACCCAGGTTGGGACAATCCAGTCACCTGACTACAGACATTGCATACCTCAGCCAGCTTCCTAAATCTGGCATTAGCCCAGTCTCGGTGGGTGACCGCCGAAAGCGGGGTGCTGCTGGATTGGAGTAAGTAGCCCTGGAAGCTCTGAGGCACGGACCTTCTAACCAGGGAGCCATCGGAAGGGTGAGACTCTGTTGCCTGTTACATTTGTGTGTTTTGCTGGTTGTGTTATGTGCCGTAAATATTTTGGGGATCCAATAAAGTCTTAATATTGTGATTCCCTCACCCTATGCTGTCTGAGTAGTGTTCCGCCCACGGTTGAGGAGGTCGGCGTTCAGTTGGGATGAGCCCTGGGCCATGCTGTCTTTCTAAATGCGGCCGAGAGCACCCACTGACCCCATATCTCCACAGTACCCACAATCTATTTCAGCCAAATTTGCTTTCCAAAATTTAAATATTGCTCCTTCAGTTGTGAGTCCTCTCATTTGTACAGACAGAACTTTCTGACTACATGTGGGATATCACTGCATTCATAAGAAAATAGGTAACCAACTGTGGTGTCCACTTTTTACCATTATCTCTTGAAAAAGTAAGAAATTTGGTGCTAAAGCAACAGTTTTGTGAAAAAAATAAAATTCTTCAATATGACAGCCTAAAAGCCCCGTTACACGCGTTGATTTATCGTGCGATCGCATGTGCGATCGCACCCGCCTCCATCGTTTGTGCGTCATGGGCAATTTGTTGCCCGTGTCGCACAGTCGGTCACCCCTGTCACACGTACTTACCTCCCAAACAACCTCGCTGTGGGTGGCGAACATCCTCTTCCTGAAGGGGGAGGGACGTTCGGCGTCACAGCGACGTCACACAGCGGCCGCCCAATAGAAGCGGAGGGGCGGAGATGAGTGGGACGTAACATTCCCCCCACCACCTTCCTTCCTCATTGCCGGCGGGACGCAGGCAAGCTGTGTTCGTCTTTCCCGAGGTGTCACACGGAGCGATGTGTGCTGCCTCAAGAACGACGAACAACCTGCATCCAGGAATGTGACCAATATTTTGAAAATGAACGACGTGTCAACGAGCAACGATAAGGTGAGTATTTTTGCTCATTAACAGTCACTTGTAGCTGTCACACGCTACGATATGTCAAACGATGCCGGATGTGCGTCACGGAATCCGTGACCCCGACAACATATCGCCAGATATATCGTAGCATCTAACACCCCCTTAAAGGCCCCGTTACACACAAAAATATCACTAACGAGATGTCGCTGGGGTCACGGAATTTGTGACGCACATCTGGGCTCATTAGCGACGTCGTATTCACCACATCACATCACATCACCACAAATATTCACCACATCGTTGATTGTTGACACGTCGTTAATTTTCAAAATATCGTTGCTCGTTCTAGACGCAGGTTGTTCATCGTTCCTGAGGCAGCACACATCGCTACGTATAAGACCCCGGGAACGATGACCAACAGCCTTCCTGCGTCCTCCGGAAACGAGGTGGGCGTGTCGTTAATGCGGCTTGTCTCCGCCCCTCCGCTTCTATTGGTTGCCTGCTGTGTGATGTCGCTGTGACGCCCCATGAACCGCCTCTTTAGAAAAGTGGTTGTTCGCCGGCCACAGCGACGTCGTTAGGCAGGTAAGTACGTGTGACGCTTACCTCCGATATTGTTCGCCACGGGCAGCGATTTGCCTGTGACGCACAAACTATGGGGGCGGGTACGATTGCTAGCGACACCGCTAGCGATGTTGCAGCGTGTAAAGCACCCTTTATGTTATCAATTTCTGTGAAACGCATGTGGGTTCAAAATGCTCACTATACCTTTAGATAAAATCCTTGAGGGGTGGTTTCCAAAATGGGGTTACTTGTGGGAGATTTCTGCTGTATAGGTGCCTTAGGTACCCTGCAAATGCAGCATAGTTACCAGACTAATGTGGATTCATGAAATGCAGCATGGTGCCCGCAAACTATTTCAGCCAAATTTGTGTTCTAAAATTCCAATATTGCTCCTTCTGTTGCAGGCCCTCCCATTTGTCCAAACAGAGGTTTCTGACCACATGTTGGGGTATCGGCACGCTCTAAAAAAAAATGGCTAACAAATTTTGGGGTCCATTTTGTTGTGTTATTTCTTCTAAAAGTGAATAAATTGGGTTTAGAGCAACATTTTTAGGTAAAATTTATAGTTTCTGTTTTTCTTCATTCTACATTGCTTTAGTTTCGTTTAGTTTAGTTTAGTTTGTGAAGCACCTGAAGGGTTAGTAAACTTCTTGGATGTAGTTTTGAGCGGTGTGAGGGGTGCAGTTTTTAGAATGTTGTCACTTTTCAGTATTTTCTGTCACCTAGGCCTCTCAAAGTCACTTCAAATGTGATATGGTCCCTAAAAAAAATGGTTTTTATAAATTCTGATGAAAAAATGTGAAATTGCTGAACTTTGAACCCTTCTAACTTTCTAACCCCAAAAAAATGTGCTTCAAAATTGAGCTGATGTAAAGCAGACATATGGGATATGTAATTTAATAACTATTTTGTCTGACATATCTCTCTGGTTTAAGGGCATAGAAATTCAAAGAAGTACAATATGTCATGACAAAACAGACTTAAGGCCGCTTTACACGCTGCAATATCGTCACCGATATTGCTAGTCTGGGTACCCGCCCCCATCGGTTGTGCGACATGGGCAAATCGCTGCCCGTGGCGCAGAACATCGCCCAGACCCGTCACACTACTTACCTGCCCTGCGATGTCGCTGTGACCGGCGAACCGCCTCCTTTCTAAGGGGGGTTCAGCGTCACAGCGACGTCACAGCAGCGTCACTGAACCGCCGCCCAATAGAAGCGGAGGGGCGGAGATGAGCGGGATGAACATCCCGCCCACCTCCTTTCTTCCGCATTGCAGCCGGGAGCAGGTAAGGAGAGCTTCCTCATTCCTGCGGTGTCATACGGAGCAATGTGTGCTGCAGCAGGAACGAGGAACAACTTTGTTACTGCTGCAGTAACGATATTTGAGAATGGACCCCCATGTCACCGATGAGCGATTTTACACGTTTTTGCGATGATGAAAAATCACTCATAGGTGTCACACGCAACAGCATCGCTAAAGCGACCGGATGTGCGTCACAAATTCCGTGACCCCAACGAGAACGCTTGAGCGATGTCGCAGCGTGTAAAGCCCGCTTTAGGCTATGTGCACATGCTGCGGATTTTCAGCGGATTTTACTGCGGATTTGCAGCAGAAAATGTTTCTAATATTTCTGCATTCATTCCCCAGCAATACCTATGGGTATAAAAAAAATGCTGTACGCATACTGCGTTTTTTTAAACCTGCGGATTTACCCGCGGCATTTCCGCTGCGGAATTAATGTGCATGTCACTTCTTTTCCGTAGGTACCTGCGTTTTTTGCCATAGATAATGCTAAAAACCCCCAGGGACCAACCTGCGTAAAAAAACACTGCAAATCCGCACGAAAACCGCAGCAAAACCGCATGCGGATTTCGTTGCGGTTTTGGTCCGTTTTTTTTACTGCAGGTGCAGGATTCTTTCAGAGGGCCCATTTTTTCCTTAAGAAAAAGTCAATTTCTAGTGCGCACATGGCCTTAGAATCACCGGGATCCGTTGAAGAATTCCATAGTCATAATTTGGTCTGGTCAAAATTGGCTCCGTTACTAAGGGGTTAAGAATATAACTTTGGTTTTGCCAGATTCACTCTAGTTTCTGAGATAATAAATGGTTAGTTAATTGAAGCAACATGATTGACAAGCATTCAGAATTGCAAGAATACTATTATATTTAAATTACAACTAGTAAGTAAACATGTTAAATTATACAAAAAAGTAATTAAAGCGATGTATGATTTCATTACTTCATACCGTATTGTTATTAATATCAATGCTTCAGAAAAAATGCTGTTTATGCAATTTCATTTTATGTGTGTCATCAAGACAATCATGTTGGAGACGCCAACAGTAGTCTGCTATCAAGTGTATGTCCCATCTGCATTGATATCTCTCCTCCATCACCTTCATATCCTGGTGGAACCTCTCCCCTTGTTTCTCGCAGAAGTCTCCAAGATTACCTGGAATTCTGCTTAAATGGCTATAGAGATAATATATGCTTATATTAACCCCTTAAGGACGAAGCCAGTTTTGTACTTAATGACCAGGCCATTTTTTGCAATTTTGACCAGTGTCCCTTTATAAGGCTATAACTCTGGAACGCTTCAATGGATCCCGGTGATTCTGAGATTGTTTTTTCGTGACATATTGGGCTTCATGTTAGAGGTAAATTTAGGATGATATTTTTTTTTTTTTTTTGTGAAAAAATATGAAATTTGACAAAAAAAATTAAAATTTTGCAATTTTCAAACTTTTAATTTTTATGCCCATAAACCAGAGAGTTATGTCACACAAAATAGTTAATAAACAACATTTCCCACATGTCTACTTTACATCATCACAATTTTTGAAACAAAATTTTTGGGGGTTAGGAAGTTATAAGGGGTCAAAGTTCATCAGCAATTTCCCATTTTTTCAAGAAAATTTACAAAACCATTTTTTTAGGGACCACATCACATTTGAAGTGACTTTGAGAGTCCTAGGTGACAGAAAATACCCAAAAGTGACCCCATTCTAAAATCTGCACCCCTCAAGGTACTCAAAACCACATCAAAGAAGTTTATTAACCCTTCAGGTGCCTCACATGAACTAAAGTAATGTGGAATGAAAAAAAAAAAAAATAACATTTTACCCAAAAATGTTGCTTTAGCATCAATTTTCTCACTTTTTCAAGAGGTAGCTCCAAAAATTGGAGCTCACACTTTGTTACCCACTTTCTTATGAGCGCGCCCATACCCCACATGTGGCGAGAAACCTCTGTACGGGCAAATGGTAGAGCTTGGAACGAAAGGAGCAATATTTGAATTTTTGAAAGCAAATTTGGCAGAAACAGATTGCGGGCACCATGTTACATTTACAGGTCCCCTAAGGTACCTAAACAGCAGAAACCCCCCTCAAGTGACTCCATTTTGGAAACTAGACCCCTTAAGGCTTCTATCTAGGGGTATAGTGAGCATTTTGGACTGACAGGTACTTCACAGAATTTGATAACATTAGGTTGTCATATTGAAAATTTTCATTTTTTTAGCAAAAATGTTGCTTTAGCATCAATTTTCTCACTTTTTCAAGAGGTAGCTCCAAAAATTGGAGCTCACACTTTGTTACCCACTTTCTTATGAGCGCGCCGATACCCCACATGTGGCGAGAAACCTCTGTACGGGCAAATGGTAGAGCTTGGAACGAAAGGAGCAATATTTGAATTTTTGAAAGCAAATTTGGCAGAAACAGATTGCGGGCACCATGTTACATTTACAGGTCCCCTAAGGTACCTAAACAGCAGAAACCCCCCTCAAGTGACTCCATTTTGGAAACTAGACCCCTTAAGGCTTCTATCTAGGGGTATAGTGAGCATTTTGGACTGACAGGTACTTCACAGAATTTGATAACATTAGGTTGTCATATTGAAAATTTTCATTTTTTTAGCAAAAATGTTGCTTTAGCATCAATTTTCTCACTTTTTCAAGAGGTAGCTCCAAAAATTGGAGCTCACACTTTGTTACCCACTTTCTTATGAGCGCGCCGATACCCCACATGTGGCGAGAAACCTCTGTACGGGCAAATGGTAGAGCTTGGAACGAAAGGAGCAATATTTGAATTTTTGAAAGCAAATTTGGCAGAAACAGATTGCGGGCACCATGTTACATTTACAGGTCCCCTAAGGTACCTAAACAGCAGAAACCCCCCTCAAGTGACTCCATTTTGGAAACTAGACCCCTTAAGGCTTCTATCTAGGGGTATAGTGAGCATTTTGGACTGACAGGTACTTCACAGAATTTGATAACATTAGGTTGTCATATTGAAAATTTTCATTTTTTTAGCAAAAATGTTGCTTTAGCATCAATTTTCTCACTTTTTCAAGAGGTAGCTCCAAAAATTGGAGCTCACACTTTGTTACCCACTTTCTTATGAGCGCGCCGATACCCCACATGTGGCGAGAAACCTCTGTACGGGCAAATGGTAGAGCTTGGAACGAAAGGAGCAATATTTGAATTTTTGAAAGCAAATTTGGCAGAAACAGATTGTGGGCACCATGGAATATATTCTCAAAATCCTTCCAGGAATTATTACTCACAAAGGGCGGCATGCCCCTAAAAACACATTTACTGGACTTGGTCTTGCTAACAAAACAGTTGTAGAAGGAAGAATAAACTTTATTGGACGGAAGGGCAAAATGTTCAAATGTGGAGGAGTTGGCAGCCACTATGTGGCAAACCTGAGTGTGCCAAAGATGACAGAACACCAGCAGGGCCGGAAGGACAGCTTTATCTTCCAAATAACTGGTCGTACAATGTCTTCTTAGCTCCATCAATCCCTATATGAGGGACAAATGTGCCAAGCGACATGGTACATCATAACAGGCTCCTGCCCGCCAAGGTAGGAACCGCTATGTGCACAAAACGACCAATTCGTTACAGAATTCTGAAAGTATTGTTCGATGCAGGTGGTTCGGCAAGAACCCTGCAGTAAAGCCCATAGTGTTTGAATATGGCACAGCATCATTGTTAGGGGATCCTCCAATAAAATGATCATGCCCATAATACCAAGATAAATGCAAAGAAAAGTTTTGTGTAGTAAGACCTAGTGGTAATATGAGTCAAACTAAAATAATTGGTAAAAAAAATGTTTGAGTAATGAAGTCCTGGAAAGTTGTCAAATGATGAGACTTTGAGAACATTAGTGGAGTCCACACTTTGGAGTCTAAAGACGTGGGCATGTGGACTGGGTTTTGTCTGAATAATTGTTTGGGATGTGATGATAAAGTCCTGGAATTAATTGTGAAATGGGGTAAAATGTGTTTTACTGCTGAAAATTTTCTCTTTATTACTAGTCCAAGAAAAAAAAATTACTGAACAGAAATATAAAAGTAAAGTATTTTCAAAATTAAAAAAAAGCTGCTACCACACAGTTTGGTGTAATTTATTTATGCCAATTAATAATTGAGGGATGTATGGTAGGTTTCAAAACAGGGGGAGATGCAAAGGCTTGGTTGGGAGGGGCACATGGGGCAGTAGTACCGGGAATCGCTCCTTGTGCCGTGCTTTCTACAAACACGGCATCTTTTTTGGGGATACCTTTGGGTGGGAGTGGAAGGGATGGGGCGAATGAAATGACGCTCGGAAAGTCTCCGGACATCCTCTGACTCGAAGGCTTCCTCCTGTGCCTCCGAGTTAAAGAGGAGGCTCTCAATAATTTTCTCCTGGTATAGGAGGAAAGAGAGCGGTCCTTGAGATTTTTTATAGAGGATGAAGCTATTATAGGTAGCAACCTGTAGGAGATAGATTGCTACCTTTTTATACCAGGTTTTGGTTTTCCGCTTCACTAGATAAGGCTGAAGCACCTGGTCAGACAAATCTACACCTCCCATGAACTTATTGTAGTCTGCGACACAGAGCGGCTTCTGTTTGTCATTTGTGGCGCCCCTGTCCCTGACCGTCACAGTGGTGTCCGCATGCAATGTGGTGAGCATGAAAATATCCTTGCGGTCTCTCCATTTTATGGCAAGAAGATGGTCACTTGCCATTGAGGAGGACGCACCCTTCTCCAGACGTTTAGACACCAACTGTGGGGGTAGACCAACTCTGTTTTTTCTGATTGTTCCACAGGCCCCTGTGTTTGCAGCGTGGAGGGATTTAGAAAGGGGGACACTGGTATAGTAATTATCGGTATACACGTGATAGCCTTTCTCAAGGAAGGGGGTCATTAGCTCCCAAACAATTTTGCCAGGGATGCCAATTGCCTGGGGGCAGTTTGGGGGGTTGATTTGGCGATCCCTCCCTTCGTAAATGAGAAAGGTACACGTGTAACCGGTTGTGCTTTCGCACATTTTGTATAATTTTATACCATATTTGGCACGCTTGGAGGGGATAAATTGGCGGAAAGACAGACGGCCCTTATAGCTCATAAGGGACTCGTCTATAGAAACATTTTTGTCAGGGGTATACGAATTTAGGAAGGTAGTTTTTAGAAGGGATATTAGGGGTCTCAATTTATAAAGTCGGTCATAGTTTGGGTCATTTCTTTGGAGGGCTTGGGAATTATCGTTAAAGTGCAGGAATCGCAAAAGGGTCTCATATCGGGATCGGGTCATGATGGCTGCAAACACAGGGGTGCTGTGCACTGTTTTTGTTGCCCAGTACGAGCGGAGTGTAGATTTTTTCACTAACCCCATGTTAAAAGTTATGCCCAAAAATTTTTTAAGTTCCGGGACATTTGTGGGGATCCAGGAGCGGGAATGGATGGAGGTAGGATGTTGGGATATATATTGACGGGCATATAAATTGGTTTGGTGGACAAATAATTGGAGGACTTCTGGGGTAACATAAATTTGGAAAAAATCTAATGGGGTAAAATTTGTGACATTTACATTTATACCGGGGGTTGCTACAAATGGAGGAATTTGAGGGGAGAAGGACGGGTCAGGATACCATAGTGGCCGGGGAAGGGCACTACTTGGACCTGCCTCTGACGTTTCAGCAGTGACGACCGACTCCACTACCATCGGGCTGTCGGATCCCGAGGAGGAAGCCGAGTCGTCACCATCCGAAAATCGCTCGATTTCAGAGGCAGACTCTGTATCCGAACCTGAACTGACGGAGGCAAGAAGCATGTATGCCTGCTCGGCGGTAAATGTTCTCCGCGCCATTACAGTATTTTTCACTGCCTAGCAAAAAAAAGAAAAAAAAATACTACAAATTTTTTTTTTTTTTTAAATTTTTTGAAAATTTTTTTTTTAGATTTTTTTAACCCTAACCCTGATCCTAACCCTGATCTAACCCTGATATAAGAAAAAAAAAAATCTAAAATAAAAATTCTAACTAAGGGGGGATTCTGACGGAGGTGATGAGGATATTTGGGGGGGGGATATTTTGGGTGAGGATATTGGAGATGAGGATGACTGATTTATAATAAAAATTGGTGTGTTTTTTTCTGACAGAAAAGGCAGCAAATGTAGTCTCTCTCTCTCTTCTCTCCCAGATCAACTACAAGGGAGAGAAGAGGGAGGCAGACCCAAATGCTGCCATTTCCTGCCATTTCCAAAATATTTGGGGTATTTGATCACTGTGATAGGGTCTAACACAGTGTTCAAATGTCAGGAACCAATGAAATTAATTCCTGACGTTGCTAGGTGGAAAGCGGCAGACTTTGGCGGTCGAACTGCGCATGCGCCCGCCATTTTACACGGACACGAGAAGGAGGGGGGCCGGGGGAATGCCGTGGGAACTCGGTAACGAGACCCAGGTACCGGGGGGGGACCGAGAGGGACCGGACAAGGATCGTTCTCTCACATTTGACTGTTAGATCACGTCAAATGTGAGAGAAACCATTAAAATGCATTAAAAACCGGCATTTCATTTTGCAGGTACATGCTTGCCGTTATTCGGTTAATAACGGCGATCACCGTACCTTTAAATGAAAAAACCGGCCTGAACCGTAATCTCCAGGGTCTCAGCTACCCCCGGCAGCTGAGACCCCGGAAATTTTCCGACTCTGGGGGGCGCTAGACCCTTTTTTCCGACCGCCGTTAAAAAGCGGCGGATCGGAAAAAGTACCCTAATATGCCGCCGTTAAAAGGCGTATCGGCGGTCGTAAAGGGGTTAAAGGGAACCCTCCACTAGGATTTTGTTATATAAAGTAAAGGCAGTCCCATACTGGCGCTGAGATGCTGAATCCAGGCATACCTTTTGTTGAAAGGGGATGCTTGGTCATGGCCAAAAGGTTTGAGAATAACACCAAAATTATATTTTCACATGATCTGTTGCCCTCTGGTTTTTAATTGTGTTTGTCTGATGTTTACATGTTAGAATGAGTTAATGCAGCAAGTCAATATTTGCAGTGTTGACCCTTCTTCTTCAGGACCTCTGCAATTCTCCCTGGCATGCTCTCAATCAACTTCTGGACCAAATCCTGACTGATAGCTGCCCATTCTTGCATAAGCAATGCTTGCATTTTGCCAGAATTTGTTGGTTTTTGTTTGTCCACCCGTCTCTTGATGATTGCCCACAAGTTCTCAATGGGATTAAGATCTGGGGAGTTTCCAGGCCATGGACCCAAAATCTCTATGTTTTGTTCCATGAGCCATTTAGTGATCACCTTTGCTTTATGGCAAGGTGCTCCATCATGCTGGAAAAGGCATTGTTGGGCGCCAAACTGCTCTTGGACAGTTGGGAGAAGTTGCTCTTGGAGGATATTCTGGTACCATTCTTTATTCATGGCTGTGTTTTTAGGCAAGACTGTGAGTGAGCCGATTCCCTTGGCTGAGAAGCAACCCCACACATGAATCGTTTCAGGATGCTTAACAGTTGGCATGAGACAAGACTGGTGGTAGCGCTCACCTCTTCTTCTCCTAATAAGATGTTTTCCAGATGTCCTAAACAATCGAAAAGGGGATTCATCTGAGAAAATGACTTTACCCCAGTCCTCAGCAGTCCACTCCCTGTACCTTTTGCAGAATATCAGTCAGTCCCTGATGTTTTTTCTGGAGACAAGTGGCTTCTTTGCTGCCCTCCTTGAAACCAGGCCTTGCTCAGCCAGCCTGCTGCCATTGCTGAGCTAGCTCGGCACTGCTGGTAGTCCGATCCCGCAGCTGAAACAGCTTTTAGATACGGTCCTGGCATTTGCTGGTCCTTCTTGGGCACCCTGGAGCCTTTTTGGCAACAATGGAAGCTCTCTCCTTGAAGTTCTTGATGATGCGATAGATTGTTGACTGAGGTGCAATCTTTGTAGCTGCGATACTCTTCCCTGTTAGGCCATTTTTGTGCAGAGCAATGATGGCTGCATGTGTTTCTTTAGATTGATCGCCAGCCGTGTCCTCATCAACACCCACACCTGTGTTAATGGAACAATCACTAAAACAATGTTAGCTGCTCCTTTTAAGGCAGGAATGCAATGATGTTGAAATGTGTTTTGGGGATTGAAGTTCATTTTCTTAGCCAATATTGACTTTGCAAGTAATTGCTGTTAAGCTGATCATTCTTTATGACATTCTGGAGTATATGCAAATTGCCATTAGAAAAACTTAAGCAGTAGACTTTGTAAAAATTAATATTTGTAGCATTCTCAAAACTTTTGGCTATGACTGTAGTTGCTTAAATATCTGTAATTAAAGTTGCAGAAATGCACTGTGTGACGCCCTGGACTAGATAGGTAGTCACAAGCATAACATCACACACACCCCCTCCCCTGGATAGTCAACATCAGTCAAACAAAATCCTTGTTGCCTCCTCCAGGGTCTGATGTCCACACCAGGTGGTGCGGAGCCAGGCGGTTGGCCCCACCCACCGAGGAGTTTACAGGCCTGGAGGCGGGAAAAACAGTTGAGTTCAGTTCAGTTGAGAGTTCAGTTTGGAGTGGAGTGGAGAAGAGAAACTGTGAGTGTCTGGGTCGGAGCCCAGGCACTGTGAGCAAGGTTGGCAGACAGTGGTGGCCGTCTGCAGGAGTTGGCGCAGGTCAGCAGAACCGTAGGACCGGGGACGGGCGGTGGCCCACCGGTACAGAGCCGGGGAGCAGATCTGCACCAAGCATAAAGGCAGGGCCATCAGACCCCGACCAGGCTAGGAGCCGCCGACAACGGTCAAATCAGATAGTGACTGGGACCTCAGGGGTTCCCTCACACCCAAGACCCGACAGTAGGCAACCGTCCAAACAGTGAGGATAAAAAGCCACCGCCATAGGCTAGAGATCCAAGGGCCAGCGCCTGCAGGCAAAACGGGCTCCTTCGGTACATACATGCCGGGGAGCGGACTACCGTTGGGAAACCATTGGAGTCAATACATTCTACAGCGGTGCAGGGAAAGACAGCCACCAGCAACCTGTCCAGGGAGAGCAAAGACACTGCAGCCAGCTGCGGGACCCGTCCATTCAGCCGTTTGGTTTACCAGAGACTCTGTGAATCTGTGCCTGAGTGAGTACAACAGTGCCATCCGGCACTGCGCCGTGCTGCCTCAGCAACCCTGCACCCCAGCTACCCTGCCTCCCCGTACCGCCACCGGGCCCCGGGATCACCAACCCCTACCCACGGAGGGGGAACCAACATCCTAGCTGCTCCCTGCCATCGCTCCTGGGATCCCTGTCACCAGAAGCGGTGGTGCCCATTATCACCACGACCCGTGGGTGGCGTCACGAACTATCTCCCCAAACAAACCCCCCCCTTTTCACTCGTGGGCGAAGAGCGCTGCTCGAGTCCCCGGGTCCGGACCACCGCTCGAGCCACCGAGCAGCAGCAGCCCTGGACCCGAGCGTAGCGAGCGGGGCCCCTCCGCCCGCGACAACTGCACTTTGATTGACGTGTATTGGGTGTGGGCTTTTGTGAGTAGGGTTTTCAGTGTATATTCCCCTTCTGTGTCTTGTATTGAATGCCCCCTTTTCTTTATTTAAATATCGCGCTGCACTGTCATTGCTGCTGTTGGCGGCTTACACGCATTGTCACAGAAATTAGGTCTTCATTAAAATGGCCTGCCCCTGAAGCACATGTCAATCAAAGTGCAGGGCATTTCTGCAACTTTGATTAAAGATATTTCAGCAATCAAGCATCAGATCTTTCAACAAAAGGTATGCCTGGATTCATCATCCTAGTGCCTGCATGGCTCTGCCTTTACTTCATATAGCAAAATCCTGGTGGTTGGTTTCCTTTTAACTTCCAAATTTCTTAAGTTAATGAGCCTATCTTGCACCAATTCATCATAATTGTCTACTCCATGATAACCTAAGTAGTATTTCACAGTGGAGACAAAACTCTTCTAGGCTGGAGACTCAACACCATTCATGCATGTGGTATATTTAGAATCGTTCAATAGTTAACGAATAAGAGGACATTAAGGAGTCCGGCTTTTAGTTTTTCCATGCTCCGTTCTGGGAGTTCTCTACAAATGTACTTGGAACAATTACCCAATTTCTCCAAAGCCCTTACCAATGTCTTTATAAATCCTAGCTTAATATGAAGAAATGGGAGAATGATTTTGATCTTGTCCACCAGTGGCTTATTGATGATATTTGCAGTGCCAACAAGCATTTCTTCTTCTTTTGTAGACCATCACACTTTTGTCCAATGATTTTGCGTTTGTCTGCTATCCCAGAGGCACATGGAGCACAGGTATATTGAGCATCCAGATTGCTGTCCAAACAAGAAGTTCACCATCTTCAGATCAACAGAAATTGACCACTGATGTTCATGATAAAGAATTTTCTGTAATATGAATTTTACATTTTCAAATTCTTCCTTAACCCCATAGCGACGACCTAACGTCTCAAGATGTCGGAAAAACAGGGTACTTATTCTGTTCCGACGTCTTGAGACGTCAGGCCGGAAAAAGCTTGTAGCGCCCCCCAGTGATGAAAAATCTTGGGGTTTTCAGCTACCGGAGGTAGCTGACACCCCCAAGATTATGAATCGGGGTGTTTTTTTTGGACCCCGATAATGTGATCGCCGGTATACACCGTATACCGACGTACACATAAAAAAAAAAAAAATGGCAAATAATACTGATTTCTTTCTCATCTGACATGATCAAACATGTCAGATGATAAAGAAATATAATCCTCTAGTGCCCCCAAGGCCCCCGGTACCGGAGAAATTAACCCCCCCCCCCCACCGGAACGTCCAAAATGGCGCCGACGCTTGCCGAAAACTGCCGCCGGCGGCTCTGCATTCATTTCCCTCCGATCTGAAATGATCAAACATTTCAGATCGGAGGGAAATGTCCTCCCCCTGACCCCTCCTCCGGTGCACTGGAGCTGTCTAGTCCCCCGGAGCCCCCTTCCCCACTCCGGAGCGTGCTAGATGGCGGCACGCAGCGCACAGTAGCGCGCGGCCGCATTCATCCTGCTCTTTCTGCCGCATGTGACACGTCACATGCAACAGAAAGGTGTCCCCAGGTCCCGCTAGGTCTCCCGCCGTCCCCCCGCGTCCGCCCCTGGTCTTCCGTTACCTGGCTGCTGCTCCGTCCCCGCGATCACGCCGCCTCCTTCTGGAAAGCTGGCGGCGCATGCGCAGACAGCGGCTGTCAGCTGGATCCTTGCAAGCAGGGACGCTGACCTCGCTGCTGCACATGCTGCTGCTCTGTGGACCGGGGGAGAGTGAGTGCAGTAATCTGCAGCCACACTCCTCACATGGAGAGCCTGCTGTTCTAGAAAATGGGGGGTACGTTCTGTGAGCGTGCCCCTCATATTCTGGAATGAGGTTACTGCAGGTTACTCTGTCCTAGGTTGGACCGGGGCAGAGTGAGTGCAGTATTCTCAGATTACTGCACCCACACTGCTCATGGAGAGCTTGCTCTTCCAGAAAATGGGGGATACGTTCCCTGAACGTGCCCCCCATATTCTAGAAGGTCCAGAGTCGGCGTGGGACCTCCAAAATGGATTACAGCGACCAGAATTTGTTTATTTTCAATAAATTGGTGAAAGAGGAATGTTTCGGGGAGTGTTTTTTTTCAAATTTTTTTTTTGTCTTTATTTTTTTCTATTACTGACTGGGTTAGTGATGTCGGGTATCTGTTTAGATGCCGTGACATCACCAACCCCAGGGCTTGATGCCAGGTGACATTACAGCTGGTATCAAACCCGTATATTACCCCGTTTGCCACCGCACCAGGGCGCGGGATGAGCTGGGGCGAAGCGCCAGGATTGGCGCATCTAATGGATGCGCCACTTCTGGGGCGGCTGCGGCCTGCTATTTTTAGGCTGGGAAGAGTCCAGTAACCATGGCTCTTCCCACCCTGAGAATACCAGACCCCAGCTGTCCGCTTCACCTTGGCTGGTGATCTAATTTGGGGGGGACCCCACGTTTGTTTGTTTGTTTTTTTTTAAAAAAAAAAAACGCCTGAGGAGCCCTCCAAATTGATCACCAGCCAAGGTGAAGCTGTCAGCTGTGGTTTGCAGGCTACAGCTGTCTGCTTTACCCTAGCTGGCTATCAAAAATAGGGGGGACCCCACGTCGTTTATTTTCATTATTAATTTTTTGGGGGGCTAAATACAAGGCTAGGCACCCTTTAGTGCCATATGAAAGGCACTAAAGGGCGCCAGCTTAGAATATGCAGGGGGTGGGACGTTATATATGTTTGACATCTATCCATTCATCCATTGTAGAATTTTAGGCTGTGCGCCCACAATCGGGATTTGCAGCGTTTTGGGCGCAGAGTTTTCCCTGCATCCATAGCGCTGCATTGTGCAGTAGAAGCACAGTGGAAGGATTTTTAGAAATCCCATACCCACTGTGCTTTTCTCCACAGCATAAACCGACCTGTGGTGCAGCTTCCCGAGCCTCAGCATGTCCGTTTATGCTGCGGAGACAAGAGTGTTCTCTGCAGGTAGAATAGAGCTAAAGTCCACAGCAGCCTGAACCCAAATCGTGGGTATTGGCAGCTGCGTTCTCCCGTGGACAACACTCACATCTCTGCAGGAAGGCTGACACTGTGTACTAGACGCCGTGTCGCTGGATCATGGACACATAGCCTAAAAGTGAAAAATTTGTTGCTACAGCAACATTTTTGTGAAGTACCTGTGGATTCAAAATGCTTACTATACTCCTGAATAAAATCCAGTTTCCAAAATGGGGTCACTTGTGGGGGGTTTCTGATGTATAGGTACCCAAGGGGCCCCGCTAATGTGACATGGTGCCCGCAATTTATTTCAACTTTTCCAGAATTCAAATGGTGCTCCTTCCATTCCAAGCCCTCCCATTTATCCAAACAGAGGTTTTTGGCCACATGTGGGGTATCCCTGTGCTCATAAGACATTGGATAACAACCTCTTGGGTCCGCGGTTTGTTGTTGCCTCTTGAAAAAGTAAGAAATTTTGATGCTAAAGCAACATTTTTGTGAAAAAAAAAAAGAAAATTTTCAATATGGAAACCTAAGCTTATCAAATTCTGTGAAGTACTCTTGGATTCAAACATCTCACTATACACCTAGATAAAAGCCTTGAGGTGTCTTGTTTCCAGAATGGGGTCACTTGTTGGGGACCTCCACTGTTTAGGTACCTTAGGGGCTTTCCAAATGCAACATAGCGTCCGCTAATGATTCCAGCCAATTGTGCAGTCAAATGGCGCTCCTTCCCTTCCGAGCCCTGCTGTGCACCCAAACAGTTGATTTCCACCACACATAAGGTATCAGCATACTCAGGAGAAATTTCACAATAAATCCTATGCTGAATTTTTTCCTTTTACACTTGTAAAAAAAAAAAGCTACCTGGTTGAAGTAACAATTTTGTGGTAAAAATGTATTTTTTTTATTTTCACAGCTCAACATTATAAACTTCTGTGAAGCACTTGGGGGTTCAGGGTACTCACCAAACATCTAGATAAATTCCTTGTGGGGTCTATTTTCCGAAATGTGGCCACATGTTGAGGAGCTTCACTGTTTAGGCACCTCAGGGGCTCTCCTAATGCAACATGGCATCCACTATGGATTCCAGACAATTTTGCAGTCAAATGGCACTCCTTCCCTTCCGAGCCCCGCCGTGTGCCCAAACCGTTGATTTCCACCACATATAAGGTATCGCCAAACTCAGGAGAAATTGCACAATAAATTCCATGGTGATTTTTTTCCTGTTACCCTTGTGAAATAAAAGCTACCTGGTTGAAATAACAATTTTGTGGTAAAATTTTATTTTTTTATTTTCATGGCTCAACGTTATAAAATTCTGTGAAGCACCTGGGGGTTCAGGGTACTCACCAAACATCTAGATAAATTCCTTGAGGGGCCTAGTTTCCAAAATGGGGTCACTTGTGCGGGGTTTCTGCTGTTTAGGTACCTTGGGGGACCTCCAAATGCGACATGGTGCCCGCAATCTTTTTGAGCCAAATTTCCATTCCAAAATTCAAATATTGTTCCTTCCGTTCCAAGCCCTCCCATTTCTCCAAACAAAGGTTTCAGACCAAATGTGAGGTATCACCACGCTCATAAAAAAGTGGGTAACAAACCTTGAGGTCAAATTTTTGGAATTACCTCTTGAAAAAGTGAGACAATTGATGCTAAAGCAACATTTTTGAGAAAATTATTAAAATTTTCAATATGACAACGTAACGTTAACCAAATCTGTGAAGTACCTGTGGATCCAAAATGCTCACTATACCCCTAGATAGAAGCCTTGAGGGGTCTAGTTTCCAAAATGGCATCACTTGTGAGGGGTTTCTTCTGTTTAGGTACCTTAGCGGACCTGTAAATGCAACATGGTGCCTGCAATCTATTTCAGCCAAATTTGCTTTCCAAAATTCAAATATTGCTCCTTCTGTTCCGAGCCCTCCCATTTGTCCAAACAGAGGTTTCTGACCACTTGTGGGGTATCAGTGCTTTCATAAGAAAGTGGGTAACAAGTTTTGTGGTCCATTTTGTTGTGTTATTTCTTCTAAAAGTGAATAAATTTGGGTTAGAGCAACATTTTTAGGTAAAATTTAATTTTTGCTTTTTTTCATTCCAAATTGCTTTTGTTCATGTGAAGCACCTGAAGGGTTAATAAACTTCTTGAATGTGGTTTTGAGTACTTTGGGGGGTGCAGTTTTTAGAATGGTGTCACTTTTGGGTATTTTTTGTCATCTAGGCCTATCGAAGTCACTTCAAATATGATGTGGTCCCTAAAAAAAATGGTTTTGTAAATTTTGATTTAAAAATGAGAAATCGCTGATAAACTTTGAACTCTTCTAACTTCCTAACAAAAAAAAATTTTTTGTTTCCAAAATTGTGCTTATGTAAAGTAGACATGTGGGAAATGTTATTTATTAACTATTTTGTGTCACAGAAATCTCTGGTTTAACGGTATAAAAATTCAAAAGTTGAAAATTGATAAATTTTCCAAATTTTTGCCAAAATTTCATTTTTTTTTCATACATAAACGCAAAAAATATTGTCCTAAATTTGGTACTAACATGAAGTCCAATATGTGATGAAAAAACAATCTCAGAATCACCGGGATCCGTTGAAGAGTTCCAGAGTTATAACCTCATGAAGTGACACTGGTCAGAAATGCAAAATTTGGTCTGGTCATTAAGGTGAAAATTAGCTCCGTCACTAAGGGGTTAAGTTTTGTTCAGTGAGCAATGGGAAGAGACGCATAACGGTTACCATTGTGCAAGACAACAAATTTCAAGCTTCTAATGGAGCCATCTTTAAAAAGCTGTCAGTCTTCTGGCTGATAATTCCATTAATCCCTTTTGAAGTACAATGCCTGGGATATCATTGAATTATATAAATTCATCCTCTTGGTTGAAATATCTTGCCCTATAGGCTGTAATTTTAACTTTAATCTTTACAAGATTTCATCATTAGGTCTGGACGTTAGAAAGTCAGCAGCTTGCTTGGAAAGATTTAAGTCTCAAATCAAGTCATTGAGGTTTTTTTTGGCTTAATGGTTGAGTGTCACGCTAGGTATGGGGAAGTATAATAATAATAATAATAATAATAATAATATTTATTCTTTTATATATCGCTATTAATTCCACAGTGCTTTACATACAATGGCAACACTGTCCCCATTGGGGTTCACAATCTAAGTTCCCTATCAGTATGTTTTTTGGAGTATTAAGTGAATAGCGAAAGGGAAGGGTAACCCTATGTGTAGGGAAGGAGAAGATGGTGAACCCTGACCAAGCTTACGGCTGGGCCATGGGTTCCTTCACCATCCTAGATAGGTTCTGCACCTATGCGCCAAGCCGTATAACTGACCCTGGCTAACCCTGAAGTAGGCCCTAGGTAGGGAATGAATGGGATGAGCGCTTAGTCAACCCCCCTAAGCTCTAAAGAAGGCACAGGGAGAACAAACAGGGGGAAAATGAACGAACAACTTATCTCCAGATGACTTCGGGAGAGGAACTACTACAACCACAAAGTTTCTCCAGATGTATATAAAGCGACTGCTTGAACTGAAGACTTGCTAAGCTATCACCAGCACTGAGTGAAGTGAAGATATATAAAGACAGCAAGGGAAGTACTGATGAAAAGCAACTGAAAGACTGAGGAAGTCTGCAGAGTGCTCTAGGGAAGGGGTTGAAAACCAAGCAGAAATAATAGGTCAGGGAGCAGTTTGTACAACCAAACCCTGTGATCTTCTATAGCCGGTCACTACTGGGCTGTCTCTCACCTGTGACACACTCGTGTCAGCACCCCCTTCTACGATTGGTCTCTGGACACTCAGGACCAGGCTTATTTGGATGCACGGCATGAAATTAACTAACCAACCTTGTGGCATTCACATCCAATGCTGGAACCCACATCCTTCCCTCCGATCACCACTCCAGTGCATCAGGTATTGAAGGGAACGACATATAAAAAGAGAATCAACAAGCTTAGCTATTTGAAACTCTAAATTGCCATCAACCATGAATGGGGCCGGCGACAAGGGAGTTTTCTTCAAGGGTACCACATACTTCTTGAGTAGAGACCTGTGGAACACATTGTGGATCCTAAGAGCCTGGAGTAACTCCAGACGAAACGCTACTGGGTTAATGATGATGATTACCTTATAGGGACCAATAAATCTAGGTCCCAGGTTCAAGGCAGGAGTCTTGAACTTGATTTTCCTGGTAGACAACCACACTTAGGTAGAGACCAGGCAAGTGTTTTTGGCCAGCCATACATTTGTATCTGTCTCCCATCAGCTTCAAATTACTCTGACTCCCTTGGCATATAGAAGAGAGCGATGAAACAAGATATTACTCCTGAGGAACTCCCAAAAAGCCCGTCTAACACTAAAGATACCAATTTGTGTGAGATTCACCAAATGTATGAAGGAAACTGCTGTGGTCAGATAAGACAAAAATTCAACTTTTTTGCCACCAAAGTAAATGCTAGGACTGGTGTCAAACCAACCCAGTGCATCACCTCAAAAAACACCATCCTCATAGTGAAACATGATAGTGGCAGCATCATGCTGTGGGGATAATTTTCAGCAGCAAGGACAGATAATACAGTCAAGGGGATGATGGATGGTGCAAAATAAAGAGAGATTCTTGAGCAAAACCTGTTTCAGTCTTTTAGTGATTTGAGACTGGGATAGAGGTTGACCTTCCCACAAGACCATGACCCAAAGCATACTGTTAAAGCAACACTCAAGTGGTTTAAGGGGAAACGTGAATGTATTTCAAATTGCCTAGTCAAAGCCCAGACCTTAATCCAATTGAGAATCTGTGGTCAGACTTGAAGATTGATGTTCACCAGAGGAAACCATTTAAATGGAAGGTTCTGGAGCAGTTTTGCCTTGCGGAATGGGCAAAAATCCCAGTGGCAAGATGTGGAAAGCTCATAAAGCTTTATCAAAAGCAACTTGCAGCTTTAATGCAGCAAAAGGAGGCTCTACAGCAGAGGTATAAAACACACGGCCTACTGGCCGCATGCGGCTGCTAAGGCTGCTTGTTGCGGCCCACAGATACCTAGACCCCGTGATGATTGTGGCCCAGTACATACACTGGTCTGCCGCTGTCAGCGACCAGTGTATGTACTGGGCCGCACAGAGAATCTCGTCTCTATACAGCTTTACTAATGGCAGCTGCCGCCGGCCAATCAGAGGCCAGCAGCTAATGCGGGTGTATTCTGATTGGCCGTCACGGCTGTCATTACTAAAGATGTGAGGAGAGCAGCAGTGCTGCAAATCGCACCCCAGTAGTAAAGCGCTGATGGCGGCGGTGGCCCCGTGTACCAGACAGCGAGATCGTCATGGCCCTCAACCCTGCGGGCTGCAAGAAGCAAAAAAGAAGGGAATGGAGGAGAGGTGAGAAAAATCTTTTTTTTTTTTTTTTTTTGTATGCGAACGTCATTCTACAGGATGAGACATTACTGCAAGATGGACACATTACTGCAAGATGGGCACAATATGGGCACATTACTACAAGATGTGCAAAATATGGGCACATTACTGCAAGATGGGCACAATATGGGCGCATTACTGCAAGATGGGCATAATATGGGCACATTACTGCAAGATGGCCACAACATGGGCACATTACTGCAAGATGGGCCCAATATGGGCACATTACTGCAAGATGGGGACAATATGGACACATTACTGCAAGATGGGCACAATATGGGCACATTACTGCAAGATAGGCACAATATGGGCACATTACTGCAAGGGCACAATATGGACACAAATACTACAAGATGGTGACAATATGGGCACATTACTACAATGTGGGCATATTACTACAAGGGCACAATATAGACACATTACTACAAGGGCACAATATGGGCACATTACTACAAGATGTGGACAGTATGGGCACATTACTACAAGGGGTCAATATGGCCACATTACTAAAAGATGAGGACCAGGATGGAAATATAACTACAAAAGGTTGGCCAAAATTACTATATGGTGCTAATTGTGAAACAATATTACTTAGGGGATAAAATGTAAAAAAAAACAAAACAACATTTCCCATAAAAAGTATTTTTAATATATAAACTGAAATAAAAATGTGCACATTTATTATAAGTGAAAAATGATCAAAAATGTGATCCAAAGTTGTGTATAAAAAATGTGATCATAAATGTCACTGGGTCCATAAAAGCAGCCAAGAATGCGGCCCCCCGAATATTTTTTTTCCGTGTGCGGCCCTTATACTCAGCTGAGTTTGAGACCTTTGCTCTACAGAGTACTGACTATTGGGGGGGAGGGGAAATAATTATGCACACTAAAATCTTCAGTTATTTTGTCCTGTTTGTTGTTTTCCTCACAATAAAAAGAAACCAAATGTTCACAATTGTAGGCAAGTTCTTTACATGAACTAATGCAAACCTTAAAAAAACAGACTGAAAATCCAGGTTTTGAGGTAGGAAAACACAATAACCGCCATAGGGGTGAATACTTTTGCAAGATTTTTATTTTCCATATGAATTTTATATATAAGCAGTCTATGATTTTGACATGCTATACTATGATATATCCTCTGTTTTTGTAATCTAGTTTTTACCATGGTTGCACAAACTTTAGGATTTAAAAAATGGAAAACAAGCAAATGCATATTATGATTACGTGATACACAAACATATTTTTGTTAAGTGCATTTCTACTTTTAATATCATTTTGATGAAATTCATCTGTATTATACTCCCAAAGTCCTAATGACACTCTACATTGGATTTGAGAAAAAAACAAATTTCTTACTTAAAGAAGTGTTTCACCCATATTTATTAATTGTTAATCCATATTACGTTGAGAAACTATGTTTTTCTCAAATACCTTATGTTGGCAATAGTGCCTGTGAGCGGTGCTATTGCAGTCCGCTCTTCCCCATCGCTTGACTCCGGGCTCCGTGACCTCGGGGATCCAGTGATGTCACGTCAACTTCCTGATCACAAGACATCACCGCTGCCAGCCCCGGTCTTCCTGAGTGACTGGGCTGTGGGCGGTGTTTCACCGCTCGTCACAGCCCAGCATGTCTCCTGCTTGCAGTGCTGTGCTGTGAGAGAGGAGGGAGCTGGGAGCTGATGGGATGTCACGCTGGGCTGTGCTGAGCGGTGAAACACCGCCCACAGCCAATCACTCACGGAGACTGCTGCCGGCCGCCGTGATATCAGGTCAGCTGGAAGTTGACGTAACATCACCGGATCACCGAGGTCACGGAGCCCGGGGGTCAGGCAATGGGGAACAGTGGTCCGCAATAGCGCCACTCACAGGCACTATTGTCAACATAAGGTATTTGAAAGAAACATTTGATTCTCAACATAATATCGATCTAGCAAATAATAATTATGGGTGAGCCACCCCTTTAAGACTTTGTGTTTAATTTTTATGTTTTAGACCATCACAGTGCTTAACAGGAGGATGGAGAACTATTGTTTGGTTAAGATACTAATATATGATAATCCAGTGTATCTATTTATTGTGCTGCAATTTTTGTATTAGGCTGTGTGCACACTGCAGAAATTTTCCCGCACCAAAAAATGCACCTTGTGGCCAAAAAAATGCTTAAAGTGTTTTTGGTGCATTTTTAGTGCGTTTTTGGTGAAATGTTTTTAAAGCATTTTTTAGTGATTTCAATGGCCGGAAGGGCTAAAAAAAAACACAGGAAAAAACAGACCAGTAATTGATATGCTGTTTCTTTTTTCTGCACCAAAAACTGCAAGGAAAAAAGAAGCATTGTGCGCATGTAACACCCAGGGATATGGGGTACTCGGTTCCGGGTAATGTACGTCCTGGGGATGTCACAACGGTGACCGTAACGCGGTTCCGAGCCCGGGGCCCTTTTTGTAATGGGGATAATTATAGGGAATTTGTGAATAAAATTATTTGTAATGCCACTTGCGGTGTTGCAGCTAAGTATACAGAGCCGTTGCTGCAGAATGTCTCTACTGGGGCTGATGGTATGAGCAGCTAGTATGGTAGTCCCTCCGCAAGTAGAAAATTGCCCCAGTAGGTGTATGGTGCGGTGAATGTTGGAAGAAGGAGTCCAGACAGGTATTCAGTGCAACTGGTTTACTCACTTTTCAGGTGTTAACTGGTTGCCTGAGGCCGGCTAGTTTTGCCGCCAGGTCCCCTTCGTCCCAGTGCCAGTCTAGTTCTCTGGTACCTTCTTCCCCTGCACCTGTCTCTGGTAAGTGGGTCCCCATGGTATGGAACACTGGGGGTCCCCGGTCTGTGGTTTGTCCACCTCTGTCCTCCTGACGGTAGCATGAGCCCTGTAGGGTTGGAGTCTCTGGTCCTATCCCCGGTTCTCCCTTTGCTACTGAGTCTTTGGATTCTTTAGGGTCAGCAAGGTCCTTGATGGTCCCTGTTGCTGTGCAGGTGTTAACAGGTCGGCTTGAAGCTCTTTCCTGTCCTAGGGTCCTGTACCCCGTCAGTGCATAGTTCTGGGAGTACTACACCATACTCCACCGGCAACCACCTCTCCTGGGTACCAGGTCACTGTCAACCCGAGTCAGGATGTCACTTCTCTTCCACCTTCACACTTCCACAGTCACTACTCAACTGACTAGGTCTGCTCTCTTTCACTGCAGACTTCCTTCTCTGTTCTGTCTGCCTGTGTCTCGACTATTCTCTACAGTCTTCCCCTCCCACCTGATCAACTAGTGGACTGGAGTGGCTCCACCTCTAGGCCGCCATTCATGGTCCCACCCTAGCTAAGTACCATTGTATGGGGGATTGTTCGGGAAAACTGGAATTACCTGGGTTCTTGTTGGTACCGGCACTGGGGTTCTGGGTACCTAAGGGGGTAGGCCCTGCATCCTGGTGGGGATGCAGAGCCTTGTAGCACCCCGAAGTGTTAAGGGGCGCTACATGCACAACATGTCAGATTTCTCATAGACTTTGCTGGGATAAGGATAAACATGCAAACTTGGACAACAAACTTCACAATAAACTGCATCAAAAACTGCACCGTGCACACAGGACCTTATCATTGTCCTATTTTTCCAATCAAGTGCAATAAAAACATTATCTCTTGGGACTGGATCAACCAATCCATAGTTTCTAAACTGCAGCATTACATGTGATCATATCCCATATCCCATATAGTATAGAAAATGCATTACCCATAGTCTACTTTTCTCCCTTCTTAGTGTTGCTTACATTCCATTGTATGTGTAGGTGCTGCCTGCATCCTACGTCTTTAGCTTAAAGGGAATATGTCAGCAGGATTTCTCCGCCCATCGCAGCAGACCGCATGGCCGCTATGGAGCCCCTGAGTTAAGGGTCCTGATAGCACTTTTCATGCGCTGCGGCAAATTATGGCCCCGCCCCTAGCCACGCCATAAACCACACCCATTTGGCATTGAGGGATGTTCAGCAGACGCCCCGGACTGTTCATTCATGCATAGCAGCCAGAACTTTCTCATATATGATAGCGGTAAATTTAGGGCAATATTTTTTGTCTTTATTTGTGAACATATGAGACATTTGTTGAAAATTTAGCAATTTTCAAACTTTGAATTTTTATGCTCTTAAAACAGAGAGCTATGTCACACAAAATAGTTAATAAATAACATTTCCCACTTGTCTACTATACATCAGCACAATTTTTGAAACATATTTTATTCTTGTTAGGAAGTTAGAAGGGTTCAAAGTTTATCAGCGATTTCTCACTTTTCCAACAAAATTTACAAAACCATTTTTAGGGACACCATCATATTTGAAGTGACTTTGAGAGGCCTCGGTGACAGAAAATACACAAATGACACCATTCTAAAAACTACATCCATCAAAATACTCAAACTCACACTCAAGAAGTTTATTAACCATTTAGATGCTTCAAAGGAACGAAAGCAATGTGGAAGGAAATAAAATAAAATTTTACTTTTCCCCCAAAAAATGTTACTTTAGCTCCAAATTTTGCATTTTCACAAGGCTAACAGGAAAACATGCACCATACAATTTCTGTTACAATTTTTACTGAGTATGCCAACACCGCATGTGTGGAATTCTACTGTTTAGGCAAAACCGCAGGGCCCGGAAGCGAAAGAGCAGCATTTAACTTTTTGAATGCAAAATTAGCTTGCATTGTTAGAGGATGCCATATTGCGTTTGGCGAACTCCAGAGGTGCCTAAACAGTGCTTCACCCCCACAATTAACCCATTTTGTAAACTAGATCATGCAAGGAATTTATCTAGGTGTTTGGTGAGCACCTTGAACCCCCAGGTGCTTCACAGAATTTTATGTCGAAAGAACGATGGTCTGCACTCAGATTTATGATGATGGTGGTGCAAGTGAAAATTGGGTCAAGGACCCTAGTATCAAATCCCAAACAAATTCACTGCACTCGATATATGTGATGCAAAATGTGTCACATTTTATTAAATAAGGAATTGAGACTATGCAATCAGACGTTTCGACCCGCCTGGGTCTTAGTCAGGACTCAGGAGTCGCTGTATAGTGGGTGTCTGGAGGATGAAAGATGAGGTGCACTGTAGCACTAATGTATGGAAGAAGGTGCCTTGAGGATTGTACACAGAGTTTGGAGGCGCAGCAGCGCTGTTGCTATTGATATAATGTATCCTGGTACCAGGCGGGTCGAAACGTCTTATTGCATAGTCGCAATTCCTTATTTAATAAAATTTGTCACATTTTTATCACATATATCGAGTGCAGTGAATTCGTCACAGAATTTTATGACGTTGAGCCGTGAAAATAAAAAAAATACATTTTTACTTTAAAATTGTTGCTTCAACCCCAAATCTTTTATTTTCACAAGGGGAACACGAAAAATACACCATGTAATTTGTTTTGCAATTTCTCCTGAGTGCGATGATACCTTTTATGTACTGGAAATCTACTGTTTGGGCGCACAGGGGGGTTTGGAAAGGAAGGAGAGCAAGTTGATTGTAAAATTGGCTGGAATCTTTAGCGGGCACCATGTCATATTTGGAGACCCCCTGAGGTGCCTAAAAAGTAGAGCTCCTACAAATGACCCCATTTTAAAACTAGACCCCTCAACGAATTTATCTAGATGTTTGGTGAGCACCTTGAACCCCATATGCTTCACAAAATTTTATAACATTGAAATGGGAAAATGAAAAAATACATGTTTAACCACAAAAATGTTGCTTTAACCCCACATTTTTCAAATTTACCAGGGTAACAAGAGGAATGGACCATACAAGTTATTGTGTAATCTCCTGAGTAGGACATTATCCCATATAGTCGAAAACTACTTTTGAGGCACATTAGAAAGTGAAGAAGGGAAGGAGTGCCATATTTGAGTTCAGATTTAGTTTGAATGATTTGTGGGTGGCATGTCACATTGGCAGAATACCCTCAAGTGCCAGAACAGCAGAAACCCCCCACAAGTGACCCCATTTTACAAACTGCAAGCCTCAATGATTACATCTAGTGGTGCAGTGAGCATATTGACACTACAGGTGTGTCACAAAATTTTATACAATTAACACTAGAAGTCCCAGAGAGGGGTCATTTAACATTTCTACCTATGGAACCCAGAGATGGGTTGAATGACCTGAAGGATTTTAGCTAACATCCTATAATCACCGTCTTTTGTTATGTAATTAAGGCCATTACTGTTGCACCACAGGAGATTGTTGTTTTCCATTGAGTTTAGCCATTTAGTTTCTAGTTAGTTCTATTCAGTTTGGACTAAGGGTCATTTGACCCTCTTTCGGGACTTCAGGGGGGAGCTCAAAATTTCTGGGACTTCTAGTGTTAAGCAGCGAATAAAAAATAATTACCGTATTTTTCGCTTTATAAGACGCACCTGATTATAAGACGCACCCCCAAATTTGGTGAAGGAATAGAGAATTTTTTAATAAATGGGGTCCGTCTTATAATGCCAGTGTCCATCTGACAAATCATATAGGTTATATGTCCCTCATAGCCCCCCCCATCCTAAAATTAGCCCTCTGAATCTGGATATGGCCCAGTGATGCCACATGTCCCCTATGCCTGGCACACATCCTCTATGGCTGGCACACAGCCCACTGTGGCTGGCACACGGCCCACTGTGGCGGCACACGGCCCACTGTGGCGGCACACGGCCCACTGTGGCGGCACACGGCCCCATGTGGCTGCACACGGCCCACTATTGCTGGCACACGGCCCCATGTGGCGGCACACGGCCCCATGTGGCGGCACACGGCCCCATGTGGCTGCACACAGCCCACTATTGCTGGCACATGGCCCCATGTGGCGGCACATGGCCCCATGTGGCTGCACACAGCCCACTATTGCTGGCACATGGCCCCATGTGGCGGCACATGGCCCCATGTGGCTGCACACAGCCCACTATTGCTGGCACATGGCCCCATGTGGCGGCACCCGGCCCCATGTGGCGGCACACGGCCCCATGTGGCGGCACACGGCCCCATGTGGCTGCACACGGCCCACTATTGCTGGCACATGGCCCCATGTGGCGGCACACGGCCCCATGTGGCGGCACACGGCCCCATGTGGCTGCACACAGCCCACTATTGCTGGCACATGGCCCCATGTGGCGGCACATGGCCCCATGTGGCTGCACACAGCCCACTATTGCTGGCACATGGCCCCATGTGGCGGCACCCGGCCCCATGTGGCGGCACACGGCCCCATGTGGCGGCACATGGCCCCATGTGGCTGCACACGGCCCACTATTGCTGGCACATGGCCCCATGTGGCGGCACACGGCCCACTATTGCTGGCACATGGCCCCATGTGGCGGCACACGGCCCCATGTAGCGGCACATGGCCCACTATTGCTGGCACATGGCCCACTATTGCTGGCACACAGCTCCCTGTGTTATATATCGCCCCATGCTGCTGCTTTTAGGAAAATAAACTTTCCTTACCTTCTCCAGCATTGTCCTGTCTGTGTCCCCTCCTCGGGGTTGATCTCCGGCCTCCTGCATTTCCTGGTTCTCGGCCGGTCATGTGATCGGCACGGCAGAGTGAAATCTCTTGTGCCTTATCACAGCAGCAGGAGGGAGGCCTGGCAGACACGCTGGAGGAGGTGAGTAAAAAGTTTATTATTTTACTGTTTGCAGCAGCATAGGGGACATAGCTAACACGGGGGAGGGGGCATGTGCAATCAAAGAAGGGGCAGGCAGATAAAATATACACTGCTGCCCCAGCCTATCGCCGCGGTGCACTTTCAGCACCATGGTGGTGGACAGCAGCTGTGCATATTATATGAGCGGGTGCAGGAGATCCAAGTCTGCTGCTCCCAGCTTTCACAAGATCCCCAGCAGAGCTCCAGAGCTGCCCGCACCTCCCCTGGACTCTGTAGTGTGTGTATATATATATATATATATATATACACCCCCCCCGTATATTCGGATTATAAGACGCACCCCCTACTTTCCCCCAAAATTTGGGGGAACAAAAGTGCGTCTTATAAAGCGAAAAATACGGTACATTTTTAACACTAAAATGTTGGTTTAAGGCTCTAGTTCCAATTTTAACAAAGGTAATAGGTAAAAAAGGCCCCAAAAGGTGTTATACAATTTTTCCTGAATGTGGCAATACCTCACATGTTACTGTACAGTACTGTTTGGCCGCACCATAGGGCATGGGAGGGAAGGAACGTCATTTGATTTTTGGAGCACAGATTTGCCTAAAATAGTTTGCAGACTCCATTATCAGAGCTCCTAAGTTCCAGAATAGACGAAATCCCCTCAATTGACCAAATTTTGGATATTACACCCCTCTGGCAATTCATCTACAGGTGTAGTGATGATTTAGTTTCTGGAAAACACCCATGGTGTCAAACTCGGTGAATGTTGCAGAATTAAAAATTGCAAATAAGTCTGTCGTGCCTAGTACATTGTAGTGCCTGTACACTGTGTCCAGGTCGTGCTTCTGAAGGCACACACCCCATAAATTAAGCGGGCTCTTCTCACTACAACAATGCCAAATATGTGGACATTAACTGAGGGTTAGCCACATTGTGGTGCTTCAAAGAGGGGGGGGCCTGCGATTATGTTTATGTACCTATTTGTCATTGGTCAGGACCTACTTCTCTTCAATGACATCTAGAAACGTCATTAGTTGTGAAAGGGTTAAACAATTGCCCGCTATGCATGCCATACAGTGGTTTCTAACATCTAACATTAACAGAAATAATGAAAATATTTTAGGTATGTCTTGTATAGGATACGATTGTATGGAATAGAGCAATCTAATATTCTATTCCATACTTTTATTTGTAGTATACTTCCAAATACCATACAGACACATAATTTAATATTATTGATGGTTGGGCATATTAAAGATACATCTTTATGTGGTTGGATGGCTTTTGTGCACTTTGGTCAAAAAACTGAAAATAAATATTTCATGTTTTTAACATTTTAAAGTAATACATGAGTTCAAGTGTACATTAATTGCAGTGTGCTGTTGCACTGTGTATGCATCTGTCTTCATATTAGCATATTTCTGATATTTAGGAGGCCGAATTGCACAATGAAATATAAAATATAGAGTAGGACCCCCTATTGAGATTTGCTGTGACGTGGCAGGGGTGGCTCAAAAAATTGATCAATTATTTGCTAAAAATCTCATTTTGTATTATAGTACAGTTAGAATGAATCTGTGAATTTACACTTTTATTTGATGCATGCCACTCTCAGATGTGCTAACTCCCCTCTCTTTTTGCTTGTAATTATGGTCCGATGGCTGGCCACCACCACGCCATGGACGCCTGATGTTGGTTTGCAAATACTCCTCCTGTTGGTGGCTGTTCACATTCAGCCACCTCACCATTTTCCAGATCAATGCTAATTAAGCACCATACTTGGGTCTGGTCCGCCTTTATGGTTGCTGGTCTGGCACTGTGGCACCAGAGTTCTGACATTATCCTGGTGTGTGTGAGTGTGACATCTGCTGCACATGCTGGAACTTGGGCTGCCTTTTATCCGCAGTTGCCTCATTTTGCGACATGGAAGCGGTTATATAAAGGTCACAGGTATGTGTTGCTCTAATATGGTGCTGCTTTTAATTAATCTAGGAGGCCGCAAAGCGCAAAGCACAATGAAATATAAAATATAGAGTAGGACCCCCCCCATTGAGATTTGCCGTGACATGGCAGGGGTGGCTCAAAAAAATTGATCAATTATTTGCTAAAAATCTTATTTTGTATTATAGTACAGTTGGAACAAATCTGTGAATTTACACTTTTATTTGATGCATACCACTCTTAGATGTGCTGGCTCCTCTATTTATTTAATACTGTAGATCTGACGCCTCTGTCACTCCAGGTCTATAGCCTGCCCATCACCACCCCTCCTATTTGACTGACCGCATCTATGCTGTTTTAGTTTAGGCAAAATTAGGAAAAGGAGGAAGAGGTGGCGCTTGGGGTGGGGAAAGGGGAATTAAGAACTAAAGAGACAAAGGCTTTAAAACTACAGCCATATTTGCATATCAATTCAAATGCTAATTTCTCAGTAACAGAAAAACAGACTGATCATGTAAAGGTATTGTTAGACTTCACTTTGAAAGAGCTACATCCACAAAAAAATAATTTGGGATGTGAAATCCTGCTGACAGATTACATTTAAACATTAGTAAAATATTAAGCTAATAATAAATGTATTAAGGATTTTTCTAGGTCAGGGAGCAATTTCAGCGTTGTATCATGCTGAATCCTAACATTGTGTAATACACACACCATTAGGATTGCGCACTGATGCCAGTTTAGTTTGCATGCTTAAGGTATGCTGGATAACTTCTTTTTGTGCACACTTAGAAAAGTAGAAAGACAAAGTAGTTGACATGTGAACAATCATATGCATATTGCAGGTGATGCAGTTAGTGCAGAAGTGACGTCTGGTCCAGAAAATCCCTTCAATAATTGTTTTAGAACATGTAAAATATATTTTTATAATTTTATGTAGATTTGTATTGATTTGTGAGCAAATTAAAAGTAAAGAAAATAAATATTTATTAAATATTAAAAGGCAAATGAAGACACATTGTACTTGGCTCTATGGACTTTTTTATTCTGTGTACAGGAACTGACAATTTTCAGCACCATCTGCTTTCCACAGATTTGTCGTTATATAGTCTCACTCATAGCAATACAGCTTAAAACTAAACAAACTGTTTGAAATTTAGAATACATTTTCTGCAACTGTGTCTTTCTGCTAATTGCATGTTAATATACCAATGTGAAAAATGGAAACACCTAAAAAATGATCGTGTTAGCGTGAACTCTTAATCAAAGATCACTAGTTGGCTACTGCCTGGCCTAATTGGTGTACACCAAGTGCATGCATAAAGAAATCACACCAGACACAGTCGGATGTGAAATCTCTTCTTGATCACAGTAAAGATGGCACCGAAAAGAGCGAGTACAGAGCATGTGTCCTCTTGATATAGGCTAGGGGCGTACACAAGTTTGGATATGCCCATTTAGTGGGACAGTTCATGGGCTAGCCAATGGGGAGATCTGTGTTGCTGTTGATGGGCGGGTCTGACTTCAGTGGATGAATCAATGGTGATGAGGATGGGAGGGACGTCATCTGGTGGATCCATGCTGATGGTTTGGTCTGTGATGTCATTGGGGGCCATCTAGGGTTCCTCTGAAAACTATGTCCAGAGGTTAATCAAGTATTTCATATAATGGCTCTCCTCAACAGTGCTAACTATAAAAGGGTAACATCAGGTTTTTACTTCCTTACACTTTAGGACAACACTTTTACCAACCTCAAATCATGTTTTCATCATCTACACATTAATTTTCCCTATAATCCAGAAATAAATGTATATTTATAAATATAAGTGGTGTATGTTAAATGGATAAAATGATAACATTAAATTTGAATATTGTTACCAACCCAAAGATTGTATTTCCCGATACATTGAAAAGGTAAAATCAGCAGTGTACTGTACATCCTCAACATTTTTTTGTATTGCTCTGCAAATTTTATTAATTTTCTTTATTTTTACTTAGTATGGATATACTTTTGAAAACCTTATCCATTTTTATGGTACTGAAAATTGTCACAGATCAGCAATACTAAATCAGCAGATAAGGCTACATGCACACGCAGCAGTTTTTTCTGCACATAAACTGCAATCAAAACTGCACCTTGTCACGGAGAGCTTGGAATTGCAAAAAAAAACAAAAAACGCTTGTAATGATGGTGCATTTTTACCGTGATTTTTGCCGTGTTTTTATTAATGCGTTTTTTTAAAGAAGAAACAAAATATAATAGGATAGGATAATTGATAGATAGCTAGAATAGATGGATAGATAGAACATATAGAATAGATAGAAAGAAATAACAGAATATCTTGATAGAGAGATAGCTAGCTTGGCCATCTGTTTTTTTTTTTTTTTTTTTTTTGGGCGTAAAAAAAAATGACATGGGGTCCCCCCCATTTTTCAAATTCAGCACAGGAACAGCAGCAGCTGCAGGCTACAATGCTCAGCTGTCTGCTATATCTTGGCTGGTTATGAAAAATAGAGTGGTTCCCACGCTTTTTTTATTATTTGATTTTTTTTTTTTTTTTATTTTTTTTTAAAAATGACATGGGGTCCCCCTAGTTTTCTAAAACCAGCCAAGGTACAGTAGACAACTGGGGGCTGATATTATTAGGATGGGAAGGGCCATCATTAGTTGGCCCTTTCTAGCCTACCAATAGCAGCCCATAGCCGCCCCAGAAGTGGCACATCTATAATATGCGCCAAATATTGGCGCAGGGCCTGGCTCTTACCGTTGCCTTGGTGCGATAATAATTGGGGTAATAAGAAGTTAGTAACATCCCACAGCTGCTACTAAGCCCTAGCTTAGTGATGTCAGACATCTATCAAACACCCCCATCACTAATCTCTAAGTGAAAGTAAATAAACACAAACACTGAAAAATCCTTTATTTGAAATAAATGACAAAAAAGCACCCTCTTTCACCACTTTATTAACCCCCCAAACACCCGTCCAGGTCCGACATAATCCACACGAGGTCCCACAATGCTTCCAGCACTGCTGTATCTGACGCTCACAGTGAGCGCCATAGAACAAGACTGCCCACTGTGATCCCCACGCACTTACAGATTAGTGATGAGGGGGTGTTTCATAGATGCCAGCCATGAATAATCTAGGATTTAGTGACTGCTGTGGGCTGCCATTAACTCCCTCATTACTCCGTTTGACACTGCACCAGGGCAATTGGGAATAGCTGGATAAAGTGTCGGGACTGTAGCTCGTAATGGATACGGATGCTGATTGATATTTTTAGGCTGGGAAGAACCTAATAACCATAGGCCTTTCCAGTCTGAAAATACCAGCCCCCAGATGTGGGGCTTTATCTTAGCTGGGTATCAAAATTGGGGTGGACCGCACGATATTTCCTTAAAATGATATCTTTATTTATTTTACTGTACAATATAGACATGCACATCGTCATCTGTAATTCGTTGCAGTCGGACAGCTGTCACTCAGCGTGGGGTGCGTCCTGACTGCAACCAATCACAAATGCCGGTGAGTGGGGAAGCAGTGAATATGGAATATGTATAAGCCTAATGAGCGGGTGCAGTGAATATGTATGAGCTTAATAAGCTGTCGGCTCGGGAAGAACAATGAGCTGCCACGGGAGCAGTGTGACAACCGCCCCGGTGATTGGTGAGTATATAGCGCTTAGAGAGAGAGAGACAGAGAGATAGAAGGACACCAACACCCCAAAATCACTCCAGCATTGATTTTGTCATTCTGGAACTAAGTTCGTGAGCTACGTTTTTGTTGACAAAATCGCAGGTAAAACGTATGCAAAACGCAACAATTTGTAACCATGCATTTTGCTATCTGTTTTTCATCCCCTCATTGATTTCAATGGGGGACAAATGTTGACAAAAACGGCAGAAAAATGAACATGCTGCTTTTTTTTTGTCACAAAATTTTGTCAAAAAAACTGCTGAGAAATAAACTGCAACGTGCGCACAGCAAATCTGAATTCTCATAGACTTTGCTGGGAAGTCAAAAGTGAGAAAGTTCTGACAACTGCACCAAAAAACGCGACAAAAATGCAACAAAAATTGCAGCGTGCGCTTATAGCCTAACGCATTATATGTAATAAGTTAGAGGACAGAAGGACTTTCTTTGACATGTATATGTAGCACCATTGAGGTACCAGGTGCCACAAATGTAACCCGTGGAAATCCAAACCCTGGAATATCCGTGCCAGAGCAAACACACCAGCACCTTCAGGCCACACACACAACCCCAAGACCAGACTGGGAGACTGCCTAGTAACAGGTAAAAGGGGAGGGCACTGATTGGATAGTAATCACCCAACCTGAGGGAGAGACCCAAGGCGGGATGAAGTGGTGTGCACTGCAGTCTGTTAGAAGTCTGAGGGAGTCAGTGGAGTCTATCAGAGAATGAGGTGAAGAAGGAAGCAGTTAGTCTGAGGAGAGGAGGAGTGGAAAGTACTGAAAAGACCTGCAGTGAGAACAGAGTGCTGTAAAAGGAGTGAGAACTGTGGAGTACGACGGGACTCCAGGCACTGTGGTTTACCCAGAGGTGTACCTAGGCTTTCTAGCACCTGGGGCAAGAATTCAGTTTGGTGCAACACCACCACGCGGTTTGGGTAGTCGTCATGTGACCAGTCATTCATATGTGATTTGCACACTTGCACTCATGTGATGACAAGCTGTTACCTTACACATAGGAAGAAAAGCTACGGTAATTGTCACATGCAATTATGAAAATCACATGAGTGAAGTAGTCATGTGGTGTCACTGTGTTCTCTGCATAAAATATAACCCACACACTGTCCCTCTTATGGTACATGCCCCCCACACTGCCCTCTTCTTTCCATACTGAGCCCACTCGTCACACTGTCCTCTCATACTATGTCTCCTTTTACTATCCAGCCTTTATACTGTGCACTCTCATCACATCGCTCCTCACTATGGCCTCATACTGTACCCACAACCTACCTCCTCTTCATACGGGGGTGGGGAGGATTTCCCCACATACATAGCATCACCCCTTTCCCCACATACATAATATTACCCACTTCCCCACGCATCCCTACATAAGTAACTGTAATCCTTCCCTATGCACTCCTTGAACATAACATCATCTTCTTCAGCAGTCATGCCCCTAGTCCACAACAGTAACATCACCCCCTCCTTCCCAAAGCGAGTAACATTTCCACCTTTCCTGCCCCATCTATGTAAATATCACCCCTTCCCCTGTACAATTCCCCAATATGCAGCCCCCATGAAGGAACATTCAGTTATTCTGTGCCCCCAATACACCACACACCACCTCACATTACTCACCCTTAGCCTCTCTCTCCTTGGTGCAGCCCCTCAGTATGAATACTCCACAGCTGCTCATCTCCAGCAGCCACTGCACAACGCTGAGCACTGGATGATGGGAGATGAGCTCCGCACTGGAGGAAGAGGGCCCGCCCCTTCTGGTGACATCATCACCTCACAGAAGCAAGTACATTCTAGCCATGGATGGCTTCCCCTGCTGCGACTCTGCTGCCTGCACTCTGCAGCTGATAGCAGGATCGCTTCCTGCCGGCACATGACAGATGAGGGCAATCTGGCCATGGGCCCCCCACAGCCTCGGACCACAAACTGGCCAGATTGCCCTCATTACTAACTGCCCTGCATGATTACTAACACGCTCTGTAGTGTGATCAGCTGACCTGATCACACTACAGACCGAAGTCAGCGCCAGAGGTCACTGCTTCAGTTTCCTTGCATCTGAACAGTGAATTGAACAGCGAACAATTAAACAGTGGGAGATGTCGTCCACACTTTCTCTGAGTACGGCTGTCAGCTTGACAGCTGGGACACAGAATAGCCTGTGCCACTACGGGGCAGCAAATGCAGCCACCGAGGAGACTCTGAGAAAGAGCGCCGCACCAGCCGGCCCGACTGTGCCCCCCTGACAGTTGCGCCAAGGGCAAATGCCCTGCCAGTTCCCCCTAGATACGCCTCTTGGTTACCTGTGGAAGCAGCAGACTCCAGGAACCACAGAGGGCCTGTGGAAGTTTGGAACCAATGCTCACGGGACTCAGCACAAGGCGGGGTGCAGACCCCAGGATAGTGGGACACTTTATGGTCAGCTGTTAACTCTACCGGGCGAGAAGATCTCCAGGGTCCATCGCCAACCCAAAAAGTCTGAAGCACAAGCAGCAAAGAGGGGACCGGGGACTGAACCCCTTAAATAGTCCAGGCTACCTGCAATAGGACCAAGACAAATACAGAGGGGTTCCCAAGAAGCTCTAGGCCACTGGAGCCCATCAACAACAAGTGTGCATGGAGAACAGCCAACCTAGGTCACAGCTGGCGCGGAGAACAAGGGGAGCAGATACACCTGGGACCGACACCCGCGGGTTCAGGTACCACCACAGAAAAAAAAAAAAAAAAAACCGGTCAAATCCGTTAGCGAAGGGAACCTCCGGGGTTTCCCAGCAGCCAAGACCCGATGGAAGGCAACAGCTCAAACCGTGAAGGGAAACAGTCACCACCAAGGCTACAGTTCCCAGGGCCAGAGTCTGCGGGCAAAAGGGGCTCCCTCAGCATCCATCCAAGCTGGGGAGCGTGTTACCGGTGGGAAGCCATTGGAACCGTGAACACAACACAGGTGCAGGGAAAGGCAGTCACCGCCAACCTACCGGGAGAACTGCCGCAGCCGTCTGTGGGACCCGTCCATTCAGCCGTTTGTTTTACCGGACACTTTGCATTCATCATTGGCTGAGTGAGTACTACCGTGCCGTGCGGTACCGCGCTGCCCCCGCGACCCTGCACCTCACCAGGCCCCGTAACACGCCTGCTGTCCCTCCCTCACCGGGCCCCGGGACAACCAACCCCCCTACCCACAGAGGGGAGAAACAACATCCAAGCTGCTCCCTGTCACCGCTCCCGGGATCCCCGTCCAGAGCAGCGGTGGTGCCACAACCTCACCACGTGGGTGGCGTCACGGACAATATCCCTAAGCCAAACCACCCCCCTTTCACTCACGGGCGAGGAGCGCCGCTCGAGTCCCCGGGATCCGGCCCACCGCTCGAGCCACCGAGCGAGCAGCAGCCGCAGCCGGACCCGAGCAGTGGGAGAGCGCAGCGTCCCCTCCTCCGCCCGCGACAACTTGGCATCACGAACAGGATCTTACCGCTCTGCCGACTGGTAGAGGTGCGCCTTGTGACCGCCGGAGGTGTCCGGCCGAAAATTTTGAGAAGCCGCCATTTTGGGCACGAAAAATCCCCGCTCGAGCGTCTTCCCGAGCAGTGGAGGCGCGAAGGCCAAAGCCCCGCCCCGATAGAGGAGGGGCCGGAAAAAGACTAAGGGGGACGGAAACAAGATGTCTGCGCCGGACGGAGCTGCTGGAGGAGCGGCGGTCGCAGCCGCAGTGGCACCCGTGGATGGGAATGGGCCCGCCCAGGTCCCGGCCGCACTGGCGGGAGGCGCCGTGGCCCCAACTCTCGCTCAGGTGATGCCGTTCTCCTTTCCCTATGTGCCCGGAGCTACCTGGCTGCCGCAGTACGATGGGAAACCTGACGCGTTGCAGGTCTTCCGGAAGAAGCTTAGCCCGCTCGTAGAACTGTACCCCCTAACTGATAAGCAACGTGCAGCGGTGGTGCTGGGGCAGCTAACCGGCGCGGCTGAGCAGGAGGCGGAGACCTGGGCCGAGGGGGTCTGGTCCTCTGTAGCCACCGTATTTGAAAAGCTACAGACTGCCTTCGAGACCTGTACCGAAGCCGAGCTGCGGATGCAGTTTTATCAATGCCGGCAACGGCCCGCGGATAGCATTCGGGACTACGCCTTGCGTCTGCAAACCGCCCTCCGCACACTGAAGCGGGTAGACACCATCAATGATGCGGACAGCAACAAAATGCTAGTGGAGCAGTTTGTACAGGGGATGAGGTCCTCGGAGGATTGCAAACAACTCCGGCTGTGGGCCCTAGAACACCCTGATGTGGGCTTTGCCGTGTTAAAGAAATGGCCATTAAAGCTCTGCAACCCCCAGCATCGGAAGTCCCTGAGGCAGCCCCATGGCCAGCTGAGACGGCTCCCGTCGTGGTGGCCCCTGCCCTCCCAACACCTCCGGCACCTGCAGCCCCAAGCGGAATGATGGAGGAGCTGGCTGCCCAAGTCCGCCGCATGGATGGGGACCTTGCCAAGATCCTCGCCGCACTCCAGCCTCCGACCAGGTCCCAGCCCCCGGGGAAGATGCAGATTGCCGACAGTCCCGAGGACGTCCCCTGGATGCAGCGGAGAAGGGCCAATGACTCACGGTATGGACCTCCGATTTGTTACAGGTGCAGCAAGCCCGGCCACTACTCCCGACGGTGTCCGTTAAACGAGCAACCCCTGGGGCCACGGGCCAATCCTTAGGAGTCGAACCCAGTGGCCCCCCCCGACTGGCAGGACCGGTACATCGGATCCCGGCCCATCATCCCCCTGGCAGTGGACGGCATCCCGCTGATGGCTCTCCTGGACACCAGATCGCAGGTAACCACAATACCATACACACTGTATCAGCGGTATTGGGGAAAGGACGAACTAGCCCCACCAGATGGCAGTATGACACTGATTGCCGCTGATGGACTCCCATTGACCCAAGTGGGGTACAAACAAGTGGCCATGACTGTGGGATGAGCTGAACTGCAACGCCAGGGTTTGATTATGATAATGAATGAACCCAGTGATCATAACCCGAAGGTAGTGCTAGGGACTAATGTGATGGAGCACTGTATGAGTGACTTGTTGACCCTACTGCAGCAGCTGGCCGCCACAGTGGCGGGGAGCCGACAGAGAGCTGTGCAGCGTGAGATCCGGGCCCTGATGTATCGCCAGCATGTGAACTCGACAGGAGGAGAGATTGGAGGAGTGAGCGTGATGGATGCGGCCCCTTTGATTGTGCCTCCCAGGAGCGAGATGATGATTTGGTGTAGGGCAGCGGTAGGGCCCCAAGGGCGAGACTACCTCGCCATGATAGAGCCCATGTCCTCCGAACACTGGCCCACAGTAATGGCCACCCGAGGGGTGGTAGACGTCAAGAAAGGGAGAGTGCCCGTACGAGTGCTGAACTGTGGGGAGGAGGAGGTTAGGCTTCCCCGGTACGCTACCCTTGCCAAATTGCTCACTCTAGATCCCCACACCATCCATGAAGCCGTTCCCCCGATCTCACCGCCTACTGCCAGTTCTCACCCATCCCTGGGGGAGTTAGACGAGTAGTGTCGAGAACTACACATCGGCACTGATGATACCCCCACACACCACAAGGAAGGGGTATACCGGGTGGTACAGGAGTATGAGTGAGTTTTTAGCAAGCACCCTCTAGATTTTGGGCAGATTAAAGGGGTCCAACACCACATCCCTACCGGTACACACACCCCTATTAAAGAGAGATACAGGCCTATTCCCCCTGCACACTACCAATGCGCCAAAGACATGTTGAGGAACATGAAGGAGGCGGGGGTTATTAGGGACAGCTGTAATCCCTGGGCCGCCCCGTTGGTGCTGGTTAAGAAGGATGGCACCATGCAGATGTGTGTGGATTACCGGAAGATTAACCAGATAACGCATAAGATGCTTGCTTACCCTCTGCCCCGCATTGAAGAGTCCCTGGCCGCGCTGAGAACCGCTAACTACTTCTCCACCCTTGACCTCACCAGTGGGTACTGGCAGGTGGCCGTGGCGCCGGAAGACCAAGAGAAGACTGCCTTCCCCACTCCTATGGGACTCTGCGAGTTCAACAGCATGCCGTTTGGGCTGTGCAATACCCCCGGAACCTTCCAACGGCTGATGGAATGCTGTCTCGGACACCTAAATTTCGAGACTGTCTTGCTGTACTTAGATGATGTGATTGTGTACTCACAGACGTATGAAGTCCACCTGGAGCACCTAGCCGAGGTGTTCGCGTCCCTTGATAAGTATGGGATGAAGTTGAAGCCCTCAAAGTGTCATCTGCTGAAGCCCAGAGTGCAGTACCTTGGACATGTGGTGGGTGCGGAAGATGTCGCCCCCGACCCCGAGAAGATCACCGCCATCCAAGACTGGCCGAGACCGACCACGGTGAGGGAAGTGAGGCAGTTCCTGGGCCTGGTGGGATATTACCGTCGCTTCATTAAGGGGTACATGAAGATGGCTGTCCCCATGCAAGACCTCCTCGTGGGACAGACCAAGGGTGGTAGACCCCTGGGAGCCCCATTGGTGTGGGAAGAAAAGCATGAGGAATCCTTCCGCCAGCTGAGAGCGGCTCTGACCGGAGAGGAAATCCTAGCGTACCCTGACTACAGCCACCCATTCATCCTCTACACCGATGCCAGCAATGTGGGCTTGGGGGCTGTCCTATCCCAGGTCCAAGACGGAAGGGAGAAGGTGATTGCTTACGCTAGCCGAAAACTCCGACCGACTGAAAGGAACCCTGAGAACTACAGCTCTTTCAAGCTTGAGCTCTTAGCACTCGTGTGGGCTATCACCGAGCGGTTCCGCCATTACCTGGCAGCAGCCAAATTCACCGCTTACATGGACAATAACCCACTGACCCATCTAGACACGGCCAAGCTGGGCGCGTTGGAGCAGCGGTGGGTGGCCAGGTTAGCCAACTACGATTTCACTATCAAGTACCGGGCCGGCCGTACCAACGTTAATGCCGATGCACTCTCCCAGATGCCCCACCTGTCGGAAGAGGGGCCAGAGGAAGATGACCTTGAAGAGATCGAGTTGCCTGCGTTTCACCGGCCGCTAACTGAGAAGTTGCATGTCTACCAACAATGGGTGAACTTGGACCCACTGCCCAGTCAGGAATGGCAGGAAGCTCAGGACCAGGCACCTGCTGTCCGCCTGGTCAAGACCCTGGTGGAACAGGGTTCTGCTGGGATAGACCCTGACGCCCCTGCCGAAGCCCAACGTCTGTGGCGAGAACGGACCCGGCTGTACCTACACCAGGGGAAGTTGTATCGTTAACTGATTAATCCGAAGACCCACGAGAAGGTTCGCTAGCTGGTGATTCCCCAGGCTAACATGCCCACCGTCCTGCAAGCATACCATGATGGTGCTGGGCACTTCGGGTGGAAGAAGCTGGAGATGTTGTTGAGAGAGCGGTTCTATTGGAGTGGAATGCGGGAATCTGTGGAGGCCTGGTGCCGAGAATGTGGCCCCTGCGCATTGAGAAGGAAGGACGAGGCCAGCCAGAAGGCACCCCTACACCCGATCGTTACGCATCAACCGCTGGAGCTGGTTGCCCTCGACCATGTAAAGCTCACCCCCAGCCGAAGTGGGTACACCTACGCTTTGACCATTGTAGACCACTATTCAAGGTTCATGGTGGTTGTCCCAGTTAAGGACCTAACCGGCCGTACCGCCGCTAAGGCGTTCCAGGCTTATTTCTGTCGACTGCATGGGTACCCCGAGAGGGTGCTTATCGACCAGGGTCCGGCCTTTGAAGCAGAGGTATTCCAAGAATTCTGCCAGTTGTACGGCTGCAAGAAAATCCGGACCACGCCTTACCATGCCCAGACCAATGGCATGTGTGAAAAGATGAACCACTTGGTCCTGGGCCTCCTCAAGACGTTACCGCTGGAAGAGCAGAGCCTGTGGCCAGAGAAGCTACCTGACCTGATCGATATGTATAATAACATCCTGTTACGGTTGCTGCGAGCACTGGAGACTATGTCCAGATTTCTTGCTACTGCACATGTGCGAGCGCTGGAGACTAAGTCCAGATTTCTTGCTACTGCACATGTGCGAGCGCCGGAGACTAAGTCCAATCTTGGAGCCATTGCACATGTGCGGGTGACATCATCGCTGACACGAGGTCACATGTCTCTGACACCTTCTATGCCGATTGGTCGCTGGTCATGTGCTTGTGACGTCTTGCTCGGTGATAGGCCAGCATGACGTCACTCCTGTCGTTCTGGCAGCGGATTGGCTCTGGTGTCCTCCATCTTGGATGAGGCACAGAGTCTATATAAGACCCTGACACACGCCGCATGGTGCTCAGTCCTCTTGGTTCATGCATATGAGTAGACGCTCTGTGCGCGTTCCTCTAGGCATTCCTCTGTCTATGCTAGGTGAGCGCTACCGGCAGGGTAGCGTTCTTATACCTTACAGCTTCGGCTGCTGTCCGTATCCTTACCTCTTAGGGGAGCGGACATAGGCAGGTGCCTGAGGCACATGGTCTGGCTGGGCCTTGTGATTCTACTCATAGGTGGACGTTGCCGCTAGGGTAACGTTCCTTATATTGCGTCTGGCAGTTGTTCGTATCCTCGCACACTAGGGGAGCGAACAGAGGTAGGAGCTTTGTGCGGCTTACGCTGCTGTTCGTCTCTTTTGCACCACTAGAAGAGCGGACCTAGGCAGGTGCCATATCTAGTGGTTCGTGTCCTCGCACACTAGTGGAGCGAACGCAGGTAGGAGCTTTGTGCGGCTTACGCTGCTGTTCGTCTCTTTTGCACCACTAGAAGAGCGGACATAGGTAGGTGCCATTTCGCACACATTGCCTTTGTCTCTGTGATTGTTAACAGAGATCATTCCACACACCCTCCAAGTAAGGGAGGAATTGCTTTACTTACTTATTATATTCTTCTGTGAGTTAACAGAGGTATTGCACTCTGCCATAGTCTGCAGCAAAGTCTTTGCACGGTGGACCCTGACTGTCTGATACTCCTTTCAGTTATTATCAGACAGCCCCCCGTAACATTAGGACTGAGCCAAGGGTCTGGCAGTTATGGCAGAATATCAGCAGTTACACCGTTACATACAAGTACTTGAGTCACAGCTCAAGAGTATAGAGGATAAACCTCAGACCATGGTGACATCTGCACATGATCCTCGACTTGCTCTGCCAAACAGATATTCTGGCGATGCCAGATCATGTCGTGGTTTCATTAGTCAGTGTCAGATACACCTAGAGGTCAACTCTTCTCGCTTCTCTACGGAGAGGTCCAGAGTAGGCTTTATCATCTCCTTACTTCAGGACAAAGCCTTAGAATGGGCGACTCCCCTATGGGAGCGCTCTGATGTGGTTACTCTGAGACATCAAGACTTTCTTGATGCTCTTAAGGCGGTATTCATGGGTCCGCAGGTTACCCATGATGCGGCCCTGAGACTGTTAGATCTATCTCAGGGTTCGTTATCCACTAGTTCTTATGCCATTGCTTTTAGAACTCTGGTGGCAGAACTAGATTGGCCAGAGAAGGTGTTGATTCCTATCTTCTGGAGAGGGTTGGCAGGCTATGTCAAGGATGCCCTTGCTACTCGTGAGGTCCCTGCTTCTCTGGAGGACTTGATCACAGTAGCAACGAGGATCGATGTACGCCATAAGGAACGTAGACTCGAGGTCTCTTCCTCACGCCCTAAGCATCGGGCTATTCCAGTTGTTGAGGGTCCACTACCATCTTCCTCAGCATCTGAAACATCTCCCACTCCTATGGAGTTAGGTCATACGTCCTCCAGACTACGCAAGTCTGGTCCTCCTATATGTTACGTATGTCGTCAGGCTGGGCACTATGCCAACAAGTGTCCTAGTCGTCAGGGAAACTTCCTGGCCTAGTAACCATTAGAGGGGGGTTACTAGAGACGTCTTCTGCACCCTCTATGTGTTGTATCCCAGGTCAGCTCTCGTTATCTGAGAATACATGGCCTATTATGGCTTTTGTGGATTCCGGAGCTGACGGGATTTTTGTGTCCTCAGGATTTGTAAAGGGACACAATATTCCCTCTATCATGTTAGAGGCGCCTATTCCTGTCCGTGTTGTTAATGGAACTATGTTGTCTGACTCCATTACATTGAGGACAGTTCCCTTGCGCCTTTCCCTGTCTCAGGGTCACATAGAGGAGATTTCTTTTCTTGTTTTGCCTGAGGGTATAGACGACGTCCTTCTGGGTCTTCCATGGCTTCGGACTCATGCTCCTCACATTGACTGGGAGTCTGACAGCATTATTAGTTGGGGTTCGAAATGTCAGTCCCGATGTCTTCCCTTACCACCTAAGGTCGTTGCGGTTGCATCAACTGGTCTCTCTCCCATACCTACACCCTATTTGGATTTCGCTGACGTGTTCTCCAAACAGGGTGCTGAGGTTCTTCCACCCCATAGGCCGTATGACTGTGCCATAGACCTTATCCCAGGTTCGGTTCCACCTAAAGGCAGGGTTTACCCCCTGTCGATACCTGAGTCGGAGGCCATGTCGACCTATATAAGAGAGAGTTTAGAGAAGGGGTTCATTCGTAAGTCTGTCTCTCCCGCGGGAGCTGGGTTTTTCTTTGTTCGGAAGAAAGAGGGTGATTTGCGTCCCTGCATAGATTACAGGGGTCTCAACGTAATCACAATAAAGAACAAATACCCATTACCTTTAATTTCGGAGCTCTTTGACAGACTGAGAGGAGCTCAAGTTTTTACGAAGTTGGATCTGCGGGGTGCGTATAACTTGGTACGAATTCGAAAGGGTGACGAATGGAAGACCGCTTTTAACACCCGAGACGGTCACTATGAATACCTCGTCATGCCTTTTGGGTTATGTAATGCACCCGCAGTATTTCAGGACTTCGTAAACGATGTGTTCAGGGATTTACTGTTATCCTCAGTAGTGGTGTATCTGGACGACATCCTGATTTTTTTCTCCTGATCTGGAGACTCATCGTCAGGATGTCGTTCGTGTCCTTTCCCGTTTAAGGGAGCACTCATTGTTTGCTAAACTCGAGAAATGTGTATTCGAGCAGTCCTCATTGCCTTTTTTGGGTTACATTATCTCACAAGAGGGTCTGGCTATGGATCCTGCGAAGCTCTCTGCTGTCCTGCAATGGTCCGAACCTCATTCCTTGAAGGCGGTGCAACGCTTCTTAGGATTCATAAATTATTACAGGCAGTTCATACCCCATTTTTCTACTTTGGTGGCCCCTTTGGTGGCCTTGACTAAGAAAGGTGCTAATCCCAAAGCCTGGTCTACTGAGACATCTCAGGCTTTTGAGGCAGTAAAAAGACACTTTTCAACTGCTCCCGTTCTTCAAAGACCCGATGAGAATAAGCCCTTCCTCTTAGAGGTTGATGCCTCTTCAGTGGGTGCTGGTGCGGTCTTGTATCAAAAGAACGGTGCAGGTAGAAAAAGGCCGTGTTTCTTCTTTGCTAAAACCTTTTCACCGGCAGAGAGAAACTATACCATTGGGGATAGGGAACTGCTCGCCTTGAGATTAGCCTTGGAAGAGTGGCGTCACTTGCTGGAAGGAGCGAAACATCCTTTCCAGGTCTATACAGACCATAAGAATCTGACGTACTTACAAACCGCTCAGCGTCTGAATCCTCGCCAAGCCCGCTGGTCCTTGTTTTTCTCCCGCTTTCACTTCTCCATCAACTATCTGTCTGGGAGTAAGAATAACAAGGCAGACGCCCTGTCTCGCTCTATGCTTTCTACCCAGGAAGAGATTGACGAACCTCGTCTTATCCTTCCCTCCAGGGTTTTTCATACGCTCTCCCCTGTGACGTTAGACCAAATCCCACCGGGCAAGACCTTTGTTCCGCCTGATCGACAGAATGATATACTGTCATGGGCCCACACCTCAAAGGTGGGTGGGCATTTTGGTATTAGGCGGACACGAGAGTTACTGGAGAGGTGGTATTGGTGGCCACACTTAGCCAGCCACGTCAAGAGATCTGTCGGTTCCTGCTACTCATGTGCTCGCAACCGTCCATTACGGCAGAGACCGGCTGGGCTCTTGCATCCTTTACCAGTGCCAGATAGACCATGGGAGGTGGTAGGCATGGACTTTGTGGGTGATCTTCCATGTTCACAGGGACATAGATTTGTGTGGGTCATTACGGACCATTTCTCCCGGATGGTTCATCTCGTACCGTTATCGAGAATCCCATCTTCCAGGGTACTAGCCAAACTATTCCTCAAGCATGTCTTTAGGCTTCACGGGATGCCAGATCGTATCATTTGTGATAGAGGCCCGCAATTTACTTCCCGTTTCTGGCGAGATCTTTGTAGCCTTCTGCAAATTGAGTTGAATCTCTCTTCGGCATACCATCCGGAGACTAATGGTTTGGTTGAACGTACCAATCTATGATTATATACCTTCGACACTTTGTTGCTGAGAACCACGATAACTGGTCCTCCCTCCTACCCTGGGCAGAATTTGCCCTTAACAATTCGCTGGCTGAGGCCACTGGGCAGACACCGTTCGTACTCAATAATGGGCAACACCCTAGGGTACCAGTACCGTTTCCCGCTGCTGCACCTCCTCCTCTTGTGGCCGACTGGGCAACTAATGCCAGAGAGGTTTGGGATCGGACTCAAGAGTCGATCCAAGCATCTAAGGACCGTATGAAGACGGTGTCCGATCGGTTTCGTCGCCCGGCTCCTGTCTTTTCTCCAGGGGACTTTGTGTGGCTCTCTGCAAAACACGTGAGACTTAGAGTGAGCTCTGTCAAATTTGCTCCTCGCTTCCTGGGTCCTTATGAGGTTCTTCGACAGGTAAATCCTGTAGTCTATCAATTGAAGTTACCTGTCCATCTTAGGATTCATGACAAATTCCATGTCTCACTGCTAAAGCCGGCTATTTTACCTCACGCTCGTGAAGTGCACTCTCCTGCCTCTGATTCCTCTCGCTCTAGCTATGAGGTACGAGCCATAGTTGGTTCTAAGATGGTTAGAGGGTGCAGGTTCTTCTTGATAGATTGGGAGGGCTATGGCCCGGAACATCGCTCTTGGGAGCCTGAGGAGGCTGTCCATGCTCCCGACTTAGTTGCCGATTACCTGCGTCGCCGGGAGGGGGGTCCTTGAGGGGGAGGTACTGTTACGGTTGCTGCGAGCACTGGAGACTATGTCCAGATTTCTTGCTACTGCACATGTGCGAGCGCTGGAGACTAAGTCCAGATTTCTTGCTACTGCACATGTGCGAGCGCTGGAGACTAAGTCCAGATTTCTTGCTACTGCACATGTGCGAGCGCCGGAGACTAAGTCCAATCTTGGAGCCATTGCACATGTGCGGGTGACATCATCGCTGACACGAGGTCACATGTCTCTGACACCTTCTATGCCGATTGGTTGCTGGTCATGTGCTTGTGACGTCTTGCTCGGTGATAGGCCAGCATGACGTCACTCCTGTCGTTCTGGCAGCGGATTGGCTCTGGTGTCCTCCATCTTGGATGAGGCACAGAGTCTATATAAGACCCTGACACACGCCGCATGGTGCTCAGTCCTCTTGGTTCATGCATATGAGTAGACGCTCTGTGCGCGTTCCTCTAGGCATTCCTCTGTCTATGCTAGGTGAGCGCTACCGGCAGGGTAGCGTTCTTATACCTTACAGCTTCGGCTGCTGTCCGTATCCTTACCTCTTAGGGGAGCGGACATAGGCAGGTGCCTGAGGCACATGGTCTGGCTGGGCCTTGTGATTCTACTCGTAGGTGGACGTTGCCGCTAGGGTAACGTTCCTTATATTGCGTCTGGCAGTTGTTCGTATCCTCGCACACTAGGGGAGCGAACAGAGGTAGGAGCTTTGTGCGGCTTACGCTGCTGTTCGTCTCTTTTGCACCACTAGAAGAGCGGACCTAGGCAGGTGCCATATCTAGTGGTTCGTGTCCTCGCACACTAGTGGAGCGAACGCAGGTAGGAGCTTTGTGCGGCTTACGCTGCTGTTCGTCTCTTTTGCACCACTAGAAGAGCGGACCTAGGTAGGTGCCATTTCGCACACATTGCCTTTGTCTCTGTGATTGTTAACAGAGATCATTCCACACACCCTCCAAGTAAGGGAGGAATTGCTTTACTTACTTATATTCTTCTGTGAGTTAACAGAGGTATTGCACTCTGCCATAGTCTGCAGCAAAGTCTTTGCACGGTGGACCCTGACTGTCTGATACTCCTTTCAGTTATTATCAGACAGCCCCCCGTAACACATCCCTTCCAGCTCCACGAAATGCACTCCAGCATACCTGATGAGGGCTCGCCCCGGCCGGTTACCAGTGGATTTGGAAATGGGCTTGGAAGCAATACAAATGTCCATCCAGTATATGTTGATTTAGTGTTCAACCATGTTATGAGGATAAAGTGATCACAAAGTTGATGCATTAACAGTTTACACTTTCTGACATGGACTTGGTCTACTTTAATTTTTTATGTATAAACAGTGCTGGATTTCACTGCAGATTGAAACAATGCAAAGTACAAGTGTAGGTCGTGCGTGTTATAGCAAAAGCAAATATTTTTCCTGGCACTTCATACGGGCTGAGGATTTTAAAACATTTATCTGCCACAGACTCTCTAAAATGTTTATTAAACGTCACCAATATGGAATGACCTTTCTGCAGTGTTGTAATTTGACATTGTTAGTTTTCAGTCATTGATTGTTTATATTTTGGCACAGTTCCTATGCATCCATCAAGACCATTGTGCAATCATATAAAAAAAAATTGTTAACAGTAACAGACGATAACAATGATAATAATACTATGGTGAAGCTTTGCAGATTTGTGAAATTAAGTGTCTAAAGCCTGTTTTACACATGTCAATATGTCGTGCGATCGCATTTGCGATCGCACCCACCCCCATCGTTTGTGCGGCACGGGCAATTTGCTGCCTCGGGAACGATGAACAACCGAAGCACACAAGGACGTTCGATTTTTAGAAAATGAGCGACGTCTCAACAAGCAACGATAAGGTGAGTATTTTTGTTCGCTCACAGTCGCTCGTAGCTGTCACACGCTACGATATGTCAAACGATGCCGGATGTGCGCTACTGATGACATGACCCCGACGACATATCGCCCGATATATCGTACCGTGTAAAGCGGCCTTAAGTGTCTTTAGTTTTGGGGTGCTAAGGAAAGCATTTCATTTGGACTTAAAGGAAACTTGTCAGCAGGTTTTTCCTTTAAAATCTGCTGCTACCACCTTCTATGCATAATATTACATATCCCTACAATCAGAGATGCAGTTTATCTGATTCTCACTGGTTCGGCCAAACCAAGAAATGCTGACCAAATTTACTACATCTTGAATTTATTTATATTTGCGTCTTTAAGAAAACAATTGAACATATGTGTGGAGGGCCGCTACTAGGAATTTCAGGGCCCCATACTGGCAAAATTTCTGGGCCCCCTTGAGACTCCGCATAGGCTGCACCCCAGCTCCGCATCCACCCCTCAAACCTTCCCCACTCTCGACACCATGCTCGGAAAAACGTGTCTGTGTGTATATATATATATATATATGTGTATATATGTATATATGTGTATATATGTATATATGTGTATATGTGTATATATGTATATATGTGTATATATATGTGTATATATATGTATATATATGTATATATGTATGTATATATATATATATATATATATATATATATATGTGTATATGTGTATATATATATGTGTGTATATACACACACACACACACACACACAGTATATCTCTAATATATAGTTACATAGTTACTTAGGTTGAAAAAAGACCTAGGTCCATCTAGTTCAACCTTCCTCCACCAGTTCTACATTTAGTCACTAAGTCATTTATAACCAACAATGTTTTGTGTACTGAGGAAATCATCCAGCCCTTTTTTAAAAGCTGTTATAGTATCTGCCATTACTACCTCTTGTGGTAGTGTAATCCACAGTCTGACCGCTCTCACTGTAAAGAATCCTTTCCTATTTAGGTGTCGGAATCGCTTTTCTTCCACTCGCAGTGAGTGCCCCCTGGTCCTTAGGATTGTCTTTGGAAGAAATAAGTCATGTGCCAGTCCTTTATATTGACCACACATGTATTTATACATATAAATTAGATCTCCTCTGAGACGTCTTTTTTCTAAGCTAAACATATCTAACTTTTTCAACCTGTCATCATATGGGAGGCCTTCCATTCCTTGTAATAGTCTAGTTGCCCGCCTTTGAACTGACTCTAACTTCTGAATGTCCTTTTTAAAATGTGGAGCCCAAAACTGGATCCCGTATTCCAGATGTGGCCTTACAAGTGATTTATAGAGGGGTAACAATACGTTGGGATCACGGGATCTAATCTCTCTTTTTATACACCCTAAAATCTTGTTTGCTTTAGCATATATAAAGCTGTATGTATGTATGTAATATATAAAGCTGTATGTACTGTATGTGTGTATGTGTGTGTGTGTGTGTGTGTGTGTGTGTGTGTGTCCGTTGAAGGAATCCGCACCGTCACATTTAAAATCACGAAATTTTGCACAGATGCCTCATGTGACTCACGGAATGTCATAGACTATGTTTTGAGGACAACATTTAACCCCACGCTTTAGTTATTCACCAAAAATCCTGCCTCCATTAAAGTCAATGAAGCTGGGAGCTACAGGTCATTAATAGGAGCTGTAATTGGTTGCTATAAGAACAAAGGACATTCTTAGTATAAGAAGCTTCTGTGTGAGATAATATGATATCAGTAGAGAGACAGAGAGAGAGACAGAGAGAGAAAGAGACAGAGAGGCAGACAGGGAGAGAGGCAGACAGGGAGAGAGGCAGACAGGGAGAGAGGCAGACAGGGAGAGAGGCAGACAGGAGAAAGAGGCAGACAGGAGAAAGAGGCAGACAGGAGAAAGAGGCAGACAGGAGAAAGAGGCAGACAGGGAAAGAGGCAGGCAGGGAAAGAAGTGACAGACAGAGACAGACACACAAAGATAGACAGACGAAGACAGACAGGGAGACAGAGTGAGGCTGGGAGAGAGACAGCTACCATCCCAGGCAACTCTGCATATTACAGCTAGTGTGTATGTATTATATATAAATAAATATATATATATATATATATATATATATATATATATATAGATATATTAGATATATAGATATATAGATATATAGATATATTAGATATATAGATATATAGATATATTAGATATATAGATATATTAGATATATATATATTATGTGTATTTGTGTGAGTGTGTGTGTGTATATATATATATATATATATATATATATATATATATAATTATACACACTCACACAAATACACATGCCCTTGAAGTTGTTCCAGGAAAAGAAGTATTTCCCTCAAAAAATTACATTACAGACATGATTAGGGAGGGCGCACAGACACCAATAGAGGGGGGGGGGCACAGACACCAATAGGGGGGTGCACAGACACCACTGGGGGGGAGCACAGACATCACTGGGGGGGAACACAGACAACACTAGTTGGGGTGCACAGACATTACTGGGGGGGTACACAGACATCACTGGGGGGGTACACAGACGTCACTAGGGGGGAGCACAGACATCACTAGGGGGGGGAGCACAGACAACACTAGTTGGGGCACACAGACATCACTAGGTGGGGCGCACAGACATCACTGGGGGGGTACACAGACATCACTAGGGGGGTACACAGACATCACTAGGGGGGTACACAGACATCACTAGGGGGGTACACAGACATCACTAGGGGGTGTACACAGACATCCCTAGGGGGGTACACAGACATCCCTAGGGGGGCACAGACATCCCTAGGGGGGCACAGACATCCCTAGGTGGGCACTAACATCACTAGGGGGCACGGACATCACTGGGTGGCACAGTCAGCAATTGCAGAGTACAGACATCTCTAGGGGGTGGCAAACAGCACTGGGGGTGGTACACAGCATTGGAGGGAACACAGGACTGGAGGCTGCACACAGGACTGGAGGCTGCACACAGCATTGGGGGGGCTTCACACAGCACTGGGGGCCTGCACACAGTGCTAGGGGGCTGCACACAGCACGGGGGGCTGCACACAGCACGGGGGGCTGCACATAGTACTAGGAGGCTGCACACAGCATTGGGGGCTGCACACAGCACAGGGGGGCTGCACACAGCACAGGGGGCTACACACAGAATTGGGGGGTGCTGACCTCACTGGAGAGCAGGCACAGAACACAGGGGGGACTCCAGGCACACAACACAGGGGGGACTCCAGGCACACAACTAAACCGGCTCACACAGTAAGTCCTGACCACAGCACCGGAGCACTGCGGCTCCTGGGAATCTGCCCGGGGGCCGTAGAAAAAGTCATTGCATGCCCGCGGTTCCAACACCTCACCTAAAGCAAGGCAGGGGCACCCCCACCCCCGAGCGACTACCTTTCCCCGCCCGATGTCGCGTCCTCGCCACCTCCGTGGTGTGATGAGGCGCAGAGTGATGACCTCATCTCAGTGCTGTGTGATGACGTGCCGCCTCCCTGCTCCACGCGCCTTGTTTCCGGCTACATGACTAATTTGCATACGATGCCCTGGAAGGGTTTCGCCTGCAATTGAGCCGTGTGTGCAGTAGCTGAAACAACACCGCCGGTCCCTCTGCTGCGCCTGTGACGGGGCCCGGTGAAAGGGGAAGGCCTGGCCTATCCGGGGCTTAACAAAGCTAAGTAATTACCCCGGGCCCCCTCTCTTCACCGGGCGCCCTACACCAGGCACAGTAGTAATGCCCTGATGGCGGCCATGTATGTGTGTACCGGTGCTGCAATAGCAGAAGAGCACTAATTAGCGCCTTTAAAATACATGTAAGGGCTTGTGCGTACATGCTGAAATTTCTGCAGCGATTTGACAGCACCTGTACACTTCAAATCGCTGCAGAAACACTACGTAATGGATGCAGTGTTTCAGCAAATTAGATGCCGATTTCATGCGCCCTGGATGCTTGCCCTCCCATAGACAGTGGGAGCTGCATCCAAAGTGCACATGTGACACCCTGGCTGTGCCAGGTAGTCCCAAATAGGGCCCCGCATTACACCTTTCCCTCACAGGTAACACACATCCAAATTTAAAACCCTAGTCACTCCCTCAGGGCTTGATAGACACACCAGGGGGCAGAACCAGGCGGTTGGAAGACGCCTACCGAGGAGTCTTAGACAGCCTGGGGCGGGGAAAAGTGAGTTCAGTTTCAGATCAGTGGTAGAGTTCAAGGAGAGTGGAGGTCAGGCCTGTGTCTGGGCCTGAGGCAAACTGACAGGTACTAGGGTAGGAGCCCTGGTGCCTTTGGCTAGGAGGCAGACGGCGGTCTTTGTCTGCAGGAGGCGGGAAGACGGCTCGGTGGAACTGAGGTGGACCAGGACAGGGTTGTAGCCCGCCGATACCGACCCGGGGAACTGACTCGGAAACCGGAGCACACAGGGTGATACTCAGACCCTGAAGCTAGGTCCAGAAGTGACTGGAACTGGTTAATTAACTGATTGCAGCCAGGACTAGAGGTCCTGTCCCACCCAAAGTCCCGACTAAAGGCAATAGCCCACTGAGGGGGATAACAGGCCACTGCCACCGCTCAAAGATCCCACGGGCCAGCGTCTACGGGCAAAGGGCTCCTTTGGCGACACTTTGCCAGGAGCGGACTCCTGAAGTTGCAAGCACAGGCAGTCAACCATTCTAAAACAGGTGCAGGAGAAAGACAGAGACCACCAGCTGGGTGGGGGAACCCGAACGCAGCCGGCTGTGGGCACCGACCACCATCACCTTGGTTTACCAGAGACTCGTGTGTTTTCTAATAGTGAGTACACCAGCACCCTGTGGTCACCCATCTCCCTGCACCGCCAAACCCCAACGGGTCCTGGGGCCAACATCCCTGTTCATGGAGGGGTTAACAACTTGCTGCACAACATATCCCCCGGGTGCCCCGTAACTGCAGCGGTGGTGTCCAAACTCACGACATACCGTGGGTGGCGTCACGAACTCTGTACGGCCCAGCCCGTACATATTCGTCCTACATCCACCATCCCATCACCCCCCTTTTCACTTGAAGTGACCGCGAGACCCCCCGGGTCCGGAGACCCTCGAGCCACCCACAGAAGGACCGGATCCGAGCAGCTCGGCTGCCGAGAGCGGGGCGGTACACACAAATTAATTGACATGCTGCATTTTTGAACGCACGGATTTGGGTCAAAATTTTAGCATCCAAATTGCAGCGTTCAAAAAACATTGATTATTACAGTATTATTATTGATTCATAGATTGTGCAGGGGACGCAGGCTGCATGCATTTACGCTGCAGTGCTCATCGCAGCGTAAATGCATGTAATTACGCAAAGTGCACACAAGCCCTAACAGCGTGATGAGGTCAAATCAACAACATTTAACTGCAATGCAGAGGTGGCAGAGAGGCGAGGAAAGTAAATGATGCTCCATGTTGAAGATTGAAGTCACTTTTACTGTAGACTGGAGGAGTAAAATATGCACAGGGATGGTGACATGCAGTGTTCAGGTCCAGACTCATTAGGTCTCATGGCGGCATCAGGCTCTGTTCACACTGCAGAGCCTGACAGGCAACTTGATGTCTCTTAGTTGTTCAGCCAGAGCTGGGCGTCGGCTGTTTAATGTGCTCTGTTCCTCAGTCCTGTAGGAGTTAATTCCTGCTGACCTGGGAAACTCTGCTAATGTCGGGGGCGGGGGCCAGTTTCCCCGTCGCGGGGGCTGCTCGGGGAGATCGCGCTCGGATCCGGTGCCTTCTCTTCGGTGGCTCGAGTGGGCCGGACCTGGGGCTCGAGCAGCGCTCCTCGCTCACGAGCAAAAAAGGGGGGGGGGGGAATTGGATTTTTGAGATATATAGAGTTCCTGACGCCACCCACGGGTTGTGGTGATGGTGGGCACCACCGCTGCTGGTGACGGGGTTCCCGGGAGCGATGGTGGGGAGTAGCTAGGTGTTGACCCCTCCGTGGGTAGGGGCTGTTGGTCCCAAGGCCTGGTAGGAGGGAGGGTTCCGTAGGATGGGTTTGCAGGGTGCAACGTTACGGTGCAGCGCAGCGCGGTGCCGGATGGCACAGGTGTACTCACTCAGACACAGATGGACAGAGTCTCTGGTAAACCAAACGGCTGGATGGACGGGGCCCGCAGCCGGCTGCAGTGTTCTCCCTGGATGGGTTGATGGTGGCTGTTGTTTCCCTGCACCTGTGTTCTGTATCTTGACTCCAATGCCTGGGCACCGGTAGTCCACTCCTTGGCGAATACGTGTCGGAAGAGCCCGTTTGCCCGCAGACGCTGGCCCTATGGATCTCTGGCCCTTGGCGGTGGCGCTTATCCGAAACGGTTGGGCTGTTGCCTTCAATCGGGACTTGGGTGGGAATGAACCCCTGAGGTCCCGCCCGCAATCAGTAAATTTGACTAAAGGTCGGCTTCAAGCCTAGTCAGGGTCTGAGTACCCTGCCTGGTGCTTGGCTCCAATCGGCTCCCCGGTTCGGTATCGGTGGGCCACCACCCGTCCCCGGTCCTACGGTTCCGCTGACCATCACCAACTCCTGCAGACGGCCACCACCATCTGCCTACCTTGCTGGAAGTGCCTGGGCTCCGACCCAGACACCAACAGTTTCACTCCTCACTCTCTACCTACCACAACTGGACTCCCTACTGTGTTTTCTGGCCTCCAGGCCTGTGAACTCCTTGGTGGGCGGGGTCAACTACCTGGCTCCGCCCCACCTGGTGTGGACATCAACCCTGGAGGGTGGCAACAAGGATTTAATGTGTGACTGGTGTGACCTGTCCAGGGAAGGGGCGGTGTATGCTGTTGTGTCTGTGACTACCTGGCTAGGCCAGGGTGTCACATTCCCCCTTGGTTTAATGCAGACCGTCCGTGGGCTGCCCGTCCATCACCGGTTTTATTTTTTTTTTCTGTAAAGATATAAATACAACGGGAAACAAAACATGAAAACATTAATCATTTTTTTCATTTCTTCCCTTACGGGAGGCACATTCTTAAACCGTTACAAACGGAAACATTTTTATTAATAACAGGGAACGGGTCCACGTCCTTCTGCTTTCCCACCCAAGCAACCTAGACCTTGATGCTGCCCCTAAGAAATGGGCAGCACCCCTTTTCCCCAGTCCGGAAACAGGAATCTGGCCCAGGCTACCCAAGCGGGAACGGGTACGGTGTTTCGCACCCGGCAGTCATTCAGGAGCCCCACGTCCAAGGGGACCCCTGACCCGGAGGATAGTCACCTGTTCTGGTGGTGACCGGACCCCAGCCTGCTCTGCTGTGAGTCCTTCCTCCAACCAGCCTCTCCGGAGATTGGCAGTGGCGGGAAGGGCAATTGGGGAAGAATATTTACAAACCCAATAGTTTTTGGGTGGCCTGCAAGTTCTCGGCCTTGTTCTTTGGGAGTGGGGACAACAGGGACAACATCAGTCCCAACGGGGACGGGCGCTTCAGTAGCCGGGTCCACTACCATAAAAACACAAACTGTAGGGTAAAACTTCGCTGCCAATGCAGCCTCTTCCAGCCACTTTCCCCTGTCCACCGCAGGGCAGTACGGGTCCCCAATGCCACTTCACTCATGGTGACACTGCCCATAAAAACCCCGTCTTCTACTGCCTGCAGTGTGGGTACGGTAAACTGGGCTCCACTTATAGAACTGTCCTCGCTTCTCTAACTCCCTGCCGTCTTCCACCAGGGGCTCTGACCCGTGATGGCGCCCACCGAGGCTCCGACCCCGGCGGCGTTCAACAAGTCAGGCAGGGTTCGGCTCCTTCCACCCGGCGAACCGGATGGTGCCCCATGGGAACATGGGGGCGTTCAACAAAGGAAGACGGTAATGCAGGAACGGGACCTTTAAAACTTCAACTTACATTGAACTGTAGAACTTTAGGGGTTAATTTTTTTGCGCAGTGCGGCTACCACCGCAGAGGACCAGACTGGCCGACGGTCTGATGATGGATCGGACTTGCCATCCAGGTGCAGCGGGTTCCGGGGCTGTGGGCCGTTAACGGGAACGGCAGCGGGGGTAGAGTACACGGGACTCCCTCCTCCATAAGCTGCACCACCTCGGGCTCACTGGTCGTGGTACTGGCGGGCTCCAGCTCCCAGCTGATAAGGGACGACATGGGGGTCTGCGTGGCCTGATCTCGGCGTTGCACGGCTGCCATGGCCCCTGGCTCACGGGCCCACACGACGGCAACCAGTCTGCAGTCTTCTGCCTTCCAATCAAGTAACTGCTGCAGACTCTGCGCCCTTGCTTTCACGCAGAACCGACCCAGCTCCCGCTCCAACCAAGCAGCGGTCCCAGCGGGAAACTCACCCAGACCGCAGTCCCCGAAGGCTACGCCTCCTCTGCCTCTTCTGGGCCCCGCCGCTCCGGCGGCGGGCACCTCGCCGCTCCCGTCCGGGAACGCCGACATCTTCCCTTTTCTTCTCCCGCGGGCATCAGCAGCAGCCGGCTCCCTCGCTCCCTCTTGGTCTTTCTACAGCACTTCACCTTTTTGGGGGCGGGGCTTCACTTTTCGCGCCTTCACTGCTCGGGAAGACGACTCGAGTGGGAAATCTTCGCGCCCAAAATGGCGGATCTTCAGATTTTTCAGCGGGACACCGCTGACGGGGATCACAAGGCGCACTTCTACCAGTAAGTAGACTGGTTCTATCCTGTTCGTGACGCCAAGTTGTCGGGGGCCAGTTTCCGCGTTGCGGGGGCTGTTGGGGAGATCGCGCTCAGATCCAGTGATTTCTCTTCGGTGGCTCGAGTGGGCCGGACCCAGGGCTCGAGCAGCGCTCCTCGCCCACGAGTGAAAAAGGGGGGGGGATTGGATTTTTGGGATATATAGAGTTCGTGACGCCACCCGCGGGTTGTGGTGATGGTGGGCACCACCGGTGCTGGTGATGGAGTTCCCGGGAGCAATTGTGGGGAGCAGCTAGGTGTTGACCCCTCCGTGGGTAGGGGCTGTTGGTCCCGGGGCCCGGTAGGAGGGAGGGTTCCATAGGATGGGTTTGCAGGGTGCAACGTTACGGTGCAGCGCAGCGCGGTGCCGGATGGCACAGGTGTACTCACTCAGACACAGATGGACAGAGTCTCTGGTAAACCAAACGGCTGGATAGACGGGGCCCGCAGCCGGCTGCAGTGTTCTCCCTGGATGGGTTGATGGTGGCTGTCGTTTCCCTGCACCTGTGTTCTGTATCTTGACTCCAATGCCTGGGCACCGGTAGTCCACTCCCCGGCGTATACGTGTTGGAGAGCCCGTTTGCCCGCAGATGCTGGCCGTATGGATCTCTGGCCCTTGGCGGTGGCGCTTATCCGGAACGGTTGGGCTGTTGCCTTCAATCGGGACTTGGGTGGGAATGAACCCCTGAGGTCCCGCCCACAATCAGTAAATTTGACTAAAGGTCGGCTTCAAGCCCAGTTGGGGTCTGAGTACCCTGCCTGGTGCTTGGCTCCAATCGGCTCCCCGGTTCGGTACCGGCGGGCCACCGCCCGACCCCGGTCCTACGGTTCCGCTGACCATCACCAACTCCTGCAGACGGCCACCACCATCTTCCTACCTTGCTGGAAGTGCCTGAGCTCCGACCCAGACATCAACAGTTTCACTCCTCACTCTCTACCTACCACAACTGGACTCCCTACTGTGTTTTCCCGCCTTCAGGCCTGTGAACTCCTCGGTGGGCGGGGTCAACTACCTGGCTCCACGTCACCTGGTGTGGACATCAACCCTGGAGGGTGGCAACAAGGATTTAATGTGTGACCTGTCCAGGGAAGGGGGGGTGTATGATGTTGTGTCTGTGACTACCTGGCTAGGCCAGGGCGTCACACTAGGAGCTCAGGTTGCTAATTGCCAGTCAAAGTCATCTACTTCCTATATAAAATCCTGGATCTCACTACTCAGTGCCGATTATAGCTTCATCTTTAGTTCCAAGCGATACCGGTCTTGTTGGTGAGCCTGTTGATTGTGATCTTTGTTGTGATATTGCATGTTGTGAACATTCCTCTGTTGTGCATTATTTTATTCCCTTTTTTTGCTGCCCTCCCTGTATACATATTGTCTCTCCTGTGTGTTTTGAGTGCAGTGTGTATGGGTTTTCATTCTCCCTTGTTCATGTTATTTTGTGGGGTTTCGTTATTGTGTTTTCTGGCCTGCCCTGAGGGTAGGGAAGAGAGGGGGTAATATCAGGGCTTGGACAGGAGTAAGAGTCATTGATGGGGACTCGGACCTGGCAACCATTAAGCCTTCCTCTGAGATAAGGAACTGTATCTGGACCTTCTGTGGGTGGCTCGAGGGTCTCCGGACCTGGGGGTCTCGCGGTTACTCCGATTAAAAAGGTGGGTTATAGTGGTGCATGAAGGACGTACATATACGGGCTGAGCCATATTAAGATTGTGATGCCACCCACGGTATGTGGTGAGGTTGGACACCATCGCTGAAGTTATGGGGCACCCTGGGGAGATGTTATGCAGCAAGTTGTTAACCCCTCCGTGGGCAGGGATGGTGGCCCCGGGACCCGTTGGGGTTTTGATGCAGGGAGATGGGCGACCGCAGGGTGCTGGTGTACTCACTATTGAAGGAAACACACGAGTCTCTGGTAAACCAAGGTGATGGTGGTCGGTGCCCGCAGCCGGCGGCGTTCTGGTCCCCCACCCGGCTGGTGGTCTCTGTCTTTCTCCTGCACCTTTGTAAGATGGTGGACTTGCAACTTCAGGAGTCCGCTCCCGGCGGCCTAAGGAGGCCTTGCCCGCAGACGCTGGCCCGTGGGATCTCTGAGCCCTGGCGGTGACCTTTTATCCCCCTCGGTGGGCTGTTGTCTTCTAATAGGGACTTTGGGTGGGACAGGACCTCTAGTCCTGACCTCAATCGGTAAATTAACCGGTCGCTTCTGGTCCCTGCTTCAGGGTCCGAGTACCCCCCCTGTGTGCTCCGGTTTCCGAGTCTGTTCCCCGGGTCGGTACCGGCGGGCCACTACCCTGTCCCGGTCCACCTCGGTTCCACCGAGCCGTCTTCCCATCTCCTGCAGACGGAGACCGCCATCTGCCTCCTAGCCACTGGCACCAGGGCTCTTACCCTGGCGCCGTTCAATTTGGGGTATTCGCCTCTGCTGGAGCTGCACCCAGCTCCAGCCCACACTCCTCTCCAACTTGAACTCTAACACTGTACTCCAGACTAACTGTTTTCCCGGCCCTGGGCTGTCTAGACTCCTCGGTGGACGTCTTCCAACCGCCTGGTTCCGCCCCCTGGTGTGTCCATCTAGCCCTGAGAGGGTGGGACTAGGGTTTTAAAGGTTGTCTGATGTCACCTGTGAGGGAAAGGTGTAGTGCAGGGGCCTATTTGTGACTACCTGGCCTGGCCAGGGCATCACAGAACAGCGCAAGGTCTTGAGTCTGAGGGCTAGCCTATGGCCCTTGCCTGTCATTACATACTTCGTGATAGATGGACAGTGAGGGTACATAGAATGGGCACAATATGAAGAAAGAGTGGCATGGGACTATAGTGTAAGGGTGTTAAGGTACAGTGTGTGAAGAGGTCACATCATGAAGTTGCTAGCATTTATAGTGCAGTGCAGCAGTGGCAGAGAGGCAGGGAAGCTAAGGTCTTCATATTGGAACTAAATATTAAAGTACTTCTTGCGTAGTCTAGCGAAGGGGTCCAATATGCAGGAAGGGGAGGGAGTAAAAGTGTAAGGGCACAATATAGAAAGGAGTCACAAATTGGCAAGGAGGCAAAACGAAGAGGACAGTGTGAGGGCACAGTGTATAAGAGAGCACCATTTAAATTAAAGGCATGGGGGCAGTGTGAAGATGGGGAGAGCATGTGGGGACATAGTGGAGAGAGGAGGAGATAGTATGTAGGGTAGATGGTGTGGAGGGGGACAGTGCACTGTATAGACCATAGTTGATAAAGATGGATATTCTGGCAGCTTATTTCGTAAGGGAGAACCAAGTGAATATTAAAGTCATAATGGTGCATGATGCATTGAGTGGTGTTTGTAGTTGATAAGGTGAAGTGTTGGTTATACCTCATGAGTGAAGCAGACAAATAGTTATCTGCAGGTCTGAGCTAGAAAGTAAATGCAGATAGTTGATAAACAAGCAGTTTGCAGAAGACATATTTAGCAAGTTAAGTAAAGTGGATAGTAAGTCAAAGTACATGTGGTAACTGAAATCTATGCTTATTGACCACTCAGGCAGTACATACAGTCATATGAAAAAGTTTGGGCACCACTATTAATGTTAACCTTTTTTATTTATAACAATTTGGGGTTTTTTGCAACAGCTATTTCAGTTTCATATATCTAATAACTGATGGACTGAGTAATATGTCTGGATTGAAATGAGGTTTATTGTACTAACAGAAAATGTGCAATCCGCATTTAATCACAATTTGACCGGTGCAAAAGTATGGGCACCTCAACATAAAAGTAACAGCCTCTAGTCGCTTCCTGTAGCTTTTAATGAGTTCCTGGATCCTGGATGAAGGTATATTTGACCATTCCTGTTTACAAAACAATTCCAGTTCAGTTATGTTTGATGGTTGCCGAGCATGGACAGCACGCTTCAAATCATCCCACAGATGTTCAATGATATTCAGGTCTGGGGACTGGGATGGCCATTCCAGAACATTGTAATTGTTCCTCTGCATGAATGCCTGAGTAGATTTGGAGCGGTGTTTTGGATCATTGTCTTGCTGAAATATCCATCCCCTGCGTAACTTAAAAGCTTTTGGATTAAGTAAAAAGTGGTTGGTTGGCCAGTCATAGTAGTAATCTGATGCAGACTTGCACAAAGGAAGCTGGCCATAGGCAGAGAACCAAAAACTAGCATCAGTTCAGAAGAAAGTAGCTATGTTTTTTTCTAATCTTAGAAGTCCAGTTTAAGTGCACCCATATCTACAATTACCAAAGGACAGAAAAACCCTCCCTGTCAGTAAATAACTAATACAATTAATACACAAAAGTGTATCATGATATAATACACAAAATTACAATGAATCTTTTATATGAAAATGTATATTTTGTATTTTTGTCTTCTTTATCAAATAATAAGATAGCAAAAAGCATTTGGAGTGAAAGTAATTTAACTCATTTACTATAAATTTTATCCTGACTATTGTCAAACGGAGTTTTGCATGAACTTCGCTGACTGTCATGGTGGCTTCAGGCTCTGTTCACGTCAGCTTCTGACATTCCGCCCGATGGTTTCTCTGGTGCCTCTGATCAACACAGGCAGACTAGGACGTAGACCTGCTGTGTGCTCAGTCATAGTCAGGCTAGCAAGAGTTAAACTCTGCTAGCCTGCTTGTTAGGCTTCTTTGATCACATGTTGTGAGGAAGCCAATCACATCTGCTCATCTCTTATTTAATCTGGATAAAATCTTCTACCCATGCTTGATATGGGTTTACTGTGTTGGTCTGTGTGTTTTGGTGTCCCAGCCTATCTGGAAAGTGTTGCTATTTGCCTGGAGTTGTGGAGTTTACCTGTCTTCTTGTTGTTTCCTCCCTGCTCTTGTTTTCCTCATCTTTTATTGTCTTACAACTCTGTGAGCACGTGCTGTGTGACAGAGTTTTAATTTTCCCTGTTTGTCTATTTTTGAAGGTTTAATCTTACACCTGTCACAATTCCCCCTTGGGGAAGAGGTATCAGATCAGGGATGCCCAGGAGCAGAGCCAGGAAGGAAACTCAGGCATCTCCATCTTTAGGGGTATCCCTGAGACTAGGGCTAGCATAGGGCCCCCTAGCCTGAGGGTCAGCTTAGGAGCCCCAGTTTCCTGTTATCCCCATAGTCATCATGACATTATTCATTACATCACTAAACCAGTGGAAGTACGTTAATAATCTCTATTTGTTGTGGGGAGGCAGTGGCAGTGGTGGTTTGTCCAGTTGTGCACGTTATTTCATTTGATATATTTTTTTAACCCCTTAATGACCAAGAATGTACTGGTACGTCCTTGGTCGCCTCCCTCTGGTTACCGTGGGCTCCGGTGGTGAGGCTGCGGTATTGCCTGCACACTGCCATGCGTTTAAAAGGGCCATGTTGGGGATTGCGGTGTTCCCAACATGGGATCATGGGGTGCCAATGTCTTTTCATGGTAGCATGGGTCAGCTGATAACCAGTGCTCAAATATAAATAAATTATAATGGTAAAGCTCAAAAAAGCTTATAAATTAAAACTAGTACTGGAGCAGCTAATAGTTGATGCACTCCGCGTGAGAGTAGATCTAATGAGGGATATAATGATACAGAATAAACTATTGCACTCACAGAACAGCGTTGTGCAAACTGGTGATTTATAACATGCAAAGAGGACAAAAAACTTGCCTGTTGGTTGTACCGGGCTGGATGAGTAATGAATGCGTGCACTCGTCTGGAGGTCCGTGGCGTGCTGCAGAGACTTGGATGGCGAGAATACATATACCAGAGTCATTTACCGCGAAGCTGACAGCAGATGCAGAGTATGCAGATATTCTGCGGAGCGGGCTTTAGGGGGTTGAGACTTCCCCTAATCAAGCAGGATAAGCGGTATGCGGCAAAGGTTAGCGCCGGTATCTAGAAGCCCCGGCCGGCAGCTTCCCTGGATACCCGAATGCACGCGTGAAGAGAACATGTGACGTCACAGAACTCGACAGGCTATGGAAGCCTCTGGGGGGCAGAAGATGTCCCAACGCGTTTCAAAGGCTCAAACGCGCATTCTTCATCAGGGGGTGCCCTGTCTGCCGCAACTGAGCCCGCCCATCAAAATTACCTATTCAGAACTACCGTCAAAGAGACCAAAGTTTCCAATTAGGACAATAAATGGTCTTATACCAAACGAATTAAATTGTCCAGTACAATATTAAGAGAATTTCAAGCATGGAACCAGCCATGGTGTAAATAGGAAAACAATAAACTGTATTCACATATATGGATAGCACACAAAATGACATATAGAGAGTGGCATATATACTGGAAATATATGTGCTCTTCTAAACTAAAAACAAGGAATGTTAAAAGCAGTGGGGTTTAAATGCAAATATAATTTTTAATGCAAATATAATTTTTGGTAATAATATGTTGAGAATTTTTACTAATTTTTTTCTAAAAAATATTTTCCAATTTTTTTCTAAAAAACAGATATTTCTTGAATTATTTTATTTTTAATTGTAAACGCTAAAATAGTATACATAATGAGAATATACGAACTAGATGTATATATACAGTTAGGTCCAGAAATATTTGGACAGTGACACAAGTTTTGTTATTTTAGCTGTTTACAAAAACATGTTCAGAAATACAATTATATATATATAATATGGGCTGAAAGTGCACACTCCCAGCTGCAATATGAGAGTTTTCACATCCAAATCGGAGAAAGGGTTTAGGAATCCTAGCTCTGTAATGCATAGCCTCCTCTTTTTCAAGGGACCAAAAGTAATTGGACAAGGGACTCTAAGGGCTGCAATTAACTCTGAAGGCGTCTCCCTCGTTAACCTGTAATCAATGAAGTAGTTCAAAGGTCTGGGGTTGATTACAGGTGTGTGGTTTTGCATTTGGAAGCTGTTGCTGTGACCAGACAACATGCGGTCTAAGGAACTCAATTGAGGTGAAGCAGAACATCCTGAGGCTGAAAAAATAGAAAAAATCCATCAGAGAGATAGCAGACATGCTTGGAGTAGCAAAATCACCAGTCGGGTACATTCTGAGAAAAAAGGAATTGACTGGTGAGCTTGGGAACTCAAAAAGGCCTGGGCGTCCACGGATGACAACAGTGGTGGATGATCGCCGCATACTTTCTTTGGTGAAGAAGAACCCGTTCACAACATCAACTGAAGTCCAGAACACTCTCAGTGAAGAAGGTGTATCTGTCTCTAAGTCAACAGTAAAGAGAAGACTCCATGAAAGTAAATACAAAGGGTTCACATCTAGATGCAAACCATTCATCAATTCCAAAAATAGACAGGCCAGAGTTAAATTTGCTGAAAAACACCTCATGAAGCCAGCTCAGTTCTGGAAAAGTATTCTATGGACAGATGAAACCAAGATCAACCTGTACCAGAATGATGGGAAGAAAAAAGTTTGGAGAAGAAAGGGAACGGCACATGATCCAAGGCACACCACATCCTCTGTAAAACATGGTGGAGGCAACGTCATGGCATGGGCATGCATGGCTTTCAATGGCACTGGGTCACTTGTGTTTATTGATCAACAATAGGATAAAGAGTTGCACACCAGTCACAATGTATAGGGGAATAATGAAAAGCATAACTGCTATAGGAATACTAGAATGAAAAATACAATTGACTATGTGAAATAAGTGAAAAATATGAAAATGGTATCTGCATAACTGCTATGAAAAATAGGAATGAGAGATATTTAGCCATTGTATTGATCAATGCAAAGGAGCCCCAAAACCAAACGCCAAGGTAATCTCTATTTTTGGGGTCCCTAACCTATGTGTAACCTCACCTGCAGTTAAAAACTTGCTCTGTATGGGAAGCAAGGGACCAAGCTATATATGTGTGAAATAAGACACATGGCTATGGGTGGGGCAGGGTTCTCAGACAAAAAGTGCATACTAACTAAAGAATGTATGTCTGGAACACCAATGGTGTGAACAGGGTGCAAGACTCAAAAATATACAACTAAACAATAGGATAAAGAGTTGCACACCAGTCACAATGTATAGGGGAATAATGAAAAGCATAACTGCTATAGGAATACTAGAATGAAAAATACAATGGACTATGTGAAATAATAGAGATTACCTTGGCGTTTGGTTTTGGGGCTCCTTTGCATTGATCAATACAATGGCTAAATATCTCTCATTCCTATTTTTCATAGCAGTTATGCAGATACCATTTTCATATTTTTCACTTATTTCACATAGTCCATTGTATTTTTCATTCTAGTATTCCTATAGCAGTTATGCTTTTCATTATTCCCCTATACATTGTGACTGGTGTGCAACTCTTTATCCTATTGTTTAGTTGTATATTTTTGAGTCTTGCACCCTGTTCACACCATTGGTGTTCCAGACATACATTCTTTAGTTTGTGTTTATTGATGACATAACAGCAGACAAGAGTAGCCGGATGAATTCTGAAGTGTACCGGGATATACTTTCAGCCCAGATTCAGCCAAATGCCGCAAAGTTGATCGGACGGCGCTTCATAGTACAGATGGACAATGACCCCCAAGCATACACCCAAAGCTACCCAGGAGTTCATGAGTGCAAAAAAGTGGAACATTCTGCAATGGCCAAGTCAATCACCAGATCTTAACCCAATTGAGCATGCATTTCACTTGCTCAAATCCAGACTTAAGACGGAAAGACCCACAAACAAGCAAGACCTGAAGGCTGCGGCTGTAAAGGCCTGGCAAAGCATTAAGAAGGAGGAAACCCAGCGTTTCGTGATGTCCATGGATTCCAGACTTAAGGCAGTGATTGCCTCCAAAGGATTCGCAGCAAAATATTGAAAATAAAAATTTCTTTTTGGGTTTGGTTTATTTGTCCAATTACTTTTGACCTCCTAAAATGTGGAGTGTTTGTAAAGAAATGTGTACAATTCCTACAATTTCGATCAGATATTTTTGTTCAAACCTTCAAATTAAACGTTACAATCTGCACTTGAATTCTGTTGTAGAGGTTTCATTTCAAATCCAATGTGGTGGCATGCAGAGCCCAACTCGCGAAAATTGTGTCACTGTCCAAATATTTCTGGACCCAACTGTGTGTGTGTATATATATGTATATATATATATATATATATATATATATATATATATATATATATATATATATATGTATATATATATGTATATATATATGTATATATATATGTATATATATATGTATATATATGTATATATATATATATATATATATATATGTATATGTATATATATATATATATATATATATATATATATATATATATATAATATATATATACATAAATTGATAAAAAGTGAAAAATTAAGGAGAAATGAGAAGGAAAAAAAAGGAAAAGGTTGTAAAAAATCAGTTAAAAGTGAGATAAAAAGTAAACAGCTCTATTTCTGCATTGAGGCCCCTAGGGGCCAATGTGTCTAGAGAGAAAATCCATTTGGATTCTGTCCGTGACATCTGTTTAATAAAATCACCCCCCCCTCTAATTTGGGACCACCAATTCTATGCCCAGGAATGTGGATCCTATCAAGGACTTATTGTGGAGTTCATAATAGTGACGGGATAAAGGGTGCCCCAAAAGCCCTTTTTTATGTTGTTACAATGTTCATTTATTCTAGTAAACAAGTACGGTATCAATCAATTAATCTTTGCAGTACACAGCATGGCGAGAAAAAAAATGCAAACTCCAAAATTAAGTTTTTTGGTAGCTGCAACATTTCATTAAAATGCAATAGTAGGTGATAAAACCAGCGAATGTACACAAAAATAGTCTAATTAAAAACGCCAGTTCAAGATGCAAACAAAAAGCCATCACTGAGTTCAAGATCTCGGAAAATGGCAACAAAACCTGTAATCATTTTTTGGACAAACTGCTGAATTTTTTTCACCATTTAGATAAAAGTATACATGTTGGTATCTACAAACTCGTACTGCTCTGAGGCATCATACTGACATGACAGTCTCACCATATAGTGGACATGGTGAATAAAAGACCCCGAAAACTATCGTGCACTTGGAATTTTTTTCCAAAGTATAACTCGTCCTGCAAAAAACAAGCCCTCATACAGTGCCTACAAGTAGTATTCAACCCCTGCAGATTTAGCAGGTTTGATAAGATGCAAATAAGTTAGAGCCTGCAAACTTCAAACAAGAGCAGGATTTATTGACAGATGCATAAATCTTACAAACCAACAAGTTATGTTGCTCAGTTAAATTTTAATAAATTTTCAACATAAAAGTGTGAGTCAATTATTATTCAACCCCTAGGTTTAATATTTTGTGGAATAACCCTTGTTTGCAATTACAGCTAATAATCGTCTTTTATAAGACCTGATCAGGCCGGCACAGGTCTCTGGAGTTATCTTGGCCCACTCCTCCATGCAGATCTTCTCCAAGTTATCTAGGTTCTTTGGGTGTCTCATGTGGACTTTAATCTTGAGCTCCTTCTACAAGTTTTTATTTGGGTTAAGGTCAGGAGACTGACTAGGCCACTGCAACACCTTGATTTTTTCCCTCTTGAACCAGGCCTTGGTTTTCTTGGCTGTGTGCTTTGGGTCATTGTCTTGTTGGAAGATGAAATGACGACCCATCTTAAGATCCTTGATGGAGGAGCGGAGGTTCTTGGCCAAAATCTCCAGGTAGGCCGTGCTATCCATCTTCCCATGGATGCGGACCAGATAGCCAGGCCCCTTGGCTGAGAAACAGCCCCACAGAATGATGCTGCCACCACCATGCTTGACTGTAGGGATGGTATTCTTGGGGTCGTATGCAGTGCCGTCCAGTCTCCAAACGTCACGTGTGTGGTTTGCACCAAAGATCTCGATCTTGGTCTCATCAGACCAGAGAACCTTGAACCAGTCTGTCTCAGAGTCCTCCAAGTGATCATGAGCAAACTGTAGACAAGCCTTGACATGACGCTTTGAAAGTAAAGGTACCTTACGGGCTCGTCTGGAACGGAGACCATTGCGGTGGAGTACGTTACTTATGGAATTGACTGAAACCAATGTCCCCACTGCCATGAGATCTTCCCAGAGCTCCTTCCTTGTTGTCCTTGGGTTAGCCTTGACTCTTCGGACAAGCCTGGCCTTGGCACGGGTGGAAACTTTCAAAGGCTGTCCAGGCCGTGGAAGGCTAACAGTAGTTCCATAAGCCTTCCACTTCCGGATGATGCTCCCAACAGTGGAGACAGGTAGGCCCAACTCCTTGGAAAGGGTTTTGTACCCCTTGCCAGCCTTGTGACCCTCCACCATCTTGTCTCTGATGGCCTTGGAATGCTCCTTTGTCTTTCCCATGTTGACCAGGTTTGAGTGCTGTTCACAAGTTTGGGGAGGGTCTTAATTAGTCAGAAAAGGATGGAAAAAGAGATAATTAATCCAAACATGTGAAGCTCATTGTTCTTTGTGCCTGAAATACTTCTTAATACTTTAGGGGAACCAAACAGAATTCTTGTGGTTTGAGGGGTTGAATAATAAATGACCCTCTGAATAAACTTTTCACAATTTAAAAGAAAAAAAAAAAAAGAAATAACATTCTTTTTTGCTGCAGTGCATTTCACACTTCCAGGCTGATCTACAGTCCAAATGTCACAATGCCAAGTTAATTCCGAATGTGTAAACCTGCTAAATCTGCAGGGGGTTGAATACTACTTGTAGGTACTGTATATCTATATTTACAGAAAAATAAAATAGTTATGGCTCCTGGAAGAAGAGGGGGAAAAAATTAAAATTAAAAACGGAAGCGTGCCCGGGGGTGAAGGGGTTAAACAAATTTATTTATTTTAAAATATATATATATATATATATATATATATATATATATATATATATATATATATATATATATATATATATATATATACTTTAAGGTAAACACTTACTTCCTGTGTTCAATTTGGAAAATAAGTAACTGCAGTTTCTTAGGTTCAATGGACCTTCCCGTTTAAATATTGGAATTTGTGTCCAGGTTCATATAAAAGAGATTAGTCAATTATGAAAATGTTGGCAATTATTGGTACCTTGAGATATCTAATTATTTGACATTCTGATTAAGTCATGGCAGAACACATCTGTTTTTGTTAAAAGAAATTATCAGTGTAATTTGTCCACTGGGCATTGACATTCAGTGATATTTAGATTATCTTTTCTCAGAAATCCGTACATTAACTTTCATCCATACTTATATACAGAGACACATATAGAAATGCATTAATATGTTCTTGTATAACTGGAAAGCATTTTTCTGCTGGGTAATAAGTATAATTAACTGTGGAAACCTAATTTTGAATTGAAATAAAGGGGGTTTAGCACAAGAATTTTTCTACAGTTTTGGCTTCACCATTCATTTTGTTAATAGGTCTGTGAGAGGTATGTAGAGGAAATAAACAGTAATTTGTAATACTGTACAAAAAGCCATGCTTTGGAGAATGAAAGTTAAAAAATAATCTGAAATGAATTGGAGGTTCATGGCTAAGATAAAATCCTCACGACAACAAAGAAGGAAGATAGGAGCATCTTACAATTTTTGTTCAGTTAATATTTCTAAAAACTGTAAATATGTTAAATGTGCACTTACTGAACTGTTTGTGGCTCAATACTGCTAAACACTACCAAATAAATATTAAGTATACAAAATATTTGTCAAGCTGTGACTATCAGGGTTCCACCAGGGATATGGGAATCCCCAGCGAGTGCCACATCAAACAAGGGTATTCCGGGGACACAATTCGTTGGTGGGCCATAGCGCTAAGGAGTGGGGAGTGGGGTCACCTCCTGCACTCACCTTATCCTTTATCCTGCACTTTCTAACGTACCTATACAGGTTCTTTCACCCTGCCGCTGATCACGTGCCTAGACCCTCGATTGCCCTGAACTTACCCTGGCTAGTGAGAAGGCCGACAAGAGCACTAGTCTCACTACTGTAGTAATAACACACAAAGGAAGGTAGACAGACAAGACAAAATAAAAAGGCAAAAGGCAAAAGGATATAACCAAAGTAAATGGCTGCAGCCACACACCAAGGTTGCAGGCTACACAGTTCAAAAAGCAGCAAAGCTCCAGCAGCTCCTACAGGTTTCCTCCCTCAAAACGTGGTTAGAACAGAATTAATCTTCTATTTCTGGCCACAGGTTATGGATCATGTGACTATTTAAAGAAGTAGGGAGTGGTTACAAACCAGCTGTACGTGGGGTGAATCAACCAGGAGCCACTAGCAGGGAAAATTACATTAACCTTTGCTATCAAGAGAAAGCAAATACATTTAATATATACAGTGCCTACAAGTAGTATTCAACCCCCTGCAGATTTAGCAGGTTTACACATTCGGAATTAACTTGGCATTGTGACATTTGGACTGTAGATCAGCCTGGAAGTGTGAAATGCACTGCAGCAAAAAAGAATGTTATTTCTTGTTATATTTAGCATGGTGGTGGCAGCATCATGCTGTGGGGCTGTTTCTCAGCCAAGGGGCCTGGCCATCTGGTCCGCATCCATGGGAAGATGGATAGCACGGCCTACCTGGAGATTTTGGCCAAGAACCTCCGCTCCTCCATCAAGGATCTTAAGATGGGTCGTCATTTCATCTTCCAACAAGACAACGACCCAATGCACACAGCCAAGAAAACCAAGGCCTGGTTCAAGAGGGACAAAATCAAGGTGTTGCAGTGGCCTAGTCAGTCTCCTGACCTTAACCCAATTAAAAACTTGTGGAAGGAGCTCAAGATTAAAGTCCACATGAGACACCCAAAGAACCTAGATAACTTGGAGAAGATCTGCATGGAGGAGTGGGCCAAGATAACTCCAGAGACCTTTGCCGGCCTGATCAGGTCTTATAAAAGCCGATTATTAGCTGTAATTGCAAACACGGGTTATTCCACAAAATATTAAACCTAGGGGTTGAATAATAATTGACCCACACTTTTATATTGAAAATTTATTAAAATTTAACTGAGCAACATAACTTGTTGGTTTGTAAGATTTATGCATCTGTTAATAAATCCTGCTCTTGTTTGAAGTTTGCAGGCTCTAACTTATTTGCATCTTATCAAACCTGCTAAATCTGCAGGGGGTTGAATACTACGTGTAGGCACTGTAGAGTCTCACAAGTTAATGTAGAGTTCAGGTCCTGAAACTGTCACAAATATCACAAGGACGGAAGACACTCGTTACAGTGCCCCCCTTTGTACGAGGGGCCTCAGGACTCTCAATACCAGAATTATCCAGACACAACCTATTGAAGTGATGCACCAACACACTAGTGTTCCCCTCCGCTGTCACCTGACTCTTAACAACATTACAAACGCAAAACAGAGTTGATGGTAATAAAATGGACTCCGGAGACGCAACAAATCTCTTGAATGATGACCTGTGAAAAACATTATGGGTATTTAGTACTCGGGTTAGCTCCTGTCAAACAGCCATAAGGTTAAAAATGTCAGCTATTCTATACGGACTGAAAAACCTCATGCCCAGAGCCCCAGATGCACAATTCCACCTGATGTTTTGAGCAGACACCCATACATAGTTATTAACACACAGGTCCAGACCTGAATGTTTATTACCATGCATACATTTGTTAGCAGAAGGGAAACCAATAGAAGGACAGACAACAAAGGCATATCCCCGTGTCTTCAAAACCTTACCTTCAGGTACAGGACACTTAGTGGAAACAACCACAATCGACTACTCTTCTGGGGGAGCCATGAGGCTAATATTAACCTGGAGTGAAGGTAGGATATCGACATCAACATCTTAGTCACCTCAGGTGGACAAGAGAGTGTGATCTTTATAACAATGGCACAGATGGTAGTACCCAGGCAATTGCTTTCACTAAAACTACCCCAACCAACCACTTTTCCTGGCTGCGAATCAATCTGTCTTTTCAGCCAGAGAAGACCCAAAATGATTGGAGTGGGCAGACCCTCTAAGATTTAGTAGGACAGTAGTAGTACCTTTTCACAGCTCCCTCTAATTATGTGATTGATCACAGGTCATAAGTTAGATTTAATGAAAATACATACCCCTCCACCTTTATTTGTCTTTCCTGTCCTTTCTGAATTTAGTCTAGCCCTCTACGTTTGTCACCTAGTTATGGCTCTCATCCAGCAGTTTTCCGTAATGATCACCACATCATAATTTGTAGCCGACGTCAGAGTCTTCAATTCATTAATTTTGTTTGCAACACTTTTTGCATTCGTCAGCAGACATTTAACACTGATAAAACTTTTATTACTCCTACTCACCTGCCTACTTTCCCTGCATGTTACAGTCCACTCTACATTCTCATAGGCCCATACTGGCTCACTCTCTCTGTCTACCCTCTCTATCTTTTTTTGCACAACAACCCTCCCTCCCTCCAGATGCTAGTTTCAAAGCTCATCCATACATCTGACCATTTTTTCGGAGAGCACAGCTACACTCTTTCCATTGATGCACTGATCATCCCTACAGTAAAGCCTGCAGCCGACAGAGAATTCAGCGTAGTTCTCTATGAACCCAAATCCTTATTTCCTGCACCAATTTCTAAGCCACTTATTTATCGCCCTAAGCTCCCGCTGTCTTTCTAGTGATGCTCCTGGCACCTCAGTATTTCTGATAACTCCACCTTGGAGGTCCTGGACTTCAGCTTCTCTCCTAGTTTCCTGTAATTGTTTTTAAGGACCTTCCATCTCCCTCAAAATTTGTCATTAGTACCAATGTGTACTATGATGGATGGGTTTTTCTCAACCCCATCCAGCAGTCTGTCTATCCAGGCCTCAATATACCGAATCCAAGCACTTGGCAGAGAACACACTTTTCTGCATTCACGGTCTCAGCAACAGATGTCTGTCTGGCTAATTATAGAATCCCTTACCACCAATATCTATATTTATGCACTCCTATATTCCTCCTTCATACAGCAGTCATTTTCCTGGCTGCTGGGTGCATTGTCTTACTGTAGTGATCCTGGTTCTGGGTCTGCATTCCTAATATCAGCCAAACAGGAATATTTACTAGGTTGTGCCAGATCAGGACTAGGCTCCCTGACACGTTTCCCCCTACCCGTTCTTCTAATTGTTAGATAGGTACCTACATCTGGGTCCTGACTTCCCCCAACTACATATGACTGGCCCCAGGGAGAACATGCTCAGTAAGCTGTAAACCTCTTTCCAGGTTTGCAATGGTTCTGAATATTGCAAGCTGCATATTTAGATCCATTACCTTGGCTTCCAAATATGTAACTCGCTGACATTGAGCGCACATATAGTCACCATCAAATGGTTGTTCAAGGAATATATACATCCCACAAGATGCACACTTGGTAGCATTATCCATGGAACATATATTAAATAGGGGTACAGATAACAGAGAAAACAGTGGAAAACTTGTAAGGAAAACTCCAAACTATGCTATCGTGTCAGATTATGATATTGTGTTTAACTATGCACTTATCTGCACCCAGCACTTAAAACAGCTTTCGCCCGCTCAGGAGCCCTCACTTGGAGTGGCTATAACATGTATTTATCCAACCAGCAATTAACAAATGTGACTGATATAAACACTTAAATCACCTGACACTTTAAATCACAAGATTCAATTTTTTTTTCCATTGACTGCAACACAGACAGACTATACCTCAATATCCCTGTTTGTTTTATCACAGGAGTGAACTGTTCTGCAGCATCTCCAGCCCTCTGAGCTCATCATTAAGCAATTCAGTGGCATGGAAGCTCTACAGATGATGGAGCTCCTACATCCCTAACTTGTTTGGCAGAAATACTACTGTGCTACCTCAGGCAGGGAAATATCTTACCTCAGGTAAGAGAATATGTTACAGATAGCAGCAGATGTGAGCCCCTGTTTTTTCATCTGTATTGTATACTCAACTCACTTATCATAATTGACTTATGCCCCAATGTTACGGGGGCTGTCTGATTACAAAAAACAAAGAGATATCAGACAGTCAGGGTCCACTGTGCAAAGTCTCTGCTGCAGACTGTGGCAGAGGATAAGGGGTATCTTGTACCACAAAAGCAGTACTGACACTGATACGTCTCAGTGACACTAGAGCCAATCATGGCATGTACTGTTAAAGTCACAGCGACTACCGTATTTAGCATTAACGTAAAAGGGATATGTTAATGAGTGAGGAAGAGTATATAAGTGTGCCGCTGTAAATAGTAGTAGCACAAGTGCAGAGTGCAATACCTCTGTTAAACTGACAGAGGAATATAGTTAGGAAATAAAGCAATTCCTCCCTTACTCGGAGGGTGTGTGGTATGGTCTCTGTTAATGGTCACAGAGACAAAAGCAGTGAGTGTGAAATGGCACCTACCTAGGTCTGTTCCTCTAGCGGTGCCAGGAGACGGGCAGCAGCGTAAGCTGCACAAAGCTCCTACCTGCGTTCGCTCCACTAGTGTGCGAGGACACGAACCACTAGATATGGCTCCTGTCTAGGTCCGCTCCACTAGTGGTGCAAAAGAGATGGACAGCAGCACAAGCCGCACAAAGGTCCTATCTGCGTTCGCTCCACTAATGTGCAAGGACACGAACCACTAGATATGGCACCTGCCTAGGTCCGCTCCACAAGTGGTGCAAAAGAGACGGACAGCAGCACAAGCCGCACAAAGCTCCTACCTATGTTCGCTCCCCTAGTGTGCGAGGATACGAACAACTGCCAGACGCAGTATAAGGAACGTTACCCTAGAGGCAACGTCCACCTATGAGTAGAATCACAAGGCCCAGCCTGACCATGTGCCTCAGGCACCTGCCTATGTCTGCTGCAATAAGATGCAAGGATACGGACCGCAGCCAAAGTTGTAAGGTACAAGAACGCTACCCTGCCGGTAGCGCTCACCTAGCATAGACAGAGAGATGCCTAGGAGGGACGTGCACAAAGCGTCTACTTTCATGCATGAACCAAAAGGACTGAGCGCCGAGCAGCGTGCGTCAGGATCTTATATAGACACTGTGCCTCATCCAAGATGGAGGACACCAGAGCCAATCCGCTGCCAGAACGACAGCAATGACGTCACGCTGGCCTATCACCGAGCAAGGCATCACACGCACATGACCAGCGACCAATCGGCTTAGAAGGTGTCAGAGACATGTGACCTCGTGTCACAAGCACATGACCAGCGGCCAATCAGCTTAGAAGGTGTCAGAGACATGTGACCTCGTGTCAGCGATGATGTCACTCGCACATGTGCAATGGCTCCAAGATAGGACTAAAGCGGGCTTTACATGCTACGACATCGCTAATGCGGAGTCGTTGGGGTCACGGAATTCGTGACGCACATCCGGCCGCATTAGCGATGCCGTTGCGTGTGACATCGATTAGCGATTTTGCATCGTTGCAAAACAGTGAAAAATCGCTAATCGGCGACACGGGGGTCCATTCCCAATTATCGTTACTTCAGCAGTAACGAGGTTGTTCCTCGTTCCTGCGGCATCACACATCGCTGCGTGTATACAATAAAGTCTATCCGGCACACCACAATGTAATGGAAGAGTCCTTGATATGGCTTGAAAAATATGTTTTATTGTGTATTTACAAAAAATAGTCCGTCCGACGTTTCGATCCACCTGGATCTTTTACAGGGACATTAGGACTATGTGTGTGACGCCGCAGGAGCGAGGAACGTCTCCCTACCTGCCTCCCGGCCGCTATGCGGAAGGAAGGAGGTGGGCGGGATGTTACGTCCCGCTCATCTCCGCCCCTCCGCTGCGATTGGGCGGCGGTTCAGTGACGTCGCTGTGACGCCGCACGGACCGCCCCCTTAGAAAGGAGGCGGTTCGCCGGTCACAGCGACGTCGCCGGACAGGTAAGTATGTGTGACGGCTCTGGGCGATGTTGTGCGGCACGGGCAGCGATATGCCCGTGTCGCGCAACAGATGGGGGCGGGTACGCACACTAGCGATATCGGGACCGATATCGCAGTGTGTAAAGTAGCCTTTAGTCTCCAGCGCTCGCACATGTGCAGTAGCAAGAAATCTGAACATAGTTTCCAGTGCCACAGCAAAGGGAAAGGAGACACGCAGATACCCAGAAACGGGAACCGTAACACCCCCCCCATCCTGGACATGAGCTGTGGTAGGTGCCGACTATGAACTGGAGAAACTTTGCGTGGTCAGACATACCATTACACAGTACATAGCAGAGGCACATTTATAACATCTCAGGACACAATTTTTTTTTTATCACATCCAATTATGAAACTTTTTATTATGCCAGGTTCAATTAGTTAAAATGTACTTTATTTGAGTGACAATTCCTTTAATGATTAACTCTCTGGTAGTCTATTTAGTGATTGGGTCATTGGTCAAATTTTTATTTTTAAATGTTAAGTGGTTAAATACCTGACTGGTGTTTACTCACCTGTCCAGATTCTGGCATTTGTCACTTCTCTAAGTAACAACAGGAACACTTTTACTTAAAAAGTCCCGCAGGTTTCTACAATATCACATAATCCGCACTCCAGGAACATAACCTAAGCCCTCTTCTGGCTTCAAGGAACATAAATACGGTTTTAGGCCCGTTTCACACGTCAGTGAAAAACAGTGACGTTTTTCACTGGCGTGTAAAACACGCACATGTCCCTGCGTGTGCCGAAAATCACGGCACACGTGGGTTGTCTAAGTGCAATCCGGGCTCCGTTCTCCGTGGCCCGTGATTGCACTTAGAGATTCACTCACCTGCGCCCGCTCCCGCTGTCCATGGTGCTGATCGCTCCCGCGACGCAGCATCCGGCCGGCGGTGACCCCTGCAGCAGCTGCTTCCGGGTCGGCTGTGTCGCGCATAATGAATATGCGCGACAGTAATCAGCCGGCACAGAAGGAGCAAGCTGCACGGGCTGCAGAGGACATCGCTGGACGCCGGGTGAGTTAAAATGTTTTTTATTTTAAAAGTACATTTTTTTCTGGCACGTGTTTCACGGACCACACCACTGCATGGTCCGTGGAACATCAGTGATGCCAGAAAAAAATGGACATGTCTCCGTGCAGCAATCACGCACAGGCGGGTACGCTGCACGGAGACACGTGCAGTGACAAATCACTGACGTGTGAGCAGACCCATTCATTATAATGGGTCTGCGTATGTCCGTGATTCTGGTACATTTAAAAAAAAGCACAAACGTACCAGAATCACTGACGTGTGAAAGGGGCCTTACAGTCTGTTTCATTTGCAGGACGTTCACACAGGTTAGGATACAACTTCTCCTTAGTAGTATGGCTGGTTTCACACTACGTCTTTTTAACATCCGTTGAAAACGTTATTTTAGCGGAAGTACGGATCCAGTGCAAATGCGTTTTCATTTCAATGCATTTGCAATGGACTCGCGTTAACATCCGTTCACCTGCGTTTGCGTGCGTTATAGTGCGGATCCGGTGACTTGCAGTTTTTTAACATGTTTCAAAAACGCTACTTGTAGCGTTTTTGAGCTGCGTCAAAATACTTCAAGTCACCGGATCCTGACTAAACAGCACGCAAACGCAGGTGAACGCTGGCGTGCTGATAGACAGGATCCTGCTTTTGTACTGAGCATGCCCAGAAAGTACTGAGCATGCCCAGAACCAGTCTCGCGTGATCTGTCTATCTCTCTACTCCCTCCCTCACCCTCTCTCTCTCTCTATCTCTGTCTTTCCCCCTTCCTCCCCTTCCTCTCTCTCCCACCTGAGAGCTGCGGACACTCGTAACCAAGGTAAATATCGGGTAACCACTTCTCTTAGTTACCCGATGTTTACGTTGGTTACGCGTGCAGGCAGCCCTGCTCCTAGCAGCTGCAGACACTCGTAACCAAGATAAATATCGGGTATCCAAGGCCGATGTTTACCTTGGTTACCAGCGTCTGCAGCTGTCAGAAGCCTCCTCCCAGTCTAGTTCCCCTCACTCCCGATCACATGACTCCAATGCCCGCCCCTAAACATCCAGTGCAGGATCCTGCAAAATAACAGATGCGTTTGCATACGTTATTTGCTGTAAAAGCAGGATCCGTACTTCCGCTAAAATAACGTTTTCAACGGATGTTAAAAAGACGTAGTGTGAAACCAGCCTATCTTGGTGGAGTTCTCGTACTCTCTGCACACTGCCCAGTCAGGACAAGCAAATCCTCTCTCTCTCAGAGATTTCTTCCAGAGGCATAACAGCCTCCACAAACTGACCATGTGTTAAACAAACAGACACCATTATAACATGTGGGACACACCCATGGGTGTAGGTAATAGAATAGCCAGAGCCACCCTAATGAATCTCATAGTACTACAGGTACCAGAGTTACACTCTTACAAGGTTTAAAAAGGTACATAGTTTACTCTCAGCAAACTATTCTCATTCATTTTTGAATTTCTAAGTATATTATACTGTTACAACAACATAGGATGGTCTAACACTTTATACATAATTTCACAATCTAAATCTACTGCTTTGCCTGTGGCCATATATAAACTCTATGACAGAAAGTGAAGCTGATCCAGGTGGTGCCAAGTCCTTTGTGGTAACTTGATACAATGACTGTCTACGTTCTTTGTGCATGCTTGCATAATGCACTAAAGTGTCTAAGGCTATGTGCGCACGTTGCGTACAAGCCCTGCAGAAATTTCTGCAGCGATCTGAAGAGCACATGTGCGCTTTAGATCGCTGCAGAAATGTCCGTAGTGAGCGCCGATTCCATGCGCTCTGCCTGCAGCTCCTGCCATAGACAGAGCAGGAGCTGCCGGCAAAGCGCAGGAAAGAAGTGACATGTCACTTCTTTTTGCGCAGCGCTTCGGCAGTAGCCGAAGCGCTGCGCTCTTAAACGCCACGTGCGCACGGCCCCTGCACAGTCTCCATAGACTGTGCAGGGGACGCAGGACGCATGCAGTTACGCTGCGCTACAAAGCGCAGCGTAACTGCATGTTTTTACGCGACGTGCGCACATAGCCTAAGGGTATTCAAGGCATGCACAGACAAGAACAGAGATTGATGCCATGGATTGTATGATTATATTACATGAATACAAAGGACCAGATGCATTTTAGAACAGCTTAAAAAAAGTGGAAAATAATACTTTTTAAGTGCAATTTATTGTGTTTCAATTTAAAAATCGTTATAGGTAGAAAATATCCATAAAAGAGAATTTAAATTGCAAATAAAAAAGATTAATGAGCATTCACAATAAAGTTTCTCTGTAAAGGGATAAGTGGTCAAAATCACTTTTGTGCTTTTTATATTGTCGCTGATATAAGCAGATGTAACCACCAGATGTTTGCAAATTAATTTTATGATGACACTTTTAGGTAGATTTTCTAATGTGTGGAAAACCAAAATTACCCTTGTTTTGTCCTTTTGGTTCTTGTACAAAAACAAATTACCCTTTCAGGTACATTGAGCGAGGTTCTTTTTCAATCAATTGACTTTTTATATATCTTGTGGGACATATAAATTTCTGCAGTGTGTAATTTGATATAATTTCATATAAACTCCTATTCTATAATAGACTACTGAGATTTAGTAATATTAACACTATGAATAAGTGCCTCTTCTAGGGGCAACATACGCCAGATAGCAAAGTGCATGCTGCTAAATCTGGCTCGGATAAAAAAAACTTCAAATATCACCCAAAGCTCCAAAGCTTGCCCAGAACTCGAATACTGTATATTTATACAGTACAGACTAAAAGTTTGGACACACCTTCTCATTCAAAGAGTTTTCTTTATTTTCAGGACTCTGAAAATTGTAGATTCACATTGAAGGCATCAACACTATGAATTAACACATGTGGAATGAAATACTTAACAAAAAAGTGTGAAACAACTGAAAATATGTCTTATATTCTAGGTTCTTCAAAGTAGCCACCTTTTGCTTTGATTACTGCTTTGCACACTCTTGGCATTCTCTTGATGAGCTTCAAGAGGTAGTCACCGGAAATGGTTTTCCAACAGTCTTGAACGAGTTCCCAGAGATGCTTAGCACTTGTTGGCCTTTTTGCCTTCACTCTGCAGTCCAGCTCACCCCAAACCATCTCGATTGGCTTTAGGTCTGGCGTAGCACCCCATCACTCTCCTTCTTAGTCAAATAGCCCTTACACAGCCTGGAGGTGTGTTTGGGGTCATTGTTCTGTTGAAAAATAAATGATGGTCCAACTAAACGCAAACCGGATGGAATAGCATGCCGCTTCAAGATGCTGTGGTAGCCATGCTGGTTCAGTATGCCTTCAATTTTGAATAAATCCCCAACAGTGTCACCAGCAAAGCATCCCCACACCATCACACCTCCTCCTCCATGCTTCACGGGGCGAACCAGGCATGTAGAGTCAATCCGTTCACCTTCTCTGCATCACACAAGACACGGTAGTTGGATCCAAAGATCTCAAATTTGGACTTATCAGACCAAAGCACAGATTTCCACTTGTCTAATGTCCATTCCTTGTGTTCTTTAGCCCAAACAAGTCTCTTCTGCTTGTTGCCTGTCCTTAGTAGTGGTTTCCTAGCAGCTATTTTACCATGAAGGCCTGCTGCACAAAGTCTCCTCTTAACAGTTGTTCTAGAGATATTTCTGCTGCTAAAACTATGTGTGGTATTGACCTGGTCTATAATCTGAGCTGTTGTTAACCTGGGATTACTGAGGCTGGTGACTCGGATAATCTTATCCTCTGCAGCAGAAGTGACTCTTGGTCTTCCTTGCCTGGGACGGTCCTCATGTGAGCCAGTTTCTTTGTAGCATTTGATGTTTTTTGCCACTGCACTTGGGGACACTTTCAAAGTTTTCGCAATTTTTTGGACTGACTGACTTTCATTTCTTAAAGTAATAATTGCCACTCATTTTTCTTTACATAGCTGCTTTTTTCTTGCCATAATAAAAAATTTAATAGTCTATTCAGTCGGACTAGCAGCTGTGTATCCACCAGACTTCTGCACAACACAACTGATGGTCCCAACCCCATTTATAAGGCAAGAAATCCCACTTATTAAACCTGACAGGGCACACCTGTGAAGTGAAGACCATTTCCGGTGACTACCTTTTGAAGCTCATCAAGAGAATGCCAAGAGTGTGCAAAGCAGTAATCAAAGCAAAAGGTGGCTACTTTGAAGAACCTAGAATATAAGACATATTTTCAGTTGTTTCACACTTTTTTGTTAAGTATTTTATTCCACATGTGTTAATTCAAAGTTTTGATGCCTTCAATGTGAATCTACAATTTTCAGAGTCTGAAAATAAAGAAAACTCTTTGAATGAGAAGGTGTGTCCAAACTTTTGGTCTGTACTGTATATATGTCATCAAGCTGATTAATTTTTGCAACTTTTACTTCAAGGAAATAATATAAGACGTGCTTACGTGGTCTGCGTTTACGATGCCTACAAAGTCACAAAAGGACAGACCCTCTATGGGAGCAAACAGAGGACATTTTGCTCATCTGTAGAGAGCCACATGGCTGTGCTTTGCATCTGGCTGATACGCTACATGACTTCACAACCAGACACTTACCATTTAACTCACTTTCATGATGGTTCTTAATAGTGATGGGTAGATGGGGTAGACATTCTTCTGTTGATATTTTTTATCACTTTTTCATTGTCAACTTTGTTACAATTTGGTTTTGTTTTTAAGATTTATTGTTTTGCATGACAATAATAAATAATACTTTATAATAATAAAGTATAATAATACAATAATAAAAAATAATATACCACTCTATTGGCCATCAATCTCTAATCCTGTACTTGCTGGAAATGTGATGTGGGAATAGCTATTGCCCATAATGACTGAACTCATGTCCCCTAATAAAAATGCTGAGGACTCCGAAATGTCACCTTAGGTGTTCATCTGCCTACTCTAAATGTCTGTTGAGTCTCTGCAGAAGGTTGATTTGGCATTGAAGCGCTGTGGTGCAGTATATGGTAACTGACCCCGCATGGATCTGTGACGCCCCTGAGGCTCAGTCATCACAGGGTATTGCATCTCACTTAAGGTGCAGTACTCATCCCAGGTAAGGAAAAGGTTAACCACTGTTTTTCACTTACACAACACACACAGCTCAGGTGCTTTCCTGCTGGAACAGGGCTAAAGGTGGTCACCATAGCAACGGGTTTTTCCCAGCCACCAGTGAGTCATAAGGAAGGTGGGGGAAGCATGAGGGAAGTGAGAGAACACGCAGACGTTTACCTCAGAATAGTCTGGGAACTGGAACAAGATGGTCACTGAGGAGAGTGATTTGGAGCTTCCGCAGAGAGACCAACCAAGGAGAGTGTTTTAGAGCTTCCTTGGAGGAAGAAGGACAAGAGTACCATAACATTCAGGGATTCTCAGAAGCACGGCTGCCAAGGAGAGTGCTTTAGAGCTTCCTTAGTTAGGACCAGACAGACAGGAAGAAGCAAGAGTTTAACAGGTGAGCTGGAGAGACAAAAGAGCAACACGGTATCTGAGGGGTGAGCCTAACAGCCCCTTTGGGACTGGCGCAGTCAGGTTGCAAAACCCTAGGGTGGTGTACACTCCAGGTTGCGCCATCAAAATCTGCAGGGAAAAGGGATTTCATGTCCCATTGCCCACCACAAAGGTCCTGGGACACAGTAGCACATAGAGTCAGGAGTCAAGACCACGGTCGGCTCCACATCTGATTCGCGCTGCCTGCGGACAGGAACTAAACCCAAGGACACTGGGGTCCCTAAGTAGCTTCACGCCATATGGATCCACACTACAGAGCGCAAGGAAGGAAGGTCTCACAGCTTTACAACACCGGTGGTGGCCTCTGAATCATCCGGGATAGGCTGAGGTCTATCACGGCGGAAACCAGCACTCCAAGGGTGATGACCTGACAGTGAGTAAAAAGAACTTTGTCCGCAGTCCTGGTGGGGACCCAACATTGCCTTCGCCATTGCCCCGCGCTCTGGCACCAATGGCTGCTATCTTCCACCATCGTCTTCCCTGGGGCTGAGCTCTACCTGTGGGGAGCTGGACCATCTGAGCTGCGTGACCATCTGCCCCAGAGCAGAGCAACATCTCGCAGTAGCAGCTGGTTGTTGGCCGCATACCACGGGTGACGCTGCAAAGCAAACTCTCATCATCCCCCATACTGGTCACCTTGCACTCTTTTCTTTTCACCGACGGGGCCACGGAGCCGGGTCAGGCCATTCACAGCAACCCCAAATACCACTGGCCCACTGACGAGTACCCCTGAGGCCCCGTGGGCGTGTCAGATCCGCGTATCTAGCATGGATTATAAAGATATAGAAAAAGAGACAACTGAATGTGCATGAATGTGGGATCACCCAATTGAATAAAAAATAGAAATGTTATTATTTGATGAAAAAGACAAAGGGTACTAACACAATTAAAAAACATATGGCTGAAGAACCCCCAAAATATCATATGGTGTATTATACCTTTTATTTAAATAATTTTCTGTGTATCTCTCCACAAACTACGTGTCTATGTTATTTGTGCATTAATTATGTTCAGTGGTATTTCCTCCCTGTTGGTATTAGTACATATTGTTCAGTGAGCATTGTGTATGCCATTTATGATAGGGGTCGATTTCCAGGTGCAGTATTATTTGCACATACTAGTGATATTTTTGGAGTTCTTCAGACATATGTTTTTAAGTGTTTTTATTGTGTTTTAGTATCCTTTGTCTTTTTTATGAAATAATAAAATTTATATTTTTTTATTCAATTGAGTGATCCCAGATTTTCTATATTTTCTATATCTCTGTGCTTTGGGATGTGATTTGTGGTTTAGATCCCCTATATCTATCTTTGTAGTACCCTCCCTACACAAACTTTTTTGTCCCCCAGCATTTATTATTAAAACGCTACATGAATGGATCTGCACAGTGTATATAAAATATTTCTATTTTGGATTAACTGCAGCATTATTACATTGAAGGTGATGTTTTTCTCTGTTTAATCAGGCTATTTTACTTTTGGATGGAGTAATTAAATGTATCAATTTGATATTATCTATTGAACAATTTTGTCTGAATAAACTATACTGCACTAAAAATAAATGTTCTTGTATTTATCCTGCACTGTGGTGTGAAGTGATCGTTATTATTAATGTTGGATTCAAGAAATTTTGAACATACAAATATACAGTGTGCCACCCATATCCTGTCCACCGCCATTAACGTGAGAACGGCGGCAGCTATAGGCATAGAAGTGGTGTCTAGGTATAGTAAAGTAGCCATGCGCTACGCAATGAAACCACCTATAGCGCCACCTGGTGGAAAACAACGGAGTTAGCATTTTTATCTCAAAAACGGAACGAGATAGAGAAAAAAAAGTGAATTACAAAGTTGTAGGGCATCATCAATTCAATATGATTCGACACCTTGCATACAGAAATGCAGACAGACCTGGAAAGAGACAGACCTGGAAAGAGACAGACCTGGAAAGAGACAGACCTGGAAAGAGGCAAACCTAGAAAGAGACAGACCTGGAAAGAGACAGTCTTGGAAAGTGACAGATGGGAAAGAGACAGACCGAGAGACAGACAAAGACAGACAGGGAAAGAGATGAGGAAAGAGACAGACCGGGGAAAGAGACAGACTGGGAGAGAGACAGACGGGGCGAGAGACAGACTGGGAGAGAGACAGATGGGGAAAGAGACAGATGAGGAAAGAGAGATGGAGACAGACCGGGAAAGAGACAGACTGGGGAAAGAGACAGACCGGGTAAAGCGATAGACACAGACGGGGAAAGAGACAGACGGGGAAAGAAACAGACCAGGGAAAGAGATGACAGATGGGGAAAGAGACAGATGGGGAAAGAGACAGACGGGGAAAGAGACAGAGACAGATGGGGAAAGAGACCGAGACAGATGAGGAAAGAGACAGACCAGGGAAAGAGACCGGGAAAAGATACTGACCAGAGAAAGAGACAGACCGGGGAAAGAGACAGACCGGGGAAAGAGTCAGACTTGGAAAGAGTCAGATGGGGAAAGAGTCAGACGGGGAAAGAGTCAGACGGGGAAAGAGTCAGACGGGGAAAGAGACAGACCGGGGAAAGAGTCAGACTTGGAAAGAGTCAGACTTGGAAAGAGTCAGACGGGGAAAGAGTCAGACGGGGAAAGAGTCAGACGGGGAAAGAGTCAGGCGGGGAAAGAGTCAGATGGGGAAAGAGTCAGACGGGGAAAGAGTCAGACGGGGAAAGAGTCAGACGGGGAAAGAGTCAGACGGGGAAAGAGTCAGATGGGGAAAGAGTCAGACGGGGAAAGAGTCAGACACAGAGAGAGAGACAGAGACAGACAGACACAGAGCGAAACAGACAGACACAGAGATAGAGAGAGACAAAGAGACTGATACAGAGACAGACAGAGAGATAGACACAGAGAGACACACAGAGACAGACAGGGAGAGAGACAGACAGACAGAGACTGGGAGAGAGACAGAGAGACAGTTACTATCCCGGGCAACACCCGGGTACTACAGTTAGTTATTATATAAAGTCAATTCTGGGGAAAGAGACAGACCGGGTAAAGCGACAGACACAGACGGGGAAAGAGACAGATGGGGAAAGAAACAGACCAGGGAAAGAGATGACAGATGGGGAAAGAGACAGATGGGGAAAGAGACAGATGGGGAAAGAGACAGACGGGGAAAGAGACAGAGACAGATGGGGAAAGAGACCGAGACAGATGAGGAAAGAGACAAACCAGGGAAAGAGACCGGGAAAAGATACTGACCAGAGAAAGAGACAGACCGGGGAAAGAGACAGACCGGGGAAAGAGTCAGACTTGGAAAGAGTCAGACGGGGAAAGAGTCAGACGGGGAAAGAGTCAGACGGGGAAAGAATCAGATGGGGAAAGAGTCAGATGGGGAAAGAGTCAGACGGGGAAAGAGACAGACCGGGGAAAGAGTCAGACTTGGAAAGAGTCAGACTTGGAAAGAGTCAGACTTGGAAAGAGTCAGACGGGGAAAGAGTCAGACGGGGAAAGAGTCAGACGGGGAAAGAGTCAGATGGGGAAAGAGTCAGACGGGGAAAGAGTCAGACACAGAGAGAGAGACAGACAGACACAGAGCGAAACAGACAGACACAGAGATAGAGAGAGACAAAGAGACTGATACAGAGACAGACAGAGAGATAGACACAGAGAGACACACAGAGACAGACAGGGAGAGAGACAGACAGACAGAGACTGGGAGAGAGACAGAGAGACAGTTACTATCCCGGGCAACACCCGGGTACTACAGTTAGTTATTATATAAAGACAATTCCCAGCTTTCTGTTATAGAGACTGGTATATCAGGTTAACCCCTACCTGCTGCTGCCAGCAGCTATCGCTGCACGTCAGCTGATTTGAACAGCTGACATGTGCAGCTATCAGGCACGAGTGGATTCGCTACCCACTCGCGGCTGTTAACCCCTTAGATTGCACTATGAAAATGTCACAGCGTGATGCAACAGCGAGGCGTGCTAAGCTCCATTGGAAGTCACGTGATGTGATCACATGGATCTGATGGTTGCCATGGTAGCACAGGGTCATGTGATGCCTCCTGTAGCTATCATGAGTCACTTCATCTTACAGCCAGCAGAGGGCTGTCTGTGAGAGGAGAGCAGCTTTTGTGCAAATCAGAGAAATGCTGCTATGATCTACATGGAAGAATGAGTGATGAGACTGCTGATTGTTATAGTCCCATATGGGGCCTAGTAAAATAAAAAAAAGTTACAGAAAAAGTTTTACAAAATTAAAAATTAAATAAAAAAAGCTAAAAGTTCAAATCTCCCCCATTCACCCCATTGAAAATTAAAGGGTTTAAAAAATAAGAAATATACATATATTTGATATCGCCGAGTTCAGAAATGCCCGATCTATCAAAATATAAAATTAATTAATCTGATCGGTAAGCGGCGTAGCCGTAAAAAAATTCCTAACGCCAAAATTACGTTTTTAGGTTGCCGCAAATTTTGCGCAAAATGCGATGACAGATGATCAAAACGTAGCATCTGCGCAAAAATGGTACTGTTAAAAAGTCACCTCAAGACACAAAAAATAAGCCGTCACTGAGCCGTAGATTCCGAAAAATGAGAATGCTACGGATCACAGAAAATGGCGCAAAAAGTGCGCAATTTTTTTGAGACAAATTTCTGAATTTTTTTTAACCTTTTAGATAAAAATAAAGCTATACATGTTTGGTATTTACGAGCTTGGACCCACCTGAGGCTTCACACTGACTTCAGTTTTACCATATAGAGAACACAGTGATTAAAATACATCAAAAACAATCATGCAATCACACTTATTTTGTTAATATTTTGCACTTGGAATTTATTTGTCATTTGTCAGTACACTATATGGTAAAACTTATGGTTTAATTTAAAAGTAGAACTCATCCCACAAAAATCAAGCTCTCATATGGCATGATTGACAGAAAAATAAAAAAGTTACGGTTCTTGGAAGAAGGGGAGCGAACCCCCCCTGGAAAAACGGAAAATCGCCCGGGGGGAAGGGATTAAGTTTTTCTCACAACTCTTTAGTTTCTTAGATACAGGCGCTGTGCAAACAAAACTGACATGCACTAAATCTTGTGTGCTAAGGATGCCAAGTAGTGAAGACCAAGGGAGTGTATGGAGCACTGGCCAGAGAATTGGGGCATGACTGATGAACGCTGGACCAAGTGAAAGTGTGCCGCCCCCGTTCCAGCAGCCGGGCTGCTCGGATCCGGATCCGTGGTGGCTCGAGGGGTCTCCGGACCCGGGGGTCGTGCGGCCACTCGATTTAAAGGGGGTGAACTATGTACAGGGGGAAGTAGAAGTTCGTGACGCCACCCACGGTGCATGGTAATGTGGAATATCACCGCTGCTGTTGGGTAGGGGGGAGCCTAGTGGTGTAGCAGCAGGATGTTTTAACCCCTCCGTGGGTAGGGGGTTTGTGCCCCGGAGCCCGTTAGGTGTCGGTGACAGGGTGCCGTTGGGAAGAGGCAAAGGGTTTTTTCAGCGTACTCACTCAGTCCAAGAATAATAACACCGACAGCTTGTAAACCAGAATTCTGAGCACCGCTGCAGCATGGAGGGAGCACACCTGCATCCGTGTCCTTGGTGTTGCTGTTAGCCTGTGGTCTTTTCCGTGGAACCTTCTCACTATTGGACCCTCAAGTTTGGAACTATTCGGGTCCCGCTCACCCGTATGGCTAACAGAGTGAGCTTGCTCTCAGGGTTCACGCGAAGGATTTCTTTGGACTGTAGTTTGGGAAAGTCCTATCCCATCGGTGCGCTAGTACCTCGATTTTGGAGCGGGTTGGGGATGAATCTTGAAGTCTTCATCCCCCTTGGGTAAATTACCGGGACGTGTGAAGCTACTTCCCGGCCTAGGGTCCACGTAACCCATCATGCCCTGGCCCCTGCCCGGTGATGGTTCAAGGCCGCCGGCTGCCCTCCTCGACAGTCCGTGCCCCTTGACACGGTCCCCTGTGACCGGGGTTCCAGCTCCTACCAGGCCCAGACCAATGTCTGCCACCTAGTACTCAAGGAACCCAACTCCTACCCTGTGACCTCTCCTCTTGAGAGTCACCACTCAACTCTCTTACTCCTTTTTCAACTTGTCACTTTCCCCTACCAACTGCCATATGGGCGGCCCTATTCCCTTCAGGCCCCCCAATGGTGTGTCTGGTGGGTGCGGTGCAAAGTGTTCCTAGGACTTTGACTGGCTAAGCTGTAAGCAACACCAAAGGACCAGGATCCGTAACCAAGGAGGAGTGGATACCGTGCAGAAGGGCAGATTGCACAGTACCCTGTGACGACGTGATAGGCCAGGATGTCACAAAAGTAAGCATATTTTATTATTATTATTTTTTAACCCTTTCCCAGCCCTCCATTTGTTATGCTTTTAAGTCTGAAGAAACCTTTTATTCGGATTGAATTTTATTCAGACAAAATCTGACCAAAGGGAAATTCTCTAATCTTTAATTGATTATTTTTATTCTCTAATATCTCACAATTAGCCTACACATTGCTTTATAGACATCATCACTGTCCTTATTGGCACTCACAATCTAATTTCCCTATCAGTATATATTTGGACTGTGGGAGTAAACCAGAGTACATGGAGGAAAGCCATGCAAATTCCTTTCAGATGTGGTCTGTTGTGGGACCCCATAAGGCTACTTTCACACTTGCATTCAGTGCAATCCGCCGCTATGGAGAATAGCGCAGTCCGTTAACGCACTGCGCTATTCTCCATAGACTTGTATTGACGACGCACTGTAACGCAAGTGTCTGCGCTTCATCCGCTGGACGACGCTGCGTCGTTATTTTGACGCAGCGTTGAGCGGAGGGAACGCTACATGTAGCGTTTTTTGGGTCGTTAACATAACGCACCTTGACGGATTCTGTTGGAATCCGCCAAGGTCTCTAATTATTGTCTATGGTGGCGGATTGCGGCGCTATGCGCTAAGCGGCGGAATCTGCTGACGGATTCCATCATGTTCTACTGAGCATGCTCAGCATGTCCAGCAGAACGATCTAAATCATTTAAAATCACTCCTCGTCTCTCTCCCCCCTCTCACCCACTCTCTCATACTCACCGATCACAGACGCGACGCTTCACAGTTGTCACAAAGCTCCGGCGGCTTTTCATCTTTTGAAAATGCCGGCCGCTCATTATTCCATCTAGTATTCACTGCTTCCCCCGCCCACCGGCGCCTATGATTGGTTGCAGTCAGACCCGCCCCCACGCTGAGTCACAGCTGTCTCACTGCAACCAATCACAGCTTCCGGTGGGCGGGTCTATATCGTGCAGTACAATAAATAAATAATTAAAAAAAAAAAAAACGGCATGTGGTCCCCCCTAATTTTGATACGAGCCAAGGTAAAGTCACACAGCTGAAGGCTGGTATTCTCCGGATGGGGAGCCCCACGTTATGGGGAGCCCCCAGCCTAACAATATCAGCCAGCAGCTGCCCGGAATTGCCGCATCCATTAGATGCGACAGTCCCGGGACTCTACCCGGCTCATCCCGAATTGCCCTGGTGCAGTGGAAACGAGGTAATAAGGAGTTAATGGCAGCAACCCATAGCTGCCACTAAGTCCTAGGTGAATCATGGCAGGCGTCTATGAGACACCCACAATGATTAACCTGTAAGTGAAAGTAAATAAACACATACACCCGAAAAAATACTTTATTTGGAATAAAAGATAAAAAAACCCCTCTTTCACCACTTTATTAATCCCCAAATACCCCTCCAGGTCCGGCGTAATCCACACGAGGTCCCGCGACGCATTCAGCTATGCTACATGAAGCTGACAGGACCGGCCATAGAACACCGCCGCTCCTGTCAGCTCCACGCAAAAACTGAAGTCAGTCGCACTGTCAGCGGGGACATCACTGAGGTAATATGTGCGGTGATGATTGAAGCGGTAGTGCCGGTGTGTATGCAGTGATGAGTGCGTTAGTGCCTGCGTGTGTGCGGTGATGATGGGTGCGGTAGTGCCGGTATGTGTGCGGTGATGATGAGTGCGGTAGTGCCTGCGTGTGTGCGGTGATGATGAGTGCGGTAGTGCCTGCGTGTGAGCGGTGATGATGAGTGCGGTAGTGCCTGCGTGTGAGCGGTGATGATGAGTGCGGTAGTGCCTGCATGTGTGCGGTGATGATGGGTGTGGTAGTGCCGGGGTGTGTGCAGTGATGATGATGAGTGCGGTAGTTCCGGGGTGTGTGCGGTGGTGATGATGGGTGCAGTAGTGCCGAGGTGTGTGCAGTGATGATAATGAGTGCGGTAGTGCCGGGGTGTGCAGTGATGATGATGTGTGCTGTAGTGCCTGGGTGTGTGTAGTGATGATGATGTGTGCTGTAGTGCCGGGGTGTGTGCAGTGATGATGATGAGTGCGGTAGTGCCGGGGTGCGTGATGATGAGTGCGGTAGTGCCGGGGTGTGTGCAGTGATGATGATAGGGGCGGTAGTGCTTGTGTTTGTGCGGTGATGATGAGTGCGGTAGCGCCGGGGTGTGTGCAGTGATGATGATGAGTGCGGTAGTGCCGGGGTGTGTGCAGTGATGATGGTCTCTCTCTCTCGGCTTAACGCAACGCGTCCTTTCACAGGAATTTGTTAGCTTTATATCACACTATTTACAACGCATCCGTCACATGCGTCACACAACGCATTGTGATGGATGCCGTTCAACGCAAGTGTGAAATTAGCCTAAGTAAAATATCAACCACTAGGCCACCATGATGAGCCACCATTTTAAATTACAAGTGCCACAACATCACCTATTATGAATTATGGTCTCCAAACCATACTCCCTTATGAACTATAACAATGAAGCAATTATATAGTACTAGATCACACAAGGTGGCAAATTATAGCATTGAAGAACTATATGACACAAAAAAGACAATAGAAGGATACTCTGTGATGGTAAAGGGGTGAGGCATAAAAAAAAAAGATCAGCACAGTATGGCATTAAAGATGACTGGCAATAAACGTACACTGTGTCATCCCAGAGGGGCTTGCTAATATGCGATTCAATGCCTATTACCTAGCATCATCAGCGGTGTCGCGCGTACTTGTGTCCATTGTCACCGCTTCAGAACGCCGAGCTTAGGGTCAGTGCACATGATCAGAATGCCCTGCACTTACACTCGGCTTCATAGTGCACATGACTGGAAGTGTGAGCATTCTCATATGAAGTGGTAACAACGGACACAGGTACGTGCGTCACCGCTGATGTCACTGGGCAATGGGCATTGAATAGCATTTTAGCTTGTCGCTGTGGGCCTGCTAACACGCTAAGAGGGCGGATTGAGAGCAGGAACTAACGCCCTTGCGACTAGTCCCTGTGCTCATTAAACACACAAAGAGGCGATCAAGTAGGTCCAAATACATTTTTATTAGTGCAGAATAGTGAAGGGGGTCAGAGAAACTGTGTACATCACTGCAGTTAGCAAAAATTAGATGCAAATATTGACATGCTGAACAATACATAGTCATAAGGATATATATATAAAGTCAAACATTGCAGGATACGCCCAAAAAGAAAATTACTAGTACTGGCATACTCCCAGAGAAGATATAAACAACCCTTAATATAAGGTGTATCTCCTACATATAATGTATTTAATGCTGCTAATAAGATAATGAACATAAATAAAGAGCAGCTAAGAGACACCTAATATAGGTAGTTTAGATATCTTCAGTGCAAGATGTACTATACAGTATTCGATCTATAATATAGGGATTGGAGAGATGGAAAAATGTTTATAGTGCAAAAGAGTGCAGTCCACTGCAGTTGCTCATGTCCAGGTAATATGTAAATCTTGTCTTACCTTGCATTACTCTGCCCAAATCTGATCTGGCTCTCGGGTCTATGGATTTTATCCATAACTCTTATATATGTCTCAGTGCACTATATGGGGATTAAATGGATGCTCTTTTGACTGGGTTAAATGACTCACATAGTGTGTTTCCTGACCAGTGTTAGCGCGATATATGTTACATCAACTCTTTTGCACTACAAACAATTTTCCAATTCTCCAATCCCTATGTTATAGATCGAATACTGTATAGTACATCTTGCACTGAAGATATCTAAACTACCTATATTAGGTGTCTCTTAGCTGCTCTTTATTTATGTTCATTATCTTATTAGCAGCATTAAATACATTATATGTAGGAGATACACCTTATATTAAGGGTTGTTTATATCTTCTCTGTGAGTATGCCAGTACTAGTAATTTTCTTTTTAGGCGTATCCTGCAATGTTTGACTTTATATATATATCCTTATGACTATGTATTGTTCAGCATGTCAATATTTGCATCTAATTTTTGCTAACTGCAGTGATGTACACCGTTTCTCTGACCCCCTTCACTATTCTGTACTAATAAAAATGTATTTGGACCTACTTGATCGCCTCTTTGTGTGTTTACTGTAGTACTTTTTGCGATTTGGTCCTTATATTGTAGTCTTATATTCTGCTTACTATATAATATTGCTATATTATTATCTATATTATCGATATGCAGAATTTTTCTATGTCATTACTTACTTTCCTGTGCTCATTAGCATATCATAAAGGATCTTTGGAGATACTTTTTCTAAAGATCTCTTTAACTATGCTACTATATACAGGGACAGTTAGGCAGGGATTAGCAATATGTGTGTCGCCCAGGGAAGGGGGTACGCTGTCCTGGGCAGTTGAAAACTGGAATGTCACTTCAGGTGGCCATTGCCCGGTCCCATGCCCTGGGGACGAGTAATAAAAGGGGTTTTTTACAGGGGATAATAGAGTTAATGTTCGTGACTCCACCTGCGGGTTGTGGTTAAGAATGGAGAACCGCCACTGCTCAATGTGGGTACTCCCAGGGATGGTGGTAGTGGCAGCTATGGTGGTAGGCCCTCCGCAAATAGGGCTCTGCCTGGGAGATGTATGGTATATAATGATGGAGACCACACCAGGTTAACTTTAACAGTCTCTATTCACATGGACCCTTGGCCTGCTGGTTCCAGTCCCAGGAGTATCAGTGCCAATGTAGTGACCCAGGTTGCTCTATCCCTGGCACTCTCTGTAGATGGAGTCTCCATAGTGTGGAGCGTTTGGGAACCCCGACTGTCCCTTTTGGGGTACAGTCTCCTCCGTACAGCGGGCAGTGCGGACCCTGCGGGAAGGTAAGTGTCCGAACCCCGATCCTAGTTTACTGCTGATGCCCCCAGATTATTTGGTTCGATGAAGTCTGTGAAGGTGTCCTCACCATGCAGGTATTTGCCAAACTGTTTGAAACTTGACATTTGACCTAGGGCCCTGTGCCCCGTGTGTGCTCTGGTCCCAGCGGTATCTCGGTACCCGTCCTGGTGACTTCTCTTCTGTGCCTCCTGGGTCACCGTTACACAGACCCAGCTTTGGAGCGTCCGCACACCTCTCCTGTGTGCTCCCCTCTTCTAGACTGCTCTCTGACTTACTGACCCCTCCCACGAGGCTGGTTAAACCCAGGGACTCGTTCCCATGGCGACCATCCCCTTACATGGTTTACCCTCTATGCCCAGTGTGGAGAGGAGAACTAGGATTTTGGATGTGTGTTGGTGGAATCGGCACTGGTACTCCAGGTCCTAGGGGGTAGGTCCTGCATCCCCTAGAGGATGCAGTTCGTTGTAGTGCCCTGAGCTTCTCAGGGATGCTACATATGCACCCAGAACTGCTCGTGGTTCTGGGTGCATATTGTACCTGACAGGTTCAATTTAAGAGGTTGGTGAAGACCGCTACCTCTGGGGGCCCTAAGAAGCTTATTCCTGGCTATGGAAAGTGCATCTGAAAAACATGTGATGTGCCCTGTGAGAATGTGATGCTTTTGATACATCACAACCACAGTATGTGACCTCTGAAATCCTATAGCTAAAAGTAATTTCATCCCGGACAACCTCTTTAAAGTTTTCGTGCATTGGTGCTCTGTCTGCCTTCCATCAGTTCTATTTATTTCAATTCTTCTTGGATCTATGAGAAATAGAAGTCCAGTTACAAATGTGAATAGAATAGAAGTTATGTCGTATACCCGTTATTAATGCACTGTGATACCCATATGTCTGAGTAATTTCCATATTTTTCTTCCATCTTGTTCATGTACTATAAAGTGGCATTTTATTTATTTTGTACTGTTAATGCAGCTCTTTCCCATTTTGTAGAATTAATGAGAATATGTCGTGGATGATTAAATGTTCTTTCTCTGATTTATAGCAGGAATTTGAAGGAACAGCATTAAAATTAAAGACTGCAGCAATTTCCATGCAGTGAAATGTGGATTGGGCTCTGTCAAGCGTTTGCCATTCTGATATTACTTATCTAAGTGACTTGTCAGAGCTTTATGCCATGCCAAACTTTTCATTTTTCCCTCATAGTCTAGACTGTGCATTTCGGAAAAAATGCTGCAGTCTAATTAATAGAAGTTTAATCAATGGCAAGCACAATGAAGTTATTAGTATGTATGTACTATGATGATCTAAACTAAATAAATTCATTCTTCAGCTAGGCACTGAGCAATAATAAAATGTAATCGAATAAACTGCTGAGTAATGTAGTCATTCCAAGTTCTCCGACAAAAATTAATTATACGCTGATGAGTCTTACAGTCGCTTAACCTAATTTAATCAATGAGAATGATAATATTATAATTCATCTTCCATCTGGGTTCTTTACGCCACCGCAGTGCAGTTCTGGCTTTGCATTATATTTTATTCTCAGGCCTCCTGGAGGTTTTTGGGCTTCTTTGTTCTTTTTTCAAGTAAAGGCTGTGTAGTTCTACAACATTTTATCAGTTTTTTTAGTATAGTGTTTCTGTGATATTGACTGACGAAATGTAATTGCTGTAATATTTTGCACATGTTGGAATGTAGGGCATGCTGGGTGGCACAGAATACTCCATCACAATGGAAAAGTGACAGCATTTTCATATCAGAGTACTGTTACGTGATAAGCGTAGGGGTAAATTACACCTACTCTAAACTTACTTTTACCTGTAACCTGAAATGCACATAATATTAAGCCGGTTCCTATTCCATCAGGAATATGTTCAATTCATGGGCGGGCATTGGTGCGACCTGTGCAGTTGCACAGTGGCACATGTGGTAAGGAGTGCATTTCCACCTCCATAGCAGGTGGAATTTTGCACATTGATAAGTTATTGGACTGCAAAGGGCCCAAATATTGTTTCTGTACCGGGGCCTTTTTCTATCTGTGTTCACCAGTGATTCAAGTCCATTTCCACACTCATCATGCAAAGATGGCTGTATAGGTTTTAATAAAAACCAATATCATGGAAACCTATTAACCCAATCATGAACTTGGACAGATATATACATCCTAGGTCGTGTCCCCCGGTAACCCCGGGCTTCAATCAGAAGACATTTGTGCAGCTAACAGACACAGGTCAGATCAGAGATCCACCCACGCCTGCTTACCACTTACATCACGGCAAAATCTGATAACGTGATTTAGATGGCCATGGTGGGGATCGTGCCATTGCCCCACCACCAGTGGCGGTCCTGTGACACGATCATGGGGTACCAATGTGTTGACATGGTAGTGCGGGTTCAGCTCATGACCCCTGAAGCTTACATGACATATTTCCTGTGAGAACTGACAGGGCGCCAACGCTCACAGAAGATCAGCAGATCTGCTGATCAGAGCGATGCTGTTCTGATCATCAAAAATGTACAGGCGATCAGACTGTGAAGTGATAAAGTCCCCTAACGGGGAATAGTAAAATAAATAAAAAAGTAAAAAAAAGGTTAAGAAAAAGAAAAAATTAAAAAACCTAAAAGTTCAAATCGCCCCCCTTTTGCTCATTGAAAATAAAACAATAAAAAAATAAAACATATATACATATTTGATATTGCCTCATTCAGAAATGTCCATTCTATCAAAATATGAAATCAATTAATCTGATCGGTACACGTCGTGATGAGAAAAAAAATTCCAAACGCCATAATTATGTTTTTTGGTTTCCGCAACATTTGTTTTTAAATGCAATAACAGGTGATCAAAACGTAGCATCTGCACAAAAATGGTATCGATAAACACGTCAGCTCAAAGCACAAAAATATGTCATTTGTTGAGCCCCAAATCCAGAAAATTTAGAAAGCTACGAGTCTCAGAAAATGGCGACAAAAGTGCTTTTTTTTTTTTTTTTTACAAACTTCTGATTTTTTGTTTAACCCCTTAGATAAAAGTAAAAATATTTGTTTCGTATCTATGAACTCGAACCGACCTGAGACATCATACTGAAACATTAGTTTTACCATATAGTGAACAGGGTGAATAAGCCTATGTGCGCACGTTGCGTTTTTTCCCGCATTTATGCAGCGTTTAAAACAGCAGCGTAAATGCATGCGTTATGCTTCCCCAGCAAAGTCTATTAGAAGTCAGCAAATTCCATGCGCATGTTGCTTTTTTAAACGCAGCGTTTTAGATGCCAAATATTTGACAAAATCGATGCGTTTAATAAAGCAACATGTCACTTCTTTTGTGCGTTTTGGTTGCATTTTTCCACCTATTGAAATCAATGAGGTGTGTCAAAACGCAACAAAAATGCACTTGCACTGCATTTTTGTTGGTTCTTCAAGCTTTTTGACAAACAGAACGCAGGTATTTCGGTCTCTCTCTCTGTCGATGTTGGTCTCTCTCTCTGTCAATGTCGGTCTCTATCTCTGTCTGTCCGTCAGTCTCTCTCTCTGTCGGTTGGTCGGTCGGTCTCTCCCTCTCTCTCCCTCAATCATACTCACAATCACTGGTGCGGCGTTGCACAGCTGTCACATTGCGGCGCCTTCTCCTGCTTTTGAAAATGCCTGCACCCATTATTCTATTTTGTATTCACTGCTTCCCTGCCCACCGGCGCCTATGATTGGTTGCATTCAGACGAGCCCCCACGCATAGTGACAGCTGTCTCACTGCAACCAATCACAGCCGCCGGTGGGCGGGTCGATATAGTGCAGTAAAATAATAAATAATTTAAAAAAAACAGCGTGCGGTCCCCCCAAATTGATAATAGTCAAGATAAAGCCACACGGCTGAGGGCTGGTATTCTGAGGATGGGGAGTCCCACGCTATGGGGAGCCCCCCAGCCTAAAAATATCAGCCAGCAGCCGCCCGGAATTGCCACATCCATCCACCCTTTTTCACCACTTTATTAATCCCCAAACAGCCCTGCAGGTCCGACGTAATCCACACGAAGTCCCATGACGCTTTCAGCTCTGCTACATAGGAAGCTGACAGTAGCGGCCACAGACCACAACCGCTCTCTGTTAGCGCCACGTAGCAACTGAAGTGAGCTGCGCGAACAGCGGTGCCGTCACTGATGTTACCTGTGGCCACTGTTCTCAGGTGGAGGACTTCAGCTGTGGCCGCGGGTAACCTGAGTGACAGCACCGCTGATTGCGCAGCTCACTTTAGTCACTCATGGGATTTGCGGTCACCGGTGAGTCCTTCACCTGTGATCGCAAATCAGGCTGCGGCGCACAGACAGAGCCGGGCAATGACAATGAAGTCAGGTAGAGTTCATCTGAGTTTCATTCTGATCGGGTGTCTCGCAGCCAACCATGCTCTATGGCGATGTAGCAGAGCCGAGTGGGACCGCACTGTCAAAACTGCATCCAAAATGCATTCAAAACGCATGCAAAACGCATCCAAAATTCATGCGTTTTGGATGCATTTTTTTTGTCAAACGCAGTGTTTACAAAGGTCCAGTCTGCACTTGACAGAACGCAATATGCACACATACCCTAAAAGACTCCTAAAACAATTGTGCAATTGCACTTTTTTGCAATTTCACCACAATTGGATTTTTTTCCTGATTTCCAGTTGTCAATATGGTAAAAATCATGGTTTCATTCAAAAGTACAACTCGTCCAGCAAAAAATAAGCTCTCATATGACAATACTGACAGAGAAATAAAAAAGTTATGGCTCTTGGAAGAACTGGAGGAAAAAAATGAAGATGAAAAATTGCCGGAGGGTCAAGGGGTTAATCAGTAGAGGCGCTTATCATACTAGCATTGAAGTGCCGACTGAGTAAATTCTTACTGCATTGGATTACCTTTTTGCTTAACTCAGGGTGCAGTGTTATGTGTGATATATTATGATTTATAGAACTCTGAGATCAGTAAATAGGCCGCATGCAGCAGTGTAATTATAGGGGGTGCAGCGGTCGCATCTGAGAGCTAGTATAAGAGAGTATGAAAGGTTATATGGTATTATATGGAAGACTATGGGGAGTGCATTATAATATATGATGTGACGCCCTAGCAAAACCAGGTAGTCCCAAATAGGCCCCCGCATAACACCGTTCCCTCATTAGGAAACATACAGCCGACCAGAAACCCTAGTCACCCCCCCTTAAGGAATAATAGACACATCAGTGGGCGTGACCAGGCGGTTGGGACACGACCACCCAGGGGTCCAGACAGCCCGGGGCGAGAAAGACAGCAGTTCAGCTGAGAGTTCAGTTTGGAGAGGAGTGTGGGCTGGATCTAAGTGTAGCTTCAGCAGTGAAGTTCAAGTTGAACGGTACCAGGGTAGGAGCCCTGGTGCCACTGGCTAGGAGGCAGACGGTGGTCTCCATCAGCAGGAGACGGGAAGACGGCTCGGCAGAACCGAGGTGGACCGAGACAGGGTTGTAGCCTGCCGGTACCGACACGGGGAACCGACCCGGAAACCATAGCACAAAGGGGGGTACTCATACCCTGAAGCCAGAAACCGGAACCAAGTGGACTGGTTAATTCACCGACTTAGGCCAGGACTAGAGGTCCTGTCCCACCAAAGTCCCTAATAGAAGACAACAGCCCACCGATAGGGATAGGAGGTCACCGCCAGGGCCCATTGATCCCATGGGCCAGCGTCTGCGGGCACCGCTCCTTAGGCCACATAGGTTCCTCCTGATGTAGACGTGTCCATCCAACGACCAAAGAGGCAAACATCGAACACAGGAATTTCTCCATCTCATCACTATCGAGCTCTTCCCAGTAACCAATACCATGGATTGCGCTTATTTACAACACCATCTGAGCCACCCTCTGGTGTTTCATCAATATCAAAGGTTCATTTCCCAAATTTAGCATCAGTACCTTGATTTCTCCCTGATAATCTGCATCTATTACCCCTACCACTGCTATGGCTCCTTTTAACACTAAACTAGAACGAGTGGCTATTTGACCATAATGATCCTTTGGTATCTGGCAACCCAATCCTGTTGAAATTGGTGTTACCTTACCTGGGGGTACCACGACAGTTTCCAATGTACTGAGGTCTAAACCTGCTGAATAAGGTGTCGCTCTTTCTGGTGTGCCCAAAACAGCTGTACCTTGCAACCATGCCTCATTTTTCCTTGTCAACTATTGGACTGATTTGTCTGATGGCTGCTGCTTTATCTGCTTCTGAATTAAACAAACGTTCAAGTGAGTTAGTAGGGACATGAGCATCGACATGAAATACAGTGGTCTTGGTAGATTGAATAATCCCTTCAATGTCTTGCCACACTTCCCTGACCATCTCAAACACATTTTGCTGTTCCTCTCCCCAGTGGAACTTATATTTTTTCCTCGTTACTTTGTACAAATGAGCCAACATTTGTCCCAAATGAGGGATATGTTGTCTCCAAAAATCAAACAATCCAATATAAGACTGAGTCTCCTGTTTGGATTTAGGGACCGGAAAATTAATAATTTTCTGTCTGGCATTGGGCAAGATCTCTCTGTGCCCCTTGTTCCATTGAATCCCTAGAAATGTTACCACCTGAGACGGTCCTTGAACCTTGGCATCATTGATTTACCATCCTTTACTCCTCATATGAGCAACCAGTTTTGTCAATTGATCTTTCACACTTTACTCATCTTGGCCTTGTATCATTATATCACGGATATAATGTGAGATCTGCATTTCTGATGGTAGATCAAATCCATCCAAATGCTCTGCCACCGTCCGGTGAAAGATTGTGGGGCTATGGAGCCATCCTTGGGGTAACCTGGTAGAGGTATATTGTCTCCCTAACCAAGTGAATGCAAATTGATCTTGAGCCTTCTCTTCTATAGGTATAGTAAAGAAAGCATTTGCCAAATCAATTACTGCATACCAAGTTTCGGAGTGAGTCAGAATATTTTCCACAATCGTTATTGTATCCGGAACCGCAGCTGTCATGCGCCAGGAGCCATCACTCTTTTTAACTGGCCAGACAGGATTATTCCATGCGGTAGTAGGGCGCATTACCCCAGTTTCTACCAATTCTTTAATGGTTTCTCCTATCTCTCTGTAACCTCCTGGTATTCGATATTGTTTTATAGCTACCATTTTTGTAGCTGGAGGTATATGTCTAGGGGGCATTTTTACTTTGCCCACCACCACCGGTTGCATTTCCCTATGACAAGACTTAACCCCAAAGGAGAATTTTCCTTCTGTTAGATTAAGAGTCATCCCTTTTAGGACATCAATTCCCAAAATATATTCTGGTATAGGAACTACCACCACGGTATACTTCTTGATAGGTAAATTACCTATCTTTAAAGCTACCTGTGTCTGAACCCCGGTGATCACTTGACCACCTAGTCCAGCAATTTTTACTCGAGGTCCTTTTATTTTTTCTGGGTTTCCATGAATTAAAGTAGCCTCCGCCCCCGTGTCAATCAAAGCTGGGACTCTTTGAACATTTCCCCCTTTCCAATGTATGCTAAGATTGACGTAGGGACGTTCGTCCCTTTTTATCAATAGGGGGGCTTGGCTGGCTACCTATGGTAAATCACTTCCTTCTGAACTTTCATTTACACAGACTTCAGTCTGTGTATTAGCCCTTCCTTCCGTGACCTTTGTGGCCACGGCTGCAGCCAGTTCTTCCCATGGATAAACTGACTGAAAATCTTCCCAAGACACTTTCTTTGGGGGGTTTTCCCCTTTTCCCTCTGATTTCTTTACCTTGGGGGTTTTTGAACCCCCTTCCACATTTGTAGTGGTCACTTTCTTTGTGGATAGAACTTTCTGTTTGTACAACTTCCATAATTCTCCTGTCTCCTTTCCATCAATCCTTTCCTTATTGATCCCGGCTTTAAGCAAAGCCTGGAACATGTCTTTGCGAGACACCCATTGGGCCTCCCCTACTGATTTCTCTTTACAATCAGGATTGTTTGGCTTACTGTTACCAACATGGCCTCCAGGGGATGGTTTATCCCACTGTCCCATATCCTGTAACTCCCTCATCCTCCCTAGAACTACACCGATTGATTCTCCAGTCAGCACTACAGTTAAGGTTAAAATAACTGTTTTGTATGCTGGAGGAGCATGTTTAACCAGCCTATTTCTTATGCTGGCTGTCAATGGGTACTGGAGATAATCATCATCCACTCCCAAAAGAGGAAGAGCATTCCTCATTGCTTCTTCCTTCAGCCTTTCCATACCATCTTTTAAGGTATACCAAGGTTTATCATTGATAGGAAAGTCTGCTTCTGATGGGTATTTGTCCAGAAGAGCATGGGCTAAGATCATGATTAAGTTTTGAGTACCATGCTCATTATGATCAACAAAATAATTTTTTATTGATCTCTGAATTACTGGGTCCCTAGACATGGTGACAAATTTTGCCACGTCTTCGGTGTCAAAGTGCACTCCACCTCCTCCGAGATTGTGCACCCTGACCAACCAGGGAATTTCTCCTTCTCCTGGTTTTTGTCTAAACTGTGTTAAAATGCTATATACTTCTCCTTGAGAGTAATCTTCAATGGTTACTCGATTTTTTACATGAGGAATCGTTCTCTTATTTGTGATGGCATTACCATCTTCGTCATATTGCAGATTCCCCTGACCATCCCGGACATGTTCCCGGATGATCTCATTCTATGTCCTCTCTAGGCGCCTCCTTACTGGATTAGCCTGAATCTTCCCTTTATGGTAATCCTCCTCATCAGATGATGAAGATGAATCCCACACATCCCCATCCCAAGTATCGGGATCCCAGTTTATAGAAGCTGAGGCGATACTTTTATGTACTTTGTTTTTATTTACTTTTCCTCTTCTTTTCTTGTACTTATTTTGAGCAATTTTTGCGGCAGCTTTTTCTGCCACATTCTGATATTGTTCCAATTTATCCTTCAACAGTCTGGTATTACATTCCAGAACTGTTTTCTGGCCACCTAATTCTATCATCTTTTGTTCCATCTGGGAACCTTTCTTCTGCATCTTTAGATTACGCTCATGCATTACACTATATGCACTTGCCAAAATCCAGATACGCCGTCCTAAAGAAACTACATCATCTGCTTTCACAGGGACACTACCGAATACATTCACAACATCAGTAGCTTCACTACCCTTACGCTTATCCTGCCATTGTTCTGCCAATCCACAAGACACTACATCACCTGCTTTCACAGGGGCACTACTGAGTACATTCACAACATCAGTAGCTTCACTACCCTTAAGCTTGTCCTGCCATTGTTCTGCCAACCCACAAGACACTACATCACCTGCTTTCACAGGGGCACTACTGAATACATTCACAACATCAGTAGCTTCACAACCCTTGAGCTTATTCTGCCATTGTTCTGCCAATCCACAATTGACCAATTCATGTGCTATAAGATTGTAGGGAGCCTCAGTCCAGCTGGGGATCTCCACAACAACCTCCTTAACATTATCCTTACGTTTTCTGAACATTTTGACACTATGCAAAAAGATTGAAAAAATATATTTGGAAATTTGCCAAATATATGTTTTTAATTTCTATATTACAAAAATTTGTTTATTACTTCTTATAGAAGTAATCCTGCAGACTACGCCAATTTATGTCTTGCTAAATTCTCCTAAAAAGGGGGCTGAAAGCCCGTACTTACGAAGCACTCACTGATATCCTAATCAGACATGAATACTAATATTCTTTATAGCAAGATACTATTTATTTTAATAGCACATGAATAGTCAATGGTACATAGGCATTAGAACTATTTTGTAGTCATAGAATCTTATACAATAACAGAAATATGCATCAACATTACCATTTGTTGTAGCAATCCTTCTCTTCGGAGGGACTCGATTTAATGAGTAGGAAATAACATGGCATCTTGCATTACAGGTGTACTGCGTACACTTCAGCGTCCTGGAAATGTCCCTAATCATTAAGCAAGTCCAGTGTATCTTTATAGGAAAACTTTGTACGTCGTGTGCACTGAGTGGTGAATTAGTGACCAGCATGTGACAGCTGAGTCATGTTCATGTAACTTGACCACAAACTGCTGTGGGCACCAGCAGCTTCCTGCACATTTCCTGCACATTTAGCCAGTTGACAACTGGTCGACCACAGTTTCCTGGAGATATTGCAAGGAGACGTGAATTTTACAGGCCAGCTTCCTTGCACCTGTTGTCAAATAACCACAAATTTCCTGACTGTGGAACTGTAAACGTTACTTCCTCATTATCGTGGTTTTGCTTAAGATCTGTTTGACACGTATTCTTTGGTCATAGTGAAATAGGTTCAACAAGAGGACATCTCTCTCTGATACTGAATTATTGATTGATCAAATAATATCTGGGATCACTATCTTTTGATTATGATCCCTATCTAAATCACACTCATTCTTCAGTCATATCACATTGGTATCACACTTGTTCACACCTGTTTGATGTGCAGGTCAGTTTTTTTATATAATTTCAAAAAACAAAGAGGACCGGAGTAATAAATAGTGCAAAACAATGACAAATTTTATTCAATATGTGAGACAAACAAGACACAAAAAGAAGGGATGGCCATATAAAACACTATAAAATGCACAGAATGGGGGGATGAGAGTAAGTAGGGAGCAAGGCATAGAAAATCGATATAAAAATACATGCACTCAGCACTCTATGATTATCTATTGATTATATGCTGTCATGTCAGTATCTTGTTTGTAATAGCTGTCAGTCAGGTTAATGTACTGATACTTTTGATTATCTCCATACATTTATGGTGTTTTATATGGCCATCCCTTCTTTTTGTGTCTTGTTTGTCTCACATATTGACTAAAATTTGTCATTGTTTTGCACTATTTATTACTCCGGTCCTCTTTGTTTTTTGATATTAGATAGGAGTATGTGCTAGGCACATGTTTTGCCCCATTGTGGGCATCTGTGCCTTACACTGTGATAAGTGACGGTCATGAGGTATAGTTTTCTCATCATTTTTTATATAATTGTAGTGCATTTTTTTCTGACTGACCATTGAAACGACCGTACCATATTATGTAATAAAAAAAACGATTGGCTTGAGTAAACAAGAATTATTGTTCCCAAATAATAATGTACGTATACATTTGCAAATGAAGGTGAATGTTTGGCTCCAATAGGGGCACCAATTCTGTGCAAATAAAATGTATCATCAAATGAAAAATAATTATGCGATAAAAATCATAACGGCATCAAAATAAACTGTTTTATAGCCGTACTATAGATAGAATACTGGTATAAAAATTCAGAAGTGGCAATCAAACCCTCATTATGAGGGATGCATGAATATAGGGATTCGATATCTCAACTGAGCTATGAAAATTCAGGCTTCCATTGAATAGATTTAACTACATTCAAAAAATGCTTAGAATCCCGTAAAAACCCGGGGCAATAGGGAAGAATGGTTGGAAAAGAAAATTTAGCCATTGATATAAATTTTCATTCAAAAAACACTTTACTATTTTGGCTTAGAATGTAGTTTTTATATGTACTTAAGAGGGTCTTCTGCTTTGATTTCCCTTAAACTGATTCCATCTCTTAAACTTCCACTGGTAGCTTGATCCAAGAGCTTCAACTTTGCCATGGCTATGGCGTGCTCACATTCTTTCACTATAGTCTCTATTTCTGCTCTTTTTCACTTTTACTCGACTGCTGCATTCACTTCTATTGCATCCATTTCTGCCTTTTTACATGATGATTTGTCTGCTTTTTCTGCCTTCCTGTGTGCTACTTCCACTACCATCTAGTTTTCTTTTGCGCAAAAGGGACTCGTATCTTAGTAAATTCAGCTTTTGACCATGCTTTTAAAGGCTGCTCTCTGAGAGTTGAACATTTTGAAGAATGTGATTTAGATAAATCTTTTAACTGCTTGGTGGATCTAGATATGCAAAATGACGTCTGTGGTATTTGTGTGATTCGTGCCTCTATCATAGACTTAATATCACGTACTGTACTATCTCAGAATAAATTTGCTGGAAACTTTGCAGTTCAATCAGAGATTCCTGTGTTTTACGTTTTTCCAGAGTAGTACGGTAATGTATTTTTCATTTTTCTCTGTATACAGTTCATAAACTTAACAAAGTTGTCCTAGAACTCCTTCTAGTGGCTGCTCATGAAAATCAGGCTGAGAGATGGTGGTGATGTGACTCAACACTTTTTGCCATAAGTCTGATAAATTACAGGAGAGTTCACATTTTACAGTCTCTAAATTTTCTTTAACTTTCCTTGTGAGCTTGGTAGAGCATTTAGCCTTTTCACTGGACTATGGATCGAGAGATAAGTCTTGATCATCTTAAGTAGGTCTTGCAAAGACAATGCAGTCTTCTCCTGAGATAGAAAAGTCACAAGTAGAATGAATTTACTATTTGAGTGTCATCTGAATTCTACATTTTTTCTTAGTGGATTTTATCTCTCGATTATCTCTAAGATTAAATACTTCAATGTCTGAAATGTGTCAGAGAAAGACTTTATAGGATGAAGAGTTGTGTCCCTGTTTAGATTTCCATGAACTAAATCTGATGACCGTTCAGCATCCTTGCCCACTCCCTTCATCCTGGACCTCTGTAACCAGATTGTCAAAGCTTAATGGTTTATCAAATTGGATCTTTGGGGGCCTACAATCCTATCCGTATCAGGGAAGGGGATGAGTGGAAGTCTGCCTTTTAAAGGTGGTGTCACACACAGCGACAACGACGTCGCTGCTACGTCACCATTTTCTGTGATGTTGCAGCGACATCCCGTCGCTGTCGCTGTGTGTGACATCCAGCAACGAGCTGGCCCCTGCTGTGAGGTCGCCGCTCGTTGCTGAATGTCCAGCTTGATTTTTTGGTCGTCGCTCTCCCGCTGTGACGCACAGATCGCTGTGTGTGACAGCGAGAGAGCGACGAAATGAAGCGAGCAGGGAGCAGGAGCCGGCATCTGGCAGCTGCGGTAAGCTGTAACCAAGGTAAACATCGGGTAACCAAGGTGGTTACCCGGTATTTAACTCGTTACCAGCCTCCGCCGCTCTCACGCTGCCAGCGCCGGCTCCTGCTCTCTGCACATTTAGCTGCAGTACACATCGTGTAATTAACTCGATGTGTACTGTAGCTAGGAGAGCAAGGAGCCAGCGCTAAGCAGTGTGCACGGCTCCCTGCTCTCTGCACTGTGACATGTAGCTGCAGTACACATGGGGTTAATTAACCCGATGTGTACTGTAGCTAGGAGAGCAAGGAGCCAGCGCTAAGCAGTGTGCGCGGCTCCCTGCTCTCTGCACTGTGACATGTAGCTGCAGTACACATGGGGTTAATTAACCCGATGTGTACTGTAGCTAGGAGAGCAGGGAGCCAGCGCTCAGTGTGCGCAGCTCCCTGCTCTCTGCACATGTTGCAGAACAGCGACGCGTGTCGTTATGATCGCTGCTTCGGCTGCTGTGTTTGACAGCTAAGCAGCGATCATAACAGCTACTTACAAGGTCGCTGCTACATCACAGAAAATGGTGACATAACAGCGACGTCGTTGTCGCTGTCGTTTAGTGTGACCCCAGCTTTATTCTCCAGAGGGGCATTATGAAACCTTGTCATGCCTTGTGGTTTGTCCAACGCTCCTGCTGTTTTTTGGCATTTTGTTAATGACATTTTCAGACACCTGGAGGGTATATTTGTGGTGGTCTGTTAGGATGATATTTTAATTTATTCGCTTGACCTAGAGTCATATCAGGTACATGTGAGGCAGATTTGACAGGTAATTAAGAAGAATAAGCTTTTTCAAGTTAGAGAAATGTATGTTTGCCATTCAGGAGATTCACTTTCTGGGGTATTTATTATCATCCATCAGTTTTCGTATGGATCCTGTGAAAGTCTGGGCAGTCCTGGCCTAGTTAGTTCTGAAAATCTGCATGCTTTATAGCTGTTTCTTGGTTATGCCAACTATTACTGTAGGTTAGTTGTAGTTAATAATGGATATGACCAGGAAAGAGACAGACGTTTTGAGATTGTCTAATCTGGCTCATGTGGCATTTGCTTTCTTAAAGAAACGTTTTGCTTCTGCTTCGGTCCTCATACAGCCCGAAGTCACCCAACCATTTATTGTAGAGGTGGATACAGGTTGCGGTAGAGGCTGTATTAATATGGCGCCCTGGACTAGCCAGCTCGTCACAGGTACTGCAACAACACACCCCACACCCCGAGATAGGCACATCAGCCAGACACAAATCCTTGTTGCCTTCCTCCAGGGGCTGATGTCCACACCAGGTGGGGTGGAGCCAGGCGGTTGGCCCCACCCACTGAGCAGTTCACAGTCCTGGAGGCGGGAAAGGAAGTTAGTTGAGATCTGGGTAGGAGTAGTAGAGGAGCAGACTGACCGTGTCCGGGTACGTGGCTCGGGCACCAAGAGCAAGGTTGGCAGACAGTGGTGGCTGTCTGCAGGAGAGGCAGATCAACGCTAAACCGTAGGACCGGGGACGGGTGGTGGCCCGCTGGTACCGAACCGGGTAGCGAAGAGAAGCCAGCACAAACCGGTATGGCCTGCGGACCCCGACCAGGCTTGGAGTCGCCGTTAAACAGGTCAAATCCGTTAGTGACCGGAACCCTAGGGGTTTCCAAACAGCCAAGACCCGACTGAAGGCAACCGTCCAAACAGCAACAGGGAAATACAGCTACCGCCACAGCTAGAATTCCCAGGGCCAGAGCCTGCGGGCAAAAGGGCTCCTCCGGCTTATATCCACGCTGGGGAGCGGGTTACCGGTGGGAAGCCATCGGGACCGAAGTTACACAAAAGGTGCAGGGAAAGGCAGCCACCACCAACCGTCTGGGAGAAACCACAGCAGCCGGCTGCGGGACCCATCCATCCAGCCGTTTGTTTTACCAGAGGCTCTGCATCTGTTCTTGGCTGAGTGAGTACCACCGTGCCATCCGGCACCGCACTGCTCCCGTGACCCTGCACCTCCCCAACCGTACCTCCCCGTCACACCTTACCGGGCCCCGGGACAACCAACCCCTACCCACGGAGGGGGAAAACAACACCCCAGCTGCTCCCTGCCATCGCTCCCGGGATCCCCGTCACCAGCAGCGGTGGTGCCCCAACCTCACCACAAACCGTGGGTGGCATCACGGACCAAATCCCCAAACCAAACTACCCCCTTTCACTCACGGGCGAGGAGCGCCGCTCGAGTCCCCGGATCCGGCCCACCGCTCGAGCCACCGAGCAGCAGCAGCAGCGCCGGACCCGAGCGTGGTGAGCGCAGCGCCCCACCGCCCGCGACACTAACACAGTTGTCTCCAAGTGAATGGCGTATGTGCGCATTTTTCTCTAAGAAATTGTCACCCGCTGAAAAGAGCTATAATGTTGGTAACAGTTCTGGCTTTAAAACTGGCCTTTGAGGGATGACGTCATTTTTTGGAAGGGGCAGTGTTACACCTCGTGGCTCCCCTGTTGCAAGGAATGATGTGGTCTCCCATTCCTTGCCTGCCACGAGCCCTCCTGCTCAGAAGTGCCGAAGGTCTAAGAGACTACGCAATGTGCAGAGGATAGCTGCTCAGGGAAGCAGCAAGAGTCTCCTTATCCCTGCACATTGTGAAAACGCGGATCCCGCTTCTATGTCCCAGAGGCGGGAGGATGCGCATCTGCACCACGTAGCATGTTTTGATTCGCCCACTGACGTCACACGGCTTGATGACGCGCCGCAAGCCGATTGCTTTGACATCAGTGAGGCTGATGACGTGGTGAAACCTGACTGGCAGGGATGGGACATCGTGGACCCTGATTTGGGCCAAGTCCGTCGTCACCGCCTCGCGCCTGACTTTGGATGGAGCTGCACCTCCTTAAAAGCTCCGCTTGCCAATATAGGGGTGCGCGACCGTTCTCTATTGTTAGATGACTGGCAGCGTGCTGCTACGCCACTGTCCAGGCGTAGCAGCACGGGACTCGGGACTCGGGACTCCTTCGGACTCACCTTACTCACTGTGGACTCACTGTGCTTCATCGTGCAACAAGTACACCGAGCTGTGACCTCCGTTCCATACAACCCTCACGGGTTAGGGCGAGCCGGTGTATGCAGATCACCTGTGACGTAGCAGGTGATCGTCAGCAGCAACCTGCTCACTCTTCAAGCATAGCAGCGGTCCCCAACACCGCACAGTGGACCTTGACTGGCGGAAGCTGTCTCTATGCCATCTTGGCACGCTTCCCCGGGTCCCCCGTGTAACATTACGGTCGCGCCAAAGATCTGGCTATGGCTGAAGAGCAGCAGCAGTTGCTGCGTTATGTGAAGCAGTTGGAGTCACGGTTGGCAGCAGTGGAGCAGTCCTCCGATAAGGCTGCTCTGGCGACAGTGGCCACCAAGGCGTCTACTCAGGCTGTGGCATTGGGCGGAAGGTCACCTCGCCTTGCGTTTCCAGAGCGCTTTAGCGGGGATAGCTCCGAGTGCCATGGTTTTATAAATCAGGTTACCACCTACTTGGAGCTATCCGCAACTTATTATGCTACTGAGAGGGTGAAGGTAGCCTTCATCCAGTCCCTGCTCACAGAGAAAGCACTGAAGTGGTCCACACGTTGTGGGAGCGCGGAGATTGGGTGGTGAATAACCTTGCGGCTTATCTTGGGGCCATGAGAATGGTGTTCCTCGGGCCTCAAGTCACCCACAACTCAGCGTGCGGCTCCTACGACTTCGGCAACGGTCCAATTCGGTCGGGGACTTTGCAGTGCACTTCAGGACACTCGCCGCGGAGTTGGACTGGCCGGATAAGGTCCTTGTCCCTGTGTTCTGGGAGGGCCTGTCAGGGTTCGTCAAAGACGCACTGGCCACACGTGAGGTGCCTGCCACCTTGGAGGCCTTGATTCAAGCTGCTTCTCGCGGAGCGGAACCTTGAGGTCTCTTCGGCACCCACGTCTACCCGGCCTAAAGGGCGTCTGGCCCATACCTTCCACCGGACAGGTCTCCCAGCCAGCTCTGTAGACGACTACGTGGAGTCAATGGAGGTGTCCAAAGCGGCCTCCTCTACCATAGATTCTCGGCCTTCTGTCATCTGCTTTTCCTGTGGGCAGAGGGGACATATAGCTACCCGATGTCCTAAACCATCGGGAAAAGACAGCGTCTAGTTTCCATCAAAGGGGGGACTCTAGACGCTGCGTCTCCCTCTAGGTTGACCATCAGAGCCCAGTTGCAGTTTGGCACTACTGTTTTCTCTGCCCTGGCTTGCTTGGACTCTGGCGCTGATGGCAACTTCATTTTGACCTCCCTGGCAACTCAGTACTCAGTTCCCTTGGTTCTGTTGCCTAAGCTAATTAGGTAGTCAACGGGTCCCTGCTTGGCGATCCCATTACCCAGATCACCATCCCTCTCAGGATGGACGTACCACCAGGACACCATGAGCAGGTGTCCCTCCTGGTGCTTCCCCAGGGGACGGATGAGATCTTACTGGGACTCCAGTGGTTGAGGTAGCATGCTCCTATGCTCAACTGGGCAACAGGGGAGATCTCGTCCTGGGCAGGGTCTTGTAGGGAGCACCTCGTGACCACCGGACCACCCCCTACCATTAGGTTGGTTGGGCCCTCGGGGCATAGAGGGCGGGGTCAGATTTACCGGCACCTTATGAGGCCTTCAGGGACGTCTTCTCCAAGAGGGCCGCAGATACTCTTCCCCCCCACCGGCCATATGATTGCCGAATAGACCTGAAGCCAGGCTCCGAGCCCCCTAGGGGCAGAGTGTATCCACTCTCTGCTCCAGAGACGGAGGCTATATCCAAATATATCCAGGACATCCTGGCGAAAGGGTTTATTCGCAAGTCTGTATCACCGGCCGGTGCAGGGTTCTTTTTTGTGCAGAAAAAGGAAGGGGATCTGCGCCCCTGTATCGACTACAGGGGATTAAATGCAATCACGATTAAGAACAAATACCCGTTGCCCCTCATTACGGAGTTGTTTGATCGATTCCGAGGGGCAAAGGTCTCAACGAAGCTGGACCTACAGGGGGCATACAATCTAGTGCGAGTCCGAGAGGGCGATGAGTGGAAGACCACCTTCAACACCAGGGACGGTCACTACGAGTATCTCGTAATGCCCTTCGGACTCTGCAATGCCCCCGCCGTGTTCCAAGACTTCGTGAATGATATTTTCCGGGATTTTGTATCTTTCTGTGGTTGCATACCTGGATGACATCCTCATTTTTTCCCCCGATCTTGCCACCCATCGGAGGGATGTCATCCGGGTACTCAAGAGGCTCCGCGCCCATTCTTTATATGCCAAGCTGGAGAAGTGTGTCTTTGAACGTGAATCTTTGCCGTTCCTGGGATATATCGTGTCCAGTCAGGGGTTAGCAATGGATCCGGAGAAGTTGGAGACAGTGATGAACTGGCCTGAGCCCCGCTCGCTGAAGGCGATCCAGCGGTTCTTGGGGTTCATCAATTATTATCGCCAGTTCATTCCCAACTTCTCGACGGTGGCAGCACCCATCATTGCCCTTACCCGCAAGGGCGCTAATCCCAAAACATGGACACGGGAGATGGTAGAGGCTTTTCACGCTCTTAAAGGGAACCTGTCATCAGAAATTTGGCTTTCAACCTAAAGGTTTCCCCCTCTGCAGCTCCTGGGCTGCATTCTAGTAAGGTTTCTATACTTTTTGTGCCCCCCTTTTAAACCAAAATAAATACTTTATAAAACTGTACCTTTCGGTTTGAAAATCTTGTAAATCGTCCATGGGGGCGGGCCGTGTGGCGTCCGTTGCTGTATCTTACGCCGTCCCCCATGCTTCAAATCATCCCTGAGGACGCCGCCCACTGCGCCTGAGGTCCCGTGCACGCCGGGAGACCTGGTGACGTGGTCGCAGGCACGAGAGTATGGGCGGCGCTGTGATTGCATCGCAAGTGCGCGCCCATACTCTCGTGGGCGCGCTATCCCCTCTGTACATCGCTCAGATCCTCCGCTTCTCCTGTAGTGGCCTGCTCCGCTCCTCCCATCTATTTCCTGCTGCAGGGTACGATGGGAAGGAGGTGACATCGGGCCGGCGCAGAACGCTGAAGGCAGTGGGGGAAAGGGCGGCCACGAGAGTATGGGCGGGCACTTGCGATGCAATCACAGCGCCGCCCATAACCTCGTGCCTGCGACCACGTCACCAGGTGTCCCGGCGTGCACGGGACCTTGGGCACAGTGGGCGGCGTCCTGAGGGATGATTTGAAGCATGGGGGACGGCGTAAGATACAGCAACGGACGCCACACGGCCCGCCCCCATAGACGATTTACAAGATTTTCAAACCGAAAGGTACAGTTTTATAAAGTATTTATTTTGGTTTAAAAGGGGGCACAAAAAGTATAGAAACCTTACTAGAAGGCAGCCCAGGAGCTGCAGAGGGGGAAACCTTTAGGTTGAAAGCTAAATTTCTGATGACAGGTTCCCTTTAAAACCCACCTTTCCAGAGCTCCCATCCTCCATCGTCCATATGTCTCCAAACCCTTCCTATTGGAGGTAGATGCCTCTTCAGTTGGTGCAGGCGCAGTCCTGTATAAAAAAAACGAACGAGGAAGGAAGCACCCGTGCTTCTTTTTCTCAAAAAACCTTCTCTCCGTCCGAGAGGAACTACTCCATAGAGGATAGGGAGTTACTGGCGATGAAATTGGCATTTCAGGAGTGGCAGCATCTCCTGGAGGGTGCGAAACATCCGTTTGAGGTTTTTTCTGACCATAAAAACCTCACATACCTCCATACAGCACAACGCCTGAACCCAAGGCAGGCTCGTTGGTCTCTGTTCTTCTCTCGGTTCCGCTTTATTATACACCACGTGGCCGGTGAGAAGAACGTACGGGCCGATGGCTTGTCACGTTGTATGATCGTTCTGGAGGAAGAAGAAGAGGAGCCCCGTCTTATATTACCCCCGGATAGCTTGAGGTGGGTCACCCCCACTTCTCTTGACTAGGTGCCACCTGGCAAGACCCTCGTTCTCCCTGAACTATGGAACGAGGTCCTATCGTGGGCCCATGCCTCCAAGGTCGGGGGTCATTTCGGGGTCAGGAGGACCATAGACCTAGTGGCCAGGCATTATTGGTGGCCGAGATTAGCCCAGGACATACAGGAGTATGTGGGAGCCTGTATGTCGTGTGCACGGAATAAGCCATCCCGGCGGAGACCTGCGGGTCTTCTTCACCCGCTGCCGGTAGCGGATCGTCCCTGGGAAGTGGTGGGGATGGACTTTCTGGTAGATCTACCCAAGTCAGCAGTGCACAGGGTCGTGTGGGTCATCACGGATCACTTTTCTAAGATGGTCCACTTGGTGCCTCTCCCCCGACTCCCGACGTCTCGTGTCCTCGCTACCTTGTTCATTTGGCATGTATTTAGGCTGCATCGCATGCCTGACAAGGTGGTGAGTGACCGGGGTCCCCAATTCGCGTCTCGCTTCTGAAGGGAACTCTGTAAGCTCTTGCAGATAGAGCTTAACATCTCCTCCGCATACCATCCCGAGACCAATGGACTGGTGGAGAGGACCAATCAGACCCTGGTAATCTACCTCCGCCACTTCATCTCCGCGCACCACGACAACTGGGCTAACCTCCTTCCTTGGGCCGAATTCGCCATCAATAATGCGGTCCATGAGTCCGCTGGTCAGACCCCGTTCCTACTTAACAACAGACAACATCCCAGGATCCTGGTCCCGATGCCCATTATGTCACCCGATCCTAGAGTGGAGGATTGGGCGACCGAGGCCCGGGAGATCTGGGATAACACCCAGAAGGCCCTTAAGAGGGCCAAAGACCGGATGGTGACAACGGCTGATGCGCACCGCCGCCCTGCACCATCTTTCGCCCCTGGTGACCTAGTGTGGCTGTCCTCTAAAAATATCCCCCTACGGGTTGAGGCAGCCAAATTCGCCCCTAGGTAGCTAGGGCCGTTTCAAGTCTTAGAGCAGGTAAACCCGGTAGCATACTGACTCCAGCTCCCTCCAAGTTGGTCTATAGCCAATACCTTTCACGTCTCCCTTCTGAAACCCGTACGACTTAATAAGTTCTTGGGGTCCCTACCGGCCCAATCCGACTCCTCGTCCGATGACCCTGAGGTAAAGGAGCTTGTAGGGACAAAAGTCATACGGGGCAGGAGGTACTACCTCGTGGAGTGGGCCGGTCGTGGCCCAGAGCATAGGTCCTGGGAATTGGAGGATCATATCCGCGCCCCGGGTTTGGTAGCGGCCTTCAAGCACAGGCAGGAGGGGGGCCCTAGGCAGGGGGGTAATGTTACATCTCGTGGCTCCCCCATTGCAAGGAATGATGTGGTCTCTCATTCCTTGTCTGCCACGAGCCCACCTGCTCAGCAGCGCCGAAGGTCTAAGAGACTACACAATGTGCAGAGGAGAGCTGCTCAGGGAAGCAGCAAGAGTCTCCTTATCCCTGCACATTGTGAAAACGCGGATCCCACTTCTATGTTCCAGAGGCGGGAATGCGCATCTGCACCAAGTAGCATGTTTTGATTCGCCCACTAACGTCACACGGCTTGATGACGCGCTGCAAGCCGATTGCTTTGACATGAGTGAGGCTGATGACTTGGTGAACCCTGACTGGCCGGGATGGGACGTCGTGGACCCTGATTGGGCCAAGTCCGTCGTCACAACCTCGCGCCCGCCTTTGGATGGAGCTGCACCTCCTTAAACGCTCCGCTTGCCAATTTGGCGGCGCGCGACCGTTCTCTATTGTTAGATGACTGGCAGTGTGCTGCTACGCCACTTTCCAGGCATTTTGTCTACCTGTGGGCTTTGCCCTTACTGCCCAGGCAGTACCTTATTTGCAGGCCGTGTTCCTGCCCTCGGTGAGCTCCTCTGGACTCCTTCGGACTCACCTTATTGTTAGAGCACACGTGCGTGGGCACCGCTGTGCTACCCTCGTGCCACGTTTCTGTGACTTCCGTTTGGGCACACGTGCGTGGGCACCGCTGTGCTTCATTGTGCAACAAGTACACCGAGCTGTGAGCCCCATTCTATACAACCCTCACGGGTTAGGGCGAGCCGGTGTATGAAGATTGTCTGTGACGTAGCAAACGATCATCAGCAACAACTCGCTCACTCTTCAACCGTAGCAGCGGTCCCCTACACCGCACAGTGGACCTTGACCAGCAGAAGCTGTCTCTATACCATCTTGACATGCTTCCCCGGGTCCCCCGCGTAACAGGCAGTACATCCGGTGATGGTCCTCATAGACCATAAAAATGTATTATATTTGGAATCTGCTAAGTGACTTGTTCCTATACAGGAAAGGTGGTCTCTGTTTTTCACCAGATTCAACTTTTTTGTGAGGTTAAAAACATTAAACGCGGTGCATTGTCCAATTTTTTCCTGAGGGGAGGTGTGACGCCCTGGCCTATCAGGTCATCACAGGGTATTGTGCAATCTGCCCTTCTGTGCAATATCCACCTCCTCCTTGGTTATGGGTCGCTGACCTTTGGTGTTGCCAAGAAAAAGCTAATCAAAATCCTAGGAACACTCTGCACCAGACCCACCAGACACACCAGTGGATGGCCTGAATGGAATAGGGTCGCCCACTTGGGCGGTTGTTTAAGGGGAGGTCAGGAGTGTTAGGAGACAGTAAGTTGAGAAGTGATTCTCGAGAGGAGAGCTCAGGAGCTGGGCTCCTTGAGACTACTAGGTGGCAGACGGTGATCTGGGCCTGGTAGGAGCTGGACCCCGGTCGCAGGGAATCGTGACAAGGAGCACGGACTTCGAGGAGGATAGCCGGCGGCCTTGTGCCATCACCGGGCAGGAGCCAGGGTACGATGGGGTACGTGGACCCTAGGTCAGGAAGAAGCTTCAGGCGTCCTGACAATTTACCTGACGAGGGCAGAGCCTTCAAGATCCGTTCTCCATCCGCTTCAAAATCGGGATACTAGTGCAACGAGTGTGATAGGACTTTCCCACTACACGGTCCAGAAAATCCCATGCATGAACCCTGAGAGCAAGCTCATCCTGTTAACCATACTGGTGAGTGGGACTCGATTAGTTTTACACTAAAGGGACCAACCAGAAGACTAGGTGCCAAGGCAAAGGTCACAGACTAACAGGCAACGCCAACGGACAAGGGATCCAGGCGTGCTCCCTCTCAGCGGCAGCGGTGTATAGAACTTTGGTTTACCACAGTTGTCGGTGTCAGTGTTATTGGACTGAGTGAGTACACAAGTGACCCTTACCGTCCCAACGGCACCTCCCCGTCACCATCACCGAGTCCCAGGGCATTCCCCCTACCCGTGGAGGGGTTAAACACCTAGCTGCCCACACCAACGCCACCGGGTACTCCCAATTGCAGCGGTGGTACTCCATCTTACCACGCTCCACAGGTGGCGTCACGAACTTTAACCATACCATCCCATGTAAATACTCCCTTTTTTATCCAAGTGGCCGCGCGACCCCGACCCCCGGGTCTGGAGGCCCCTCAAGCCACCGCAGATCCGGATCCGAGCAGCCCGGCTGCTGACTCAGGGGTGGCACAGAGGTAAAGTAGATGAGCCTGTCCTCATTTTGCAGAAAGGAGTCGTTATTTCTGAATTATGTTTGGACTTGGATCTGTCTTCCAAATAAACGGTTTCTATCTTTGATCCTCCAACTTAGAGTATTAAGTGAACATAATGATTCAGTTCTTGGAGGTCACCCAGTCCACACATAGGACCATTGACACAACTGAGGAGCAAAATGGGATTTGACAGAGAAGAAGATGATGCACATTACACTCTACATACAGTACATATTGCCATAGGATTAGGGAATATTTTTTTTTTAATGTTAACATATTTCAAAAACCTGATTCTGTACTTTTAATTTGAAGATAACTCAGCCATCCTGACATAGATTTTAAAAATAAGTACATCAGTCTCATCAGGTCAGAAAAAAAATCAATTCAATCATATATACTGTACATTATATTGTTAAATCTGGGGAAATAGACGCTTTAAACGTCATTACAAAAAGGTCAACCTGAAAAAATGTGTAACTTATTAGTAAATATTGAATATAGCAGCACAATACATCGATGTGGTAAATATATTTAGAGGATCCTTACAACAGGATACATCATATCTGTATTTCTGGAGAAAGCATGGCCATCCATCAAGTATGTTCAATGTGTTAAGAAGTGACAAGTAAGTTACGAATTAATGGCTGGGTGACATGAAGCAAGATGAATGATTCTTTGAACAAGAAAAAGTGTTCCAGGTATTGTCTATGTGTTTTGTGGATTTCATAAGAATAAGATTGTGACACTGTTCTGATTTGAGATAGAGGTTGTTAAATCAAATCATTGATTTTCAACAAGGACATGAAACTAACATTTATTTGGTTGTCTTAGACTACTAGAACATTCAACCTACCTGTATGTTTAGACTCAAGATTACTCCTTCTCAAAGGAAAATGATGGAGCATTAAATAATGTAATCTCCACTTTCCACTGAAAATAGTAATGTTAGTATTACAGAGGTTGTCCACTATGTTTACATTGATAGCTTATCATTAGGATGGGTCATCAATGTCTGATCGGCCGGGGTCCGAAACCCGGCACCCTCACTGATCAGTTGCTGTCCATATCGGCGGCGGAAATGCTCAGTTCCAGAACTGCCCCGTCTTCTAATAGCAGCTGCTGCTGTGTACTGTACATCTGCCTCCTATTGATTTGAATGGGATGCGGATGTGCAGTATCCGGCCGTGGCCACTATCAGTGCTACCTACTTCCCAGTATCCTGTCTATATGTGGCTTTCAGTACCTCTACTACCTCCTTCTCAGAATTCTGTCTTCCTGTGACTTCCAGTACCTGTTATCTGCTTCCGGGTATCCTGTCTGCCTGCAGCTTCCACTAGCTCTGCTAACTGCTTACTGATTTTCTGTCTGCCTGTGGCTTCCAGTACCTCTATTACCTGCTTCACAGTATCCTGTCCGCCTGTGGCTTCCAGTACCTCTCTTACTTGCTTCCCAGTATTGTCTGCTGTGGCTTCCAGTACATCTATTACTTGCTTCCCAGTATCCTGTCTACATGTGGCTTCTAGTACCTCTACTACCTGCTTCCTTGTGTCCTGGCTTCCTGTGGCTTCCAGTAGCTCTGTTACCTCCTTACTGGTATCCTGTCTGCCTGCAGCTTCCAGTAGCTCTGCTACCTGCTTCCCGGTATCCTGCCTGCCTGCTGCTTTTAGTACCTCTATTACCTGCTTCGCAATATCCTGTCTGCCTGTGCCTTTGAGTACCTCTGCCATCTGTTTTCTACATGATTAGGTGCAGCACACGTGGCACACTAATGTCAAGTTGTGCCGCCCCCGTGTCAGCAGCCGAGCTGCTCGGATCCGGATCCGCGGTGGCTCGAGGGGCGTCCGGACCCGGGGGTCTCGCAGCCACTCGAATGAAGGGGGGTATTTACAGGAGGGTTGGTATATTGAGAGTTCGTGACGCCACCCGTGGTGTGTGGTAAGGTGGAGTACTACCGTTGCAGCTGGGAGTTCCCGGTGATGATGGAGTGGACAGCCAAGTATTTAACCCCTCCACAGGTAGGGGGAAATGCCCCGGGACTCGGTGATGGTGATGTGCCATTGGGGAGGTAAGGGTCACTTGCGTACTCACTCTGTCCAATAACGCTGACACCGACAACTTTAGTAAACCAAAGTTCTGGACACTGCTGCCGCTGAGGGGAGCACGTTTGGGTCCAGTTTCTGCTGGCGTTGCCTGTTGATCTGTGACCTTTCCCTTGGCACCTTGTTTCTTTCCAGTTGGTCCCTGTAGCTTGAATCTAGACGGGTCCCGCTCCCCAGTATGGCTAACTGAGGGAGCTTGCTCTCAGGGTTCACGCTTGGGATTTCTTGGACCGTATGTGTGGAAAGTCCTATCCCCCTCGTTGCGCTAGTACTCCGATTTTGGAGCGACTGGAGAGCGGATCTTGAAGGCTCTGTTCTTGTCGGGTGAATTGTCAGGTTGCCTGAAGCTACTCCCTGACCTAGGATCCATGTACCCCATCGTACACTGGTCCCATCCCGGTGATGGTACAAGGGGGTCCAGCTCCTACCAGGCTCAGACCAACACTGCTACCTAGTACTTCCAAGGAGCCCAGATCCTGACCTCCTCTCACTTTCACCTCCAACACTTCACTCTCCCTTTCTCTGATTGACTCCTGACACTCCTGACCTCCCCTTAACCAACCCCCTAAGTGGGCGAACCTATTCCACTCAGGCCGTCCACTGGTGTGTCTGGTGGGTGTGGTGCAGAGTGTTCCTAGGATTTTGATTAGCTGGTTTTGGCGACACCAATGGTTAGGGACCCGTAACCAAGGAGCAGGTGGATATTGCACAGAAGGGCAGATTGCACAATACCCTGTGACGACCTGATAGGCCAAGGTGTCACAAAGTGACTCACCATAAATAGGAGCACTAATTTGCTGGAATGGTGCCTCTTTGGGAGATGAGAATAGATTTTTTTTTAACTTTCTATGTGGCCCTGAAATGATCAAACAAGGTTTATCCAGTATTGGACATGCCTTTTATATTGATACTAGAAGGTGGCCCGATTCTAACGCATCGGGTATTCTAGAATTTACGTATTGTGTAGTTAATGTATGATTTTTGTTTTATATATATATATATATATATATATATATATATACAGTTAGGTCCAGAAATATTTGGACAGTGACACAATTTTCGCGAGTTGGGCTCTGCATACCACCACATTGGATTTGAAATGAAACCTCTACAACAGAATTCAAGTGCAGATTGTAACGTTTAATTTGAAGGTTTGAACAAAAATATCTGATAGAAATTGCAGGAATTGTACACATTTCTTTACAAACACTCCACATTTTAGGAGGTCAAAAGTAATTGGACAAATAAACCAAACCCAAAAAAAAATTTTTTAGTTTCAATATTTTGTTGCGAATCTTTTGGAGGCAATCACTGCCTTAAGTCTGGAACCCATGGACATCACCAAACGCTGGGTTTCCTCCTTCTTAATGCTTTGCCAGGCCTTTACAGCCGCAGCCTTCAGGTCTTGCTTGTTTGTGGGTCTTTCCGTCTTAAGTCTGGATTTGAGCAAGTGAAATGCATGCTCAATTGGGTTAAGATCTGGTGATTGACTTGGCCATTGTAGAATGTTCCACTTTTTTGCACTCATGAACTCCTGGGTAGCTTTGGCTGTATGCTTGGGGTCATTGTCCATCTGTACTATGAAGCGCCGTCCGATCAACTTTGCGGCATTTGGCTGAATCTGGGCTGAAAGTATATCCCGGTACACTTCAGAATTCATCCGGCTACTCTTGTCTGCTGTTATGTCATCAATAAACACAAGTGACCCAGTGCCATTGAAAGCCATGCATGCCCATGCCATCACGTTGCCTCCACCATGTTTTACAGAGGATGTGGTGTGCCTTGGATCATGTGCCATTCCCTTTCTTCTCCAAACTTTTTTCTTCCCATCATTCTGGTACAGGTTGATCTTGGTCTCATCTGTCCATAGAATACTTTTCCAGAACTGAGCTGGCTTCATGAGGTGTTTTTCAGCAAATTTAACTCTGGCCTGTCTATTTTTGGAATTGATGAATGGTTTGCATCTAGATATGAACCCTTTGTATTTACTTTCATGGAGTCTTCTCTTTACTGTTGACTTAGAGACAGATACACCTACTTCACTGAGAGTGTTCTGGACTTCAGTTGATGTTGTGAACGGGTTCTTCTTCACCAAAGAAAGTATGCGGCGATCATCCACCACTGTTGTCATCCGTGGACGCCCAGGCCTTTTTGAGTTCCCAAGCTCACCAGTCAATTCTTTTTTTCTCAGAATGTACCCGACTGTTGATTTTGCTACACCAAGCATGTCTGCTATCTCTCTGATGGATATTTTCTTTTTTTTCAGCCTCAGGATGTTCTGCTTCACCTCAATTGAGAGTTCCTTAGACCGCATGTTGTCTGGTCACAGCAACAGCTTCCAAATGCAAAACCACACACCTGTAATCAACCCCAGACCTTTTAACTACTTCATTGATTACAGGTTAACGAGGGAGACGCCTTCAGAGTTAATTGCAGCCCTTAGAGTCCCTTGTCCAATTACTTTTGGTCCCTTGAAAAAGAGGAGGCTATGCATTACAGAGCTATGATTCCTAAACCCTTTCTCCGATTTGGATGTGAAAACTCTCATATTGCAGCTGGGAGTGTGCACTTTCAGCCCATATTATATATATAATTGTATTTCTGAACATGTTTTTGTAAACAGCTAAAATAACAAAACTTGTGTCACTGTCCAAATATTTTTGGACCTAACTGTATATAGATGTTGTTGTGTGTAGTTACCAAGTGTTTGTGTAGGGCGCTGTAAATGTTCTGGGTTTTGTCTCGGTGGGGGGGTGTGAGAGCGGTGTTGTATGTGTGTTGCGTTGTGTGTTGCATTGTTTGTGGAGCGCTGTGTGTCTGCAGCGTTCTGTGTGTGTTGCGCGGTATGTGCGTATATTTATGTATGCTGCGGTGTTTGTGTGTTGGGTGTTGTGTGTGTGCGGTGTTGTCTGTGTGTGCGGGTGTCTGTGTAGGGTGGTGTTTGTAGTTCCCAGTGTGTGTGTGGTGTGTTGTGCGGTGCGTGTGTGGCGGTGTGTGTGTGTGTTTTGGGGTGAGGAGCTCCTTCCCCCATGCTGCGCACCCCCCATCGTGCTCCTCCCCCATGCTGCGCATTCCCATCGTGCTCCATCACCCATGCTGCGCAACCCCCATTGTGCTCCATCCCTCATGCTGCACACCCCTCATCGTGCTCCATCCCTCATGCTGCGCACCCCTCATCGTGCTCCATCCCCCATGCTGCGCACCTCCCATCGTGTTCCATCCCCCATGCTGCGTACCCCCATCGTGCTCCATCCCCCATGCTGTGCACCCCCTATCGTGCTCCATCCCCCATGCTACGCACCCCCCATCGTGCTCTGTCCAACATGCTGTGCACCCCCCATCGTGCTCCATCCCCCATGCTGCACCCCCCCATCGTGCTCCATCCTCCATGCTGCACACCCCCATTGTGCGCCATCCTCCATGCTGTACACCCCCCATCGTGCTCCATCCCCCATGCTGCGCACCCCTCATTGTGCTCCATCCCCCATGCTGCGCACCCCTCATTGTGCTCCATCCCCCATGCTGCGCACCTCCCATCGTGTTCCTTCCCCCATGCTGCGCATCCCCATCGTGCTCCATCCCCCTTGCTGCGCACCCCCCATCGTGTTCCATCCCCCATGCTGCGCACCCCCCATCGTGCTCCATCCCCCATGCTGCGCACCCCTCATCGTGCGCCATCCCCCATGCTGCGCACCCCTCATCGTGCTCCATCCCCCATGCTGCGTACCCCTCATTGTGCTCCATCCCCCATGCTGCGCACCTCCCATCGTGTTTCATCCCCCATGCTGTGCACCCCCCATCGTGCTCCATCCCCCATGCTGCGCACCCCCCATCGTGCTCCTTCCCCCATGCTGCGCATCCCCATCGTGCTCCATCCCCCATGCTGCGCACCCCCCCATTGTGCTCCATCCCCCATGCTGCGCACCCCCCATCGTGCTCCTTCCCCCATGCTGCGCATTCCCATCGTGCTCCATCCCCCATGCTGCGCACCCCCCATCGTGCTCTATCCCCCATGCTGCGCACCCCCCATCGTGCTCCATCCCCCATGCTGCGCACTCTCTATCGTTCTCCATCCCCCATGCTGCGCACCCCCCATCATGCTCCATCCCCCATGTTGCACACCCCCCATCGTGCTCCTTCCCCCATGCTGCGCATCCCCATCGTGCTCCATCCCCCATGCTGCGCACCCCCCATCGTGTTCCATCCCCCATGCTGCGCACCTTCCATCGTGCTCCATCCCCATGCTGCGCACCCCCCATCGTGCGCCATCTCCCATGCTGCGTACCCCATCGTGCTCCATCCCCCATGCTGTACACTCCCCATCGTGCTCCCTCCCCCTGCTGCACACTCCCATCATGCTCCATCCCCCATGCTGCGCACTCCCCATCATGCTACATCCCCCATGCTGCGCACCCCCCATCATGCTCCATCCCCCATGCTGCCCACCCCCCATCGTGCTCCATCCCCCATGCTGCGCACCCCCCATCGTGCTCCATTCCCCATGCTGCACACTCCCCATCGTGCTCCATCCCCCATGCTGCACACTCCTCATCGTGCTCCATCCCCCATGCTGCACACTCCCCATCGTGCTACATCCCCCATGCTGCCCAGCCCCCATCGTGCTCCATCCCCCATGCTGCGCACCCCCCATTGTGCTCCATCCCCCATGCTGCACACTCCCCATCGTGCTCCATCCCCCATGCTGCGCACTCCCCATCGTGCTCCATCCCCCATGCTGCGCACTCCCCATCGTGCTACATCCCCCATGCTGCGCACCCCCCATCGTGCTACATCCCCCATGCTGCGCACCCCATCGTGCCCCATCCCCCATGCTGCGCACTCCCCATCGTGCTCCATCCCCCATGCTATAATAGTTATTCTATTATACTCAGAGAGGAGTATAATAGGAGGACTATAATAGGAGGAGTAGTCCTGGGGGGGAGAGGAGTATAATGCCGGATCCCTGCACATGTATACCGGGAGCCGGTGTACGCTGGTAACTATGATACACATCGGGTAACTACTACGATTAGTTACCCGATGTGTATAATGGTTACCAGCGTCCACCGGCTCCGTCACGATCCCAGCAGCGCAAGGTTATGTCTGGCGATGCGTGCGGAGGGCCGGGGCGAGTGGCCAATCCATTCGGGGGGCGGGGCCAGGCCGAGGTGAGCGACCAATCCGTGGGGGGGCGGGGCCAGGCTGAGCCAGCGGCCAATCAGACGGTTGTCACCGTAAGGACACAATTTTGGAGCAAGACAGACAGACAGATAGACAGACAGAATAAGGCAATTATATATATAGATAGATAATTGATTTATCTTGAAATTACGATCACTGTTTTTAGTACTTTTATATTACACAAAAATTAGGTTTTGAAACTTACATTGTGGCACTAGTTTAGTGTTACTCCATGCAATTAGATTCCTTCAAATTGTGATTAGAATGGTTAGCACTATTTCAGTTCACCATCTTCATAGTTCTTAAAGGGTTATTCCTAAAACAGTAAGTTATCCCCATCCAGATGTCAGACCTCCTAGCAATCTCAGGATCTGGGATTTGGAATTGGTAAACTTGACAGTGGTTCACATGTTTGAACTGTTAAAGTGAATCTGTCAATAGAATTAACTTTCCTAACCCATCTATATGGACACACAGGTCAAAGGAAGCTGAATAGAATAATACCTTGATATCTGCAACCTGATGTCTTATTCCAAAGAAATACACATTTTCTTAATATGCAAATGAGCTGTTGAATTCTATGAGCCAAACACTGTTCTGCATGAGAATCTGCCTACAGATCTAATTTTAAATAAAAGGGGCAATTACCAGTGGGAGACGTAACTACGGTAATAGTACAGTAGATCTGAACTTTGTCTCAAAACAAACACATTTGTAGCAGTAGCTCTCACAGCTCTGCTGTATTGCAACACTGGCTGCCTGTACAATGGAAGCTGAAGCAATATAAGAGGATAACAACAAATGTGTTTAAAGAGCATGAGGATACATGAAAATGTTCTAACTGGGACGAGTGTACCCAGTTTCCTTTATTTCTGGGACAAAATATTTGTGCACATAAACTCCCACTAAGAGTAGGATGTACATACTTTCCTCTTGCTTTCTTGTCCTGGCAGAGATTTGTCATTGCTCACAGATGAAAATAAAAACTGAGTCTACAATATATAAAGAAATATTGTAAACAAAATATTGAAAAATTAACTTTCTCAGGACATGGTGAAATTCATTGCTTAGTGAAAAAGTGAGATCTTCATCATAGGCTGTTATTGTTACAATCATTTCTAGCATATATTGGTGCGTAATCAGTTTAATGTACTCTTAAATAAATGAAAATACATGTGCAGACACCTCAACAATATTAGACATTAAAGGGAACCTGTCAACAGATTTTTCCCCTATAATTTGCGGCTACTACTGAGCTCTTATATACAACACTAGTAGGTGGCCCGATTCTAATGCATCGGGTATTCTAGAATTTATTGTGTAGTTAATGTATGATTTTTGTTATATATATAGATGTTGTTGTGTGTAGTTGCCAAGTGTTTGTGTAGGGCGCTGTAAATGTTCTGGGTGTTGTCTGGGTGTGGGGGGGTGTGAGAGCAGTGTTTGTGTGTTGCGTTGTGTGTGTTGCATTGTTTGTGGAGCGCTGTGTGTCTGCAGCGTTGTGTGTGTGTGGTGCTGTGTGTGTTGCGCGGTTTGTGTGGGTGTGTGTGTGTATTTTGGGGGGAGGTATGTTTTGTGCAGTGTGTGTGTTGGAGGAGTAGTCCTGGGGAGAGAGAAGTATAATAGGAGGAGTAGTCCTGGGGGGAGAGGAGTATAATAGGAGGAGTAGTCCTGGGGGGAGAGGAGGATAATAGGAGGAGTAGTCCTGGGGGGAGAGAGGAGTATAATAGAAGGAGTAGTCCTGGGGGGAGAGGATTATAATAGGATGAGTAGTCCTGGGGGAGGGGAGTATAATAGGAGGAAGAGTCCAGGGGAGAGAGGAGGATAATAGGAGGAGTAGTCCTGGGGAGAGAGGAGGATAATAGGAGGAGAAGTCCTGGGGAAAGAGGAGGATAATAGGAGGAGTAGTCCTGGGGGAGAGGAGGATAATAGAAAGAGTAGTCCTGGGGAAAGAGGAGGATAATAGGAAGAGTAGTCCTGGGGAGAGAGGAGGATAATAGGAGTAGTCCTGGGGAGAGAGGAGTATAATAGGAGGAGTAGTCCTAGGGAGAGAGGAGGATAATAGGAGGAGTAGTCCTGGGGGAGAGGAGGATAATAGGGGTAGTAGTCCTGGGGAGAGAGGAGGATAATAGGAGGAGTAGTCCTGGGGGGAAAGGAGTCTAATAGGAGGAGTAGTCCTAGGGGGAGAGGAGTCTAATAGTAGGAGTAGTCCTGGGGGGAGGAGTCCAATAGGAGGAGTAGTCCTGGGGGGAGGAGTCTAATAGGAGGAATAGTCCTGGGGGAGAGGAGTCTAATAGGAAGAGTAGTCCTGGAGGAGTCTAATAGGAGGAGTAGTCCTGGGGGAGGAGTCTAATAGGAGTAGTCCTGGAGGGGGAGGAGTCTAATAGTAGGAGTAGAACTGGGGGAGGAGGAGTCTAATAGGAGGAGTAGTCCTGGGGGAGGATTCTAATAGGATGAGTAGTCCGTCCTGGGGGAGAGGAGTCTAATAGGAGGAGTAGTCCTGGGGGAGGAGTCTAATAGGAGGAGTAGTCCTGGGGGGAGGTCTTTAATAGGTGGAGTAGTCCTGGGGGGAAGTGTCTAATAGGCGGAGTAGTCCTGGGGGGAGGTGTATAGGTGCCCAATGTGTGCGGGGGGCCGGGCCGAGCGGGCAAAGTAAGAGGGGAGCATGGCCGAGCGGGCATAGTGTGCGGGTGGCGTGGCCGAGCGGGCATAGTGTGCGGGGGGCGTGGACGAGCGGGCATAGTGTGCGGGGGGCGTGGCCAAGCGGGCACAGTGTGTCGGGAGCATGGCCGAACGGGTACAGTGTGTGGGGGGGCGTGGCCGAGCGGGTACAGTGTGCGGGAGTGGGGCCCGGGTAACTATGCAAAGCAGTTTCCATAGTTACCCGATGTGTACCATGGTTACCAGCCTACGCTGGCTGCGGCACACGTTTGTCTGGAGCCGGGGTAAGCTAGTTACCATGTTACACATCGGGTAACTAAGCAAAGCAGTTTCCATAGTTACCTGATGTGTACCATGGTTACCAGCGTACGCCGGCTGCGGCACACTTGTGACACGAGCCGGGGTAAGCTAGTAACCATGGTACACAGGTAACTATTCAAAGGGACAGTGCTGGTTCATTTTTTGTTTGTTGGTCTCCTGCTGTGCAGCACGCATCGGCGTGTTTGACAGCAGGAGACAAACGATATGAATGGGCAGGGAGCCGGCATACGCTGGTAACCATGGTACACAATCGGGTAATTAAGCAAAGTGGTTTCCATGGTTACCCGATGTGTACCATGGATACCAGCGTACGCCGGCTTCGGCATGATCCCAGCAACGCAAGGGTATGTCTCTGCTGGGATGCCGGTGTGGGTTCCCGGGGGTGCAGCAGTCACCTGGGAGTCGGGGCTCCATGTGGGTTAGGGGAATGCATGCGGGGGGCGGGGCCAGGCCAAGCATCCAATGCTTGCAGGGGGCCGGGACGAGTGGGCAATTTGTGCGGGGGGGAGGGGCCAGACCGAGCCGAGCGGCAAATGCGACGGTTGTCACTGTAATGACGTTATTTTGGAACAAGACAGACAGACAGAATAAGGCAATTATATAATTAGATTCTAGAATGCTGTATGTATGAGCACTGGCCATGCTGTATTACGTAAAAAACACTTTTATAATACTCACCCAGGGAGTGGTCCGAACAGATGGGTGTCACTCCTCTCTACGGTCTGGCGCTTCCTTTCTCCAGTCTGGTACCTCCTCTCTGTTGCGATCTCCTTTCTCCTTCTACCCAGCCCCCAGTATGGATGGCGCGTCTACATCATCCACATAGGCTGACACTGCGGTCCTGCGCAGGCGCACTTTGATCTATCATGCTGAGGGCAGATCAAAGTAATGCGCAGATTTGAGGAAACGTTAAAGACTGCCCACGCATGTGCACTACAATACTTTGATCTGCGCTGAGCAGGGCAGATGAAAGTGCGCCTGCGCAGGACTGCAATGCCTGCTAGTGTGGATGATGTAAGACGCATCACACACATGAGCCTCAGAAGAAAGGACGGCATTCGCAGCAGAAAGGAGGCGCCGGACCGGAGAGCAGTCACACCCATCAGACTGGACCGCCACTCTAAGGCGGGCTTTGCACGCTGCGACATCAGTAACAATGTGTTACCGATGCTGCAGCGATAGTCCCGCCCCCGTCACACGTGCAATATCTAGTGAAAGCTGCCGTAGCGATTATTATCGCTACGACAGTTTCACATGCACTCACCTGCCGTGCGACGTCCCTCTGGCCAGCGACCCGCCTCCTTCCTAAGGGGACGGGTCGTGCGGCGTCACAGCGACATCACACGGCAGGTGGCCAATTGAAGTGGAGGGGCGGAGATGAGCAGGATGTAAACATCCCGCCCACCTCCGTCCTTCTCATTGCAGCCGGCGGCAGGTAAGGTGAAGTTCCTCGCTCCTGCGGCTTCACACACAGCGATGTGTGCTGCCGCAGGAGCGAGGAACACCATCGCACCTGTCGCTGCACCGGCATTATGGAAATGTCGGAGGCTGCAGCGATGATACGATAACGACGCTTTTGCGCTCGTTCATCGTATCAAAAAGGTTTTACACGTTGCGATATCGACTGCGACGCCGGATGTGCGTCACTTTCGATTTGACCCCATCGACATCGCACATCGCACGTGCAATGTCGCAACGTGCAAAGCCGCCCTTAGTGAGTATTAAGTGTTTTTTACTTTCTACACAGCAGCCTGGGCTCTTATATACAGTATTCTAGAATGTTGTATATAAGGGCCCACTGGTGGTGGCCGCAGCTTATAGTCGCCAAATCTGGTGACAGGTTCGCTTTAATATTATTAATATGTATATAAATGTACACCTGCATATTTTAGTAAACTTGGCAGTGAAAAGACAGGAAAAAACTATACCATCTATACTATGTTTAAAGGCAATTAGCCCAAATGGAATTTTCTGAGTGCACTCTTCCATTAACCTAATTATGGTCTTAGAAATTAGTTATGGTGAGAATTAATCACTCATATCCCCATGAGCTTGAAACTTCACACTGATTACAACAATAAATATGTATGTGTGCATCATTCCATAGCACTGACAGAGAAATCTAAAAGGAATCATTACACTTCATGAGGATTGATTGCTTCTTGCGACACTTTGCTAATGTAATTTGCAAATCAAGTTTTAATTATCATGATTGCACAAATTTTGGAAGTGACGTTAACAAACAAAAAACACATCTTTTTTCTTTAACTGCTAAGTTCTGTTTCCCCATCTACTAAAGTAAATCTCTGCCTTTGTAGTCATTTTAATGAGCAATTTCCTAGTAAACATCTATTGCTTGTATATCTGTTACATGCGTACTGCAACTCACAAGGAGTAAAACTCACACACTTTAAAACTGCAACTGTCCCTGCCGGTTCCTGTACAGACTAGAGATCCCAACTCTGCAGACCCTAGTGGTCCCTGTGGAAGTTGCAATAACACTGACCACAGACCAAACGATGGCAACACAGGCCTATGCTGCCTGATTGACTATCGAGTACTTCATGTTCCTCCTAAGGAACCGGAGTAGAGTGCAAATTACCTACAGAACGGAAGATGTGCTGAAGTAGAAAGTGACACCAGAGTGAGTAAGACAAACAAACAAAAAACAAAATACTAGATGGGGTGAATATTGCTAAAGAATATAATTCACAAAAGATGAAAACTACGGCTGTTTCTAGCTGGATTGCGCTTCCACAGGTCCTTAGAAGGATCAGTGGAAGCGCAATCCAGCGCGAAACGATCGTAGTCCTGAGAGTGTCTGCACCCGGACTCTTCCTCGCTTTTTTAATGCATGTGCTTGAATAAACCGGATTCTTTTGCTTAAGTCATGGACAGTGCCGGTATTTTATTCTTCTGTGAATTATTGAGGAGATGTCTTCCTCTTTTGGAGTGTGCACCCTTGGCCAGCGTTTATAATTAGGAGGACTAGAGCGGACTTTCTCCCTCAACAACCTATGGTGTACTAAGGTAACCCTCCAGTAGTGCAGGGCCATTTTCTCCATTGTTGGTATATTGTTAAAGAATATGCCACCTACCTACTGACAACCAACATAAGAAAGGTGTAGAGTGGAGATGAAAAAACAGTAGCAACAGGTATCCTAGCTGGTCTTCCACTGACTGGCAGAAACTAACAGCAATATTGCGGATCTTCAAAGTGAAATTATCACCAGCAGGAAATATCAGCAGGAGCAAGATATTTAAAGCCGCACACAAAAGGTGATTGGGCAGGCAAATGAGTAAATGATTACACCTGCTACCCTAATAGAACTAAAACAAGGATAACAGAAACAAGAAGTCGACCACAGACTCAAGGGTTCGAATCCAGATGTATTACAATATCTCTCTTTATTAGCAATGGGGTTTCGTGTAAGTGGGGAGAGCAGCCACAATTTGAGAAAAGTCATGTTGCATTTATCCTCACCATGTCAGTAAAACAAAGCAATGAGAGAAATGAACAATTGCTTATTGTAGCTAAAATAATAGATCTTTTCACTAGATTCTACATCGTAAAAAAATAACCTTATTCGTGAGCCACAGACAGAGAGGTATTCGTGAAAATTGGATATAGGTTAACTTAAATACTAGGAATAGAATACTTATACCACAAGCTATGCTTATATAGAACCTGTCATTAGGTCAAAAGTCAAAAGTGTTGTAGCCTGCGCCCCAAAAAAAAAATCACAAATGGAGTTAATTTGAACTTTGAGTCATTGCATTCATTAGGGGGGAATCAGATGGAAACCTCAGATGCACTGCAGAAACAGTGTGAATAGGGCCTTAATGCTGTGTGTAGATGAGTTTGGAAGAGGAACCACAAGAAGAGTTGATATAAATGTGGGTTGTCTGCCCTGCCACAGTACTTTCTTGGCCCAAATACTATCTTCAGTATCTTCAGTAGAAATTGGAAAGAATATGCACATAGAAAGGAAATTGCAGAAAGAGGATCTATTCAAGGTGCTTGTTGGAAGAAATATAAGTGAAATGTCTGCACAATTTTAAATAGATATTGCAATGCAAATCCCGAAGAAAAAAAGAAAGGGAAAAAAAACGCAAATTGCTGAAATGATTGAACAGTTGGAATCGGAAGAAGAAAGGGAAAATAAAGACCAAGATGAAGAGCCTCAAAAAGAAGTTAGAAGGGAAAAGCCAGAAGTGGCTGAAAGGTCAGACAAGTTAGAACTTATTTAATGTGAAATTTGGTGTTTCTATTGTGAGGTTAAATGTTTTTTCCTGAGGTTGTCTCAGAATTTTGAGTATGATTGGAAAGGTACTTATGCCCTTCTGAAATATGTATGAAAACCACTTGTGAGAGCATGGCTGTGCTTGGGTACACTCAGTGCTCAGCTTAGTGCGAGCCACTTGCTCTCACTGGGGGTAACAACAGCATGATCAGATGTAGTGTGCACCAAAAAGAAAATCCTGCCCACCCTCCCCCGAAACAGATTTGTTTATGGCTGGCTGTATGTGGACAGAGACTTGAAATGCTCAGTTAGTGACTTCCATTAGGGTTCAGGTCAAATCCGGTTCTTAAACCGAACTTTATCTAAAGTGCAGCTGAACCCACCATACCAAACTTCCACGGATTTGCTCATCTCTAAATATGATGTCATATTTGAGTTGAACTTTATCATTATCATGGTGGTTCTTTAAAAGGAACCAACCACCAGGATGAATTTTGCATGTGAAGGAAAGGCGGTACCATACTCGACCACAATGCTGAATCCAGGCATACCTTGTGTCAAAAAATCGGATGCTTGGTTGTTGAAATATCTTTTATCAAAGTAGCAGAAATGCACTCTACTTTGACATGTAAACAACATCTGAAAACCAAAAGTGGGAAATATCTTTGATGGTCATAAAAGAGCACCATAACCCCAACAATGGACAAATAAATTACCAATCACTGGTAGAGACTCAGCAAATATATTGAAAAACCATAGAAATGACCCCCAGTGAAGAAGCCCTCGCGAAACGCGTAGGGACCCTGTGAAGCTGCACTCTCTTCCTGCTGGCTAGGTGATACAATGGGTATGTGTCTTTTATTTATTAAGATGGCGGCCATACAGGTAGCTGCTAGATTCTTATAGGGGCTGTGGTCTTTGTTCTCAATTGTGCTGCTAGTTATTTACTGCTGCTATTGCATCAAGCACTTTACATATAATAGATGTTGCCTTTGCACTTTAGCACTGTCTTCAGCCACCTTCTTTTTTCACACCAAATTTAGTGCTGCCCTATATATTTATTCATATATAGACATTGTTTTACCTACCCCTATATATATGTGTTTTTGCACATTGCCAGCAAGTGGGAGCCAACTCCTGCATTTTGTATCCTTACCAGCACCTTCTGTCCTGTTTATTTAATCTCTGTCCTTTTATTGATGTATTAATAAAGACATATAATTTTTGCATTAAGGTAGTATTGTGACTCGTTTCTATGGTTTGGTTTTTCAATTTGATTTACATGTGCATCAGGGGCTAGCCTTTGTGAGTCGAGTCCTCTGTGTATATTCCTCCTGCATCTTGCCCCCTTTTCTTTATTTAAATATCGCGCCATGCCGCCTTTGCTGCTGTTGGCATCCAATACAGGATGCAGGGGAAGGAATATACAAACATGCATCCGATCTTTCAACAAAAGGTATGCTTGGATTCAGCATCTGAGGGCCAGTATGGTCCTGCCTTTCCTTTATATAACAAAATCCTGGTGGTTATTTCCCTTTAAGTTGAATGACTTTCTGATGAAACCATATAAGTTCTCATCAGCTTCCAGGATTGGGGCTTTTGTTAATGAATATTTTACTCAAGGTGATTTAGAACTGGATATATGCAAGATGGTCTAACAGCTATTTATAATAAACCGAGACCATCTTATTGATGCTATTTGGTAAGGTAGCTTGAAAGAAAGCATTGGGAAGTACCCTTTGTGAATACCTTAAAACCATTTAGGGATGGAAAACCTTGTTTGCAAAAAAACCCAAAACTACTTATTATTAGGGGATCATAGAATTTCATATAATATTGTAGCTCTGCCATTTTCCAAAGAAACATTGCTGTAGAGAATGACAAATATCTTGTCCGAAGTCCCTCAGCTATCTGTATGTTAGAGAGGATAACCAAAAACAACTAATATGGCACATACACTATTGGTAATCTTATATTACAATGATTTGTAAGGATCTTAGGACACTTACTGACCAGAACTTCAGACCTGTCCGTATGCCATGCCACGTTTGTTGATTTTAAATCTTTCAGAATGATCCACCCTTCTAAGTACATGGTCATGTTGCTATCTGAAAATGATTGTCATTTACGTCTTTACTAATGCAATCTGATCTCCCTGAAAAATATTGCTTTTTTAGTCATATGCAAATTAATCTTAAGTGCTTTGTTTGTGACAAAGCACTTCCCAAGCCTCTGACCCCCAACTTTATTTCCTGCAAGTCCCACAATCCCCTTCTTGACTGACAGCTTCTTTGCCATGTAGTCAAGCCAATGAGAACATGGACCTACTTCTTCTTGTTCTTATTTGTTTGTATAGAAGTCTTCTGAGCTTCTAATTTGAGCATGCTCTAATTTGCCTGATGGTATGCAGATGGTGAGCTGTGATGATTACCTATTGTGAGTTATGGATTCTGTGTTAGATTTCATTGTAATCCTGTCTGTGATGATAATGAGACTACTGAAAAATATTTTTTCTGTTTACTACCAGTATGAGGTCTAGCGGCCTCTGTGAAAATTGCAAGATTTCATTTTTTTTCATACAGTCATATGAAAAAGTTTGGGCACCCCTGTTAATGTTAACCTTTTTTCTTTATAACAATTTGGGTTTTTGCAACAGCTATTTCAGTTGCATATATCTAATAACTGATGGACTGAGTAATATTTCTGGATTGAAATGAGGTTTATTGTACTAACAGAAAATGTGCAATCCGCATTTAAACAAAATTTGACCGGTGAAAAAGTATGGACACCGTAACATAAAAGTGACATTAATATTTTGTAGATCCTTCTTTTTCAAAAATAACAGCCTCTAGTCGCTTCCTGTAGCTTTTAATGAGTTCCTGGATCCTGGATGCAGGTATATTTGACCATTCCTGTTTACAAAACAATTCCAGTTCAGTTAAGTTTGATGGTCGCCGAGCATGGACAGCACGCTTCAAATCATCCCACAGATGTTCAATGATATTCAGGTCTGGGGACTGGGATGGCCATTCCAGAACATTGTAATTGTTCCTCTGCATGAATGCCTGAGTAGATTTGGAGCGGTGTTTTGGATCATTGTCTTGCTGAAATATCCATCCCCTGCGTAACTTCAACTTCGTCACTGATTCTTGCACATTATTGTCAAGAATCTGCTGATACTGAGTTGAATCCATGCAACCCTCAACTTTAACAAGATTCCCGGTGCCGGCATTGGCCACACAGCCCCAAAGCATGATAGAACCTCCACCAAATTTTACTGTGGGTAGCAAGTGCTTTTATTGGAATGCCGTGTTTTTTTGCCTCCATGCATAACGCCTTTTTGTATGACCAAACAACTCAATCTTTGTTTCATCAGTCCACAGGACCTTCTTCCAAAATGTAACTGGCTTGTCCAAATGTGCTTTTGCATACCTCAGGCGACTCTGTTTGTGGCGTGCTTGCAGAAACGGCTTCTTTCGCGTCACTCTCCCATACAGCTTCTGCTTGTGCAAAGTGCGCTGTATTGTTGACCGATGCACATTGACATCATCTACAGCAAGATGATGCTGCAAGTCTTTGGAGGTGGTCTGTGGATTGTCCTTGACTGTTCTCACCATTCTTCTTCTCTGCCTTTCTGATATTTTTCTTGGCCTGCCACTTCTGGGCTTAACAAGAACTGTACCTGTGTTCTTCCATTTCCTTACTATGTTGCTCACAGTGGAAACTGACAGTTTAAATCTCTGAGATAACTTTTTGTATCCTTCCCCTGAACAACTATGTTGAATAATCTTTGTTTTCAGATCATTTCAGAGTTGTTTTGAGGAGCCCATAATGCCACTCTTCATAGGAGATTCAATTTGTAGAACAACTTGCAAGTGGCCACCTTAAATACCTTTTCTCATGATTGGATACACCTGCCTATGAAGTTCAAAGCTCAATGAGGTTACAAAACCAATTCAGTGCTTTAGTAAGTCAGTAAAAAGTAGTTAGGAGTGTTCAATCAAGAATTTGATAAGGGTGCCCATACTTTTGCACTGGTCAAATTTTGTTTAAATGCGGATTGCACATTTTCTGTTAGTACAATAAACCTCATTTCAATCCAGAAATATTACTCAGTCCATCAGTTATTAGATATATGAAACTGAAATAGCTGTTGCAAAAACCCAAATTGTTATAAAGAAAAAAGATTAACATTAATAGGGGTGCCCAAACTTTTTCATATGACTGTATAGTGATTTGAAAAATAATTAAAAAAAATTACAAAAATATCTTTAAAAAAGGAATATAAAAATGTGATTCAAATAATAGTCCATTTTCTGATGACACATTGCCTTTAGCAATAGAAGTACACATTCAAATTTAAGTAATGCCTTGAAAAAATGATCAGTTTAGACAAAACCCTGTGTATTTTCATTTAATTTATATACCGTTTTACAAATTGTTGATAGAGTATAATTAACAAAATTATCATGTTTTTCTGAGAAATTCTATTCAGATATATTGCTCAAATACTGTTGTAACGAGCATTTGTTATTCATCCAATTATGTGCTTCATAAAAGAAACTAAACAGAATGAAAAATTTAAAATATGTAGCAAAGGAGAGCGAAGGGCTTGAGTATAATGTAAGGGTCACAGCAACTCAATCTATTGTAATAGAGGTAATGAAGGACAACTAGCTCTAGTTGTGTTCAGGTGACCTAAGTGACATTTAAAATGCCAATGATTTCTATTTAATGAGTTAAATGTTATTAAAGATCTAATCATTAACAAATTGCAATTCTTGCTGTAGGTAATTTTATAACAAATACCCTGGTTCCCCTTGCCTTCTTTCCATGCAGCCGTCAATATGACCAGACCTTCACATCTTCATCACCTTAAGAGGGCTTTACACGCAGCGACATTGCTAGCGATGTCGCTGGTGAAAGCATCCGCCCCCGTCGTTTGTGCGTCATGGGCAAATTGCTGCCCATGGCGCACAATATCGTAAGGAGCCGTCACACGGACTTACCTGCCTAGCGACATCGCTGTGGCCGGCGAATCGCCTCCTTTCTCAGGGGGCGGTTTGTGCGGTGTCACAGCGGCGTCACTAAGCGACCGCCAAATAGAAGTGGAGGGGTGGAGATGAGCGGCCGTAACATCCCGCCCACCTCCTTCCTTCCTCATTGCCGGCGGCCGCAGGTAAGCTGTAGTTCGTCATTCCCGAGGTGTCACACATAGCGATTTGTGCTTCCTCGGTAACGACGAACAACCAGCGACCTCAACAATCAACGATTTTTTGAAAAGGAACGACGTGTCAACGATGGACGATTTGGTGAGTATTTTCCATCGTTAACGGTCGCTCGTTGGTGTCACACGCAACGATGTCGCTAATGATGCCGGATGTGCGTCACGGAATCCGTGACCCCAGCGATATATCATTAGTTCGTCGTTGCGTGTAACGGGGACTTAAGAGTTCCAGAGATGTTATCAACAATTTATTTCCATAGTCCACCAAGAATATTACCATTAATATGTTCACCACTTCTGAGCTTCTCACATGAGAATCTTAACCTCTACCATGGTAAACCAACTGGAAAATTTACATTAACTCTTTCCTGCACTATGTCATACTATTATAATACAGGCAAATGGAATTTAACAATATTTCCTGTAGTATTATGGCAGCCACGCTGTGCAGGCTCAAGAGCTGAGCCAGCACTTGAATTAGGAGGTGTTATACTCACTCAGTATGGTCAAAAAATAGGAGAATGAAAAAAAAACTATCCATAATACCAAGGGATTTCTTATTCAGGAAACAAATGTTTACATATATGAGACATTTATATATGTGCACAGTGATTAGAGTGATAATTCTGTAATGACGTTGACATAAAGGTTTGACAAGATGAAGATGAAACCAAGAAAATGGATGTAATTAGATAAGATGTCAGTGGTACATTACTGGTTGTAAATATTTTTACTTGCAGAGAGATGATAGGAGGAATACTCTAGTTTGTAAAAGAAGCTCCCTTATTATGAATAATACCGTCCCTTTGTATATAGTGCCCTATCTTGTTAGGTACAGTACCCTTATTATATGGCATTTTTTCTTCCTATATGTAGGACTATCCATTATTTCATAGCATCCCCTCTTGTTATTTACAGCACTATCTATTACAGTGCCTTGCAAAATTATTCACCCGCTTGGCATTTTTTTTGTTTTGCTGCGTCACACAACCTGAAATTTCAAAAAAAATTTTAGAAGAATTTTCATCAGTTCATGTTAAGCCCATGCCTACAACTGTGAACATCTGGTTTTCTTTTGATTGTGAAGCAACCAACAAATAGGACAAAATAACTGAAAACTTCAGCGTGCATAACTATTCACCCCCCTAAAGTCAATAATTTGCAGAGCCTCCTTTTGTGGCAATTACAGCTGCAAGTTGCTTTGAATAAGTCTGTATGAGCTTTCCACATGTTGACACTGGGATTTTTACCCCTTCTTCAAAGTAAAACTGCTGCAGCCCCTTTAAGTTAGATAGTTTCCACTGGTGAACAGCAATCATCAAGTCTGAGCACAGATTCTTAATTGGATTAAGGTCTGGGCTTTGACTAGGCCATGTCAGTACATTTACACGTTTTCCCTTAAACCACTCAAGTGTTGTTTTAGCAGAATTCTTTGAGTCATTGTCTTATTGGAAGGCAAGCCTCTGTCCCAGTCTCAAATCACTGACAGACTGAAACAGATTTTGCTTAAGAATATCCCTGTATTTCGCAACATCTGTCTTCCTCTGAACTTGGATCATTTCACCTGTCCCTGCTTTTGAAAAACATGCCTACATCTTGATGCTGTCACCACCATGTTTCACTGTGGGGATGGTATTCTTGGGGTAATGAGCTGTGCTGGTTTGCTGCCAGACATAGCATTTACCTTGGTGGCCAAAAAGTTCAATTTTGGTCTCATCTGACCACAGCACCATCATCCATACATTTGGCGAGTCTCCCACATGTCTTTTGGCAAACTCAAAATGAGGCTTCCAAATTTTGGCTGTAAATAAAGGCTTTTTTTCTGGACTCTCTTCCATAAAGGCCAGTTCTATGGAGTGTACGACTTATTGTGGTCGAATAGACAACTACTCCAGTCTCTGCTTGGAAACTGCAGCTTTTTCAGGGTTACCTTTGGTCTCTGCACTGCCTCTCTGATTAATCCCCTGCTTGCCTGGGCTGAGAGTTTTGGTGGGTGGCTCTCTCTTAGCAGGTTTATTGTGGTACCGATTCTTTCCATTTAAAGATAATGGATTTGATGGTGCTCCGTGGGATCATCAGAGATTGGAATTTTGTTTAGAACCCAACCCTGACTTGTACTTGTTAACAACTTTGTCTCTGACTTGTTTGGAGATGTCTTTGGTCTTCATGGTGTTTGGTTAGTGGTGCCTGTTGTTTAATGGTGTTGCATCCTCTGTGGTCTTTCAGAAAAGGTGTGTGTATACTGACAGACCACAGGGCACTTAGATTACACACAGGTGGACTTCCTGTCACTAAGCATGTGACTTATGAAGGTAATTCCTTGCGCTAGAAATTTTTTTAGGGGTTTCATAGCATTATGGGGTTGGATACATATGTACATGGCAATTTTTATTTATTTTTTCCCATAAATTTAATTTTTGCCTATATTTTTCTTCTTGTCACTTCCCCAACTTAGACTATTCAGTGTTAATGCATCACACACAAATCTTATTACAAAATATTTAAACACAGATATTGTAATGTAACAAAAAGATAAAAAGCCAGGGTACGGGTGTGTTGGAAACTTTCTTAAGGCACTGTACATAGCATATTCTCCTGTTAGGCATAGCCGAGCCCTTTTTTACATGGCATACCCTTTTGTTAGGTATAGTCAGTATTAAATAGCATCCTCTCTTGTTATTTATAGTGCGGCCACGTGACCACGCCAAAACATCATGTGATATGATACATCGGGTGCTGGGGGAAACCACTCCCTTTAAATTGCCCAGGGATGTAGCTTCCCTTAATCTGCCCCTGCCTATTAAGCTCTATTTGCCACAGTTATAAACTATGTTGCCTGTCAGATGGAGTATACAGTCCCCTGATGAAACTCCACATGTCTGAGGAAAAACATATTAGAACAAAGTTTATCAGGATTAAGAGATGAGCGATCCATTCATTTCCATGAAATAATATGATGGGTGATTTTAGTTATTTTAAACATTGTATATCCTATATACAGTACTAAGGGATGTTTTTCAAGAATAAGTATGCCTATCATTGTATACTGAATAAAGAGTTAAATAAAGGAGCGCATGTGAAGAATCTGGGAGGTAGCGGTGAGACCAGTAAAGAAAACTGCTCACCTGATGTGGTTATGCAGCCCTTGCACAACCACGGTATAAGACGAGAGTATGAGGTTAGTATCGTGGTTAAGCACAAAGTTTCATACTATTCCAAGGTTAAAATCTCCATAAAACTTCACTGCAGCTCCCAAGGGAATTATTCCCACACACCAAGTGTGTCAATGCCTGAATAAAGAGTTAAAAAAAGGAGCGCATGTGAAGGATCTGGGAGGTAGCGGTGAGACAGGTAATGAAACCTGCTCACCTGATGTGGCTGTGCAGCCCTTGCACAACCACGGTGTAAGACGAGAGTATGACGTTAGTACGCTGCCAGGGAGTTAATCCATGATGTCCGTCCAGGGGAACGAATTCCTTGAAGACCGGTCACGTGGCAGGTCACTGGGGATAGTGGACGTCACTGGTGATGGTTGTGAACGGACCTCCGTGTAAAGCAGCTCTTGCCGTGAAACCGCAATGGGAAAAATAGGAGTGAAGGAAAAAAGCACGGTCTGATAGAGCGCTACGGAGGCCACAGTATTATGATATTTTAGTAGGATTTATTGTTATTTATCAGCCACAATGCATTTCGATATACACAATATCTTCATCCACCTGATGAAGCGTAGTAGCGTCATACTCTCGTCTTACAACGTGGTTGTGCAAGGGCTGCACAACCACATCAGGTGAGTGTTTTCTACCCCTACCTCCCAGATCCTTCACATGCGCTCCTTTACTTAACTCTTTATTCTATCATTGTATACTGGCCTATTCCATTAACACAGAGTGCATCATTATGTGATGCGTATGTCATATATTTCTATAGGACACAATTTATTGGGATTATGCATGAGAATTTTCATTCATTTTCTACATATTAATGTAGGGCAATGAGCTGCAAGAAAAATATTGTATCGGGGCACAGTTCATTCTATATACCATTGACTGTGTGGTATTACAATAGAAATATTACAATATAGTAGTTAGTATAGTAAAATATTGTAACATACCGACCACGAGGACCATGAGATAAGGACTTTTGTT